>NC_143016.1:41600529-42200529 GCF_055824585.1 Amblyomma mixtum | reverse complement strand
CAACCTTGAAGTAAACTGTTGATCACTTGATGCGAGTCATAGCACACAAATATCGAGTTAATATAGTGGTTCATTTAAAAGAGGCGCTAAGCAATAAAATGTCGCGTTTTGCCCCATTCTACCCTACTGGCGCGGAGCAAAATAATGTGGCCTGGTTGGTTGTTCGGCGCGCAACGCTGTTCTTCTCCCCACTCTCTTTCTCTTTTTGCTGAGAAACTCGCCATTTCCTTCGGCGTTAACGATAACTGCAAGTCCAACCTCTGAGCATGTTACTGTTGTAACGCAATCAAATAATGTGGCCCCTCTCAATTATTTGCTCATTTCTGCGCGGAAAGCTGTTTTTGTTTTATTACTATTTCTTACTCTTTATCATTCTTTTTTCGCTGAGAAACTCGCCATTGGGAGAACGCATTCGCATTACGTGCCAGAGGCGTTCGATTCTAGGCGCCAGGCAGGACAGCACTGAATAGAGTGCTCCGTTGATGCTTGAATGTGATGACGCCAAAATCATCATCACTTGTAGCGCATAAAAGGGCATGGCGAGTCCCCCAATAAGCTAGTTTCTCTCTTACAGAGCCCAGTTTTCGGCGAGGTCTGCATATTTGACATCCCTGTTTTGGTGTGTTCCTTTTGGCTTTGTTTCATCATCATCATAATCATTTTTGGCATCTGCTTTGTCAACAGGAATGCTATTTCTGCAAGGTCGCAGTATTCGTGCTATATTCTTTGCAATCTGCTCTGCCTCTCCTGCTTGGACCGTAGATGGCCCACAGTTTGTAATGAATGAAAAAAAAAATAAACATAGGCAGTCTTGATGTTTAGGAGCCCCTCCGACGCCGAGACGACGATAAACGCCATTCCCTTCCCCCCCCCCCCCCCCCCCCAATTCCTCGTAGCACATTAGGGCAGAGCGCGGCACGCGGGGACCATGCTTAATTAAATAGAGAAAGAGAGTGAGAGAGAATAATCACTTGAGCGTTAATGGAGCAGCTAAGATAAAGAATCAAGGGCACAGCAGATAACTCGCGACTGTCAAAACGGTTTGCGCTTGCAGTGATAGAACGAACTAGACAGCATCTGAGCGTATCACGCGTTCTAGCTTGGCCATTAAGAACGGCTTTTCCCAGGTATACGCCAGTGCCGGTGGTGGCTGCTCACTTCATGATTGGCTGTTTGGTAGGCGGAAAGTGCTCAAGTTTCAGGTAAACTTCGTCACTCGTCAAATCGCCGGAGCGTTTAATTTGATTATAATTTAAGTTTATGCATCAACTCATTTTCCTTGGTTTTTATCTATTTTAGCGGGATTAGCATGCAATAGAGATAGACGGCAGCAAACGCATAGTAAAAATGCGCGTAAATATGCTGGGAGGTTCGAGGCTATGTATTCTCGTGAAACTTGTCGCCGCGTAGCCTATCCAGTAAACCTCATTCCATTTAGACGTGTTTTGCTTTAAAAAATCGATATGAATAGTGATGCTGGAAATTACAATAGTGCATGCTAATCGCCAGAAAGCTTGACAAACTTGGAATCATATGCATTATTTTTTCGGCACTTACACACGTGGCTTCCAAACTTGTCCGTGTTGTAGGGAACCAGTGTACCCTGGTTGAAGAACTCGATCGGGAAGCACTCTTCCGTTGCGTCTAAGGTTGAAGAAAAGCAGGAAAAAACAAACAAACATATTATTTCGCTTCTTGCGCAGTGCACTGAAGGAACAAAGAAAAGCTGAGGCAAGAACAGAATGCGAAAGCAATTGATGGCTATGTTGACGCCGCAAGTTGGTCCCGTGTGACGTCACTAGGTATGTGACGTCGTGAGTCATGAGAATAAGAAAATAAATTCGGGGTCGAGGTGGGCATCGAACCCGGGCCACCTGCGTGCGAGAAGACGTAACAGGATGGCGCGAAATTTAGAGAATGATGACGTCACACCCGAGATGAGTCACAATCGCTGCCGCATGCAAACAGGAGAGAGATGCGCGGCGCAAAACCGTGTCCACCGAAGGAACCAACACTAGTTTGAGCAACAGACATCGCAGACGAAATCCAGTGATGTCATCACTGGTTGACCTCAATGTGCTGGCAGTATTCCCGGAAACATTCGCCAAAATTTTGAGAAACCGTTCGTCGTACAGCTGTCCGGGTAGTGTCATAGCATTTCTCTTCGCATATATATATATATATATATATATATATATATATATATATATATATATATATATATATATATATATATATATATATATAGCTTGCATGTGTTAGTCAAGTTGGAGGCAAGAATCCCACAGGGGTTCTGACCGATGGCATATGCATGCACCCTCAGTTGCATGCTTGTGACAGTGCATTTCACCTTAAGGTGCGGTTGAGGTGCCCACCGAGATGTCGAGATGGGGAGTTGGAGGCTAGCTTGCGACAGGGGTTACTGCAGTTGCAGGTTTTACAACCCGAGAAGAGGACGTGCATTAACGTTTAGCGGTAAGAGGGAAAGTACAGGAATTCAGGGTTGCGCTACAGAACAGATATTCGGCTTTAAGTGAGGGAGACGATATTAATGTTCATACAATGAACCGTAATCTCACGGCTATCATTACGGTTTGGTTTATGGCTTATGGGGGTTTAACGTCCCAAAGCGACTAGGCTATGGGGGACGCCGTAGTGAAGGGCTCCGGAAATTTCGACCACCTGGCATTCTCTAACGTACACTGACATCGCACAGCACACGGACCACTAGACTCGCGAGGGGCCTGTCGAAACGTCAAACAATGCTGCACTCCCTTCCTAGCCTATCGAATCTACCTAAATTGCATACGAGATGTGGACCGCACACCGTATGGGCCCCTGCTCATCAGGGTTTGGCAGTAAACGAGGCAGCACACGCAGCCGCCCGCGCGCTCCCTCACCGGGCTGTTTTCTTTTCCCCATTCGATCAGGAACCCGATTTTAATCCGGTATACACCTTCAAAGATATTACAACCTACTATCAACATAGTCGTCGCCTTTACATGGGCAGGGGTAAAGACCATGGGGGCCTTTACCCCCGCCCATGTGAAGACCTCAAGAAGGCGGATGAGCGGCTCCTTCTCCGCCTTCTCACCAATACATTGCTGTGCCTGGCAGCCCTAAAACATTTTGACCCCTCCTTAATGGCAGCTGCCCGCACTGTAGAGCGGTGTCTTCGGACTTATCACATGGTGTGGGCCTGCCCTTACAACCCGGCTATTCCCCCCATCTCCAACCGGGATGACTAGGGACTCCACCTAGTGCTTGTAAGGATCGGTTCATTACGGGCTGATCCTAGCATACCTCCTGTCTATACCTAATAGATGTTTTCACCACCACCGTAGAATTTCGCCTCCAATGAAATTCGACCGCCGCGGCCAGGATCGAACCCGCGTCTTTCGGGTCCGCAGCCGAGCGCGATAATGCTACTGCGAACTTTTCTCAAAACTCATGCTTTTGGGTTCCTCCACGTGAGCAGACTTAAGTGCCTTCAGAATTTTTTTCATTACAAATTCCCGCCAATTTTCAGTCGTGCTGCCCAGCCTCCAGATGACAGCGAAAGAGCATAAATGTTATTGCTAATCCCTCGGTAACTGGCCTTTCATTATCCCAGAGCCCGACTTCCTTGCGACACGGAAGAAATGGCGAACGCGTTGGCACCGCTGGCCACGAGTGAGGCTGCGCTCAGTACTTCTCTAGTCGCACTACACGCTCTAGTCTGTTTATATTTTTCTTTTCTCCCTGGTTCCCAGTGTCCAAGTACAGAATTACGAACTGGCACACCATTTTTGAGCCTATTGGCGGCGCTATGCAGTCGACCGATTAAAAAGCGTTTTCGGTTCGCACCTTTGAGTCGCCCATAGCGGAAGCCCAATACTGCATCTCAGTCCAACTTAATTAAATACTCCCGCGCATAACGGTAAGGTGGCTCGTCCGTGGACTGGACGGAATATCTGCTCCTAGCTTCGGTCATTAGGTCGTCTCGCCTCCGCTATTACTTCTCCGCAGATTGCGCGCCGATATACATGCTGTGTACAGAGCTTCGTAAGCGCGTTCAAGGCCGCGTTATCTTGCACAGTGGGTGGACGAGCAGTGCGCGCGGCTCAACTGATCTGCAGTCCAGGATCTCACGAACCGGTTGAGGCTTTACCAGCCGTACACCGTTTTGTGCACCACTTTTTGCGCACTGCCAAATCTGGATGCCGATATCTGCGCGAAAACGCGGCAGCAGCAGGCAGATAAGCAGAAACGCCGCCAGCGTTGCCAAGCAGCGGAGGAGGAAGGCGTTCAGTGCCAAAGTCGTCTGAGGACGCGTCCGTTTCGACCAGCAGGTTCGTTCCCCTTTGCGCTGTAATGGCCAGTGCATGATCAGATCACTAAGTTCCTGAATAAAGACTCTGATACGCAAATGAGCAGAGTGCGAGTTAGACCCAATTCTTGGGATACTACAGTCAAGTATGCGACCACATTTAAAGTGACACTGGCCTGTAGGAGGAAGACATATTTACGAGACATATTTACAAGTAATGATTTTTCCTGGACAGGGATTAGTAAGTTACTTTCTGCACAAACTAATCTTCCTGTACCCTCAGAAAAGTCCTATTAACGTGAAATATTATGCAATTGTTTCGTCTCTTATTTTTATTTGTTCGTATCTGTAAAAGAATTGCGTTCAATAGTTCGCGATCTCCACTTGTATAGGTTGTGCACGGCTTCAGGGATGCACAATTTTCATTCGTTGCGGCACTCTCTTAGTGGCTTCCGTTTGCTTTTGGTCGCTCTTTTGTTGGCACCAAGTGTGCTTCAGCGAAATGAGCCTTTGCCTTCAGAATCTTTTCTCGTGTACAAATCTTGAAGGTAATGTTACGGCGCAGATATGACCTTGAAGGGGTCTAAATTAATAAAAAAGAAACAGGAGAAATTTGCGATGTAGGCAGGAATCGAAACCGGCCCTCCGGCATGCAAGACAGGGACGCTTCCACTCCGTCACGACTGTTTTTTTTTTATTTATTTATTGCCTGACTTTGCCAAAAATTGCACCAAAACAGCAATCACAATAAGATCGAGCAGACTATATACATTGAATAGAATGGGCTGGAGCACATAGGGCAGGTTCTCTCAGATCATGAATGGCAGTCTACCAATATCCCTCAAGAGAAAAGTATACAACAGCTGTATCTTACCGGTGCTCACCTAAGGGGCACAAACATGGAGGCTAACAAAGAGGGTTACACCGCAGCGAGCTATGGAAAGAAAAATGATAGGTGTAACGTTAAGAGATCGGAAGCGGGTGGAGTGGGTCAGGGAACAAACGCGGGTTAATGACATCCTAGTCGAAATAAAGAGGAAGAAATGGTCTTGAGCAGGACACGTAATGCGAAGGCAAGATAACTGCTTGTCCTAAATGGTAACGGAGCGGATTCAAAGAGAAGGCAAGCGTAGCAGGGGGCGGCAGAAAATAGGTGGGCGGATGAGGTTACTAAGTTTGCGGGGACGCGGTGGCTGCAACTGGCGAAGGATGGGGCTAATTGGAGAGACATGAGATAGGCCTTTGCCCTGCAGTGGGCGTAGTCAGGCTGATGGTGATGATGATGATGAGACAATGTGCACATTGAGGCTTCGTAATCAACCAGCCAAAGACTGGCTTCGTCCAATTTCGATGGAGGCGAAATTCAAGAGGCCCGTGTGCTGTGCGATGTCAGTGCACGTTAAAGAACCCCAGGTGGTCGAAATTTCCGGAGCCCTTCACTACGGCGTCCCTCATAGCCTGAGTCGCTTCGGACGTCAAACCCCCATAAACCAAACCAACTAAAATGCACGCAACCCAACAACCGGCTCTACTCTTGAGAGCCACACGGGAGGTTCCGCGGACGATTTTTGCACAGCGACAAACAAATCCATACACTCTTGAAAATCAATCCTAGCCGGTCTGGCGTGTTTGTCACAACGATATCCTGCGCCATTTACGAGCGCCATATACAGCGCAGGCCCAAGAGCGTTATGAGGTCAAACGGTGCCCCATCCTAATTGTCAGTGCTTAAACATCGACTTCCCTGCGCGTCAAGTGGTAGCTCTTTCTTTAATTGTTCTTTGTAGTACATCCCAAAAATAAACCCCTTCTCAGCAATGCAAATAAATATGGCCTGTTGATCGCCACGAATGTTTGGCTCTTGGAAGTGAATGAAGTGGGTCTAGTGAATGCACAGACGTCCAAGAAACGCATTTTCGAGATAAGTACTGAGGCGTGCATGAATAATTTAGTTATGAGGATGTAAATTACAGATATCCCAATTAAGCGAGTAGCGAAGTTATCCGGAACGCACTCAACGTTACAGACGCCAAGCCACGTCTAGTTAGTTGCCCGATGCACCGCAACTTTCGCTCTCTAACCACGTTCAACAGTAGGTAATTTGTTGTAACTTTGAGCGATTATAATCGCACCTTCTGGTCGCTTTGCCGGGACCGTTTGACTCCTTATTATCACTCTTCGCTTAATTGGCAGCCCTGTACGTTGGCGGACCTCATCTGACACCGGCGTCACCTCTTGCCTCAGTGCTGAGTGCCTGGCCAGACTCTGAGCAATAAACTCTGCCTGGTGCCAGCGTATACATACCGTTGATGCCGGACTGCTTCCTCCAGCGCAGCGAGTTCTTGGCCCAAGTGAGCGCGGCCTGGATGTCCAGCTCTTTGTGGCGCACATAGCGCCGGCAGAGGTCGTCGTTCTCGCGGATCCGCTGCACGTCCTTCGGGTGGTACAGCTCTGCGCACACGGGGAGAGAGGAGAGCGCCACTCTTGAGCACCGCTACCACGTGGGTGCTCTCGTAGTGTGGCGCAACCCTCACGTGGCTGCATTCGGCTAAAAAATATATATGTATTCGCACGCACGCACACGCATGACTGCGCGAGAAAAACGAGAAAAAGAAACAGGCGCTGATCGCGATACATAGCACATGCCACCTGTCATTTTGTATGGTATGGTAAGAGCAGCACGAGTCGACTAACCAATGCAGTCAATGGCAGCAATGGCGGCGCAATGCCTCGCCGCACTGCGCGCGCCCTGATACTCGGAAGGAGCTTCCGTGCGGGCACTTGTGCCGGAGACCTTGGCAGCAACGTCTCGAGAGGAGGGGAGACACTCGGCAAACAGCTCTCTCCTGCAGTCTGCAGTTGCCGTCCTCACTCCGACCGCTTTCTTTACGCTCCGTCGGCCCGACCGTTATGCAAAGCAGCGCGCGCTTGGGAAGATCGGCGTCAATGACACGCTCCGGCGTCCCCAACGCTCGCGGCGCGCACATGCCGTGGATGTGATGTAATAGGTCCTCGCTACGTGCTCCGCCGGGTCGCGGTCGCCGTGGATCAAATTTTGCTGCTTGGAGGTGATTTATCCTGGGCCCCGCAGGGCGCGACTTGTGTCTGCGCGGGGCAGACACAAACGCTGCATCCTTGGTGCCGTCTTACAGCGCATTCGCTCCTTTCGGTTCATTACATGTTCGCAAGAGCAGCTTTTGTTCTTATGCGAGACTGCCGCCTGCCTGTACACCTCAGTGGCGCAACAAAGTTGGGGCATTTGTTTTCAGTTGGCCAGCCCATTAATCGACCCAACTTTTCTAGACCTTGTTTGGCTGGCTGGTGGGCTGTGTTGGTGTGAGAAGCCACTGCGTAAAGGCGTACTCGCAAGCACACGTGCACGGCACAAGGGATAGGAGTTGCAGACACGTGTATCCCCCGCAGATTGCTTCGGCTAACGCCTTACATGCATGCACACCTACTGGTCGTCACATTATTTCCACACTACACATCAGGTACGAATCGGCTTTCACAGACAAGGCTTCATATAACAGCCTTAGTTTTAGTTATATTAATTTTCAACCAAATATTAAGGGACCATTGATGGAGTGTACTTAGTGTCCTATTGGCCTCGTTTATCACATCTTCACATGCGCTTGATGAGAAGAACAGTGAGACGTCGTCTGCATACATAACACACTTCGCATGCAGGTATTGATTAATGATATCATTTATATAAAGTTAAAAAGAAGCAGTTCAAGAATACTTCCCTGAGGTACGCCAGCAGTTACTTTTTTTACTGAGGATCGACAGCTATTCATACTAACAAACTGAAAGCGATGTGCAAGATATGACGCAAGAAGAGTATGAACACGACCCCTGAAGCCGTAGTCGAACAGTTCTGCCAAAAGTATATTATGACTGATGTAGTCGAAAGCCTGCGAAAAATCTATAAAAACACCAAGGGCAAGTTTCCTTTCCTCGAAACACTGTAAGAGGTGCTCTTTTTGGCTTAGTAATGCTGTCTCGGTAGATTCATCTTTGATGAAATCGAACTGCGAATGTTATTATTTGGTGTTTGTCATAAAAGCATGATATTCGTGTGTGGATAATTTTTCCAGTCTTTTAGAAAAGATTGGCAGCACGGAAACTGGCCTATAATTTGAAACGCAAAGCTTATCACCTTTCTTATACAAAGCTCCTTATACCACTCCTTCGTAGAAGCGCTGTGTTCAGTGAAGTCCTGCACTTTGTGCCTTTGAATGTGATGTAACGTCATCAGTACATTCATCGCAACTTGCGTGGCCCCTCTGTGCCCCTCTGTTGTCGAGAGACTTCTTCATCGATTGTTGAAGCTTTCACCCTGCATGCTTCCCGTTCTCTCGTTTTCTGTTTACTTAGTGCGCAGCTCGAGGCGAATGGGTCACTTATGCAGCTCGCCTTTAGACAGCTGTTCTTGTCTAGTGCGATTGTTTCAGAGAAAGGCAGCTGGCAACCTGCCGTAGGTTCGTTTCTGAAACTCCCGACCAAATCGGGCATGATCCGTACCTCATCCGCAGCTCTAAGGGCCTGGTTGCAGGCTCTGGAAAGAGAAATGCCCTTCTCTACTGCGGCCTTTTCTATTGACGTAGAAGAGCTTCTTCATTTGATTCCGCACGAGGGTCTGTATAAGGCTGTTAGGAAAAGAGTTGAAGAATATGGCGAAATAGCCTTTCAGAATAGTGCTGGCATTAGTCCTGGGCATTTTTTGGAGCTGTTGCAGTTTTACCTAAGCTCCATTGCCACCCTTCACGATGGGCACTTTTATGTACAAAAATCTGGTATTGGTTTCTGTTCGTCTGTTGCTTCCGTTCTGTGTGTCATTTTTATAGCCTTTTTCGGTAGACGCTTGGGAAAAAAAAAAAGAGTTTTTAAAGCACCCTGTGCGACATGTTTTTCGCTATGTTGACGACGTGCTAGTGATTTTATATAATTCACTAGTATTCTTAAAACCTTCTCCTCTCAGGGACAAGGTTTGAGTTTTACCCATGAAATTATAAGGGACGTCCAAGTCCAGTTTTTAGACCTAAAATTACAGTTCACCGGTGCCTACGTTTGTTAGTCGTATAACCCAAGGTCGGACAAGAGTCTTTTACCCTGCAGGAGGGCTCATTTAAAACTAGTGAAACGAGGCATCACTGTACCTCTTTACCCTTCAGAAATCCTCTGTACACACAGTATCATCCAGTTTTCGATGCCAGGTCGAGCGTCTTCTGTCTCCTGGCTACCCGCATCACTTATTAAGCAGCACATGCGAAAGCCTCCTTCAAGAGCTGACAGCTTCAGAATCGAAAGAGCAACGATGAGACCGAAAAGCGCCCCTTGTCGTGCCATATTTTCATTTTCTGTCCCACAACATTAAGAAGGGTGCACAAAGATATAGGGTTCGAGTCGTTTTCCAGCGCCCTGCAAACTCAAAAAAAGTCTGTCCACTGCTGACAAAAGCAAAAAAAGAAATCCAGCTCATGCAAGAAAAAAATATCAGCGCTATAGTTCACTAAATGCATATCCGGTGTTATCTGCGAGATACCTCCGTCGTGCGGCCAGTAGTCCTTTATAAGACAAACTGGGCGCTGTTTTAATGACCGTGCTCTGGAACATAAGCGATTCTTGCGCACCGGCACAGGCAATAATGTTCCCCTACACTGGGAGAGCTGCGACAGCAAAAGCTGTTTACCTTATCTGAAGAAGACAGAACTCCCGTCAGAGGCAAAGCCAAAAACGGAAAGAGAAATAATGGAGGCACTCACGGCCAAAAGGGGTGACAACTGCGTCAGTTTACCTTCTTTATCTCTATCAAGAAAAGAGACATAATCCTTAGATGGGCATATCCAGTCTCTCCATCGGTTTTAATGCACACGTGGCCTTGGCATTTTCTTAGTCGCTGCCTCGAGCATGATTTCTTTGCGTTTGTACCTTGTTTGTTATGTTAATACCGCTTATAAGTCCCCCGTTTTCAAGAAATGAATCCACTTGAAAGTTCTGCGCTCTGTGTGTGCGACATTGCGTTCTCCTCTCGTCCCGTCATCTTCGCACAGTTTTATATTTGCCGTTCCTGTGAACCAACTAGCCCAGCATCGCGCCTTACGTAGTTATTTTCCTTTAGTCACCGTACCCGTGTCCATGTGCATAGGCTGTGTCCCGAACGGGCACGGCACGAACTTTGAGCCTCAACCCATCCGTCTTTCCTTTCCTCGCCCTCACGTTTTTTTTTTGTTTTGTTTTTTAAAGCAAATCCTCCCTTACCCTCGTGTGTGTGCCCATGTCAGGTTGGGACACGTCGCACTATAGGTTCAATCCGACGAGTTCTAGGCGGCTGTTTTTGTCTCTTACGTTAACTTCTTGCACACAATTCTGGGTGGTAATTTCGCACAAACCGATGCACAGGCGGGACGACTAAAACGTCATGCCCATCAGTGAGTGGAAATCCCCCCCCCCCCCCCCCCCCCCCTTTTTTTTTTTGCGCTGTCAATTCCCAGCATAAGAGCGACTGCTGAACACGAAACAAGTCTCTCGCCGGCGGTGTTTCTCTCCGACAGCTCGCCTGAGCGCATCGAGTGTACAATTTGGCAGCCGCCGAGGAGTGGGTCGGCCCAAAGACAACACCGGACCGGTTGCGTGACGCCCGGCTCCACCAAAGCGAGGACGCTTAGCTCTGGCGTCATCCCGTACGTAAACAACACGCTTTCTGTGCAGAAAAGAGAAATCTTCATTCGCTACCAACTCTCTGCGCGGCTTCTGGCCTTAAAGACTTTCCGCAGCCCGGCTTCAGCAACAGCCCTATTTACCGAGAACCGAAAATCGGCTGCCAGCAACGTCTCGACCTCGATTTTTAATAAACCCCTGGGTTAAAAAAAAAATAAAACGTGAGGAATGTAATGAACAAAGCCTTGTGCAAGCTGCACTAATGCTTCATCTATTTCCATCCAGGTGCGCAATTACGGCAACGACGCTAACGCCAAATGTGAGTTGGTCATTAGTTTCCCTCTGTGTAACCGGGAGAAACTGCGGCGCAAAGGCATATCGTCACCCACACACTCTTCATTTATTTGCAGTGAGGAATGCCCCCATTGACACAGGACTCGAAGTGTGGCACTGCTCACTGAGAAGGCGGCGGCGCAGTTTCCGGGGGCTGTCATGTTCTTGCGAGTAGTTGCCTCTGATTGTATACGGCGAAAGGAACGGGGAACTTTCAGTTAGCGTTAGCATGTTCGCTGTTCTTGCATACGTCAAAGTAAATGAATTAGTAGACAAAACATTCAGCAGCTTGCGTGTTCTTTTTATTCGCACCATGCCTTTAGGTGAGCTTATGCTTTGGACACGTTGGACTTCGAGTACTTTCTTTATTCGGCTTCCGTGGCGATCCAAGCTGCCCCAGTTGTCTTTCTAATCGCTTCGCACGCTCATTACGCCACCAATTCCGTACAGAGGTCGCCACCTTCGTCCACCTGCTGTCATTGTGAACAAGGGACCCGTGCGGGCCCCGAAACGTCGATCTGTTTTTCTCCTATTCTAATTTAGCGAATGCTCATTTATTGCTATTATGTTACCCCACCCACAGCAGACGGGATTACGCCAAACACTCAGCAACCGTGCAGCAACAGGGAGATTTGTGCCGAAGAGGTCATCGCTACTAACGGGAGCGAACGCCAATGAGACCGACTCTGCACTCCCGCTTCCTGCGTCGACAAGAAACGGCTGCGACGTGCCAAGAATATGTGATGTTGCGTGTTATGCTGAATCGCTTGCGTCCCCCTCCCTCGCCGAGGTATCGGCGCCGATCGCGTGCGTCCGTACGGGAAAGGCAGCAGCCGGTCCGGTGGGGCGAGGTGTTACGACACAGTGGCCAGATGCTTCTCTCCTTGGCGGCCGCTGACCTGCGCCGTTAATAAGGGTCGGAGGACGAGACAGTCGCCCCTTTCACTCTCCCTCGAAGTCCGGTCCGGGGATGCTCCTAACAAAAGAAAGCTCCGGGTGGAGGGACGCCCCTACGTGCGCCCGCTTCGCCACTGAAGACGAGGAACGATACCAGAGGGCAGCGTATGCAGTTCAAGCTTTTTTCGAGATCCGAGCAGGTCAGAACACTGCGCGGGTTCTAAGTGTGTCCACAAAGAAACCCCAGCGGGGCTGTGGTTTACCATGACAGCGCCACCCCAATGAAGCTCCGGCGACGCAGCATGCAGTGCGTCTCCAGAATGCGCCTTCCGTGCACCAGTGCGCGTAAACTGCGCCAGACAGCCAAGTCCATGGGCGCCGCCTCCAAAATTTCTGCGGACCATGGACTCGCAGCTAAGACGAAGTTTCTGCACACGAGCGCTAACAACAGTTTATTTCGAACCTCGGGACGGGATGTATAGAAAGAGCATGGCCAGCATCACTCACGCGCAGCAGGTGAGATATTCATGTGGATGCGCAGCAACAATAGCTCCTTGCGAGCGATCTATGGTTTCGACACGTAGGAAGCACCTAATCGGTCTATCATTCCTGCTTCGATAGTTTCTCTGGTTAGCCTGTGTACCGTGATTGCACTGTTGTCACCAGACGCAGATGTCGGCTAACTAGAGAAATTATCGACCGATTATGGATGCTTCCTATACGTGTCAAAGCCACCGACAGCACTTACTCGCAAGGAGCTGGCGTCATCACATGAATATCTCGCTTGCAGCGCACGCTCTTCCTATGCACTGCGTCCCGAGGTTAACTGTTGTGTGTCAGCGCTCATGCGTCTTCCTTTCTTGTGTCCCATAGTGCGGTGCCCGCTTCCGTCGTTATATACGAAGGCAGCTTGCGGCAATGCTTTCGCTAAAAGGCAGCCGCTCAGATCGGGCGAACGAGTGCCAGCGTTGTGCAAAACGGCATGAAAAAGGCATACTTATGCGTAAGGTGGGATTACGTACGTCTGCAGAATTAAACCCGTTAGGCGCTGTCAGAGGCTGGAGCTCGAGCCTTATTTGTTTAGCTTCTTTGCATGCCTTTTAAGAATCATGAACGGAGAAAAGGCGAGAAAATGCAATACGATTGCAAATATTGCAAAGCGTTGCAGTCTAATGAATTCGTTTCTTTAAATGTGTATAGCAGCATTGCAACAGTGCGCAGTGCACTGTTGTTGCTTTATGCACTGCCTACTACGCTAGAAAACAATTGCTGCGCCTCCGCAACCTTTCAGCACACGCAGTTTTCGGTATATGTTTTTAATATATAGATGCAGCGAGAGCCTGATGGAAACTATAGAGGCGTATGTGACAAACGTTCACGGGACGTAGTTAGGGTTAATAAACTGTAAGCATTATAGGAACTAACGTCTTAATCCTAAGCCGTGGCCGGATAATGATTGTCCGTTTGGCTGGTCCTGTGAAACAGTGAACTGCGTGGTAACCGCTTCAAATTATTTTTTGTGGTACAAAGCGGCAAACCAAATGCAGAAAACTGCGCTGTAATGATTAAGGAATTATTAAAACTAGTCGGAAACGACGAAATTCACCCGGACTTCACCTCTATAACAAGTACGAACGCCTACATTTGAGGCATTAGGCTGGGCAAAGTTGCCAAGTTAAAAAATTCCGGATGCTACACGAGCGCAGCGATGTGTTATAGAGTGAGCTAACGATAGAACAGAGTCAGACAACAACGGTGATCCAGCAGTCTGTTTCTCCGAATTGTATCTGCAACCACGCTCATATCCGAGTTCTGCAATCGCATGAAATATTAAACGGGCCTTATAATGCAACGACTGTTTTCGTTATATGTTTGCTCATCTTATTGTTCGGCATTCCGTCTCAATGATTCTTGCGATATCGTGACGTCGTGCAGATGCTCTGCAGCCGCTGATGAAGATGGGCGTTGATATCCCTCTCAACAGAGAGGCGGTTGCAACGAGGACTACTTCCGGTAGACCTTGTCTCTGCATAGCGAATATGACAAAGCAAAGAGACCAGATAAGACAAGCCCGCGCAAAAGCCTCTTACATCAAAGCCGATCTATTTCCGCCGAGCTGGCCGATAATCGAAAGCGAACGTGACACTGCGGCCTCGGGCTTCGCTTATGGCCACTGCCTCTGTGCTCTATGCACGCACGAGCGTGGCAGCGAGATGGCGCCGTGATAGCCGTTTTTTCCATATTTTATGGCGAAGGACGCTGCAGTTGTTACGCAAGGCTGTGGAGGCCAAACCTTCAGACACTGCATTACCGATGCACTTCTAGCACTGCAACTGCCGGATGGTAAAAAAAAAAAAAGAAAGAAAGAAAGGTGCACCTTGCCTTGCGCGTTCTAACTGGAGGGGCAGGGAAAGAGAACTAAGCCAACGAACGTCATCGCACAGTCGCTGTCTCCTGCGGGCTTAGCCGGCCGGCTTATCGCGCTCACCGAGAGGATTGCGGGGTCAGGAGAAGGAAGCGGGAACTACTGCGCGGGGCCCCCTATGACGTCAGTGCACTATACACTGCCGAAAGACTTGCTCAGCTTTACACACATTGCTTGCGACTTGCAGCGCAGCGTGCCGGCTTCGTAAACAGTTCGATCGGGTGACCTGGGCTCCGGAAGGCGTTGGGTAAAAGCAGGGTGCTTTGACATCAAGCCTCAGATGATAAACAGCTTGCACGACTGAAGACGTGTGCACGGCTGCAGCGCTAGAGAGCAGGAAATTCACAGTATACGAGGCTTTAGCAGAACCGTGTGTTGCCAGTCTTGCCCAGCCCGTACGGTTAAGCGTACGGAAATGCTAAACATCTCTAATAACGCCACTGGACGGAGGTCTGCGTAACGGTTATGCGGTACTGTTGATGGGGCACGTCAGTTCAGATGCGCTTCGCGTTTTTAGTTGGCAATTTTTGCTCGGTTTGTGGTTTATCTTAGCCGCCTCGTGTGCAGCAGGTACTGCTCCTTAATCTCAGAACCGCCCAAGACCTATCGGTTGTCTAATAGTATACAGGGACACCCTCCGGCAAGGTGCTCAGCATTATTGAGCTTGAAACGCTTGAGAAAATGGCTGCGGCTTAGCTCAGCTAATCCTTTTTATGCAAGCGAAAGTCACGCTTGCATAGCCGGCTTGAAGTCACGCTGCGGCCTGCTGCTGCAGTGCCGCGTGTCTGCCACAACGTTGTCAGCGCTAACGCATGCAGCGCACATCTCTCTCTCATCTCTCCACCTATCTCAAAGCGCGACTGAGGCGTTCCCATGGAGCCACCTATGAGCCCTTCCTTTTCTCAAACTCATCGGAGTCTATATAACGTTGTCAACGCCAATGAACACCGACGGCGTATAGCTTCAGTTCCGCGTTTCTGCTTGACGTTGTCAATGCCAAGGCATGCAGCGCACATCTGTCACTACCGCCCCGTAGCTTAAAGCGCGACTCAGGTGTCCACTGTCCCAGGGGACCAGTTATACGCCTTTCCTTTGCTTTCGAAGCTCCCGCTCTTCATCAGTTTCGGCTGCCCGTTTAACGCGTTTACGCTTCCTATCGAATCGTCAATCCCTCGCACGGTTGGCTATGTCGACCGGATGATCAGACTCGGCCCGACGTCTGCGAGTACCCACTCTCGAGGGCGTCGGCTCCGGCTCACTTGCTTCGTCCGTAGCGAGACACTGGATAGGAAGCGCACAGCGGCCGCGGCATGGAGGTTCTTTCCTCCATGGGCCGCGGCGACGGCGGAGCGCGCGGCTGCCGCTGCTGTAAGTCACGTGTTACGTCACGTGGTTACTTACGCAGCTCCTCTCCTCTTGTTCAAGGTTATTCGTGCAAACAGAGCGAAATCGGCACCGCTAGGCAAGTAAAGCTTTCGCTTTAAAAGGCGGCCTGTGACCAAACCTTGCGCAGTATCTTTTTTTAGTCTTATCGTTTGCTACTTTGACCTCAAAATTATCAGTATCATGCTTGTCACGTCTACCATTTGCATGCAGTTAGGTATTGCAGATAGTGTGAGTCAATATCGTCTATTAACAAGCCATGAGACGGGCTGGCTTCAGTAGCCGCACTTGGCGAATGCATTCGGCGAGCACGCCTCACAATGCCGAGCACATGAACGTGCATTACGTAACCATTCCTTGCATGGCGATCTTGCCAGAGCAGAGCTAGCTCCTTTACAGTAATTTGAGATTTAATGAAGTTCGATGAAAAAACGTGAAAGGAAGTGGGGAAAAGCGCGACGCGGACAAGCAGCCGTTCCTGCACAAATATGTCCTTTGTTTGCCTTCCCCGAAAAGCGTTCGCTGGACAGCTGTGTGCACATTGCCGAGAGAGAGAGAGAGAAACAACTTTATTGCCATAGATTGGAGGGATTTAGGGCAGGTGGGCTTGGTGTGGCCCCCAGGTGGGGGCCGCAAATGCGGGGGACGCGGCAACACGCACGAGGTGTACACAGCAGTCCGACGAGCCGGAACGAACTGTGCAGACGCCTCGGGCGCGCACTTCTTCTGGAAGCGGTGCCGGGCTCTCGTCGTATGGATGGCGGTCAGGACCAAATGATTTGTGCCCGCTAGAAAAGAAACCGGACGGACATCTCTTGTGCCTTTTTGCTTAGACGCTTGTTACCGAAAGGTGGAAGCATTTGAATAAACGTGATGGTCCTTTCCACCATGCATTCGTCAGAAAGTGGCAGCCGCTGCGGCGTACTCGAATCTCGCTCAAGCGACTAAAATTGTTTCGTGGAAGTACCGCTTAGATGACGAGATCTTCGTGAAAGGTTAAAGATGCAATCCTTCTAGAGAGAGCGCTGATTTAAAGTAGCAAGTACAGATCGTTCAGTCCACACGTAAATGAGAAGCGGCTGCCATACGTTTACTACTGCAGAATCCAGGCACAAGAACCACTTAACTTCGCCCACATTTTCCTGATTGTTGGTGCGCCTTTATAAAGAACGATGCCTTGTTGAGATGCGACGGGCTTTCTCCCGTACCTTCAGCGTTCGCTCCTACACGGTCCCAGTTTCATTCAAAGTGCGCGTACTGTACGTATTATACAGGTCTTCAACACTGGCCTTGCGTGGCAGGCGGCTTTTCCTGTTGCTGAGAGTGTGCGGCACGACTCCCAGATTTGTCCGCTCTGATGATGTTACCTCACAGTGAAACGCGCCCCCGCCTCGCGTGTTTCACATACGCGACACTGCAGTGGCGCACGCAGTTCAGCCTGCGGCCCAGCCGGGCGCCGCCCTTGGCGTCTTCCGGCCAAAGGACCCCCGGCGCTGCAGGCGCGCCATCGACGGCCCAATCTGTGCGGCTTACGCCGATGCATATCTGCCCCGTTCACTCGGCCGCGCCTTGGACAGACAGCCTGCAGCAAGGACGCGGGCACAACAGCCTGCTCTGTGTGCAAAAATAAAAAAAGAAGGGGGAGGGGGGGGGGAGCTGCTTATCGTATACAGGATGTTCATCGAGACGGATGCCCGAAATGGCGACGACCAAGCTCCTTTCGGAGTGCATCGCGTAATGCAGGACGATGGGTCGATTATTTCACAACTGTGCAGCATCTGCTGTGAGGCGTGCGGCTGAAGGCATCCCGCGATAGGTTGATATCGATAGCAACGTTTCAAACGGTTTCCGCTCCTTATTATGGAGTAGCAAGCTAGGCGAATCTGCCTCAGGCCAACCGCTCTTGCCTTTCCCTCCTCTCTCATCTTAATTCAGCCACCTTAGATTTAATCACGCATGGCTGTCGGGCGTTTTGCCAGAATGGTCGCCTGGCCTTGTTGGTTATTTATAGGGTTTCGACTTTTCGATTCGAACGAGAAAAAAAAACGATAAAAGTACGCCGAATTCAATTCCAGCAATTCGGCTTTAACCGAAAAATATCAGTATCACTTTTAAAACACGCGCCACACTTGGCTGGATATCGATAGGAGTGACAAAGGAGAAAATGAACAGATTACGGAAGACGGTGGTGCCGTTGGCGCAGCTGTGTGTTTTGAGGTCCACGCACCTCTGCAGACCGGGAGGCTCCAGCAGTCAAGTTTGCTGGCCCTTGTTCACGAGACAGCGCTTTCTTTCGCTACTTTCTTAGGGCTGGTCGTAGAGCCGTTACAATGGGTTGACAAGCTGTGAACTAGAGGAACGGCGGCCATCCGATGCGGAAGGAGAGGGGCGTGAAATGAGAACAGCACACTGCGCGACGAGCACCAGAGGCGGACAGCGAAGTGCCGCGGACGGTGTAACTGCGCGCGAACGTGGAATGCACGCGGTGCTCGCGGCTGTCGGCAGCCCCGTCGGCACCAGCGCGCCAAGGGGGCTCTAAAAAGCCCACTCTTGCTGCAGTGACGCATGAGAGAGCAGACAATGCCAGGCTTGGCGCTGGCAAGAACGGGGAACCGTTGCGCTAGTTAGTTCGATCAGGATGACACGGCTTCGTGAGAAGCGAGCGCTGGCCCGACGCTCCTGACCGCTCTGTATGATAGGGGCCGCCTTAGTCGATATGGAAATAAGCCGCACACTGCCCGAAGAAGTTGCTTAGTCCGTTTCTCCAACATGTCGTCGGTTCCGCGCATCATCAGCCGGGAACTCCACTGGAACATCGAGATCAACGCCATCTATCATCATCATTATCGATCAAAATATAACTCAACCTCCTCCCGAAACGTCGCCTGATAGCGAAGCCCTGTTAACTGCCATCACCCGCTAAGAGGGGTTGTTTACATAAGTAGGCTCCTTCACTTCATGTAAGGACACTGACGCGAAACCGTGCTCAAGTGCCGTGAAAAAGTTTCCAGTTGCGGTTTTGTCTCAAGGTTTCGGTACCGGATGCGGTTACGCCCTTGCAGTTTTTTAATGGCGATGGCATTTTTATCAATAAGCGCATCTCTAAGTACAACAGTCTTTAAATTGTTAAATTGTGGTAAATCAAATGGTCGGGCTGACAAACAAATCAAGAAAAATACTACAGTTGGAGACAACTTAAGTATGCAGTGAAGCTCCACTCACATTCAGGACCACCGCACAGAATTTCACCACGGCGAAAAAGTAGTCCGAGAGAGAGAACGGGCTCTTTAATTAAAAAGCAGATTTTAGCCGGCGCGAATATTCGCTGACATGCTACTCTGCGTAGGGGAGGGAATAGGGGGGTAAAGATGGAAGAAGGGTGGCAGAAAAGAGTGCGGTCATTGCAGAGGGCTGCAACGCGATAGTTGACTGCGTGATGGCTTCTTTGGAGCAGACCGAAGTCATGTTCTGTGCATGCACAGCGGATGGTGGTCAAGTGTTCGGGCAATTTAGAGTTTGTCTAAAACACGAATAGCGTCTAAATGGCAAATAAGAATATCACTGCACATTGCTGCTGTCTGTAGCAGCCTAAAGGACCTAATATGGAGTCCACTGTGAGTGGCACTTGGGTGGCAGAGTGCATGCATTATTCATAGTGCGCACGTTCGTTGGACTACGCTTGACATTCGACGAGAATATGAAGTGCAGTCTCAACTCAGCCGCAGTTGTCACAATACGGACTGTCTGTTTGCTTGAAACGGTACCGTGGACTGTTCATAAATGCAAAATTAAGGCGGAGGCGTTGATAAAGTGTTTCTAGATGACGCGGGATCCCGACTGGTAGTCTTGATTTGAGCTCTGGATCGATGCAATGAAGAAAGGAGTAATGATGACTTGTGGAAACTTTCCTCTTTGCCTTAACAAGAAGCTTATCACAAGAAAAAAATTTGCTGGGTTTTAGCTTTGGTTAAACCTGGTAGGTTGCGTAAGCATCCATAGCGTTCCATTCGGGATCACCACCGGTTGTAGACGATTCGGTTTCGATAGAGGCGCGGTGCGCCCGTCTAGCAGCGTCTTGAGCGCGCCGCTTAGCAAGGCGCTGTTCGCGTTCTTCATCTGTCTCCGAAGCCCGTTGTCGTTTCCTGGCTTCGTCAAGCCGAGAGAGAGAGAGACACAACTTTATTGCCATAGATTGGAGGGATTTAGGGCAGGTGGGCTTGGTGTGGCCCCCAGGTGGGGGCGACTTCCTGGGCCCACGAAATGAGTGCCAGTTGGATGCTCTTGTCTGGCCTTTTGAGGAGTTGGTTCCATCCTTCATCGGAGGGAGCTGGCAGTAAGGTTCGAGGGGGCGGATTTCCCGCGCAACCCCAGAGGATGTGTGCCTGGGTGGCGATTTCTCCCTGGTAACAATTTTGGCAGACGGGGTCATATTCCCCGTCTGTGATGAGTGAAAGTCTAGAATGGCTAAGGATGGAGTGCGTCTGCAACCTGCGGAGCAAGCTGGCTTGCGCTCGATTCGAGTCGGGGTGTGGAGGCGGGAACTGGCGTCTCATCTCTCTGTAGAGGTTGGTAATTTCGGCAAAGGTCTGGGGAGCCTCGGCAAGAGCGTCTGGATCCGTGGGGCCGGCCGCCCGGTTGGTTAGTCCTCGGGCTAGTCGGTCGAGCCCTTCGTTTCCAGAGTTTCCCGTGTGGGCGGGTACCCAGACCAGGTTGACGTAGCCTCCCTTTCTGTTTATCAGGCGGCATAACGACGGAGCCGGCTGTTGTTGTTGTGACTGAGAGAAGGATGAAAAGGAAATTGCACGGGCCTGCTACTGGCTCAAGCCGAGCCACCACCGCTGCCTCGTGCAGATAGAGGAGAGTCAAAAGATCAGAGGAAAGAGAAAATTGAAAGAAAAGACGCTCCCCTTAGCAAAAACTAGTACGTTTGGAATATACGGAGGTCTATTTAAAATGTATTTTAAACATATTTTGTATTCATGAATGCACTAAAAATATGTAGGAAATACGTTTCTGAAATTTCATGCTTGGTATTCGAAATATATTTTTAAAATGTGCCAAAAATACCTCACTTAAAGCATACTTCGAGCACTTTTCAAATACATGAAAAAATATGCATGCAGTTTTAGCATCTTGTCAGTGTATTAAAAGTGTATTTTCGGAAATATGAAATTAATTCATCGAAAGTATACTTCAATTCTAGAAAACGGGCAGCCCTTGTAAACGTATATGTATGCAGTTTTAGCATCTTGTCAATGTATTAAAAGTGAACTTTCGTAAATATGAAATTAATTCATCCGAAATATATTTCAATCCTAACAAACGGGCAGTCCTTTTAAACGTCTTTGCACACTTCTAGCTGCCATGAACAGTCGAGTGCTCGAAATCGTGTTCCGGGAAATGGCATTTGCGTGTCGTCAATGTATTTGAAGTGTACTTCCGTAAATACGTAATTAATTCGTCCAAGGAACACTGAAATTCTAGCAAATTGGCAGTCCGCATTAGCATATTTGCAGCGCACTACAAGCTGTCGTTGAACAATCTAATGCTCAAAATCGAGTTTCGGGACATCGCATTTTGGTGCTGGCCATCTATTTAAAGTGTACTTTCGTAAATACGCAATTAATCCGTCTGAAGTATATTTAAATTCTAACAAATGGGTTGTCCGCGTAAACATATTTGCATTACACTTCAAGCTACCGTGGAACAATCTAGGGCTCGAAATGACGTTTCAGCGAAGAGTGAAAACTTTCCCTTTCTTGTCATCCTTTCGTTTATGGTAACTTCTAGCAGGAAGGTGATCACCACTTATACCCCTGCTACACGGGCGCTTCGAATGCCTTCCAGCCGAATGTCATCTAACGATGCTACATGTGTTCTGTCTAAGGGAGTGCTTGAAGATAATATTACGCCAATGAATATATTAACCGCGTCAGCATGAAATTTCCCCGGGAGTTCGCCGATGAGGACGACTGCACTCATACTGTTGTTTACATCGCTTGTTTACATAACATAAAACGCAATCTGAGCTTTGGTTCTAATAAACAATCTGTTTTCTTTTTTACTGGTTGTACTCGTGATTGTTTACGCAGTGCTACAATGTGTGGGAAGCGATGATGCGATCGCACGCCTGAGAAAGCCGGGTTGTTGGCATCGCGCAGGACTGGCGCTTCTCGCTTCTTGTCCCGGCTTTCTCCGACGTGACCAGTACTTTTTTTTAAACTACTTTATCCAGAAGTATGTATGGCGACTGTTCGCTTTAACTGAAACGGCCTAACTTGTTATCCACAAGCTAGCGACGGCGACGACTGCTGCTGGCCGTAAAGCACGGCTCGGCAGTCTGGGTCACACCGGCGATTCCCGTTCATCGTACGCGTGCCCTGCGATGTAAGCAATAGTTGATTTCAGGTCACTGTTGCCAAAACTACACCTGGTGACCATTTGCATTCGCTAAAGCTTGTGATTCGCTCTTCACAACCGCCGAAATCACAGATCCAACCCTGCGAACTCGCTGGGCCTAGTCGTCGCGGAAGGGAACAGAGCCGTCGTCGATTGAAACTGATTTGGCAAGCGCTTATCGCTGGTGAGTGTTCAGGTATGCACACGTGAAATATAGCCGTTCGTTTCGCTCATTTAGAAGCGCGAGCATGCACACACCGCCGCCTCATCACCGTGCTCTCGCTCAGTCGCCGACAAGGCTGACCGTCCGCCGACCGGATTCGTCGGTGTCGTTGGCCTGAAAAACGTGTCCCTCTAGAATCATATTATAGTAAACTAGATATTTCACTATAATTACATGCTGTTGTTCAGCATGATATATACTGTCGTTGTCGGACTAGTGTGACCGCCGTCGTCGTCGTCGCTGTACACTGAAAACGAGCTGACGCTTTCGAATGCGTTTCGAAAGTGTCGTGCAGCACCGCGGCAGTCCATCGAGTCCGAATGTCATTCCTATTCTCGAATGCCATTCCACTAAATGTCATTCGAACATTTCCGTGTGAGAACGTGATAGCATTATACCAGCAAAAGCGCCTTGGGTACTTCTGGGTCCGAATAAGCCAGCGGAAAGGACCCCGTGTGGCAGGGCAGACCGGCTCCCTTACACGCCCATGTATCTGTTGGTTGACATTTCGACTCCTGACCTGTGCCTGACGCAAGTTTCAATTAGCAATTCCGTTCTCAATTAATCCCAGATTCGAACGCGACCAGTAGGGTACTTCTGCGATAATTTGGAAGCCCACAGTTTTTGCGCAAAAAAAGGTATCACCGTGCAAAATAGTGCGTCGCTTTCGCGGGGTATATATATGGCAAGCCAAGTGTAGCGCTTGTCGTAGGACTTGTTGTTTGCTGTGTCGCTGTCGTCTTGGTATGCTGTATGTAGGTATCTGCCGTTCCCATTCAATCACGTGACCTTGTAATATCAGACTCCTGTTGATTAATGATAAATGCCTGTGTACGATTTGTTCTCCAGTTGATGAATTAACCCGGGTCATTCCATGGAGCCGCCCAGTAGACTTTTTTTTAAGCCCGAGTAAACACATTTTTAATGTATTAAATGTATATTTTTAGTATATTTCTAATGTATATTTTTATTATATTTTTAATGCATTATAAATATGCTAAGCGGGCAAAAATGTACTTTTCACGTATTTTTAAGAACGTTTAAAATATTATTCCTAGTATACTTAGAAAGCATTCGTATTGCAGTTTAAGCATAGGGACAAAAAAATGCGAAATAAATATGAAATTAATACAATACGTTTGAAATGCATTTTTAGCACATCCTCTTTTCGCTAAGGGTCGTCGCAGCAACAACTGCGTCCGCCGGAGCGGACGCTGCTCAAAAAACAGATAAGCGGCCGAAGCCTCGCTCGCCGAAGCGAGAACAGATGTTGTTGTTGTTGTTGTGACTGAGAGAAGGATGAAGAGGAAATTGCACGGGCCTGCTACTGGCTCGAGCCAAGCCACCACCGCTGCCACGTGCAGATAGAGGAGAGTTAAAAGATCAGAGGAAGGAGAGAGAGAGGAAAGGAAAGACGCGCGTCGCAGCAACTGCGTCCGCCGGAGCGGACGCTGCTCAAAAAACAGATAAGCGGCCGAAGCCGCGCTCGCCGAAGCGAGAGCAGATACTCAAGTGCCACAGACAGATGTTGTTGTTGTTGTTGTGACTGAGAGAAGGATGAAAAGGAAATTGCACGGGCCTGCTACTGGCTCGAGCCAAGCCACCACCGCTGCCTCGTGCAGATAGAGGAGAGTCAAAAGATCAGAGGAAAGAGAAAATTGAAAGAAAAGACGCTCGTCGCAGCAACAACTGCGTCCGCCGGAGCGGACGCTGCTCAAAAAACAGATAAGCGGCCGAAGCCTCGCTCGCCGAAGCGAGAACAGATGTTGTTGTTGTTGTTGTGACTGAGAGAAGGATGAAGAGGAAATTGCACGGGCCTGCTACTGGCTCGAGCCAAGCCACCACCACTGCCACGTGCAGATAGAGGAGAGTTAAAAGATCAGAGGAAGGAGAGAGAGAGGAAAGGAAAGACGCGCGTCGCAGCAACAACTGCGTCCGCCGGAGCGGACGCTGCTCAAAAAACAGATAAGCGGCCGAAGCCGCGCTCGCCGAAGCGAGAGCAGATACTCAAGTGCCACAGACAGATGTTGTTGTTGTTGTTGTTGTGACTGAGAGAAGGATGAAAAGGAAATTGCACGGGCCTGCTACTGGCTCAAGCCGAGCCACCACCGCTGCCTCGTGCAGATAGAGGAGAGTCAAAAGATCAGAGGAAAGAGAAAATTGAAAGAAAAGACGCTCGTCGCAGCAACAACTGCGTCCGCCGGAGCGGACGCTGCTCAAAAAACAGATAAGCGGCCGAAGCCTCGCTCGCCGAAGCGAGAACAGATGTTGTTGTTGTTGTTGTTGTGACTGAGAGAAGGATGAAGAGGAAATTGCACGGGCCTGCTACTGGCTCGAGCCAAGTCACCACCGCTGCCACGTGCAGATAGAGGAGAGTTAAAAGATCAGAGGAAGGAGAGAGAGAGGAAAGGAAAGACGCGCGTCGCAGCAACAACTGCGTCCGCCGGAGCGGACGCTGCTCAAAAAACAGATAAGCGGCCAGCGAGCGAACGCATTTTATACCCACCATCCCCGTTCTCCAGCCTCCTCTCCACACTCCGCAGCTGGCGAGAGCGCGGCGAGGGCAGCGCCTCCACTCGGCAGCGGCGAGGCTACAGCTGTAGTGCGCCGCGCCTCGCGCCTCCCTTCAAGGTCAAACGTGCCTCGCGGCCACCCCGACGCGAAGGGCTGAAACCTGCCGTAATATTGCTTACGCAATAAAAATTATAAGGTCTACAATTTTGATATCTGGCTTGTTTGTTTTAGTGAGGCACTAAAAAGCTGGTTTCGTTTACTGTTACGATTGACCAGCGGAGTAATACAAGACGCCGCGGACCGTGACTCAGTGTTAGCAACTGCTGTTTTTTTTTTTAAAGTTGTATCCTAGTATAGGTAACTGTTGACTGCGGAGAAGTGACACATTAGATCGCCGAAAATAAGCAGGTAATTCGTTCCCAGAAAATAATATTCTCCGAAAAAAACAACAACAAAATCTTCGCTTATAAATAAACGCTGGAAAAAGTCAGACGAATCGAAGAGTCCAATTCCTATTTCATGATCAAGACTAGAGCAGGAAATGCACACAGACTGACAAGAAAGAGGGGCCAAGAACACTTGTGGTGTCCGTTTCCTATCTGTTCATGTGCTTTTTAGGGGTGCATATTCGTCGTAGGGCAGAAAAAGGTGCAAACCAATGAAATGGACGCGCAAGTTCTGCAGTGGCAGTCATTAAGCTTGTTTGCAGAGCAAGAGACCGATACGTGAGTAATAAAGTGACACGCCTTAAGAAATAATTGGCAACTTCATTATATGTCTTAGCAATGCAAAACAATCAGCAGCTGTCGATGTTACTTACGGTCTGCCGACGTCCCTTCCCTCCATGCCAATAGGCGAATTTTATTACCGACGACGCATTTTGACCCAAATACCTTTCTAATGCTCCAGGTGTGAAAGATGGGTTTGGTTTGTGGGGTTTAGCCTTCCAAAGTGGCTCAGGCTATGAGGGACACCGTAGTGGAGGGCTCCGGGTAATTTAGACCACCTGGGGTTCTTTAACGTGCACTAACGTCGCACAGTACATGGCCTGTATAGCATTTCGCCTTCATCGAAATGCGACCGCTGCGGCCGGGATCGAACACGCGTCTTTCGGGTAGCAGCCGAACGCCATAACCAATGAGCCACCGCGGTGGCTTAGCTTTAAAAAAAGCAGCTGATGGGGAAAGGGGGGGGGGGGGGCATATTTAGAACATTTAGCACGAATAACGGTTTGTTGAGCGGGTTGGTGCATTATGCAAGAGAACAGTGGCGCAACTAAGGCAGCACAAGACTGTTTCGTGCTGTCTCAGTCGCGCCGCTGTTCCCTTGCGTGTAGCACATGTCCAATATTTATCTCTGTTAATGCTGCATAATAAGTGTTGGTTTGGCATCCAAAAGTGTATTGGCTATTTAATGTTCACACTAGCCTCGGGAATTGCATGCATATGTGGATCAATCGTTTGTGACCGATTATCAGGGCGTAATAAGATTACTACGTAGTAACATTTCTTTTGTTGTTCCGTCTCTGAAAATCAGCCTCAAAACGCTATATTATGTAGTGATACTTTAATTGTACCATTTATGAGAGGTAACGACAGTAAAGTTCAGTTTTACCTTATCGATCAAACATTTTTTGCGCATCAAGACATGTGCAGTCTCTCTTTGTTACATTACTGCTGTTGCCACGGCAGAATAAACTGTGCCGCTCTTTCACTGCAAGCGCGGTAAACAGAACTTGATTTGCGTTGAATTCGAATACAAAATGCGGAAACCAAAATTTTTCATCTCCAGTAATAAAGCCTCTGTGGAGTAACACGGCATACTTTCTGCGTCCATGTTCGGCCTTGCCTCGTGGTCACCCCGCCCTTTGTTCTGGCCTGGAGGCTCTGTTCATGCTCTTCGTGATTTTCCCTTTGGAAAATCTTCACCCCATGCATATTACATGATGCCGCAGACTCTCTCTCGTTCTTCTTCGAAATGCAGTCCACGACGTAATAATTGCCTCCCCTGCTTAATTCCGACAAGGAATTGTGTCTCGGATACTCGCAACGAGCACCGCACAATACCGCAGAGTGACGCGCCGAGTGCGCGAGAACCTTGAACGAGACAATGGCGGCCTCTACGTCACGTCAGCAGCGGACGTGGGGGTCGGCGGAGACATCGTTGGAAGGCCGTGAAAGTATTGCACCTGACGTACGCGCCCTTCAACGCCGCCCCGTGCAAGCCCGATCGCATGTGCAGCTTCGTATAAGAGTGACCGCGTGGGAATACAGGACGCCGACAGCGTTGGCGTTTTGCTGGTTGGTCTGTCCTTCCGAGTCCCCCAGTGCGCACGGGACGCGTGCATGGGAATCGGCAGACACACTCAGGACACGCTACCTCCTCTAGCCCTTCTGATCTGCGCGCCAAAGTTCGTGAAGGCAGTCGCGGCCCACGCCCCCACCAGCTGCCGCATCGGGTTGCATTCGGATGCGCTGACGGTCTGCATGAAGTCGGTCTAAACATTATATTCACAGATCCCTGGGAGTCCTGATACCATACCTGGCACAGTGGTGCAGCGGTTAAGCGATACGCCACTGCCGTGCGATGGCAGGTGCTGCTGCCACCGGTGGGGTTTGTGCGTTCCAAGTTGATCTTGCCGAGCAACCTCGCGCGACCAGTCATTAATTTAACCGCCACCTGCGAGGTTGCTTGAGGACGCCAACTTTATTTATAGTTACCATCGAGTGTCCCCCTCTCACACGCACACAGAGGGGTTTTCGTTCAAGTGGGAAGCACTGAAAGGCATCGTTATCGGTCTGCGCATCTCCTCAGGTGCCTCCCCTAACGACACACTCTATCGGTTGGGGATTGTCCCTGGGGCGGGGAGCGAGGCCCATCTCCTTGGCTGTTGCGGAAGCCGTGTCGCAGGCCGTTGCCCCGATGGCTCATTATGGCGTTCCTCCCGTATTCTTGCGCTGTCCACGGTTTGACAAGCTTTTGCTTTTTTGTCCCCATGCTATTTTCCCTGGAAGGCGTGCACGAAGGTTAAAAGCGGTTCCTTTCGCATTCAGAGGGAAGACTCGCTTTGCCCCAGCGAAGCCTATCGAGCCTGCCCAGGCTCTTTGCAGCGCCTTGCAGGTGCCATTAGGAAGCTGGGCCGCCGAAGGTTTTCTGCGAGTAACGACGCTATCTCGGCGGCCGTGTCGAATGGCTCTGTGCCTTGCGGCCCTCCTTTCGAGCCATGGAGACACACCGTACAGACAGCGTAGGGAGAAGAGAGACAGTGGGGAATCCTTATCGGCACTCCGGGTACTGTGCTCCCAGAGCAAGCCTGCAACGCAGTGGGCTCGCACTCGGTCTGTACATCCCACTATGCGGCTGTGCGGCCCGTCCCTCCTGCGGTGAGTGCTCGCTGCCGCTGCGAGTATGCCCTCGTTGAGCGCGAGAGCCACGTTTAGTGGGGAGTGCGCTTGTACAACGGCCTTTGTCTCGTGCGTTTATCTGGGGTGGGGGATGTTCGTGCGATAGAGGCAGCAGCGGTACTTTTACGCAGCAGTTGCCCACAGTGGGCAATGCGGGGTGACCCTTTGCCGCGAGCGAATGTGAGCTCCCTCTCGTTAGTCTTGACCGTCCGTCATCACGATGCCTCTCCACAGCTTTTCTTTATTTCCGTAACACCGCTCAATACTGAGCAGCTAGCGACATCTCGCTACACTGGGCAATATCTAGGCCTTTCCATTCCACAACCCATCTCTCTCCTTCGCCGAACGTATACGATATCCGACTCAAGTTAGGGGTTTTTGAGGAACAGAAATGGCGCAGTAACTGTCTCACTTCATGGTGGGCACCTCAACGGCGCCGTGAGGGAAAGGAGAAAGGTGGGAAGAGCTGTCGTAGTGAAGGGCTCCGGAATAATTTCGACCAACTGGGGATCTTTAACGTGCACTGACATCGCACAACACACTGGCGCCTTTTGCATTTCGCCGCCATCGAAACGCGGCCGCCGCGGTCAGGTTCGAACCCGGGTACTCCGGACCTGTAACCGAGCGCCCTAGCCACCGAGCCACCGTGGCAGGCTCCGACTCAGCTCTTTATTACTCAGCGGGCCCTAAATTTCGACTTCTGACATGCAGCTGATCTTCATTTTGCGTGTTCACGAGCCATGCTTACACGCCTGGCACATGATCACCCATGTGGCATGGATGTGAGCGCGTAGAGAGGGATGGTGTGTGGGAAGCCATTGCCCTCTTCCCCTCAAAGCTATTCCGGCTCCGACCTCTCCTCCTCTCAAACCCCTTTGTTGCGTGTGCTGGGCAAATAATGAATTTTTGCCAACCTCAGCAATGTTGCAGTGAGCTACGATTCTCCTGCGGCGGTTACCTTGCGAACTTCTGTAAGTTTTCGCGAGAGGCACATGTTTTTAAGATCGTGCATGTCCGAGGTTTTCATTGAAAAAAAAAAAAAACACAGTGAGAGAAACAAATGAAAAAAAAAAGCATAAACGCTAGGTAGCAGAACAGAGATCTGGCCAAGTCAGTGATGATTCAGCATGATGTGTGTCAGCAAGCAGTCTGTATCCCCGCATGACAAAGAGGTTCCATACCTTGACACCATGTAGCAACATGTGCGTTTGGTTGCTTGCTTGTTTGATTGATTGGCAGCGCTTTCCTTACATTGCCTTGGTTCCTGCGATTACACCTTCGGTGGTGAGTCAGCGCTTGTCCTGTGTTTCCTCCGCTTTCCGTCTACGTCTTTCACGCGCTGTTTACCCTTAGGAAATGCTTCACCAACTCGCCCGTTTGGTCGTAGTGGTAATGTCAAGTTTTCACTGGCCTGCTTCACTGGAGAAAATATCCAGGGCTTAAACTTCCAATGACTGTCGCTGAGCGGTGTCTTCGAACGGCCCAAGAGAAGTGAATGTCCGTTAGCGAACGGGCAAGCGAGCGCGGTAATGAACAGCCTTCTTTTTAATTTCAGTTCGCTGCGAGGGATGTTCCGGATAAAGTTGCGTTACACGAGAGATGCAGGAAAAAAAAATATATATATTCGTGGCAGACGCCGGCACAGCTGATTTAGAACCGCCGAGGAAGAATGCGATGCGATGACGCCATTATAGTCAACTTTCACGCGCAGTTTTTCCTCTTCCTTTTTTGCTCCTCTCACTGTTTCCTTCAAAGAGGCGCTTTCAGTTGAGCGGCACACGTACGCGTACGACACACATAGTGACGTTGCTTTCACGCTGCTGCAACTTTCATCATTATGTCGCTCTTTCTCGTCCGCCAGGACGTTAGCATGGTACTTTTTGTATGGCGCCTGTGAAGGGTGAGCCTGGAATCTTTTTCACACCGTTCTTGCGTCACTATTAAACGGAGACACTGCAATGTAGCCTTTATGTCACGTATCTTCTGGACCCGTCTCAGCAGGGCATGTTTCTATCGAAGCCAAGCGTGGTGCCTTTGATCCCTTTGCAGTTTAGGAAACGCATGAACAAGTACACGGAAAGCGGGAAGTGTTTTACCTCAAAAAGGCATTGCCTCATTAGGGATGCCTGCCGTTATTTTGAATCCTCTCAACGCGTCAGACCGCGTGCTTATTTCATTCTACTTTTATTTTCTGCGGCATATACATGCCGCTAGACAACAACAACAAAAAGAAGGGTGGGTGTGCCGCGGCACAAGTACAAACGGAAATGTAAGCTGGCGAGAAAACGCTCCCACAAAAGGACTCCGTTCGCGCAGATCGACGACGAGAATGCGACAGATGTGGCAGAGTGCGCGCTGTTCCGCCCGGACACAGCAGCTGCTGCCGGCCTCAGAGCGTGGGTGCCACCGACCATCTCTTCGTCTCTCCTGTTTGCCACCTTCCAACCGAGGCTTGAGACAGACGGACAGATTTTTCCGACATCTAATGCTATCCCATTGAAACACGTTATAGTACGCGTCTAGCACGCAGCACAGACATGGTCGCATTGGTCAGCTTGGAAGAACAGGTGGGATGGTAGTCTCGAAGAATACATGGGTCTCTATCGGAGCTCTCGTCAGAGAAGCGCAACGAAGGAATTGAAAGATTGCCAGTAACGCGAAATTAGCGCTCAGCTCTCCATACGCCATCGCTGGCAGGCGTTGTGTTACGCTGCTACAGCCGCACCTCGGGATCTGCAGCCACCATCCATTCCTCCGCTTTGGCCATGACAGGAGGCGACTACGCAGACGACGACTACGACGCGGAATCCATGAACGAGCGCCTAAGAGCTGCGCTATAAACTGCGTTGTGCACATACTTTTCGCACCTCAAGTACAACTGGGCGTTTTTTGCGCGCATAGAAATAATAAAAAAGCGCACTGAATTGACACACAGGCATGTGGATCTGCTGGCTGTAGTCGCCGCATGTGTTCGTCCTTGATTCCCTCTGTAAGTGGCTAGTGGTCTGGAGGATAATGCACTCAGCAGTTGCCTGCCGCCCCTCACAGGGGGCGCCACACGTCTCGAATCAGAGGCAGCATAGCGACACGCGCAATGCATCCGTGCAAAGGGTGGCTCTCCTCGCTCGCATCGTTGAGCGCAAGGTCTCTCATTACACCGCGGTATGGAGAGCAAACATGCAGGCCAACAGCGTGCATAATAGCGTCCGTCTGCCCCCTTGGGACGGATTCGGGCCTTGACCCGACGGCAGGGCACAACCAATATCGGATGCCGCCCTCTTCATCCTACGCCCAGGGAACGGTGGCAGCGCCCTGCTTTCGCATCTCCCCGGCTCTAGTTTTGCTGGAGTACATAAACGGCACCCCGGTCTGCCGAGCATTTGCGAAGGGCACGGATACGTCCGGCCCAGATGAGTGCCTGCACGTAGCGGGTCGCAGGCGAGTCACCAAACGCGAATTTCAACAGGAACGTATAGTAAGGGAGCGTTGGAATTGAGAAAACTCCGTTGAAGATCACGTCAAGCTCAGTGGTTGCCTGCATGCTCAATATTAACGAATGGTGTAGGAAGTGGCGAATATCGTTAAGCCCCAGTAAAACATCATGTATTACAATCACACACGAACACTAGCCACTTGAATTTCATTACTCACGGCAAGACAACAAACTGAATTGGGTGAGTGACAGAATACACATACTAGGGAGTGACAAGTGACAATTAGTTAGACCTGCGTTGGAACGCACACGTACTTAACATAGCCGCCAAAGCGAACAAAATATTGGGATTCATTAGGCGGTCACTAAACATGCCACAGGGCACTAAACTTGCGGCTTATAAGATGCTGGTGCGCCCAATAATGGAATATGCGTGTGAGGTGCGGAATCCGTGTGCTGAAACACTCCAAACCGAACTGGAGTAGTTTCAGCGACGCCCACATCATTTTATCTATGCTCGCTTCCGACGACAAGATTCGGTAAAGCTACTCCATAATTTAGCTAACCTGCTCCCTCTTCAACACCGAAGGAAACAACAAAAAAAAAAAGAGTGATTCCTTTCTATAAGATCATTACCTACATAACATATAGCACACATGAATAAGCAGGGAAAAACTGGAACTAACTACCAGAACATGTAGTATTCTCGTCAAGTGTAGATAAGTTCTCTGCTGGTGTTCTGGAATTGTTAAAGTAAGCCTGATGTAATATGGTTTTGGCATTGTGTTAAACACGTTGTTCTCACGTTGTTCTTTGCCGAGATTTTCGCGCAGGTTTTTTTTGTTTGTTACGAACAGATCAGTCCCACAATAGAAGTGTTTAAACTTAATATCGACTGGACGGCGCTTGTTTTTTTACTATTTTCACCTTTTTGTTCTCTTCCTTACCCTTGTTACATGACTCCTATGTTGTTCCTGACCGAACTGATAGCATCTTTAATAAATAAATAAATAAATAAATAAATAAATAAATAAATAAATAAATAAATAAATCAATAAATAAATAACCTGCATAGCGCGGCGTTATAGTGAGCACGGAACGCAAATCTGGAAGGAAATCGTGAAAAGCAGATTGGAAGTGATTGTATACGCTCTGCTCTTGCTTTCGAGGCCGCTTTCGTGGCTCACGAGGTATACCAGCACACCGGACGACCGTCCAGGGCTTCGTCTCAACTATCCCGCGTATGAGGGCGCCCATTCCGCGGGGGTGAATTTCTAAGTGGGCGCGACGGCAGGTTAAATTTCCCTCCGCTGCTAGCTACTGATGTTGAGAGCATACCGTTGCGCTCACTCCCTGACCTATCGGGGTCTCACTGGCATCGCTTTCGGCGACACCACCACCGATCAGGGAGCGCAGCGTTTATACTTCATCTCATTTCTGGCAGCACTACCAAACCTGCCATGAGCGCAGAGGCGATGCTCTGACGCTGCATAATGTAGTGCCAGTGTAAAATGGCCATATGGGATAGAGTACGCTGTAAAAATAGCGCGCTTCTTAGTGTGCGTGTTCCAGACGCGATTTAATAAGAGTCGAACCTTACGTACAATCGCGTTTCGTGCGCTATATCCCAGGCTTAACTTCCGAGGCTCTTGCGTACGCCAAAATATCTCTTCCAAAATGGCGGCGCCCTTCGAAGCAGAACCCGTCGCTTCAGATTGGTTTCGTCGTTGTTACTGTCGTTTTCAGTGCGTTCACTGGCCATACATGGAGCATCGGGCTTTCTCTTCGTCTAAACCCACCTATAACAAAACGTATGAACGATAAATTTGATGTATTTTTTCATTTAGAGCGACGATTCTGCCGCTTTTAGGCTTAAAGAAGAGCAGCAGTGTGTGGACAGAAACTTTATACTCGTTTCAATAACCAGATAGCGCAGCGAGGCTGAGCTTAGCGCTGCGTCTCCGTTCCGCAAAATGCTTGCGTTTAGCGTATACGCAAGAGTGCACACGCTTATGGTAAGTTGACAGCGTTGGTGTGTACTCTTTTCTAACCACATCTGTGCATGCCGCGAGTCGACAACACGCAGACGACGAGGCGCGGAGGAGCACGTCTGACACGCTCTCCTGATTGGCTGAGGACGCCACCCACAAGGAACTTCTAAGATGGAGTGTACATGTTCAGAGCCCCACGATTTCGGGTAAAGCCCGATTTCAGGCGACCCTTGCACCCCGAACGCATTTTTTTAAAAACCGGGTTAAACCCGATTTCTTCCCTAAAATGCCCCTTCTAGAGAACACACAAGGGCAACAGGACGAGGGGCTCGTTAAGATATGTGAAAGGGCATATATTTTGTTGTGCGTTTGGTTCAGTGGCGCATAAGCGTCTAAGACAATTATTATACGCGAAGCTCGCGAAAGGCATACGGACTGGACATTTTCCTGAACAAAGCTAATGACACAGCGGATATTCTGTGTTTATTCCAGAGGAGTGTTCTTTCAACTGGTGATCTGAATGCTTTCTTTTTATTCATGACGTGAATTACCTTCAGGATATGTTCGGAAAGGAAGTTTCAGAAGCGAGACGACAAAATACTGGTATTGAACAGGCATTTCCCCGGCATCATGTATCGAGCGCTATCCACGCCAACGACGTCCTTCTCCAGGGCTCTTGTCTGTTTAAAACAGCACCTGTGATGTTTAATGGGTGCTTTCGCATGAGAGTATACAAGGCAAGCAGGCCTCGCATGCGCGCGTAGGAGTTTATGCGCCGAAATAATTGCGATAGGTGAGAAAAATCTAATTTGGTGAGCAGTTTTTTTTTCGCTACCTGGCATTTCGATGTTGTTTTTGGAAAACAGAGCCAAAAATAGGCAATTTCGCGTCCCGAATAATAAAAAACACAAAAAACTGGATTTACAGAAATGTTTGCTGAATAATTCGATTTCTGCCCGAATTTCCAATAAACCGACATATCCCGATTTTCCGAAATGTAAAAAAAGAAAACCCCAAAACGAAGGGCCAACAGCCGTCTTGTGATGGTGCCTTTTGACTTGCCATGAAGAGAGTTTTAGCATGGAGTAGGCGTTCCAGCGTAAGCGCATGCAGGCGGAGCAAGGTGGGACCACTGCGCGTGCGCAGTCGACGTCCGGTACACGCTGCTTCCATTACGGCAAAACTCGACAGTAAAAGGCAAGGCTTCGTCCGATGTGTCTGGGAGTGCAAAAAAAAAAAAACGAGAATAAATTAAATAACCGCCATGCAGCCCAGATCGCCGCCCAGTACACACACGTCAGTGGCGACAGTATACGTACCCACCGGAGCGCAGTCAGGGACACGAAGATGTGAGGGCAGTAAATGCACGGCCGATCGCTATCGTCCTCCCTTATCGGCGGACGCAGGAGCATGAGGCGGCCTCTGATACGTGTCCTCCGGCCACGGCCTTGCGACGCGCGTGGCGGGCAGCTGACGCCGTCCGCGCTGGCCCGCTAACCGGGCCCTAAAACAGCTGGAGGAATGTGGGTGAATGTCAGGAGCCAGGAATCAAGAGTTGGTTGTGAGGCTTACTGACGAGAGTGACGTTTTCTTCAAGCGCACACGTGTTTCGCCTCCGCCGGTGTGGCTCTCTGGGCTCCGAAATGCAAGAGAGATTTGATGTAATGGCGTGGCTCGTGTACACTGTCACGCACCCAGAGATTCATTGTCCTCTGCAGGCCCCTCCCAATGATCTCCACCGGCCCTGTCCCCACATGGACAAGAGTTGGCCGCCAGCCCATGTATGACAACGTAGGTTACACCGCGCAAAGTACCGTACAGCCCGCGCAGCTCAGCAGCAGTAGCTCCCGCAGGCGTCCGCGGCCTCGTGGTCATAACGGAGGCATTCATCCCCGCTCCTCTCGCATAGTGTCACACTGACGTAGGCTGTGCGCTGACGTTATACTACGAGAACCCCGTTCGCTTTAAAGGGTCGACATTTGCAAAGTTTGCAACGAACGCGGCGGTTCATCGCAGAAAGCGCATCTTATTCTTGCGGCACTTATCCGTCGTTTCTCGACATCCGACTCCAACCTCCAGAGGCAATGTACACACAGAGGCACTTTCTTGGAACTCACAGGCGGAGTGACGTCCGCGCTTTACAGCAATTGTATTTGCCGGGATACACACCGTAGCAAGCCATGTGCTTTCTATCGCCAGCTAAATGCAAAATTTCCCACCACTATACAGGGCCCCCACTGCGGAAGCCGCGACAACTTGCTGCTCATACTGTACACACGATTTCTGCATAAAGGTAGTTTTTAATGCCAATTTTTTTGTTCATAGTGTCGTTTAAGAAGACTAATCTGAAGAAGGTACGACGAAGCTGTAGGGAATCGCATCCTAAATGCTTTTTTATAGCGCTGATACTGCTGTGACGATCATAAGTGTTTAAAATGAAACGTGCTGCATGATTCTTTATCACTTCTAGTTTCTCGGTAAGGATTCCAGTCGCTGGATCCCACACTACCGTTGCGTATTCTAAAACTGAGCGTACGTTTGAGATATACAGAACTTCTTTCACGTCACTTGGTACATTAATAATATTAATAACCAGGTTTCGTACCGCAGCTCGTTCGAGGGGAAATGAGGACAGATTGAAGCCAGCCAGTCATTCTAACGACAAAGAAGCCGCTCTCACCGAAGACGAGATTTGGTAGGCTAGAAAAGACCAAAAAATTAAGTACAGATCTCGCCATCATCGACCGATTTTGCAAGCAAACTGCGTGCGTAGACACCGAAGTTTTCTCGCGGATACCGGAGGCTATGCTTCACCACACTTCATAACCAGTCCTTCTCTGTCTGCCCCGAAAAAGCCAGAGAATGACTGGACGGAGTCGTCCTCAGCTTCCCTTTAGAGGTTATAACCTGCCGCTTATACTCTCCGTGCTACTAAATTTTATTTACCTAGGCTGATCGCTTGGTTGTCCCAACTATGTACCGAAAGAGTCAAGTAGCGCATCACATTCGTTATTTGTGCGGGCTCAAGTTTCCAGTGCGAGAGAAAAATAAAAATGAGCAGAAAAAGTCACGGATCTGTCAAGAGGTCGGCTTGCAATGCTGCTCAACATAAGCCATACTGTGGGCTGAAAATGAGGGGGGGGGGGCGATGTTTTTGACGGTTTACGGTCGACGAGGGTGAAAAGACCGCGGCACAGAAAGATCGCAGATGCGAAGCACCCCGAATGCACGCACAAAGGATTTAACCTCGCCAATTCGCTCACAACCTACAGTGTAATGCAGCGGAGCAAGGCCGGAGTAAAGAAAGAAATGAGGTCGATGGAGGCGAAGCAAAACAGACAAAGTGCGGTGCCTTGAAAAGCTGCGCGTGTTTGCCTACACAGAGCTGTTTCCTGCACTGTTAGCCGAGAGCGTCCGGTGATGCAATCGAGGGTGCGATAGGATATGGCCTTCCGTTGGCACAGATTTGCCTATAGATTGTCAACGAGCACGGAGGCGCAACGCTTAATCTCTCTCCCTCTCTTTAAAATTTGTAATCTGCCGTAACAGTGTCGTAACAGTTACGGCATCAAATGTTGCATTCGTTCGGTGTCAGTTTCTTAAAAACGAGCGCACAAAGATTCGAACTTCCGCTTCGAATTATTTTCTTTCGCCAACAGATTACTTACTTTGATCTTTCATTCCTTCAAAGCAAAATTCATAAAATATGATTCACGGTACCTGCCACACACGGTATGTCACTCCACCCATTGGAGCTAAGTATCGTATGCAGACGATCTCCTGTGCTGTTTCGGGCCGCCGCAGTGGCTACGTGGTTATGGTGCTCGGCTGCTGACCCGAAAGACGCGGGTTCGATACCGGCGGCGGCGGCTGAATTTCTATGGAGGCAAAATGCTAGAGGCCCGTGTACTGTGTGATGTCAGTGCAAGTTAAAGAACCTCAGGTGGTCGAAATTATCTGGAGCCCTCCACTACGGCGTCCCTCATAGCCTGAGTCGCTTTGGGACGTTAGATCCCATGAAATCTAAAACCAACCGCACACTGTTCCAGCTTTTAAAGCTGTTCATTCATTTAGAACTGTTATCGTAAACCACAGTGGGTTTTACCATTTGCAAGAGCAAATGACTGCCGTCAAAGGGTTAGTTATCAATTACCGTTTTTATAAACCAGTCAGTTAATTGAAGCTAGCGTAGCTTCCCTCAAATTACTATTTCCTCTCTGCGAAGCATTATTGTTAATTTCAGTTATTGCTAATGCATCACCTGCTGTTGTATAGTGCTTTCCACCCTTTTTCCGGTTTCTTGATGCTTACCCGCTTATTGTGCCGTTCATTGCTTATAGTCCCTTGTATTTTGTTTGACTGCGCGCAATTTTGTTTTTTTTTCTGTTTTTTATTCATGTATATTGAACGTGTTATACTGAAAGAGTTTTTCAATATAGTAGTACACGAGGCAGTTCTCGTCCCCTGCCACTGCCGTGTGAACAGGAGGTGAGAACTCCGTCAAGTGTATTGCCGCTTTCTTTTCCCCCTCCTCCTTCAAATTGAATTTGATCTGGTGGAGATAAAGTATTATTATTATTATTATTATTATTATTATTATTAATATTATTATTAATGGACTTCATCTTCTTTAAACCGGTGTTTCGTATCTTTACATGGCGCCCAGAGCTCCGCCAGGCAGTCTTATCGGCCTGTAGCTACAGTCTTCGCCTGTAGCTCTGGGCTCCAGGATTTCTGGTAAACCAAAAATAAAATATCAGTTCCGGTGCGAAGCCTTGCTGGTATGACTTTCCGACAAAGCTGCATTTATTATCAGCTAAGTATTATTGGACAAAGCTGTATAATCTCTGTATTGACACATCCGTGTTATCAGCTAGGAGCTCCGCACACAAAATGAAGGCAATCAGCACTTTCGTCGCGGATATCCGTGGTTGCCCTTCAATATATTTCTCGACCCAATAGAAACTTTTGTCCCTGCTCTGTAATCTGTCGACTGACTCGCACAAGCGATCATCAATATCAGATAGTGTCTGGAAAGCTGCCAGCACGGATGAGTCACAAGCAGCTGCTGTCCCTACAATCTGTGGGTGGCCGCAGCACCACATCTGCTGCTTTCCGAAATGGAGATTGCTATAAGCTGCCGCGACAGTGAGTCACGGAGCGGCTGACGTAACCTAGCGGCGTAACTACAACCGCTGCTGATGTCTCGAGCCATGCAGCCGGATGTAAGCTGATATTCGGTTCTCACTGGACAGACGACGCCCATGTGTACCCTTTTGCCAAAATAAATAGGTTTGTTTCTGGGCCAAAGAGTGTGAATTATTTTGCATCGCCAGCGTTAGGTCACTTGAACGACTTATCAGAAAACCCCTCGGGGTGTATACTTCTGACAGAGGCTGTGCACAATGCAACGTCCTGAAAATCAACCTTAAAGATGAACATGTGGAAGAGATGAGCATTGTCTCAAGAATGAATATGTAAAGCGGTGAGGCGTCCAGTATCTGCGCCACTTCCAACCACCCACAAGTAGAAAACTCTCCTTACCTGGGTGCTGAGCCATCTCCTCAAGAATCTTGGTCCGGAATTCCTCCACTTGATCACGCGTCACTATGACATCGTGCTCGCCGAACTCGTCGTCTCCTGGCCTCAGCAGTGGCATGATGATACTGTTGCTCTGTGATGGCAATCCTTGCGAATATAGAAAAAGCTTCTTTTTTTCACTTCTCCGATTTTTTGTCACACTTGCAGAAGTAGTCCTCGCCGGTCGTCGTCGTCTGTCACAGGCGGTTGTCGTCTGCTGCCACCCCGTGGATCGCGTGCGGCGTCAGCTGCGGAGGCGCGGAAACGAATGAGAGCGGAAGCAATCGTGGGCCAATGTCAAGCGCTGCTGCCGCTTTTCTCAGCGTCTCGGAAGAAAGGAGTCCAAGTTCGCACCGCGCAACGTTCCAAAGCTCCCTCTCGGCGGCCCGTTCACTTCTTTATACCAGCCGCCCTGCGACGCTGAGGAGGGCCTGCCAAGGTCGGCACGCCGGCGACGCCGCGCGAAAAACGCACGCACGCACAAACATTGGCAAGAGAGGAGGATGACATGCGCCGACGTCATTTGTCACGTGACGGGTTCCTCCTTGCACATCACTTATGTTTGCAGACGCCGCAGCCGGGCGGCGGCGGTCCTTGCCACTTCCTCCCGCACGTTAGAGCAGTATACGCAGTTTTTATTTTATTTTTCCGCTTTACTGAAGCCTTTGCATGCACTTTCTTTTCTTTTTTACATGCTTCCTCCTCACAACGCCGCCCGGCAGAGCAACCGATCAGCGAGGGGTACCCGTCGTTTTCGCTTTCACCGGTTCGCGGCGAGCCGAGGTTGTTGGCTTCTCTACCGCACGGGCCGTATTGCTTTCCCACGAAGGGTGAAAAAGATGCATCGCGCGCTACGGTCCCCACTGTGTAAGCGCCGGAGAACTCTCTTGTCCTAACTTGCAAGCGGGCATCGCGCTACCGCTCGGATGGAAGGGCTGTTTTTGTGAGCGCACAAGCGCGAGCTCGACAGCATTCTTGGTTTTGCATGCCTTCTTTCGGCAAAAAAGAGGCAGACAGTGGTGGGAGTGAAGGAACAAAGAATTCACGTTGAAGAGCGATTAACGTTGAAGAGCATGTGACAGTTCTAAATTATCCCCCCCCCCCCCCCCCCCCCCCCCCCCCTGGAGTGCGACGAAAGCACTCTAAACGGCTCACAAGCAAAAGTAACCGAACACTCGAGTTCGCATGTCGCACACGGCCGACCCGTGACATGGGTTATTAGCGTGATAATGCGTATAGAACAAATCAGCGGTTTTCGCGCAGGTCTACATCAGCAGTCCGGCTGACCAGAGCAACCTGTTTGGCGTGAGCAGCATAGGCACTGAATGCAATCTCCGAGGCCTCGGTCTGAGCCAAGCAATGTGCACGCTGCCACATCGAGACCGTTGGCAACTTCGTTCGGACTTTGTCGCGGAACGAACAATTACATCGATGAGGCATCGGATACGTTGTCGTCCGCCTCCGAGCTATCGTTGGTAGCCAATTGTGAGCGATGACGTGGGCGGAATATAGACGCTGGTGCGTGTACTGTGCGTCACAGATCGCAGCAACCCCCCCTGCATTGTTCACCAGCTCTCTCGAGTACGCGTTCTGGTCCGTTGCGACGCCGAAGAATGAATGGCGAAACCATGCTCTCAGCGAGGAAATACCCTAAGCGTACACGATTTCTCATCTGGAATCCTACTCTGGTTCGTGCATTGAACGCAGTGCACGTGAAAGTTCTGCAGTCCCTGTGCAATACGCGTTGGTATGCAGTTGCGCCTCGTGCGCCTTGTTATCGAGTGACTCCTATTTGCGCCACCTACCGAGCATCCTGTTAGAGCACTCTGTCTTAGGAAGAGTAAGGGTTTAAAAATGTAGCGGTGTCAGCTTGACAGTCGATGCGGCTTCAAAGCCTACATACATTAACAGGGTTTTAGACCGGACAAATTGCCTTGTCGTAGATTCATGCATGGTTGAGTTCAGAATCAGATTTTTTTTTTTACTAGTCAATCATTTGAACAATGTACAGTGATATGCAGAAGGAGGTCCCATAGTCGAATGACTGAAAGGGGACCTCCTGTTCATAATAACATTGGGTTAAGTAAACTAAGCACAGCATTTTAAGAATGAAAGGTGGTACCAAATTAAGACACAATACAAATATTTGTAGACAAAGAACACAAACTAAGGAACACAAACTAAGTACAAAGAAAAAAAAAGAAAAGGAAAGAAACAAAAAGAAACCAATGGTCAACTGTCTGCTATCAAGAATTGTTTTAAGGTCTGTTTAAAATTAAATACGGAACGCGAGTTTTTAACATTCAAAGGTAAGGTGTTCCATAGTGAAATCGATGAATACTGAACAGTCTGCTTGCCATAGTCAGTACGAACTTTTGGTAGGAGGAAATTGTTGTTAGAAGCAAACCGGGTAGTGTTGAAATTGGTGAGTCTGGAAGATAAAAACTCAACTGTTGGTAATTGGTTGTTGATGATTCTGAAGAACAATATACCTAAATGAAATTTGATGAGCTCTGAAACAGGATATTGTTCATATGGAGTAAAGATCTGGCATTAGTAATGAACGAGCTGGATGTAATAATTCTTATAGCTTTGTTCTGGATTACCTGAGTTGATGCAAGGTGAGAGCTGTAAGTATTACCCCAGCATGTTAAGCCATAAGTGATGTGACTATGTATAAATGAGTGATATAATGCGATCAATGTGTTAAAGCTAAAGTAGGGTCGTGCTTTGATAATAATTCGTATCCCAGGTGCCATTTCTTTATTAACATAAGTAATATGGTCATGATACTTCAGATGGTTATCGAGGTGTACACCAAGGAACGTAGCAGTGTTAGAGGGAAATATAGTTTGGTTAGCGATTTTAATAGACGGAATAGAGGCTAACTTTCTTTGATGGGAGCTGAATACCATGAATTTTGTTTTAGAGGTGTTAATATGGAGCATATTATCGTTACACCACCGAATGATATTTTGTAGGTCAATGTTTAGTTTAGAAATGAGACGAGAGATGTCGTTATCGGAGCTAAATATAGTAGTATCGTCTGCATATAAAATGCATTTTGAGGATGATAGATAATTAGGTAAGTCATTAATATATATAGTTAATATATATATAATATATATAGTTATTGTGGGAAACACATAAATGACGTAAGCGTAAGCTGTAGCACAAGATGATGCGCAAAATGGCAAGCAGATTTTATTATGTAACGTACGCTAACCGGTGGAAAATAAAAGTTACATACGCACACATCAATGCAGAAAATACACGCCAATGCAGCTGCCTGCGATTTCGGCAGTCTTGCGTCTGTCACCTAGGAGCCTATTATTTGTCATTTTGTTTTCGTCGAACAAATCACTAGAATCTTGTTGTCCTGAAAACAACCTCTACTCGACGTTGCAGCCTCCACATTACATGCCCTGCCTATTCGTTCCTCTTGATTTCCTCTAGGATCTCATTACCCCGCGTTTGATTTCTGACCCACTCTGCCCTCTTCCTGTCTCTTAACGTTACACCTGTGATTTCCGTTTCCGTAGCTCTATGCAGGAAAAAGAACACAGTCACAAGCCGTTGTCGCGACTTCTACACACAACACGTGGAAGGGTGTTTTTTTTTTAAACTTTACAGACTTCTTTTAAAAACTGTTACAGATACGTTAGTGCGGTCTATTGAGCTGGATCGTACAGCAAGGCGGACATTATGCACCTCATATGGGTCAATAATTGAACGAATAATTGACCAACAATTAAATAATGTTTTTTATTTCTGTTTTTGGAGGGCAAGGTTACAATGCGAAGCCGATGACCGTCAACTTTGAAGGTGAGCAGCATTTTTAAATTTTCTTAATTGGCAATGCGGTTCCAACCTATAACATCAAAAATACGCATTTTAAAGCTAGTTGAGTTCGCTTCCCGCATTGCATATTTATAAAATGTCTTCCCTCGCACTTCTTATGCATCAAATACGGGCGGGGTTGGTGTATTTGATGACTTAAGAGAAGTAAACGATTTTGGCGATGTTACTATTGTGGAAAATATGGGGAGGGGGGGGGGGGGGGGGGGGGGGGCGTCTTCTCGCACCGCACTTCCACCCCGCGGATGCAGCGTTTCCGCTCGCTAACCGCGGAGGGGTTCGTGCTCGAGGGAACGAAGGGAGGGACGATAAAGCGTGAACACTCATATGTTATTTATAGCACTTGCAGTTAATACACAGAGGAGGCCAGCTAGCTATAGAACATCAACGAGGCATCCCTCGGTAATAAGAAGCTACGTAAGTAGGGCTTCTGACTTACCTGCTGGGGGAGGGGCGTGACTTCGGAGGTATCGGCGGCGAACGTTTGTACGCGCCGACAATGGCGGCCGGGTCTTCCCGTGCGCGCCGCATTCTTGGGGCCATAGAGTTTCTTACTATTACCTAGAGGGAAAGCTGGCAGCCCGTCTATGGGAGTTTGCATGGAGATCCCTCGAGACCGCTTCAGCCACCGCGGGCGCTCAAAGCATCATGGGGCGGTGAGCTACTTGTTGCGGAACTTCAACTTTTGGCCAAAAAACAATGCAAAAATAAACGCTATTTGATAATCAAGAATGTTCTAACGTTCAATATCCTGTCTGTAAATTGCGACAAACGAGCAGAAAAGCATTTAAGTGCAAAGTTCGCCCAAAATAAGGGATGGCTAGCTCTCCTATTGGCCAAGCAATGAACACTACAAAAGCTAATAATTCGTAATTAACAGGCGCACTTTTAAAGGTAAATACATTTAAAAAAAAAATGTTGTTGCTTAAACACTATAAGAGGTTTTTAATGGCATTTCAGAAAAGTGAAACCTTTTATTGGCGTAGTGTGTCGTCGCGTTTTCAGTACTATAGGTTCTGCACACTGCGTTCGCGCGAAAGTCGTCTGCGCACACACGAACAGCCATAGAGTTTCTTACTATTACCTAGAGGGAAAGCTGGCGGCGCTGCACTTCAGCCACCATGGACGCTCAAAGCATCATGGGGCGGTGAGCTACTTGTTGCGGCACAGTCGTAATTTTTTAGGAACACGGAGTGGTACTACTAAGACGTTTCATTCCGAAAACGCTGTTCGTCTGTACGCAGACGACTTTGGCGCAAACGCAATGTGCAAGAGCCACAGTAGCGAAAACGCGACGACACACGACTCCAAAAAAAGGTTTCACTTTTCTGAAAGGCCATTAGAAACCTCTCATAATGTTTAAGCAACAACATTTTTTTTAAACATATTTGCTTTTAAAACTGCGCCTGTTAATTACGAAATATTAGTTTTTATAGTGTTCTTTACTTGGCCAATAGGAGAGCGAGTCGTCTCCTTTTATTTTTGGCAAACTTTGCACTTAAATGCTTTTCTGCTCGTTTGTTGCAATCATTAGACAAGATATTGAATGTTAGGACGTTTGTAGTTATCAAACAGCTTAATTTTTATATTATTTTTTGGCCAAAAGTTGCAGTTCCGCAACAAGTAGCTCACCGCCCCATGATGCTTTGAGCGCCCATGGTGGCTGAAGTGGTCTCGAGGGGTCGCCATGCAAACTCCCATAGACGGGCTGCCAGCTTTCCCTCTAGGTAATAGTAAGAAACTCTATGCGAACAGCGTTTTCGGAATGAAACATCTTAGTAGTGCCACTCTGTGTTCCCGAAAAACTACGACTGTGCCGCAACAAGTAGCTCACCGCCCCATGATGCTTTGAGCGTCCATGGTGGCTGAAGTGCAGCGCCGCCAGCTTTCCCTCTAGGTAAGAAACTCTATGCTTGGGGCAAAGCCATCCCCGAGCATTTGCTTGGGGAGGAGACGAGAGCGAGCGTCTCATGCGCTCGTTTCGCTGCCTGGAACCAGAAGTTCAGTGGCAAGGTGCGACGGGTCTTGCCGCGGAAGGTGACGAGAGCGTGCGGCTATAATATAGTGAACTAGATTACAACCACTCGCGACGCTGGCCGGATCTCAACGGCTCCGCGGAGTTCCGCGTAACCTTCGAGGTGGCGCTCCCGTCGCTGCTTCCGCTTACCTACTTGAAGGAATAGGTGAGCGCTAAAAACCACGGGAAAAGGACGAACACACAGGACGAAGCGCTTTCTAACAACTGTTTTAATCTCTAAAGGGAACATGACTATATACACACATTTGACGTCATATCATGCACAGAAGAGGGAGGTACGCACGCGCTGACAAGAATGAAAATGAAGGAAAAAAAGGAAAACAGGTAAAAACTACGCGCGCTTACAACAGCCGAAGATTGCTATTCTTGAGATAGGTTAATTCAGCTCCCCCTAACATCACCGAAGGGGAGCTGACGCATTGCTTATCCGGAGCAACGTGCATAGCGAAAGCTTCGATAATTTCTCTTTCCCGTCTGTTTCGAGCCCTACCTATAACCTTGGTGTTTTTTAGCAGTGGTATGCATGTACAGTGTGCACAATGAGGTGCCATATTCCCGGATTTTGCAATTTGTTCACATAATCTTTCGTGTTCCCGGAGCCTCTTGTTAAGGCATCTGCCCATTTGCCCAACGTAAGTTCGTTGGCAGCTGAGTGGAATGCTGTAAATGACGTTTTCGTCACACTTTACATAGCGTTTGTTTTCTGACCCAATCTGCACTCTTCCTGTCTTTTAAGTTACACCTATGATTTTTCTTTCCATAGCTAGCTACCCCTTTTCGTTAGCCTTCACGTTTCTGCCCCATAGGTGAGTACGTACGATACAGCTAATGTGTACTTTTCTCTTGAGGGATATTGGTAAACTACCATTCAGGATCTCAGAGAACCTGCCAAATGCGCTCCACCGCTTTCTTATTCTTCTAGTTATTTCCCTTTCATGATCCGGATCAGCGTACACTACCTGCTCTAAGCAGACGTATTCCCTTACCACTTCCAGCACCTCGCTACCAATTGTGAACTGCTGTTCTCTTGCGAGACTGTTGAACATTACTTTGGTTTCCTGCTTATTAATTTTTAGACCCACTGTTCTGCTCTGCCTGTCGAAGTCATTGATCATGCCTTGCAATTCATCCCCTGAGTGACTTAGCGAGACAATGCTATCAGCGAGTCGCACATTACTTAGGTATCCTCCGTTAACTCTTGCCGCAAACTGCTCCCAGTCCCGGTCTATGAACACTTCCTGTAAACAGACGGCGAATAGCACTGGTGAGATCGTGTCTCCCTGCCTGACGCGCTTCCTTACAGGAATTTTATTGCTCACTTTATGAAGGATTTAATTTAAGTTAATTAATCGTGTAGCTATTGATCAATATGAGGTATATAATGTCCGCCCTGCTGTACAATACATCTCAACATACCGAACCGACGTACCTCTCACAGTCTTTTAACTAAAAAAAATTGGAGGAAACACTTTAGCTCCGCCTTAAGGATATGACGCAATAGCCTTAATCGGTTAATGCCCATATGGGCGGAAGTGGTCATTCTCAATTTTACATCATATGTCCCCGAGGTTCCTCATACCACTCCTTGCTGAATGGCGCAGTGGTTAAGAGATGGGCCACTGCCCTCCGATGGCAGGTGTTGCCACCGGTGGGTCTTGTGCCACCAAAGTTGCTCTTTCCGAGCAACCTATCGCGATCAACCCTGATGACCCCACAAGGTCACAATCTAGGTTACCCGCCTACGTGGCTTCTCCGGGCTTGGCTGACTGGGCAACCCTACGCCACCCTATTTATCACTCACAACGCCGACAGCGCCGATGCCACAGATTTCCCAACTGAATTGCGTTAAAAATCTGTAAAGGTTAAAAAAAGTCGCCCCCTGTATATTCGCACCTTTCGCATCCATATTTCCATCCCCCCCCCCCCCCCCCCCCTCTGCCCAGTGTGGCCGGCCTGACGATCATAACTCCGGTCTGTGCCACTCTAAAGAGGGTAGGGATGGTGCAACTCTTGACAACGCAAAATGAACAACGGTCGTCTTCTGGCCGAGACAAGTCCTCTTGTCGAAACGCTGGACAGCGGACGGAGGCTTCCTTCCCGCCTCTTGTTTATTTTTTTTTGTGTGTATTCCGTAACAACTGTCTGATAATTTCGCTTTGCAACCAAATATTGCGGCCCGATGCGCTGGATTAGAATTCTCCAAGCATCCTTTACCTTCCACGCGGAGTGTGGTCGGCATATTGAAACGTGTGGCGGTTGATGTCCGAGCTCAGGTGAAGGGAACAGAATTGGAGGAAACACTTAATCTCCGCCTTAAGAGTATGACGCGATAATGCAGTGCGTTAATTCCCATATACGCATATGTCATTGTCTACTTTACATTCACAGATCCCTGGTATAGTCCTCGTACCCCTCCTGGCGCAGGGGTATTCAAGGGTACAAGGGGTACTCGAAAGGGAACTCAGTCACCGTTCTGGAACTTTGTTCGCGGTAGGAAAGCTGAGCGGAATGTCTCTGAGGTACGCGACTTCATTAAAATAAACATCGAAATGATGACCAAATATTTAGGGGAATCCCCCAAGGTGGAGTAGATTTGTGATAAGGGAGTAATTACTCATTGACGTCCACCCGAGCGCAGCCATACGGCCACAAAGGAAAGCTATACAGCTTTCCAAAATGATATTCCAAAGACGGCAAATGTTAATGCGAATAGCCCGCTCTGAAAGCACACAGTGCGCCCTAGAGCTATTTGAAGCGCCTCGCCAGTGGTCCGTGAGTCCTTATCGGACATCAAACCTTGGACGGTATACGGTGCCCTTCACACGTCTGAAAATAAGCAGAAGTGAAGGCATTGCGCTGCCGCGTTCGATGTATGCCCGTCTGTCAAGGACTGACGGCATGCGAGTCGAGCGACGCAGTGCCCGTGTGCCTCGCTAGTGGTCTGTCCCTCCGAGGCAAAGTATCCTCACCCCTGATTATGTTTCCTTCGCGGAAACGAGCTCGATAAGCACGCCCGTGTTGCCACTTAGTTTGCTGCGTTATCCGCCTTGCGCGAAGGAGGAAGGTCTTCGATGTGTGCGCGCACGATATGGGATGAATGAACGAATGCGGCGGCCCTGTGACGAGAGTATTTATTTTTGCCACTTCCAGAGCCCGGTCCAGGGCGTCCAAGTTGCGCAACTATTGCGTTAAGTGATAATGAAATCGAGTTCGCCGTTGTGTTGGAGGTGCAGTTCCACAGAAGCGGTTCAAGAAAGTAACCTCGAAGTAAGGCCAACAGACCCTGGAACCAAGGAGAATGTTTTTATTTTTTTTTGCGATTTTGGTAAATGAGAAATTAGTAGTGCAACCAGTTTTTGGTTGAAAGATAACTGATTCGAAAATAAAGCAAGCCAACACTGTTTCTCTGCACTTTTGTTGCTGGAACAAGACTGTATTAGTTACTGCGAGGCCGTTCAGTAACTGGCCTTGTCGACCCACATGCTTGGTGCCCTTAAACCCGGCTGCAGTGATGAGAGTACCCCCCCCCCCCCCCCCCCCCCCCCCCCCACACACTTTCTTTTTCCCAAAGTTCAGAATGGAGTGTTCGACGAATAGACCACCGCATTTTGGGGAATCGTTCAAGTGATGGAGCAGATTTGAAATGAAGGATTAATTACTCATTGGCATTCCCCTTTGCGCATACGGCTGCTAAAGAAAGCCACACAACCTTCTCAGAAACTTCGAGGTTGAAGTCGAATTGAAGAAAGAAAGAATTGAACAACGCGGAAGGAAGTTGTCAATGAATATTCAGAGTTGCCGCTTACTGCAGTCCACGAAATATGCAGCGACGGTATATTTTATAATGGTGACTCTGTAGTTTAAGCTCTACTCTACTCCTTCTTTATAAGACCTATGTACGGTCAATACTTGAATTCGGCTCTGTTCTCTTTTCTGGGTGCCCAAGGTACAAGCTTCAACTCCTGTTTGTTATGGAATGACGCGCTCTGCGCCCTTGCTTAGGTCTGCCTTAAACAGTGGCTAATGCTGTGTTGTACTTGGAAGTGCGGATACCTTATCTAAATTCGCTGTTTCAGCTTCTCGCTGTGCGGTCGTTTTTAAGGTCTTTGAAGCCTATTCCTGGATTGGCTAACCCTATGATTATAACGAACCCAACTCTCTTCTTTGGTACTACATGGCCTCGGTATAAGCTCCCTCAGGTGGTGTTCACTAAATCCATGCTGTTAAACATTTCTGTATCAGTAAGATCTTTAGTACTAGTTAACCACAGGCGGGCTGATACGGCAGTCTCCTTTGACAACACCCTCCCAAGTAATGCTAAGAATCTGCCCGCCAATGTGTTAATGTGGCTTAGAGGAGTATACCTAGATAATTTTCGTAACCATATTGCCGTTTATACGCCTCCCAGTAAAATGAAAAGGCAGCGATTGGCATTTACTCAAGGGCTCTTGATTGGAGTTATTCATTTCGGGCCCCTGACTGTACGCCTATTTTTGTCGCTGAGTTTCTGGCCATTGAGTTGGCCTTAATAAGGATTCCCTGCAGTATCACTCGGGTTATTATACTTTCAGACAGCCTTTCCATTTTGACAGCCCTCGAAACCTCGAGGGATACTCCTATGAGCCGTTCCCTTCAACTTTTATTCCTCCACATATTACAGAAGTACGCTTTCACTGGGTCCCTGGAAACTGTGGCATTGTTTCTAATGAGAGGGCTGATTATTTAGCAAAGTCCACTCTTGGTGGACCTATTGTCCCGTACGTCCCAAATACTGTCTACTTGACCATAGCACGCTTTCAACGATTTCAGCGTCTCCACTCCTTGAGCCATGAGCCTCTCCTTGCTGCAGCGGATTTTCAACATCTGGCATTTCCTTGGAGTGTGCGGATGTGCAGTTCGAGGCAACGTGAGGTGTCCATGACACTTTTGCGCTGGAGGATACCGTGGCTAAACCTTTATTTGTGTCGATCAAGGTTTTCTGTAACCGACCTTTGTGAGTATAGTGGCGAAATTGAGTCCATAGAACACTTTTTCCTCTCCTGCCGGCGGTTCGCTGCTCTCCGTAGAATTTACTTGGAGATCCCCTTCGCTTGACTCGGGCTTCCTCTATCTATTCCGATTCTCCTATCCTTCGGGGCAAGCGCCAAGGGATATGCCTTGAAACCAGTGTGCGATTATATTCACGATTATATAGTTTCATCTGGTAGATCCCTCTGCTAGAATGTGAATTCGCGACTTTTCCTTTTGCGTATTTTTTATTTTGTACAAATTCTGGCTCTAAGTCCCAAAATGATCAAAATACTCCACTCCTTGTACATGAGTGCGTTTGTATCCGCTATACACCCTGGCCAGTCCCCCGCCCACTGCCATTAGGCCTGAAGACATCATCATCATCATTAATTCCGCCGTACGTAAACGACAGCGCGAAGTTTACAAAACACGCCCTGGCGGCGCATTACCAACTCTGGCCGAGTTGGCGCCCACGTGCACTATTCCTTATCCGTCAACGTCGGTCGGTCGGCCGGGCGCGTCAGCGTCCGTCCCGCGCCAATCTATTTCCGCTGCGTCCGTGCACAATCTGGCCGGCTATCGACCGGCTGGCTGATCCTCGCAGTTTGATCCCCTCTTTTCTCCTCCTCCCCGATGCTCTCACTTTCTTCGAGTGCGCATGGAAATAGAGGAAATGAATAATTCAGCCACCTATCGTTCCAGTGCAGTATCACCCCCCTCTTCTTATCGAAGATCCATCGGCGCCTATCGAACGAAGCGCCGCACAGGCGCAGGAGCGTCAGCACGCCCCTTCACCGGTCTCCGTCCTGACCTCCCTCAACCCCCGCGACCGACGTAGGCACCCACCGCCCCGGGCCGTAGTACACGCAGTTGCGGTGAAAGCCCTCGCAGAGCGGAGCTCCGCCGTCAACGAACCCCTATGACGTCAATCCGTGGCGACTGACCGCACTCGACATTCGGCCAATTGCCAGCGATTGTACTTCGAGACGCCCTTCCGCCCGACCATACATGCCCCACTGAAGCCCCGTACTGTTTCCTTACCTAAGACATGTACACTTTCTCCAAGTTATTACAAGGCTCTCTTTTTTTCTTATGGGTTCCAACGAATTCTCGGCTTCACCCGTCTCCAACTCCTTGCTGCTTTCGCTTCTAGGAGCTCAGATAATTGGGCGCTACAAGGGGTCGGTTTAGGCCATACACTTTATGCTTCATTTTCTCGGGCTATCTCTCTGTCTTTCCCCCTCTCCCCTGGTCGCGGTTCTGCTATGGGGGAATTTGTATTACGCACATATTCCGCGAACGAACGTCACACTCCAAGGAGTGGCTGGGGTATTGCTGAGAGCCTCCATTTTTCTTGGATTTTCGTCTTTTATTGTCATAATAGCAGTGGCAGCAGTGGAAGTCGCTTTTTTTAGCCCATAGTAGCGACGGCGTATCAGTACTTTTATTATTATTTAGCTTATTTTCGTTCGTTGTTACTTCGTTTACAAGACGATTGAGCTTTACGCGCTGCCCTTTGCTGGCGTGTATTGACCTCTCTGACAACAAATGGCGCGCAGAGCATACACCACTGTGAATTAAGCTTCTTGTAAACATACCTACATTTCCAAAATACACGTGCAAGCTTTTTAGAGGCATTCAGGCACATTTCTTTTCGCAAAAAAGAAAAAGTGCGTTGGGATATGTAACTAGGATGAGGAACAGGCAGATGTCTGAGCAGACTGATTAATTTAGTAAGCACATGGGTTGTGCGAGGTGTGAATTTGTTTTAGTAGTACTTCTCTTTAGGTTAGTAATTCTATCCTTCAATAAACGCAATCGATGTTTCGCCTTTTACATACACAATGCGCAATCGGCACAAGTCACGTTCGTTTACGTCGGTCAGTCAAGTTCTGCTTGCTCGGACTGAAATCTGACCCTGTTCATTTATCTTACGCTTGCTTCGTAATGTTTATTCATTAGGACCGCACACCTTTTCCAAACTATAATGGGCGGTAGCAGGTGCCGACCCTGGCCCTACAAGGAAGGGGATCGACAATGGCAAGGAGCTGTCACACGGCCGTCCTGCTGTGGTAAAAAAATACGTTCTCTTATGATCCCCGGTGTGGAATATGTGCCGCTTAGGTAAGAGTATGATGGGTGGCACAGAGGTTCGTGTGCATCACATTAGTAACGAAGTGAGCTTAGCACAGCGTAAATACGAAGCTGATATGCTCTAAAAGTTTTCCTCGCGTTTCAGTGACTATGTAGCGTGAATGACGGCCTTTAAAGGTGTTACATTTTCCTGAGATTGAGTGTGTTATAATCGGAACAAAGGACAGTAATCCATCCGTCCTTTCGCTGAGCAAAAGGAGAGAGATCGAGTCTTTCCCAAACATGTTTGCATGTTCTGTCTGTGTTTACGTGGCTCGCGCGCAGGCCTTGGCGCAAGGCGGGCAGTTCAGCGGAAGGGCGGACCGTGTTTACACGTCACAGTTGCTGCAACCAGTGAGGGTTGAAGTCAAGGGTCTGACGGAATTCCGACTGATCGGGATGGTGCATGACGAAAGTAGACGGCGCCGGCCGCAGATCCCCGCACCTTCCCTCCTCCTGGCCGCCTGCGAGACTGTCTGAGGAATCTGGGCACGCTGGAACCACCCCTGTTTCATGTTCATTTCGTCCTTCTTAATCCTTCAGGGGTGTCTTGCCTTAAAAATCACTTTTACCCGCCCATCATTTGTGCCTCTTTTTTTTTTCTCTCTTGTAATTGGTTTTTCCTTAAATTTTATCTTGGGCGTTGGCCCCTTTTCTTTTATTTTAATTGGTTCGCCTGCGATAACCTCTGGTTGGGTGCGGGCTTCCTCTCCACTTTTTGTTTATTTTATTTAATTTCTTGAGAGTTTACAATAAAAGGGAGAAAGGTGATGGAAAGACGCTTCGGCTCCAGGAGCCTTGTTCACTGGGGCAAAACATGTCCGCACACCTTTCTGGGCTTCAGCGTTTATCAAACTGTCAGACCGAAGCAGCACTAAAGATGACAAAAAAAAGTTCCACAAGGACCGGGAGACGTATAAAGATATATTTAAAGGGCGTCGAAAGAGGCTAACACCGCTGCACACTGTGCTATACCCTTGTTGTGAAGTGCAATTTTCATCCGAATTCTCACGGCACGAGGCGATGCGGGTGCAATAAAGCGCAAATGCAGCAGAAGGCAAGGGCGCATGGCACGAGATGATGCAAGCGAATGAAGAATCAAGCAAGAGTAGATCGGGAAGCCTGTGAAATGCACGGTACTCGAGCAGCTTGGCTGTACTGAGTGGTACTTCTTCAAATGCTCGCCGGCCCTGATCGTGCCTTCTGCATCTGTTTCTCTGGATGGCTTTGCAAGACATTTGCACTGAAATCGACTATAATTCCTTCCTGCAGTTCGCCACGTTCATTTGGTCTAGCCGCTTTTGTGTCGTGTGCCTGCTGATATCTGGGCGCCAAATCTGTCTGCGGTGATGTTTGAAGAGACGACAGCTCCATTCAGCTGTCAGTAAAATTGATTCTGGATATGTCTGCCACAAAAGACGCATTTGTGGGTGGGGAAAAATGTGTTTAAAAAGCGGTAGGGTTTTAACGTAGTTAAACCGAGCAGACGTGCAAAAGCAAGGGGTCTTGAGGGCGCCAAAGCTCGACGCTCCTTCGAATCAACCCGAGCCTGGACGGGTGCACTCCTAGGATTCGCACAAGATTCATGGTTGGAACCGTACTGAGTAGTAGTATTTTCGCACTACAATCTGATTCACACTCGTCACAGAAAAGGATGGCTTAGAAGCGAATGGCGGTGTAGCGTCGACGCTGGCATCCGCGCCGCCCAAAGATCGGTGTCGCATTTTACCTGCGAAATCAGCCGGTGGTGGCGACATCTGTATTCCGTTTTTTTGGTCTTTCCTGGTCTATTTTTTTTTTTCCCCTCAAAAGTGCCGTCGCATGCCACTGCCCACTTGCTGTACAGGGGGTGGGAACCTTGTCAAGCGATAACCGCTTTTATTCCCATCCTCTCCAACGATGTATGCTGATGGAAATAAATTCATCATCATCATCATCATCATTATTATATAAAAACTCGGTTCTTGGCGGGTGTGGTTTCTTATTGATTAGAACGCGGCACCCTATCGACTTTTATTTGTACGGGAGGTTGTTGACCGGCAGGCAAGAGGTCAGAGGCAAGTAAAATCATGTATAACCTCAAGAGACGTGCGCAGCACGCCTTTGCTTTGGAGCATATCACGTGCTTAAAGACAAAGAATGTGACTGTAAATGTCCCGCGCGGGGCACATGCACAAGGCAGAAGTTGTAACCGACCGACTCGAATGTGTGGTAATCACTCAGCCGATCCCCAGAAAACGCGATTACATGCACTAACCAACGAAGATAGGGAGATGAAAGGCTCGTACGTATCTACGTTCCGAAGAAGACAATGGTGATTGATATCTTGGCTTGAATCACCGTTAACTGGAGAACGAAGAGTCGAACGCCCCTCACAGGAGACGCTGCAGCCGAAGGCGTCGACCATGAGAATCGGTCGACGTCACAGGCTGGAGAGGGTCACCTGCCGCTTCGTTCTTGAGTTGTATCCGAGTACGGTCTCCAAAGCGTTTCACACTCTTCAAGCGCACAGCAGAAGCCCGACAAAACGCAGCAAAATAACCACAGCGTCACTACCGCCCTGCTAACGCTTTCCGTACTGGATGTCCTTACCCGGGAACACTGAAGCGTGGCACAGTCCTGTGGATGTGTCCAATGCTGCACGCGTTCTCTTCCTTCAGAATCAGGCAGACAGCGCCGTCGACTTCACCAAAACCTGCACGGTAGTCGTTGCACGCTCTTGCAATACATCTGGCAACGACCTCGGAGGCCACGCTAGGCCAGTCTCTCGCTCTTTCACAGTTCTCTTACTCATGGAAAGAGAGACAGAAAGTCAGGGAACCAGCGGATGTGTCCGCGCTGCCTTAAAACGGTAGCGAGCGAGTCGAGCGATTCTTAAACTTTTAGGGGTATGCAATCGGAACAGCTACGGCCGTCTCTGTAAATCGGTCCTGTCCGGTATACAGTGTAGGGCCTCCTTGAGAGACTTCCTCTGACCGCTGTCCTCTCCCAGGCACTCACTTGGAATGCCTACCAGTTTTCCCTTATTCACTCCGATTCTCTTCAGTTCAAGGCTGCTTCTCTCTTCGCTTGGTATCCGCTGAGTCACTGCGTTGCAGTGTGCAGCTTATTAATGAGTTAGTATTAGAAGGGTCTGTGCAGACTGAAATGGCTCCACCTGCCACGATGGGCACCGGGCTACAAATGAACTTAGTATACTGCCTATACGCACGTGGTGTACTGCCTCCGATATAATGAAGCTTATTATGCCACGTCGGATGTAACGGCCTTTCGTGTGCCAATCTCGGATGTAGCGAACTTTAGCGTGCCACCAATTTTAGTGTATTAACCTCAGAAATACCGAGCCTCCTCGGATACAATGAGCCTAAGTATGCCACCTCGAATATAAGCAACTTTTGTGTCTGGACCTCGAATGTAAAGAACTTAGTTTCTTGACCACGGATATAAGGAACCTAAGTGTACCACCACCTTGGTAACGAACTTGTCGACCTCGGATATATTGAACGGTTGACTGCTAACGCATTCAAACGATCCACCGAGGATCGCCCAAGAGTTTTCAACGCAATAGCGTTGTCCAGAAAATCCGATGTCGGCGTTGTGCGCGAAAAATCACGAGCACGCGTGACTCTGGCAGCAACCTAGGAGGTAGGTGGCCACACAGGTCACGTGACCTTGCAGCGTCGTCATAATATGGCCACCGGACAGTGAGCAAAGTGCCCACAGTGGCAGGTGGCAGTTAATGACTGGTATGCTCGGGAAGAGCAGCCTGGGTCGCACAAGGCCCACCGATGGGAGCACCTGCCATCCATCGCTTGACCGCTGCACCACGGCGCCAGGAGTGGTATAAGTGCTCAAAGGGCTCTATGAATGTGAAATAGAGACTGACCTTCTGCATATGTGGGAAATAACTCAATGCGCTATCACGTCATACCGTTAAGGCAGCGTTATAGTGGCCCTTCCAATTTTTTATTAATTTATTTATTTCAAGATATCGCAGGCGTAGTTAGCCCGAGCTCGAGGAGTTCGAAAACACCACTTTGAATTAATATAAACACTGCACATTGCAACAACAACAAGCAATGGGAAAACATGCACACATTTTCCCTTACCAAGCATCTGCTAATCTGTTTCGCACACTTTGTATCCTGTGTAAGTTTAGCTCTCTATTACGGATTTCCTATACCAAACGCCCATTTACGGACGAATGATCGGAAAGCGTTTAATGCCGAAAACCTATTCACCTCATTTTACAATTTTAGTCCAGTTGATTTTAACACTATTGGGGTAAAGGCCCCGTTATGGAGAAAATCCGGTGTCGGCGTTGTGAGCTATAAATAGGGTGGCTTATGCAGCTACCCAGGAAGAAGAAACCTAGGGAGAAGCAGCCGAGGTCACGTGACCTTTTGGAGTCGTTACAACCTATTCACCGGATAGTGAGCAAACTAGCCACCCTGTCAGGTGAGAGTTAAATTAATGACTGATCGCGAGAGGTTGCGCGGCAAAAGCAACTTGGATCGCACGTACAGGACCCACCTCTGGGAGCCCCTGCCATCGCAGGGCAGCGGCGCATCCCTTAACCGCTGCACCATTGCTCCAGGAGTGGTATACGAGGACTCCCAGCGACGTATGAATATAAAGTATAGAGAATGACTAATTATGCATCAAATGGGCCTTAACTCATTAACGCTGCAGCGTCACATCCTTAAGGCGTAGCTCAAGTATCCCCTCCAGTATTTTAAAGCGGTATCCGGCATCATACCGGTTCGCTTGACTGTGCCCTGCAGAGCTCACTTTAATCGCATGTTCTCTCCTGTAGGAGAAGGTTCTTCGCGTGGGCTTAGCCCTCACAGCCGGTTGATAGCAGGTGATCTCGAGAAGCTGCCGCTTACGGTAATGTGCTCTGTGCGAGCTTGGAGAGTGGGCGCTTCCCTTGGTTGGGCCCGCACAGGTGCATCGCTGTTCTTTTTTGACCCCCAGGGACGGCGAATGGATAAAGAGAGCTGTTGCTTCCGTCACGTGTGGAAGCACACGTGCTACTTCGTGTCCTCTGCTCGGGCTGAGCGCTCGACTGTTTGGGTCTTCCACCTTCAGCCGCTTCTCGCACTTAGCTGCCCCCACCTATCAAGCGCCAGGCAGAATGTACAGCGTGTAGCTAGTAAAGAGAGCGGGAGAAAAGGCGTGGCTACTCCTGCGACACATCTGTACCGCAGTGTAGCTACGTTAGCAACGCTGATCGCGATCGTTCAATTCGATGTCCGAGAACCGTTAGCCACATAGACACCCGCCACCTTTCAAGGTCCACACTCAATGCCCTCCACTGGCGATAGTAGTAGTTACAGAAAGTGCCCACAAAACCATGCGTCAGAATTATAGCATACACTCTCAAGTGGAAGATGAAACCTTCATTAGATAGGTTGGGGATTATGAGAGGCCACGTGTTCAGGGTTATGTGCCGTGGTATATCCTCAAATAACAGCGCGTTAGAACAAGTCTGCTCGCCAGCGACTGAAACAGTCGTCTGAAACAGAACGGTGAACCCGGCCAATTGAATTCACGCTTCGAGACGAAAAAAGGCAGCAGCTAACTGCTTCCCGCATAATACCAATTTACGCAAAGATAATCAAGCACGAGACCTTTCTCATTTCTTAGCCGACTGCCTGTCAGGGAATCCCAGTATTTAGCGTCTGTATTCGAAGGACGTTTCGGAGTCGCTCCTTCGCCGATCTGGAAAGCAAATCTGTTAATGAACGTGGGCATCTTTCTCGCATCGTCTCCGAGCGGCTGTGTGGGCCCATTACGAGCAAGCGAAAGTTCATGGGCAGATTAATATCTAAGCTGCTTGTGCATAGCGCAGGCTCGCGTGGCTAAAATTGAAACGCAGATTCACTGAAGAGCCACTTGGAAAAACTTATCTGATATCACCGGCGCCTGTGGCCCTATGCTGGCTTTCAATATCTGTCAGTTGGTTTTTCGCTGCACACGTGGCATGATAACTTGTTCTGGCTACCAATCAATCTTTTTCGTGTGTTTTTCAAGTAAAATGTCTGCTGTGTACCTTTTTTTCCTTCTCTGTATCCCCACTCCTGCGTAGGACCGAGATGGACCAGCAGTATATGTAAATAAATGAATAAAAATAAAATAAAAAGTCGGGTTCGGCATTAACGGCGAGGTGATACTGCCTGGATGCCTTCACGGCCGACAGAAATACACCTACTCGATCTGGTTCACTGCTGATTCGCAGAGGTCGCCCAGCACTGCCGGTCGCTGCGACCGAAACCTGCTGGTTTTAAGCGGCGAAAGCGTTTCCAAGAAAAAAGATGAATGGGTTTGAAGCCTTGTACTCGCTAAAGAAAGAGTGCAATCAAAAGAAGTTCGAAGCATTTTGTCGTGTTGTACTTTCTACAAGTGACCCCCTGGTAAACAAAGAGAGTCGACCAAATGCTGTGTTGGTGAAAAAAAAAAAAGAAGAAACGTAATCGCAACATTACCCCCCCCCCCCCCCCTATAAAAAAAAAAAAAAAACGTCACCTGTGGGTCTTTTTTTCCTTGGTATATTTTTTCCAAGGTCGGGTAGTAAAACACCGGCCACTGTTTTTAGATTTCGAGATCGGATAAATTTTTTTTAACATATTGTTACTCAGTCGAGAGTTTTACGGGTTATTGCCCCATAGATGAAAACAAGAACGTGCACCAGCTTTGCTGCGGGGAATAACATAACACGCATGCAGACAAGACGTAAATGACAGGTGGACTGCACCGAGAAAATGTTTATCAAAAGCAGCCATCTCAAAAGCAGCACTGCAAAGAAGACCTCGGCCTGGTCAGCAAAAGCACCTTCGCTGTCCAAGACGCTCCAAACGAGCTCAACCTTAAGCATGCATTTGCGTGACGACTTGATTGCCGCGCACATTGACTTTGTCGCGACCATAGCGCGGCACGCTTGGTGATACTCCTGGCCAGACGCGGTGGACGCCGATGCATGGTGAAGGGATCAACTCAAAGGTGCCGAAGATCGGTTTGAGGAGTTCATCTCATCTGCCAAGATCGTGTAGGGGCGTAAACGACCCAACAACGATGAATCCCAGGCAGTGGCGCAGCTGGGCCAGCCAGGAGGATGATGATTGGCCACAGCACTGCGGGGCAGAGAGGTCGTGCTTGCTCGTTCCTGCCGCGACAAGCTGGAGGGTGGCGAAGTGGCTCGAGGGAGTAGTCTCTACCCGCCGAGTTCCTCCAGGCCTCGACTTGCACAACTCGCTTCAACGACGAACAAGGCTCTCTGACATGCAGCCTCCCTAACACCCAAAACCTTCCCGCGACAGCGCCAACACGTCCAAGATGGGGAGCGCACCGTACATCCCCTTCAGGCCGGCACAGACATGGAATAAATGCTTCTGATTAAATGGACAGTTGTGGTGTTCGCTCGTTCATTTCTCGCCTCAGTACGAACCCGAGTTTAGCAAACTTAACTGGCTGCAAATTGCGACCCCGCACATAACAATAGCGATCCATATTCGCAGCTTTTCAGCGGCACTTCCATGCCCTTGTATGCATGCTCTCCGTCAGCATGTCAAGTGTACAGCCGCCTTCTGAAGCAGAGCGGTGTTAACGTGAGGTATACCGGTTGATCAAACAAGCCCGAAATTTAGGCTAGTGCTTCGCCTGACTTCAAATGGAAACTTTTAGTGCTCATTCTGAAGTGAAGCTAAACGCACTGGGTCGCTAAGATAGCTGCAAGGTACGCCTGAAAATGTGCATACTGTACCTTTAACTCGATTAAGCGGAAGAAGCAGGTTCTTTTTTAACCGTTTGTGATGCAAAAATCGGAAATTTTCAGGTGTTACTCGAAAACTTCGGGCCTGCCACATTCTGAATCATTTTTTTTAACCGACATGTTGCCACGCATATGACGTATTATTTTTTAATTCACTATACTTTGTATCGTGAGTACCGTTCGCACGTGTCTGCGCCGCGCCGACTTTCTTCGTGACCCTCTTAGCTCACCAGAACCGTGCGGGGGTCTGCAGACTCCTCTGTCCGCGAAGCTTTGGCTCCTCGGGGCTCTTTGTACCCCGTCGACTGACGACGGCAGTGGAAACAGGGGAAAAAAATTAAACAGCATACCGGATGAAAAGAAGGGATTTACATTCTGCTTTTACAGCAGAATGCGAGCAGGCGATCGCAGGCTGAGCTCTAAGCCAGGTGACTTTTATGCATGCGTGCAGCCTAGCTCTGCCAGTGGCTCCCAGAATCACTGCGCGATCGCCACGGGGCTCCCCTCAGGCGGACCTTCTTTCTGGCGCGCTCAGTGTCGTCTGCCACTCCACAATGAGAGGAAACGTTAGTGGGAGGAGGGCAGCTACCGACGCATGGCCTCTTCGTGGAGTTTCATGTCGTGTACGCAACGGTACAAGGTGCAAGCTCCATTTGCTGGTTAATTGATAAGGACGTTACGTGTCGACATAGCGCTGTGGGCTGCGAGGAGCACCGCAGGGGGGGTTCCTGTTTGAATTCTACTACCTGAGGTTATTAACGCGCGCACCTCAGTTTACTGACGTTCCTGCATTTCTGTGCTGCTTGAACGCGGCCGCCTCGGTTCAATTGGAACTGGTGAACTCACTGCTCCATACCTATACTGGGCCACTGGTAAGAAAGATCAGTACTTTGTCGCCGCGATGTCATCGTGCGTGGCACCAAAACGCAGGCCACCTGTCAGTCAGTGAATTCCACCGGCGCGATTCCTGTTCGCTGATCGCCTGTTGTGGTTAACGCAAGTCACCAGTCGTGGGTGCGTCGACCTGCGGCTGTCTTGCGTGAGTAACTCGTTTCCTAGCTCGCTTACTGCTATGAATACGGCGCTTTGTGAGACTGCGAAGCACCAGACATGTGCACGCACACACACAAAAAAAAGAGAGAGATGAGAAATGAAGAATTCGGACGCGAATCGCCTTCAGCTGCACGGGCGTTGTCGCACTGCTTCGCGGTATATAGGCACCGACGTCGAAGGTCATTCCCAAACCGCACGAGCACCTGTTGCGCTGAGCGTGTTGAAACTGTGGTAACTGGAAAGAGCCCTCGCAGTTCACATTCTTCGGGCAATTAAGTCCAGACATGGCGCGAATTATAAGCAAATAACGAGGAAGTGATATCAAAGCAAGCAGCTCTTACTGGCGGGCCAATTCACCTATGGACTTATATATTCACTTATAGCCCATTATGGACTATTGTAACTATAGTCCACGTTCAAGGTTTTCTTATCTTGACTGGTGAGTCTTGTACTGTGACTGCTTGTGGAGACTATCATTCAAAATTGGGAGTACAAAACGTTGATAGATGAGGTTGCCGTTGTCAAGGTAGAATAGCGGGGCACAGGTACTAAAACGTTTACAAGGTTTAAAAAATTCAATCAATAGGAGAGAGTCACGATGGTTCGAGGACTTTTCCTTTCCGATTCCAAATGGCATGACCAAAGAAAATAGGCGGTGAGTGAAAAACTGAGAAGTGCTAGGCACAAGTATCGTAAATACATGATTAAATATTTCTTAACCTCTACTTTCCGCTTCGTTTTAATGCATTTATTTAAGAAGAAAAAAAAAGGGAAGGGCTAACCGCGAGTCTGATACTGTCTGCGCGGAGTCGAGCTCGCTCAAATCACCTTGCGTGAAGGCATAAGGCAGGCTCTGATGTTTCAAGAACCACAGCAAGAAAAAAAGGCGAGAAACGCATTAGATTTAAACTTTGCCTACCTGCAACAAGGAGGGCATCAGACTCCAATCTTGCTGCGCATCTGCCTTCTGGATGCACTTCGGGGTTCGCCTTCGCACTCTCCGATACAGAGCCGCCCGACCTTTGTTTTCTTTCTCTTCGCCCTTGAGACCTTAACCTGGCTTGATTTAAAGATTGGATTATCTACTACCGAGATGTACTAGTATTCTTCGCTTCCATAAGCATGCACGCGTTGCTCAAAATCGGCTGAGTTGCCGAGTATTGATTAGCTTTTATGATCAACGGCGCAAGCATTAATGAATCATAGCCGAGTTCCTACAGAGATGATGTTTAGCCGTTTTCGCTCCCGCTCTAGAAGTGCAAACAGTTGCTGAAGTAACGCGAAAAGTTTCATGCTTTGATGTCAGACCGAAATATGATTTACATTTTTTTTTCTTACGGTGAATCAAACTGCACACAGGCCATCAACGCTGTCCTTTAACGCCGTCGAAGGCGTAACACTTCGATGGTTTTTGCATAAAATGACGTCATGGCAGAGCAAGGTCGCATGAGCTTTTTAAATGCGTCACATGAACCATTGTTTGTGTGGCAGGTGGGTCACACTGCTGAGATGACCCATCCTATATCACGACGTCGACCAAAAAATGGATCACACGGACCACCGAATAATGCGTCATGTTACCATTTAGTAAAAAATCCATTCATTGCGGAACTGCGTACACGATTGTGTCCTCGAGAAAGATGTAGACACGGCGTTACCACGCTGGTATGCCGGCAAGATGCCGCCAAGGCCTTGGAACACGATCGACACTGCGAGCTGAAGTTGGCAGCCGTCAACTTCCCACGCTTTCCGAAAGATCCGCGCTGTCTCGAAGCCATTTTGCAGCTGGGAAGCTGGGAGCCCGTACGCGGTTTTCCGGTCCTCCTTCTCCCTTACGGGCGTCACGGCGCCTTATTTACAACCCGTTGCAATGCGCGGAAGCAACAACTGTGTTTACGAAAACACGGCTGGGAGCATCCTTAGGGTGTCTCAGTTAGTGCATAACGAGTCAGTGCATGGCTGCAACCAGACGCTGCATCGACCAAACGTGTTTCTTTCTATCCCCCTTGTTTTGCCTCTCATTTATGTTTTGAGCTGAGCATTTTCCGTTATTAGCCATTATCATGGGACAAGAATCACACTGCGGCATTGAACGCAACGAAAGCAGGACTGTCCGTAATCCACTGCCGTGACTGCGCATGTAACTCCGCGTTTCATTTCAGATTGTGGGGCATAGCATCACCAAGCTGGTTCTAATATCCCAGAGGTCGTGCTAATCGACGAAGACGCGAATAGAGCGAGCCAGAGAAACTGATACTGCCTTGATCATTGTTTATGTATTTTTTCATGCAGTTCCTATATATGAACACTGTACCATCTGAATTCTGGGAACAGCATCAGTAGACAGCCCTGAAATGTAAGGAGGTTAAAAGGTTATCAGTCGCCTCAGTCGAATCGGACCAAAATTTTTGTTTCCGGTGTCATGATTATTCAGTGTCCAATGAAAATAACTGCGCAGGATAGAACAGCGGGCTAGCTAGGCGTATGTATTCCGTTCGGCCTAATTGCAAGAAATAACTGCGTCAAAGCACTTTAATCCGAAAAAGTTAATCCTATAAGGGGATCACCTCCAGATCACGCCAGGATGTGCGTTGTTCCGGACTCTTCGTCTGAATACGCACAAGCTGGCTGTCCAACAGAACCTCAACCAACCCTTCCAAGCAATCCAAGTGCTGAAATAGGGAGTGCATGTTAGCAGCCAATGTGTTCATACGGTGCAGCACTTGAACCGATCCGAGGACAAAGTGCTGCGCTTAAAGGGCGCAACACACTGTAGAAAAGAAAAAAAAATCCATTGAGCTGTGACGTATACGCGCGGCTTTCTCCAGCGAGAGAGAGAGGGAGACGTTCCGAGCAGGTGCCAGTGATCTGTGAGGGTCCCTCCAATATGACCCAGAGAGGTTTCTTCCAAGGAACTGAAATTATTGGGCATAAATCACCGCTGAGCTTTCACTAATACTCGTGCCGTGCTGGCGGCGGCCAGTGGTTTGTTTTGCACAATGTTTGCCTGATCGCTGTGGCCCTCCCGCTTGCGATAGAGAAGCAAGTTCTTGCTCATTTGAAAGAGCAGTGTTGTTTACTCCTAAACGGCACTCGTTGCCATTACTAATTATTGTCTGCACATTTGGAGAGCAAAATACGGAGCGCATAAAACGGTACTTTTTTGTTCCACTTGCCTGCATTTGTCAAGTTTTTAGAAAAAATGAGTGCGCTGATTTGAGGGCTGCTTCTGCAGCGCTTAGGAGAGAGGTTAACCTCGTGACCTCAGGCGCGACTTTTTGCTCCAGTAGCCAGTTATTTAGAACCGGAGCTTTAAAACAGACCAAAAACTTGACTACAAAAAGTCCTTAGTAAAGGCCCTACAACATCTTTTCAATTCACAAAACACAAACATATTTGGCATATCTGTACACTGTGCATAATTCATTAAGTGTTCAAAATTTCTCTGAGCTGCACGGAGCAGTTCTTTAGTTTTCAGAGCTCAAAGTTAAGCATCACCGAGAAAACGCCACCCACGGAGGTCTCGGTATTCAGTGACCAGCGTGACGTCATCACCCACGGCCTACGTCAACGAGAGCCGCAACCAGAGGACCAGATGAAAGTGAAATGAAACGTTGCAAAATAAGGCCCCTGGACTTCCCGGACATTTCGCTCTTCTTGGCAGATGGGGCAGTAGGCGATTGAGAAATAGTCACCAAAGAGAGGCACCTGTGCTGCCTTCACTGCCTCGATTAAGTTGCGATAAACGCATGCATACTCGTAAAAGTAGTGTGTCCGGCCAGTTGGTACTGCATACCGAAAAAGAACAGCGCTAAGAAAAAGACGCAGGGTTAGGTCCAATGGCACTCTGCAGGTGCGTAGCCACGCGGAGCCCTCTAAGTGTGATTGACCCCTTACACGTGCGCTGACCGCGCTGACTAACAAGTGAAATTTTATTTTGGAACAAGGCGTATAGGTAGGAAGAAGTGGGGAAATTTGGAATGCTGCGGGATCGCCCTGAATCAGTGTAGTCACGTCACAAAGTTAGAAGGATACGAAGGAGGGCGAAAAACTGAATATAAAAGCGATAAGAACGGATGGTGTAAAGGGCCGGGGCAAGAAAAAAAATTTTAAACAGGTAAAAACACGTAAGCACGATACAACGCGTGGCCAAAAGGGAGGGTAAAAGAGTTAAAACCATAGAGGCCTAAAAGAGAATAACAATAAAAAAGAGTAAAAACACGACGAAAAAAGGATGTTGAAGGCCTTTAGAGAAGCAGGAAACCAGTGAAACAGTTAATGGGCATCTGGAAAAGGAATTTAGTATTTGCCGTGCCACCTAGGAATTCCAACTCCTTCCTAGACAAACAAGGGCAGGGTGTGCTAGTGCGTTGATCACTGGTGCAGTGAACCTCGAGTGCCGATGAGCAATGCTTACGCGTACCCTCCCTTTGTTTATTCCACATTTTTCCACTCCTTCCTACGGCCAATTTATGCGCCTTGTTCCGAAATAAAATTTCAGTTTGCAGTCAGCGTTTGTGTCCTCGTTCTACGCGCTGTTTTCTTTCGGCGGCCGGACTGCAGTCGTCGATGAAAGCGTTCAGACACTGCAGCTCTGAAATAGACTCTGGACCACGAAATCACTCGACAGGTTGAACAACGCTCATCGTCTTGCCCCGTCAATTTTCGAAACACAAGTCGTCGACAACTTCATCTCACAAAACTGACAGGTACTTGTTTCACACGTGGCAACATATCAGCTAGTCAATATGTCTGGATCCAACAACGAACTAGCCCAGTTAAGATACTTAGTTTACGTTTTATTTTAGCGATTCGCGTGAGATCCTGCCTTGTTAACATTCTATGTATTTATTTTTTCTTAACGCTTACCTGCGCTTGTCGGCGCATGTAATCATTCGAACAATGTCGGCAACATCCTCGCTTTTGAAGAAGGATGCTTTTCTCAGCTCGGCTCTGCCGCGTTCTTGTATTCCCGATAAGAAAGCTTCGTCGAGGCTTATACAGCACATATATATTTACGAGCATTATGGCTCTGAAACCTCGCCGGGTCACCACAGGATTGCGATCGCGCTCGGCCCGATGACGCACGCCGGCTGTTCTTGCTCATGGCCTGCCCTTGCATCCCGCCGCGTTAATCGCGGGCCGGTTAACCTTGCCTGCTTCGGGAGCACCGCGCTCCTCCGTTGCGTGTGCGCAGGTGTGTACACGTACGCTGTACGAGCCCCCGTCAAGGCCACGTGACACGCTCGCCCCGAGACCCTCGCGGGTGTGTGTCATGCTCAACTGCCGAGACTCCGTCTGCCTACAGGAGCGCCACGTCGCACTACGAGTTGTGCAAACAGGCTTTCTTGCTGTTTTTCTTTCGAGGTGTGCCAGGTGGTGACACGGTCGAGGTTGCGCAAACAGAGACGGTTGTAAACGCGCAAAACTGAGCGGCGGTTTGTTGATGGGCGCGATGTCCGGCAGCCGCGCGCGTAATCAGTGTTTCGACGGAATAAAAAGACATTGTACAAAAAAAAAAAAGCAAGGCTCCACTGTGAGAGAAAACGCAACATTACATGTTCCGATGCAACGTCCGATGATGCAACGCCATGAGGTTAAAGCGCAGCGCTTAGGAAGTTATCTTCTCTAATTATCACTGAGCAGTGGAAGAGTTAGAACATAGTAAAAAAAACTCAGTGCTCCTGCGAAAAAAACAGTCACTCAGAATACGTATTTTTAGGCTGTACTACATGCTTAGAAGCGTATATATGCTTTGACGTGCTTGCGAGGACTCGCTTGCTATCGCAGTTAGATTTATCGGCAAACAACGACCAGTAGATGACCATGGAATCATGCACGAAAGATCGCTTTTTGGGCAGTGCCATGCCTTGCTACTCCGAGGATCGGCGTGACAAGATAGAGCAAGGAACTGGAGACACACTGCGTCGGACAGCGACGAATGTGACGACGCCCGCATGTGGCGTGGGCCGAAGAACCTCGACTGCCTCGAATGAGTCAATGTTTCACGATTACTTGACTGTACAAGGCATACTGGCAAATCCCCCACTGTGGGTATACGTGCCGCTCCAACATAGGAGAGAGAGAAAGGAAAATCGAGTGGCACACGTAACCGAGCTAAATGGTGTCACCGCAACTGCGCCAGGTTGCAGGGGAGATGGGGATAAAAGGAGAGAAAGGGCAGGCGAAGATGAGGGTGTCCGAAAGGCCTCCGGAAGGAGGGAAGGAAAACCGCGCAGGGATACTCGCCTGACGCACCCGGTCTGCACGTGAGGCGAGTGGTCGTACGGATGGGGACCAATCTCCCGGACAGATTTAAAAGTAGAAAAATAAAAAATTAGCCGAACAAAAATAAATAAATAAATAAATAAATAAATAAATAAATAAAAGGTGGTTACAGCTCTGACGACTTAACGCTGGTGAACTGCGCTGCAAGACCCGGTGAGAAACCGGAGGAAGATTCGGAATGCGTGGATGTCGGAGGATGGGGAACCGCGCGGGAACAGGATCTCTTCCGGTATAGAACAAGGCAGACCTATCCTCTTGTAGAATGCCACCAATGCGGTGGTGTGGGCAGATAGTTCTGGGCACTCAAGCAGAAGGTGCTCCAACGTCTCGCCCGACCCCTCGCAAAAGGGTGCGCGCACAGCAGAGCCCAGCCGTCCAAAGGCAGCCGATCCTTATAGGGAGGCTAAAACAGACGCTTGGGCGAGTTGGTAATTCATGATTGTAGACAGCGCGAACAAGACGGGGACGTGGGAAGAGCACAAAGACGAGCGCTTTCAACTGAAGCTTCATTGCTTGGCCCGCGAATGCACCAGGCACAACCAACGAAAGAAAAAATGATGGAAATCACAGCAGCAGATATGAGCTAACAACTGTTGAAGGTTGCAACAGCGGCGTCATTATCTGGCGTCCAGAAACCTTATTTCCTTCGCTGTTGATGCCAACGAAGCACTGCTCACACATGTGTCTTCAGTCCTCGCGATTTCTGCGGCTTCTAAAATTTCGCGGGGTGAGCTGATTGCGATGTTTACTTATCACGCGAGATTGGCAGACAAGATGAATACTATCCGAAAAGCGTGGTCCAGTTCCGATCGCTTGCAAAGCCCAATTCAGTGCTTTAAAAGGCTCTCAAGAAATGTGTGCGCGCCCCCGGCCGCTGTCTTGTCTTCATGAATGACGACTTTTGCCTCGACTTTAAGACGAGCTATTGACAAAAAGAGAAAAGCCGCGTTCTGGACTACGAATGGCCCAATTGTTGCCCTTTGCGGCACGGCGTCTGCGATTGTGCACGCGAATTTTCAAAACTTTTGCGCACCGTCTAAAGCTGTCTTCACAAATTCAGGGATGTCGGCAACAGCTGAAAAACCCTTCTGGAGGGAATGGAGGGGCCATTTCGTGCCTTGCAAAAAAGGATGGCCTTTGTAAAACCATAAATAAAGATAGACAACGCGAAGTTCTACGGTGCATCTAGGAAGTGTTGTCTGGTGTTGTAACTTTTTTCTTCTCTCACTCGGTGAAATGTTTTACTAAAGGACACTGTAGCTGATTTTTTTTTTTCGCAGAAGCTGCTTCCGATGATTAAAAAAATGAATAATTGGGGCATTAAGGATAAGGCCGGAATTCCGTGAGTATGCGCTGTGCGGGAATTCCTAAAGTTCCACGTTGTTTTTCGGGTGTGCAACCAAAGACCATGATCTAAGCGTTTGCTACTGCTTTTGGAGGCGCGTTACAAGGCGACTTTCTATGCTTGATATTACTCTTAGGTTCCTGGATCTCTCTGCTTCTGTTGGTTGTTGTTCAAAATGGGTGCAAATCCTTTAAAAAGCCTTGGACCGGCGCTTTCTGACAAACCACCTACTACTGTGAAAGAACTCGCTCAGGCTTTGGTTGATGTTACTTTGCGCCTTGAAGCGATCACTACCATCATCAGAGCAGAGATTAAAGGTATAGCCTATCATAACAAGAAGTCTTCCATTGGTATTAAAGATTCTATGACGCGCATGAACGCCACACTTGAGCAACTTAGAACGGACGTGCAGGGCGTGTGCAGTGAACTGGCTGAGGTAAAGAAGCAACAGTAAAAAAATACTCGAGAGGTGATAGAGTCAGAAGGGCAGGTAAAAAACATGAGGCAGGAAATGATAGAGCTAAAGCACTACAGCCGCCGGAAGAGCTGACATGTTTTCAAATATCTGCTTTGCATGTGTTATTGTATATAAAAATATCCTCCCTACAATAATGCCTCATGGGCGCTGTAGGTACTTTCAATAAATAAAAAAAAAAACTTGGAAATCAAAAACGTGTCTGCATGTTCGGAAGAGTCTTTACCCGACGTGGTGCTCAAAACTGCCGCATGCATGAAAGAAGAGCTTCGTCCGGAAGGTATTGACGTGGTTCACCGGATCCCGACAAAGGACGACCAAACAATGCTGTCAAGTTTGTTTCCAGAACCGTACGTGACCGTACAGTGCAGAGTGCTAAACAAAACAGGCTGACCATATACTCACTCGGCCTTGAAATGGGCCTGTGTTTTTTTTTTAAAACACAGCATTATAACAGACTGTCAGTTTGGTTCCAGATAAGGCCAATCTACTGAATCAACGTTGCTAACCTAGATGCGTTCGAACGTAGGTTATGAACTCTTAGCGTATCTGTCAGCTTCTCAGAGGCGTCCGATCGCATGAACCATGATATGTATTGCAAAAAAAAAATATCATTTACGAGCTAGGGGCGCGTTTTTAGACTTAACTGCAACACCTCCAGCATCGGAAGCAAAGAGTTACAGTGAATAACCGTGCTTCGCCTATTAAACAAATAAAATGCGGCGCGCCTCACGGTATATACTCTTGGGCCCCTGTTAGCCAATACATTCACAAAATAATGCAGTAGATATTAATAACGTGGCCAGGTTTGTTATTTTTTTATTTTTTATTTATTCATACTGTTAACCCTCTGCATGAGGGTCATTACAGGGAGGGAAACATATACAGACACAAGTGCAATTCTCTTCCCTAAAAAAAAACACTCAAATGCACAGAATTACAGATTTGCACAGCAATCTTCCAGGAACGCGTTCACACCTATCACAAATTTGTCTACATCTGTTTGATCCAGAACGTCGCTTGGTAGTTGATTCCAAATTTCTACAGCATCGGGAAAAAAGGAGTAGCGATAGACATCAGTATACGTGTAATAATAGGTTGTAATACCTTACTGTGATTTTTCCGAGGGCAACGCTTCAGGGGAGGTGTAACATAGTGATGTTTATTAACTTTGACTTTATCATTCATTATCAGAAAAAAAAGTTTCAATTTCTGCTTTGTTCTTCTTACTTCTAGTGGTTCTAACTGACACTCTTTTAGCATTGCTGTGACTGAATCAGTGCGGCGGTATTTAGAGCATATATGTCACGTTGTAGTGACGGCAGTGCAGCGGTCAGGAAGACACCAACCAGTCTTAGAAACGAAGCTCTTTATTTGGGCTGACTTGCGCCCAAAAAAGAACTGAGTCACTCGGCGGCGGCGTAAGCAACAAACGTGCTCGTCAGTCGTCGAACTACGAAATGTCCGCTGCTCGCGGCATCGTTCAATTTAAAGCCGACAAGGAAACTTCGAGATAACAGGTCGAGATCATCTAGAGTAATCTAGAAACACGTAGATGCAGCTGTTCAGTGGCTGTGAACAATCGAGATAAGTCCGGTCGCTTCTCGCGTCACGAACAAAAATGATAACACCCCTTTTCTGCGGCCTTGCGCGAACGAACGGACGCTACAATGATACGTGGCAATATAAAACGTGCTGACATCCTTTGCAATCTTTCAAGTTTCCGTTTTAAACCCTTTTGATGAGGACTCCACACTGCACTTGCGTACTCTATGATTGGCCGCACGAACGTCTTGTACGCAATCAATTTAATTTCTCTAGTCGCATTCGGCAACTTCCTCCTCAGGAAATAGACCTTCTGGTAGGCTTTTAAATAGACATTTTCAATATGGGCGCGCCAGTCAAGATTATTTGTTAACAAATGTCACTCCCAAGTACTTGAGACACTTTACTTGATCTAAGGAATTTTCACCGATATTGTATCGAAACATCATAATATTCTGCTTCCTTGTTACTTGCATGTAATTAGATTTTTGGTAGTTTATTTCCATACCCCATTTCAGGCACCACGAGTTTAACGACTGAAGACGCCTATTGATGTTCATCTGATCTGCCGGGGATTGTTATTTAAGCTGATCAACTGTTCATTTTTACATCCTCAAATACTGTCGATTTGATCAGTCACGCTATTGAAGAGTTAGGTGCACCCGATATCTGGCGTCTCACAAAGTCATTAGTAGCCAATTCCACTAAAACAAAGGACGTCACAAATGGTATATAGATCAAAGAGCTATATGGGCTAGGGCGGGGGTTTTCAGTGACGACGCGCTAAGCATGAAGCATTTGTCGATACTAGCATGAACGGATTCACAGAACGCTTTGCCAGCCTCTGCAGGAAAAAAAATGTAGGGGACAGTTAAACTCCGCCTTAAGGGTATGACGCGATAGTGCAATGAATGCCCATATATGCGGGATTGGTCATTCTCGATTTCACATTAATAGACCCCTGGGAGTCGTCATCGCTCACTCCTGGCGCAGTGAGCGATGCGTCACTGCTCTGCGATGGCAGGTGCTGGCGCTTGTGCGAACCGAGTTGCTCTTCCCCAGTGACCAACCATTAATTTAATTGCCCCTGCGGTCAGTTTGCTCACAATCCGAAAGACAGGTTGTGATGACGCCACAATGACACGTGACCTAGGGAGCCAACTGGTAGCTTATTATCCGGGGATTTTTCGCTCCCCATGCCGACGATGCCGGGTTTTCTGAACAACGGGAGCTTTGGCACTGTCGCGTTAAAGCGTGCGTGTCATTTCATTTTTATGCTTGCGCTCTTTCAGATATAATGCATTGAAATGCTTCAAGGAGAGGGCTGAGTCGGACTGGTTGGTTCATGTTGAATGGTACGGCAAAACAGCGCTGACGGACGGGACGGAAGAAGATGCGACAAACACATGCGCTGATTTTGTGTTTTTGCGATTTTGTGATTTTGTCAGCGCATGTGTTTGTCTCATATTCTTCCGTCCCGTCCGTCAGCGCTGTTTTGCCGTACAAACACATGCGCTGATTTTGTGTTTTGTGATTTTGTCAGCGCATGTGTTTGTCTCATCTTCTTCCGTCCCGTCCGTCAGCGCTGTTTTGCCGTACCATTCTACATTTAAATGCTGTTGCTGCTTTTCAGAAATGAACCCGTGACCGCGTTCCCAGCAGCATAAAAAACTGGCACGTGGCAGAGTATAAAGGATGAATTGGGAGACGAGAACGGACAGGCGTTTGAAAAGCGAGATGACTCCTCGTGCGCATCACGGTTTCTGCTCTGCAGGCCCGAGACGCTAACGTCAGGAAGCAGTGCTTGTTCAAGACCGTGCTGCCTCGTCAGCACTTGGAAGCCTCCTCGTCTGTTCTTCTTCGTCTTTCGAATAAACGTTGAAATTCTGGGCAACGTGGGTTGCGCAGTGCCCAACACAGCTGTCTCAGCGATAGAACGACTGGGAATTCCTCTGCCTGTCGCCATTGCTCCCACCCGCATCCTAATTTCATTCCGTCATTTTCGCCAGCATAAATGCAATGAAAACGAGGTACAGGAAGCTCACACGTCATGGGTTCACATACTGTGCAGCAAAGCTGACTTTTTTGTGGGACAAGTACAGTCATCCACAGACCTGTATAGTGACCTGGTTCGGGATAGCGCATCTCTGAGTATGGTCTGAGCATCAGACATGCGCTATCTCCAACCCGGCGCTGCCGCAAGACCTCGCTCTGCGCGTTGCGGAGCGCACACGGCACGGAGTTCGAGCGCTCCAGACAGGTCTGTGGCCAACTACATAAGTTCTTCGCTACACAGTGAAAGACGTTCTGAGATGATGCCTCACTGCACACCAGAGGCCTTCCTTCCTTCCTTCCTTCCTTCCTTCCTTCCTTCCTTCCTTCCTTCCTTCCTTCCTTCCTTCCTTCCTTCCTTCCTTCCTTCCTTCCTTCCTTCCTTCCTTCCTTCCTTCCTTCCTTCCTTCCTTCCTTCCTTCCTTCCTTCCTTCCTTCCTTCCTTCCTTCCTTCCTTCCTTCCTTCCTTCCTTCCTTCCTTCCTTCCTTCCTTCCTTCCTTCCTTCCTTCCTTCCTTCCTTCCTTCCTTCCTTCCTTCCTTCCTTCCTTCCTTCCTTCCTTCCTTCCTTCCTTCCTTCCTTCCTTCCTTCCTTCCTTCCTTCCTTCCTTCCTTCCTTCCTTCCTTCCTTCCTTCCTTCCTTCCTTCCTTCCTTCCTTCCTTCCTTCCTTCCTTCCTTCCTTCCTTCCTTCCTTCCTTCCTTCCTTCCTTCCTTCCTTCCTTCCTTCCTTCCTTCCTTCCTTCCTTCCTTCCTTCCTTCCTTCCTTCCTTCCTTCCTTCCTTCCTTCCTTCCTTCCTTCCTTCCTTCCTTCCTTCCTTCCTTCCTTCCTTCCTTCCTTCCTTCCTTCCTTCCTTCCTTCCTTCCTTCCTTCCTTCCTTCCTTCCTTCCTTCCTTCCTTTTTCTTTCTTTCTTTCTTTCTTTCTCTCTTTCCTTCTTTCTTTCTTTCTTTCCTTCTTTCTCGCTTTCTTTCTTTCTACCTCTCTTTTCTTCTTTCTTTCTTGTTCTCTCTCTGTCTTCCTTCCTTGCTTTCTTTATCTATTTCATCGTCGCCAAAAGAGCCGGAACTCCTCTTCACTTTCGTTTCCACGAGTAAAACGTAAATGAATAAAACAGCCAATTCCTCTTGTTTTTTGGGATTCCATACCATTGTCTAGTTTCCTTACGGCGACCGTCCGCTGTTTATTTCCACTACGGCGCTTTCGCCGTTCGCCACTGCTGCAACACGTGCGACGAGCTCCCAGACAAAAGAGTGACCAATCACCGCCAACATCGGAATATGGACAAAAGTTTCCCGCCGCCCATTGTGGCCGCCCATGATCGACTTTGTGACCACGTGGAGATCACCGCTTTTCTTCTCGGGCTATGCTTAAGCTCAGCTCGTCCAACTCACGCACGGCTGCGATCGCCTTCAGCTCCCTAAGTTGCCGCACACAGGCACACGCGCGCGAAAACAAAAAACATAATGAAACTCGCACCGTTTATGAACTTGTTCCTTCCGTTCCCTCGTTGTGAAGCACCCTCATTTCTTCCCTATTTTCGACTTCCCAGCCCCCTCGTGCAATTACTAATCAACTGTCTGACACTGACGTCATTGCCTGGAGGCCTTTCATTTCTTAACGCAACGAAGACAGCCCCAGGATGTTGCATCAGAGGTTCTTTCGAAGACAATAAAACATTCCATACCCAGCTACGAGCACAACGCTCTGTAGACAAAGAGCCAAGGCTTATTTCTTCCTGACGAAAAGCAGTTAGTCCTTGTTAATTTTTTTCCTTAACCGTGTTCCTGTTGGCTGGTAAATAGTGCAGTTGGGGCTGGTGCCAATGTTCTGAAATAACGATACCGCGTACGATGCTGAACGCCGTGAACATGCGCACTTCGGGCCAGTTATTCTACAGTGCCGCAGCAGTGGCTTGGTGCTATGCTAAAACTAATTTCGAGCCCGCTATGCATAGTAAGCTCTACCAACTGAGTTCCGGCGACGGCACACGTAGTAAGCGTACCACTTACTAATGATCAGTGTGCTGACGATGCGCCCACATCGCTTGACCCAGAATATCCGGCGCGTTTGCATCGACAGCGTAAATTTTGACAGCCAGCTACCCCTCCATTTTAGCGCCAGCCATATCAGCCTGCTGAAGCCCTCTTTTACAACCTCTCCCCACTCTTTCCCATTCGCTAGCTGTCGTGCCTGCTTCGCGCTCGAACCCTTTCTCAGCTCCCCTTGACACAACACAGGAAACAGGCGAATAAACTTGTGTTTTCTTTTTCTCGTCATAGAGGGCCATTCGCCAGCCACGTGAGCAGCTCGCACTGCGCTGCAGCTTGCCTTATAAGCGGCGAGTAAACGAACAGAGGCACCAAAGGATTCCCATTGCTGCACTGAAATAGAGCAGAAGGGTTGAAATGCGGGCCAGTTGGTACATTGTAAAACGAAAAAAACCAGTCACACAAGACGAGGAACAAGAGGAGTGTGCACTCCACAACGACTGGACTATCAACTGAAGTTTATTAGAAAGTACATGGTCCCAGCAAGGCCAGCAGAGCATGCGCAACAGCATCATCACTAATCACTGAGCATAAGAGACAAGAGACAAGAAATCTCATCTATCGTGATCGACCTAAACAGGCAAATTCTTTTTCGAGTAAGCGCACCGAGGTTGTGCTAATACGATCATGGCCTGACAAACCGATATGATATGCTTCCAAGGTTTCCCGCTCCTGTTTTCCCTTAACTCTACCACGAATCGTGACATTGGTGAACAAAGGATAACAGCCACATTCATTGCAATGGCAAGTGCAATGGAAATAGAGGGGTGGAAATTTTGATAACGATAGTGAAAGGCGTCTAGAAATTGCCACGTCAGTCGACCTAGACCAAGCTCTGCATACGTTCCCGTATGAAGACGGCACTGGAGAGTAAAGTCTACCCCTCAAACAGAATGAGAGAATGAAAGAAAAAGTCGGAAAAAATGAGGCGCATCTAATAATGTGCATGCGTGGCGTAGGTCTGCACACGAGTATAACGCACGGTAGTGGCGCAAAGTCTAGGTGAATTATCTCCACACTCAAAACTCCAAAAGAGTCGCAAAAAGCCGAGACACAGCTGAAGTCTATGGTGGCGGTGGTGCAGAGGAGCGACCCGAAGCCGACCCCCGCTTAAACGGCGGCCGCTATCCCGTCGCACAGGCTCCGACAATAATCACACTTGTGAACTAAACCAGCTAACCAGAGGTGGAGTGCACATAAAAAAACGATGGGCCCGTCCGGGATTTGAACCCGGGACCTCTCGCACCCAAAGCGAGAATCATACCCCTAGACCAACGGGCCACACGTGCACACAGGTAGCGACCGCTCGTAGAAACGCAACGAGGCGCAAGACGCCCTGAAAACCGGTTTTGCTATTTCTTTTTTTTCTTGCATTGAGCCGAGAGTCGTCCTCGTTTTCAGGAAGCTCTATGGAGCTGCTTGAAATTCTGCCGACGTTGGGTCTCTTAAGTAAGGTACTGCGCAACACAAACATGGACGTGAAGAGCACAGGCGCAGGTACTTGGGAACTTCACATACGTGTTTGGGTTGCGCAGTGCCTAGCTGAAAAAGCAACTCCGGTGTTTCTTGTACCTTCTCGGATATTACTGCAACTTTCACGGTACGTTCCCCGCAGTTTTCTGGGCCTTTGCGCTAAACTTCGCAGCAAAGCGGCATTTTGTTCCATCGTAAATGAATTCTAAAATTTCCCACTTCGTCACCTCAACCGGAGAGATTTCTACAGCTTGACGTCACGGGTCGTACGGCTTGCGATATTCGCTCTGCGTTTGCTGAATTACAAAATTTCGAGCTTTTCTTTGGTCATTCAGATAAATAATGAACCAAACTTTCACGCACAGTTGCCAGTTTGGCCAATCGACGCCCGCACAATGGATTTGTGAGTATCCGTGACGTCATAGGGTGGTCTGTTAAGTCATTCGTTTGTTGAAACCTAGTCTCGGTTTCCTTGTTTTCGCTATTTAAAAACACTTGACTGCATATTTTGATAAACGGTTTTTTTCCTTCCAGAGAACGGGGATTCTAAGGAATGTGGTATGATTACCAATTCAAGATGCTGAAAAAACACCCGGAGTTCCCTTCGGCGATGTAAGACCGACTTGCCCAACTACGTACACTTTTAAGTCCGCTCCCGTGTGCTATACCTAGAAGTTTTTAAACTTACTTCATTTTTTTATACAGCCCTTTCTTTTTTTCTCTCTCAATTATGAGAGAGAACACAAACAGAAGACATTTCCAGTACTTAATAGGGTTTTCTTTGACTGCCATTTGATCGGGAAAGAAGAGGTGCACATGGCTGTAGAAAGGCAGACTACTTGATTAAAGACGATTTGTTTTTGAGTTTTAACAGGAAACACTGATTTAGAGAAGCTGAACAAAACCACTGAAGCATGTTTAGAGAAGCTACTCATCTGCCAGTCACATCTCAGATTGAATATCTACATCACTTGTCCAACGCCGCACGCCACCGTGTAAGATTCCAAGTAACTCCAGCAAAGTGGGGCATTTTTGGCGACGAAAGGGCTGACGAAGAGATTTCCACAATGATTTCCGACACCGGAACTTCAGGTGGCTTTCTTTTTTATCCGACGCGCCCTAATTGGTGAAAAAATACGCTTATGAAGAAAGGGATCGGCTTTGGAGCTTGACTTCTTAATATTATGCATAAAACATAAACTGACTCGCCATCTGTAATATGTCTACCATCGACTTTGATCGAACGCGGCGTTTACAAACAACTTTCGATACCGCTTATTAGGCCAAGCGCATAGTTCACAATATGACAAGTGGGGCTTAGTTGAAACAATGCAGAAAATTCTGCTGAAATGCTCAGATTACGCAGACGAGGGAGCATGTCACAAACACGCAGTGAAGTCTCTCACACAAATGACATTAGCAGTGAGTTGTACTTTAGGCCCCTCAGCCCGCTCAGCGTAGCAGCGTCGTGCACTAAACTTTGGTTTGGTTTGGTTTATGGGGTTTAACGTCCCAAAGCGACTAAGGCTATGAGAGACGCCGTAGTGGAGGGCTCCGGAAATTTCGACCACCTGGGGTTCTTTAACGTGCACTGACATCGCACAGTACACGGGCCTCGAATTTCTCCTCCAAAGAAATTCAGCCGCCGCGACCGGGATCGAACCCGCGTCTTTCGGGCCAGCAGCCGAGCACCATAGCCACTGAGCCACCGCGGCGGCCACTAAACTTTCAGTTAGCATTCTGGATTACATTAGAGTAAACGACAAACTTTAAACCCTTCTTGCACAACCCTTGAGATGTGAAGCTTAAAGAAATCAGCAGCAAAAACAGAAAAACAACAAAAGGAAGTGCGCAGGACAGCCTTTTCCCGCTTTTCTTACTGGTTTCTCTATGTTTCATCCGCACCAACTACACCGCATGCTTGCCTTGAGATGTGTCCCCTGTGTGTGTTTGTCCACCTATTGCTGGACATTGACTTTGCGCCACCTTTGCGCTAACTTACTTTCCTGCATTACTGTCTCATGTATATTCACGCCTTGTCAAAGCTCAAATATTTTTTTATTCTTTGCTTTAATTCCTTGATTTTACTATTTTCGGCGCCCTTTTCTTTACGCCTTTCGCTCCTAAAGCCCTTCCCCAACGCGGTGTTTTATGTCGGCGGTGTTTTAACGGCGGCCAAATTCTCTCTCTTTCATTAAAGAAATTGTTTTTCTCTGCAGTCAGTTTCCCCCAAGACCACCTGAGTACGCGTAGCGCTTACAAATGAGTAGTCGCTGCTATCGGCGACTTTGCTGTCACGCGTGAAGTTAGTGAATGCGGGCACGCTCTATCAACCACTCCTATTTTTGGAGCGAAAGCTTCACTGCGCTAGGTAACGCCAAGGTCACCGTGTCTGGAGATTTCACCGTCATTTGACCTTCAGATAAAGCAGAGGAAAGATGCATACCTGACCCCCTGAGACAGTGGACACCTTAGTCGCGCTTTAAGCTACGAAACCGATGAAGCTTTGATGGCTCGGTGGTTATGATGCTCGGCTGCTGACCCGAAAGACGCGGGTTTGATCCCGGCCGCGGCGGTTGAATTTCGATGGAGGCGAAGTTCTAGAGGCCCGTGGTGTACTGTTCGATGTCATTGCACGTGAAAGAACCCCAGGTAGTCTAAATTTCCGGAGCCCTTCACTATGGCGTCTCATAGTCTGAGTCGCTTTGGGGCGTTAAACCCCCATTAATCATGAAGAGCGGGAGCTAGGAAAGCAAAGTAAAGGCACATAACTGCCTGCCCTCTTGGAACAGCGGACACCCAAGTCGTGCTTTAAGCTACGTGGCGGTAGTGACAGATGCGTGCTGCATGCGCTGGCACTGACAACGTTGTGGCAGAAACACGGCACTGAAGCCATAGGCCGTCGGCGTTCACTGCGTTGGTTGCGACTGAGAGAAGGATGAAAAGGAAAAGTGCACGGGCCTGCCAACTGGCTCAAGCCGAGCCACCACCGCTGCCACGTGAAGATAGAGGAGAGTTGAAAGATAAGAGGACAGACTAAAAGAGAGAGTAAAGACGCGCGGCGCAACAACCGCGTCTGCCGGAACGGACGCTGGCTGAAAAAACAGATACACGGCCGCAACCCGAAGGCTGTAAAACCCGTCAAAAAAAAAAAAAAATTCATTAGCGTAGGCGTTTTATACCTCGATGAATTAAAGTAGTGCGCATAACTGGCTCGCTGGGTCAGTGGATGCCTGAATCGCGCTTTGAGGTACACGTGGGGTGGCGAGAAAGAGAGGTATGGCCTGCTTGCGTTAGCGCTCACAACACTGCCGCAGACACGCGGCACTGCAGCAATAGGCCGCATCGTGAGCAAACTCTCGCGATCAACAATTAACTGCACCAGGGTAGCAGGGTGGGCGCGCTGCCTATCCAGTGTCGGGAACGCACTCGACGTTACAGACGCCATAGCGGTGAGAATATTTTAATGAAATTTTTTAGGAGGTTGTAGCGGCAGTGGGAGCTCTCAGTCCGGAACCCCATTGGCGTAGGCTGCTGTCCAGGCTCTTTCGATGAGTTCTTTTTGACTTGTTTCGTCCGAGCAACCTATTATCAAGATAGTCATCGCCTTTACCCTACCCCACGTAAAGGCCTGAAGAAGGCGGATGAGCGGCCCCTTCTCCGCCTTCTCACCAATACATTGCTGTGCCGGGCAGCACTAAAAAACTTTGACCCCTCCTTTAACGGCAGCTGCCCACACTGTAGTGCGGTGTCTTCTGACACCTATCACATGGTGTGGGCCTGGCCCTCCAACCCGGCCATTCCCCCTATCCCCAACCCAACCCGGGAGGACTGGGAGGCGACCCTGCTCGGCTGCCACGACTTACAGGCCCAACAAGCCTTAGTCGGGCGCGCCCGGGCGGCGGCCACCGCCACTGGGGTCCCATACTAGGGAACTCTAATTAGTGCTAGTGCTTGTAAGGATCGGTCCCTTAGGGGCTGATCCAAACATACCTCCTGTCCCTTCTAAATAAATGTTTTCACCCCACCAACACCCCCCCCCCCCCCCCGCCCCCCTCCTGCGTTGTACTATATGGTACAGGATAAGCAGCCGCGTCTAGTTGCCCGGCATACGCCAAAACTTTCGCTCTTTAACTAGGTTAAACAGTAGGTAGGTAGGAAAGACTTTTATTGCTCTAGAAAGGTGCTAGTAGCAGACGAGAAAGAAGAGGTCCATCTTCCTTCTTCTCACAGGGTCGGTGCCCCTATTCCAGGGCTCCGCTGAGCTTCGCTACTCGTTGGGCGTGCTGGATCAGACCTTGTTGGCAACCCAGATCGCCGCTGGAGAGCCGGCTCTCCCACTGTGCTGCACTCGGGTCTTTGCGAAAGTTGTCGTTTTTACTGCACTCCCACGTGATGTGGTACAACGATGGTTTGCTACCACACCACGGGCAAGTGTCCCGATATTGCGTCGGGTAAGTCTTGCTAAGGATATGCAGGTTTGGGAATGTTCCTGTCTGCAATCTTCGCCAATACACTGCCTCTAGTTGATTTAGATCAGGATGAGGCGGCGGATAGCGGATCCGTACCCCCTTATAGTAGTTGAGAATGTCTGAGTACGTAGGGCTGACTCGGTCGGGTAGATCGTCCGATTGGGAGGAAGCTCGGCTCGTATACCCTCGAGCTACCTCGTCGGCGCGTTCGTTCCCGGCTATGTCGGTGTGTCCTGGCACCCAGTAAATGCTATGTGTGACTTTTGGTGGGGTCGCGCTCTGGAGGAGCCGGAGCGCGGCGTGACCTATGCGGCCGTTCATGTAGTTACGGCACGCTTCTCTCGAATCTGTAAGGATGGTAAGGGACATGTTGCTTCGATAACCGGCTACCGCCGCTAGAGCTACGGCCAGCTCCTCCCCTTCGGTTACCGTGCAATCCCTCACTGAGGCGCTAGCTAATTCATTTAAGTTCGAATCAATAACTACCGCCACTGTGCTGTTATGTGAGCTTCCTGTATACGGAGCCGCGTCCGTGTACACAGTTGTGGATTTTGTAGCTAGATTTTGTTGTACATACCTCGCCCGGGCTGCCCTACGGGCCGCATGCAAGTTGGGGTCCATGTTCCGGGGAAGGGAGCGAACCTTTAGCGTCTGGCGAATTGCGTCCGGTATGCTCGCAGTACGATTCTCGAATTCCGCAGTTCGGCCTAGCCCCAGTCGCCTAAGGAGCGAGCGCCCCGTAGGAGTCTGCTGGAGCCTAGCTAACTGCGTGACCAGTTGGGCTTCTTTGATCTCTTCGAAGGTGTTGTGAATTCCAAGAGCCAGCAGTTTTTCGTTGGAGGTGTTCATTGGTAGATGCAGGGCTGTCTTGTAAGCTTTGCGGAGTATGGTATCTGCACTATCCACTTCTCCTTTGTTGAGGTTGAAGTACGGGAGGGCGTAACCCACGCGACTGACCACCAGGCTCTGAACCAGTAGTTGAACCCCCGCCGCGGTGGCTCAGTGGTTATGGTGCTCGGCTGCTGACCCGAAAGACGCGGGTTCGATCCCGGCCGCGGCGGTTGAATTTCTTTGGAGGAGAAATTCTAGAGGCCCGTGTACTGTGCGATGTCAGTGCACGTTAAAGAACCCCAGGTGGTCGAAATTTCCGGAGCCCTCCACTACGGCGTCTCTCATAGCCTTAGTCGCTTTGGGACGTTAAACCCCATAAACTAAACTAAACTAAACTAAACTAGTAGTTGAACCACAGCTAATTTTGCAGCGATAGCTTCACTACCGCCAACCGCTTCGCCTCTTCAGCATGGTCGCACTTTCGCCGTGGTCGCACCTAAGCCGTGGTCGCACCGACCTTGAGCCGTTGCCTAGCAACCGCCGCGGTGGACACCCGAACCGCATCGTACAGGAAGAGAGGAAGTGGGAGTGAAAGAAGAAAGAGAAAGAGGGGCCGTAATGAAGAAAATGAAAATTGTATTTGAGGAAACGAAATTACGCAGTAACTGTCTCGCATATCTCGGTGGACACCCGTCAATCCGTTTGTAGACGAAGGGAGGAAGTGGGAGTGAAAGAAGAAAGAGAAAGATGGGCCATAATGAAGAAAATGAATTTGAGGAAATTAAATTACGGAGGAGCTTGAGCCGCTGCGCGGAGGAGAGGCCACAGTCGGCACGATTCCAGCGCGCGGACGGACACCGCGAGCAAGGACGGACACAGCGAGCATGAGCCATTAAAGGCTTTCGCCTTAAAAAGAGAAGTTCACTGCCCGCAACCCACCGTGACCACGCCCTGCGGCTCGGAGGAGCACACCTGAGCCATGTGCAGCTTGGTGCACCGCCAGCGCGTGAACAGTGTTGCGTGAACGAATGTTCGCGCAAGCAAACTGCGGTGCTGCCAAGGCAGTTCTTTAGAACGGATCTCCGAGAAAAGCCTGCGCCTCCTTTGACTTCCACACAGTGATCGCGGAGCCTTTTAAGGCGAAAGCCTTTAATGGCTCATGCTCGCGGTGTCCGTCCGTGCTCGCGGCGTCCGTTCATGCTCGGGGTGTCCGTCCTTGCACTGGAATCGTGCCAACTGTGGCCTCTCCTGCGCGCAGCGGCGCAACCTCCTGCGCAATTTCCTTTCCTCTAAATCATTTTCTTCACTATACGGGCCCCCTTTGTGTTCTTTCTTTCACTCCCACTTCCTCCCTTCCTCTACAAGCGGACGACGGGTGTCCACCGAGATATGCGAGACAGTTACTGCCTAATTTCCTTTCCTCAGATACAATTTTCATTTTCTTCACTACGGCCCCTTTTTGTCTTCTTTCACTCCCACTTCCTTCCTTCCTGCACGGTGCGGTTCGTGTGTCCACCGTGACGGTTGCTAGGCAACGGCTCTCGCAGCCGCAACAACAACACAAAAACGCGATCCAGGCGTCCACGGACCCAGGGAGGCAGTTATGAGCGCTTGCGTTCCTTAAAATGATCGGAGTGTAAAACGTCAACGCCAACGCCAGTGAATACAATGAACGCCGAACGGACAACAGCGACGCGGCGAAGCGGGCACCACAGAGCTGCGCTCCACAACACTACTGTCAAAAAAGCGACCGCATATGGCGAGCGCGGCTTCAGCCGCTTACCTCTTTTTTCAGCAGCGTACGCTCCGGCGGACGTAGTTGTTGCTGCGACGCGCGTCTTTTCTTTCCTTTTCCTCTTTCCTCTGATCTTTTAACTCTCCTCTATCTGCACGTGGCAGCGGTGGTGGCTTGGCTCGAGCCAGTAGGCAGGCCCGTGCAATTTCCTTTTCTTCCTTCTCTCAGTCCCAACAACAACCAAAGACAAAAATTCAGGGGGCACTTTGGCTCTCTAAAGTGTTGCAAGGCGATAGCGTTTCCTGGCGCACTGTTTGTTTTTATTTATTTTTGATTTTTCATAATTTTTAAGTTTTTGCTCTTTTTCTTATTTTCATTTCTTCTATTATTTTGTTTTAATTTTTGTTTATTTTTTTATTTTTATTTTTCCTTTCCTTCACTTTATTCCTTTTATTTTATTTATGAAACCCATGCATTCAATAGATGCGCCTTTATTCATGCTCGAACCTTGAGCCTTCGTGGCGGAGTGGTAGTGTCTCCGCATCAAATGCGAAAGGCTCTGGTTCGATTCCCACCCTCGGCGCAGTTTCCTTTTAAGCAGTGACGCCGAAAGGCGGACAAATCTGTCGACACGGCTGCCGACAGCGTCTGCTAACAACAGTATGAGGCATTAAAGGCTTTCGCCTTAATACAAACCGCACATGCGGGAAGCCCGCCACGCGCCAAGCGGTTCAAGGAAGGTAGGTTGACCACAAGGCTTCGTCAAGCACAATGAGACGGCACACGCAGCGGCGCGAGCGCTAACCAACCGCGCCCCGGCAACACACCGTCCGACGTGGTTCGAAGCCAAGGACCGCATGACCGACTACAGCGAAATCACGAAGGCCTACCGCCTGGCTCGCAGGACTCTCCTAAAGACCCAAAAGGCCTTGGTTCACCGGACGCGGGCGGCGTTGCTTGCCAATGGGGCCCCGGAATAGGGGCTCCACCTAGTATTGTTAGGGGAAAGGGCCAATAGGGCCTACCCCAATCACCTCTCTGTAAATATTTATTGCATTATAAATGTTTTTCACCACCACCACCCACTTCCGCACCCGAGGCTGAGTCGAGCGGAGGAGGTACTACTGAGACAGCTCCAGACCGGATCGCTACCGAGCCCGGGACTCATGCATCGCATGTACCCCGAGACCTACCCGACCGATGCGTGTAGAGTCTGCCGGAGGGAGCCGGCTGTTCACACGCACATCTTGTGGGACTGCATCAGAAATCCAAAGGAAGCAAGATCAGGAACAATCCCGCCGCGGCTGGAGGCAGCCGCGAAGAGCAACGACCATGACCAACAGCTATGGGCCGTCCAGCAGGTCCTCGGGGCGCTCGAAAGGCAGGGACCCAGCGAGCCGGCAACGGCGAGCGGAGACCCGCGCCGAGTAACGGCAGCCTCGTAGACGACGTAGGCCCTCGTCGGGGCGCGCGAGCGCCCAACTGCAGGCACAAATAAAGTTTGCTCCAATCCAATCCAATTAGAATTTCCAAAGCGTCTTCGGTAATTTTTTTTGCTCTTAATCTCATGCGTTCGTACTGAGTAGCAGGGGGAAGGGGGGGAGGGGGGGGGTGGCCATTTTCATATACAGTTTTGCTAGAAATAATGCGGCTTTTAAGGTCGGACAAGCAAGCACAGCCAGAAAATAGCTACAGAATAAGTTTTACTGAGAACAAGCATTGCATCTAGCTGCCCTCCATCTTCTCCACCTTCCCTCCGACGCGTTACAGACCCACCTATGAACTATGCCACAAGACGAGTGACCCAGGCTACTGAGCGCTAGTTTCATTTCATTTCACTTTTATTTCCTTGCATTAAATAAGGGGTGGAAGAAAGAAAAAAATTATATCGGGCCCGTCCGGGATTCGAACCCGGGACCTCTCGCACCCAAAGCGAGAATCATACCTCTAGACCAACGGGCCGCCCGTTTCCACTGCTAACGAATGCGCACATAAAAGTGGCCTGGTGTAAGAGCGCTTTGAAATCTAGTTTTGAGATTTCTTCTTCTTGTTGAGCCGAGATTCGTCTTGGTATTCACGAAGCCCTTCAGTGCTGCTTATTGGAATTCCGGAGGCTCTGCGCCCTTTACCGTACGCTGTGTCGGTTAGGTACTCTATTTCCTGTTTTAGCTGTTTTATCTTTGTTTTCCTATATTGTAAGAAAGAATAGGCAAGTATACCGCTCAAGTAGCTATAGAAGTTCGCTTTGACCACCATTTATTATGGAAGGAATAGGTTCATATCTGTAGAAAGATAGAATGCCTCATCAAAGAGAATTTGTGTCTAGGTTTTAACGTGAGCCGGTAATCTGGATACTGATTTGGCGCAATAACCAATGAGGGCATCATTCGCATTATGCTTGGAGTTACCTCCGAGAAGACCTCAGTATGCATAACGCGTACAAGTGGAATGTCACTGCTACGACGACTGAGCCGCTACATTTTTCAACGCTGAATGCCACAGAGGGCAAGCACTGTCATCCACTCTTGTTTGTTGTTTGGCGCACTCTGCGACATCCATGCATTCTGAGGTGCCTCCTCGCGACACGTCTCTGCTCGTTCATGACCAAATTTTGGAGAAATAGCAGCGTGCGGAAGCGCGGAATTATGATCTAAACTTTTTTTGAACTTAAGATAATTTTTTTTCTACAGAAAACTAATTCCATATTCGTTATTGTCATTCACGAGGAACTGTCGAGAAAATACTAGGTGGCCCCATAATTTGACCCCTTTGCATGATATCTGATATAAGCACATGTACCGCGCCTCACTAAACGGGCGGGGTTTTCGCGAGAGTCGAAAGTGGAACAACGCCCTTCGGATACCCCGAATCCCCACAACAGTACTATCCGTTTCCGCGATCAGATTGCAGGGACGCCGAAACATTTTTTTTTCTCGTGGATCCCTGGGGCTTGGATGCACCTTCATTCGCATCTCTTCTGTGACTACGGAGGCCCTCTTGGTCGTGAGTTTGAATCGAGTGGCGGTGGAAAAAAATCTAATTTTAAAATTCTATTTTCCCCGCCATAAATGCGCATTTTGGTGTTGGACAAACGTAGCCAGAAAGACGGTTTGGTTTATGGATGTTTAACGTCCCAAAGCGTCTCAGGCTATGAGGGACGCCGTAGTGAAGGGCTCCGGAAATTTCGACCACCTGGGGTTCTTTAACCTAGCTGCACTGACATCACACGGTACACGGGCCTCTAGAATTTCGCCTCCATGGAAATTCGACCGCCGCAGCCGGGATTGAACCCACGCTGAGTGCCATAACCACTGAGCCACTGCTTGAGAGTCGGTTGGTTGGTTTATTGGGGTTTAACGTCCCAAAGCTACTCAGGCTAGGAGAGACGCCGTAGTGAAGGGCTCCGGAAATTTCGACCACCTGGGGTTCTTTAACATGCAGTGACATCGCACAGTACACGGGCCTCTAGAATTTCGCCTTCATCGAAATTCAGCCGCCGCGGTCGGGATCTGAATTTCGATGAAGGCGAAATTCTAGAGGCCCGTGAGAGTGCTCTGATGAAACCGAATCTAATGAAAGTTCGCAGGGGACGCAAAAATATTTTATAGCCCTCACAATTTTATTTTTGGTTATTTTGCAACTGTGCAGCTGTGCAAGTTATAGATTATTGATTGATTGATTGATTCATTCATTCATTGATTGACTGGCTGACTGATGGGCAAAATTGTTTTTTGAGTAAAGGAAATGGCACAATATCTGGCTCACATACCTCGGTGGACACGTGAACCGCGCCGCAAGGGAAGAGAGGAAGGTAGGAGTGAAAGAAGAAAGAGGCGCCGTAGGGGAGGTCTCCTGAATAATTTCGACCACCTGGGGATCTTTTACGTGCACTGACATCGCACAGGACACCCGGGTTCGAACCCGACCGCGGCGACCGCGTTTCTATGCAGGCGAAACGCAAGAGGCGCCCGTGTGCTGTGCGATATCAGTGCACCTTAAAGATCCCCAGGTGGTCGAAATTATTCCGGAGACCTCCACTACGGCACCTCTTTCTCTCTTTCTTCTTTCACGGCTACCTTTCTCCCTTCCCTTACGGCGCTGTTCTGGTGTCCGCGGAGATATGTGAGGCAGATACTGCGCCATTACCTTTCCTCAAAAACCAATTTACAGTTTACAACACGGGCGCCTTAGCGTTTCGCTGGCAGTAATGTTTGTGGGGGCGGATTACCCTCGGAGGGTTGGATCCAACTTCTTTCAAGACCAGACAAGAAGACACAACTCGCACTCGTCTCGTGGGCTCAAGACGTTCAGGTGGGCCACACTCAGCCCACCTGCTCTAACTCCCAACCCTCAAGTGGGAAATAAAGTTGTTCTCTCTCTCTCTCTCTCTCTTGCGTTTCGCCTGCATCGAACCGCATCCGTCACGGCTGGGTTCGAAGCCAGGAACTCCGGCGAGCGCCGAACCATTGAGCCACCGCGGCGGGTATACCCGAGTAACTCGGGTAAGCTCGGTTAGTAACTGGGGTTGCTGGGAAACGGCACAAGATTGTACGTGCACGGAAGTATCGTCTTTGCCAAATGTAACCGAGCAGCCGCGACGGCAGCGGGAGCGGGCTTGCTACAGCGCTGCGGTCTCCTGCTCTGGCCGCTGCTCCCCGGTTGCGAGTGTAACGCAAGCCTGCTCCGCCGCCCTCCTTCCTTGGATGGCAAGAAGTAAGCAGGTAGTGTGTGCGGCGAGCAATTTCGCGCCTTTGGAGCGCTTTCGTACTGAGCGAGGGTGCAGGCTTACGTCAGCCAGTTTCCACTCGCGGCAGCGGCCAGCGCCGTAGCAAGCCCGCTCCGGCACGGCTGCTCGGCTATACTTTTGGCGAAGACGGCACGTACGGTGACAAGATTGTTGATCGGTGTTGGTGAGCGTATAAGTGACCTAGCACTTAAAAAAAAATGTGTGCCGCACATTCTGAGGCTGCTGTGAGTTGTACTTTGAGCCGGCGGCGCTCGCTGAGGTTGGTAGCGCACTGAAAAAAAAAAAAAGGAGCATGGAGCACAACTACAGAAAGAGACGATGTCAGTGCTGTTGGCGCCGTCAGTCTTCGTTCTTCCTACGTAAATTGTTCGGCAAATAGAAGACGCATGCCTTGCGCTTGTGCACATTCAACTACAAAAGGAATGAGGAGACAGGCTCGCCGTATAGTGGTAGAAACAACACCCTTCGCCAATATTTAAAGTTGCGGTGGTTGCCAACAGAAATGGACGACTTTCGCCGTTATGCTCAGATGCTCACACATTTCTTGTTTACTTCGTCAGCCCGATAAAGGTCACGCACTCTTCCATACGCGGGTCAATGAGCTCATAAGCGCCGACATCGTCAAATGCATCATCTCGCGCATCCCTTTCGTTTGGAGAAGCAAGCGCTACAAGTCGTAGTTCTCAAGAGGCGTTCGTCAAAACTGAGTATCTTAACAATACCGCCAGGATCCTCGATTCTATGTGGCTATGCGCTTCCCTCTTCTCCGTTGATAAAAGGCACCTTCATAAATACTTGAGGGGGCCCTGAAGCCGCGCCCCAAGTGTATGATGCAATAGCGTCAATTGGTCCCTTCAGCGTCCTGGTCGCCTTTGCGTGTGATTTCACAGGCACGGTCATACTGTGATTGGCGTTCATAGACCGCGGGGACACCACTCCAAGCTCAGTGGCGCAGTGGTCAAGCGAGGTGCCGCTGCCCCGACAGGTGGTGGTTCTAAACACAGCTTGTTGACCAATCTTTCACTAAACTGCCACCTGCTTTTTCACTCACAACCCAGACACCGGATTTTCTGACTTAACGCTGCAGCGCTAAAATGCAACAAAGCTTTCTGTATTCGCTTCGCTTAAACCACGGACGCATCGCGGGGTTCTTTCGGACCGGTAATGTGGGCAAATGCCGTAACAATTAATACCGTTAACTAAAATAACCCAACAACTATTAGAGAGATACGACCTGCCTAATATAACAATTTAAACCATTGCATTTTTGCTGTTTTTGTTCTAACTTTTCTCGCAGAATATTCGACTTCAAAATTCTGTTAATCAAAGCGTTGGGTAAAAAAACCATTCGACTTTCCCAAGCGTACGGAGCTTGCACCTTTTAGCACAGGGCAAAGGCAGATGCAACTCGGTAAATTCTGCAGTAACAAATGAAACGCATCAGAAAATCTATCAATTTTTTTCGTATGCACCCGCGTGCACACGGACAGGTTTGAAGAACGTCAGCTTTCTCGCTAGGCAGCTTGTGCAAGTGCTCGTTTCAACGTAGCTTCATGGATGGAAAACTTTATTATGCGAGCGAGTTTGGACCGAACGTAGCTTCAATCCAATGATGTTGGTTCTAAAGAAATCGGCTGTGCCATCAGTGGATCTTAAAGAAATCCGTGTGGCGGCCAGTTTAGTCTAAAACCATTTTGAAAACAATCGCTATATCTTTTTAATCGTCATTTAACATACTGCTGCGAATCTTGGGCTACCACATGCAGGTGCTATTTTGATCAATTTTTTTTTTGCAAGAAATTGCACTGCTTATAATAACATACTCCAACAGCTATCAGTCCAGTGCCTCCTTGTTCAATAGATTGCAGATTTTTCAGTTTCCTTTGTTGAATGAAATGAAAATCGCGATTGTTGTAAATAACATTATACGAAATAATTAACCTGTTTAAAACAACATTTTTGTGTTGGCTCATAGGAATACCAGGCATGCAAGCAGTATAAATTTTAACTACCCTGTAACCCGAAACACCTACGGACAGCGCCTAATTGAGTATAATGTGACGAAAGTATCGAATACCCTGCCACTAGAAATTAAAAAGGCTAGGAACTTTCTCTTCTTCATTAAACGTTTCTACTTTTCGAAGGTTGAGGAGTATGTTTGGTGATCATTTATACGTGTGCGCTTGAGTGTCCATTACTGTCGCTGATCATGTACAACCGAAACTTTGTGTGCATTTTGTTGCTTAAATAACAACGTGTAAAATGGGCCTCTACTAGCTTCGGCTGTTGGCCCAGCAGATTTTTGCGAATGCTTTTTGTATACACTTTGAAATATAAAAATAAATAAATAAATAAATAAATAAATAAATAAATAAATAAATAAATAAATAAATAAATAAAAATACAGTAAATATCGCTGAAATCACGGAGAAATTTTTTTTTTAACTTAGCTAATCATATTACCAGATTTCAGCGTGTGTCGAACTATCGACGATATGGTATCGAGTATCTGTATCGAAAACCAATCTCTTATCGGCATTGCAAATACAATTTTTGAGGGTACCGGTATCGGAGATACTTTTTTTTTGCCTAAGGGCATCTCGAACACCAAACAACTGAAATAAGTGGCCGCTGTGAACAAAAAAAAATAAAATGTATCGTGCCCAGTCCTACTAGCTACGAGTGTAGACGCATTAACGCCGCCAAAAAACCGGTGGCCAAAACAGCATTCTTGGGTGAACCAGATGATACACTGACAGTCTGTTTGCGCCCAGGGAATTGTGAGTGAAAGAAGCGTGTTTTACAGATGTGCGGCATTTCGATGCTTCGAGAATACGAGCGATCCATTTTTTTTGTGAGATCCTGCGCTGAGATATCCAGCAAAAATTCTTGTCGACTGCGTGCGCACCGGGGGTTGCTTGCTTTGCATTCCAAAATTTAGAGGTTTCGCCCGGTTCGAAAACGAGACAGCGTATGAATTTTCGCTCACTGAGCACCCGCGAGCCCTTACACAAACGATGTCATCCTGCATATACAGTAGAAGACGCGCTGAAGGCGAAAATAGAGGCACGCGACAGTTAACAGTCGTACAAAGCATCTGTCACGAAAATCGCGTCCCAGAAGTGAGTACATACATCCAAGTTGCGAGAAATTCTGGCTGCCGAGGAATAGTGCACGCGGAGTCCCCTCTTCCCCTCTTCCCCACATTTTTTTTTTTTTTTGTGGTGTTGGAGCCACAGCACGCGTATTGTGGGCGGCTTGATGTATGGTTGGCGCCGAAATTATAATTATTCGGGCCAACCTGCCCACCGCTGCACTCTCCGTAAGTTCGGAGGGGGAGGAGCGACAAACTTCTCCACCCAGCGTGCAAAAGACGAGGTTCGACTGCTGACCGGTGATAGGGGCCACGCCTGATTAGCCGTTGACCGGAGGCATGAGGCGTAGACAAGGTTCCTTAGAAACTCGTTTACTTGGGCAAAGGACAACACGAAATGTACAGAACAAAGCTCAACAATGTAGCGTCAATACATAAACGCGACGCGAATAACAAACACAGAATGAGAAAGCAATCGTTACACGATTAAAGCAATACTGCACATAAGAATAGGACAAGAAAGAGCGACAGGAAAAAGGAAAGAGTTCAAGTGAGTGGGAAGAAACGGTGGCTTAGCTGCGGGGTGGCAAGGTCCGGTCGCAGGGAGCGTCGGGCTTGGGATGCGCGCGGGGCTGATGGAATGTTGCGGATACGGGCGAACTTGGGCCACGCGTCTTCGAGGCCGCCGTCGCCGCGCTCTAAGCGTCAGACACACGCCTAGGCTCACTTGCCGACCACTTCCCTGGCTGACCTCACACACGTCCGCGCACACCGAAATCTCCAAGCCAACTCCCTGGCTCGCGGTTTTCCCGCCGCCGCGTTCTCGGGGCAAACAACCAAACAGAAACCTAAAAAAGCTCAAAGCACAGTGCACCAACGATTTACAGATGATGAAAAGAAGGGGGGGGGGGGACACGAAGTAACAGCGAACGAAACCGAGAGAAACCTCGGTCCCAATGAGGAGCGATGCTAACTTGTGAAGGTCAGGAACGGTGCCGGGGCGTTCAACCGACACTTCCCCGTTCCCACAACGTGCAAGCGCTCGCTACCCGGCGATAATCCTAGGAGGGGGCAGAGTAGCCTTGACCCTCCAGCGTCGAGAGTGGTCAACTGTCCACGCGGGGGGCAAAATCATCGAACAACCGGCGCACTTGCCACCTCGGCCGCAAAGGAAAAAGAAACGCAAGGCATGAACGAACTTTGTGACAACGATGGACTTGCATTCGTCGTTTCAGAAGTTCAGTAACATGTTAGCAACACAAAACGCAAGTCATTAAGCCAATAAGCGCTTGCATCAGCAGTCTTTTCTCTTATTGCTCTCATCTGCAGACAATGACAAGAGCGTCATGACAAGTAACTCCTGCATGTGTATCTAGTGAAGATTGATTTCATCTTCCTGTTCGTGACAAATCTGTCTCTATCCTCCAACTACCCATTTTCCGGCGTATCCATTTGAATGCACTCCTCACCCTTGCCCATTCTACTGTCTCCAACCCTCCTTTGCGTGCACCGAACCTTGTGCTAATCTGGAGAATTCTCTGTACTCCTACCCCTTCGCAATTCAATCCCCCCCCCCCCCCCCCCCCCCCAGCACCTACTCCTAAAGTGACGGCCATCATCTCGGACCAGCTGACGGACAGTTGGCTGTAATCACCCTGCAGCAGGATATTCTCGACGCTTTGTTGTAATAAAGTTTTCAGTGCAGCGTCCGCGCAGGGTTCACAGATTGAACGAGGTGGCGCCACTGACTTGAGCAAACCGTTTACCTGAGAAGCGTGCTCTGCCTCAATAACTACTTGCCTTGTGACAAAGCTGCAATTGTATCAAGCAGAAACTGTTTTCAATGAAAGAATGAATGAATGAATGAATGAATGAATGAGGCTCAATGACTTTGGCGTTCGGCTACTGACCCCAAAGTCACGGGTTCGATCTCTACCTAGATGGTCGTATTTCGATGGAGGTGGCAGACAAAAAAGTTGCTGGCTGTTCAGCATTGCTGACACGAAATATTCTGCGAAAACAGATTTTTGCAGGTGGACACCAACGCCACGTACTTTAAGGCGTGATTGAAAGCGTGTTTCGTTTCCTTTCGTGGCTTGAGCACAGCTGGAAGTTGGTGAAGACGACGTCGTGCAATGCACAGGGCTAGTGTGTGTTGCAGTTTAACACGAAGCATGACCGGCTGCGGCGATAGCAGAGTGCTCTCGTGCAGTGGCCAGCTAAGCCGATCTGTTCGCGCCGCCGCAGGATCAAATCAAAACCCAGTCTCGGCAATATTTGTTTTATTTTCCAATTTGGAAAAGGTCACCCTCATTCAAAGCCTCTCACATCCGCCATTTAAAGCCTCTCACATCCGCCATTCAAAGCCTCTCACATCCGCCATTCAAATCCTCTCACATCCGCCATTCAAAGCCTCTCACATCCGCCATTTTCCAGGTTAAGAGGCTAATATAAGGCTATCGCATTAAAACGCCCATGTGCGGTGAGATGTCAGCGCATGTTAAAGAATTCCTGGCGGTCTAAATAAATCTGGAGCCCTTCACTACAGCGTCCCTTATAGAGACCGGGCGGCCGTTGTACGGCGCCACCGTCGCCTCAGCGGAACAGCGCCGCCTGTGGCAAAACGCTCGTCAGAAGAATGAGGAGGAAGCGGCGTAGCCAGTTGCGCTCAGCGAGAACGGCTCTACCCGTCGTTCTGTGGCGCGGCTTTCAAAGCTTCGAGAATCGCAAGCAAGTTTTTTCGATCAGACAGTCTTTACGAAGCTAGCCATGAGTACGACGTGCGCGAGTGTCAAGGTGTGGCCTCGCGCTTCGGTGCATACCACAGACAAAGCTGAATGCGCCAAGCTTGGATATGGACCTGGAAGTAAATGAAACTTCATTCTTTCGGGCAACCGCTGTAATGCACAAAACGGATTTTACATGCCGTATTACTGCCTGCATGCAGTTGGACGCATCAGGGCACATAATTGCAGCAAAATCTTCCTGCAAAGGCGGCGTGGACGGCCGATGCAAGCATGCTGCGGCGCTCGCATTCGCCCTTGCTAACGAAACGACGTCGTGCACGAGAGCCAGTCGAAGTTGGGGTGCGCTTTATAAGAATATTTACCTGAAAGGAAAAAACATGTGCCCATGGGACGATGGTACGTAACCTCATTACTCACGGCAGAATCGAGGCGAGTTTCCCGGTAATTAAGAGAGTGTTCACAACAGCCACCGGAATGCTTTTCTACAACAAACACCGCTTGACAGTAAACAATTGCTTCATGCGGAAATGCAGTACTTTATGGCTGAATTAGAGGAGAGAAGCGTGGTGCCAAACTTCTCTTGGTGTTCGTTAACAAAAATTCCAAGGATGTACTCAAGTCTGCTTAGATGTAGTAATGCGAAAGCATTTCTCTTACTGCTGCCGATTATGTTGCTGCGTGTTCCTTATTTTATGCCTTTGCCGTTTCTAAGTCGTGTTTTCGCTCTAACTTCGGCTCTACCACATCCGAAGACGTGTGTCCCGTTGCTAGAGCGTCTAGTAAGCACACCGAAAGTACTAATTAATACGATAATTTAGATGGCTAATCAACTAATTCATTAATTAAATCAGTACGTCGATTAAATAGTGATGAATGTAAGAAGTAATTCATTAATTGGACTGACTAATTGGATCAATAATTTAATTGATCTGTTAATTAACCGCTTGGGGACTACTGAAAGTAATGCAATTACTTGTTCATTGAATTAAATAAGTAATTAACAAGTTTATAGGTATGACTAAATTTTGCTTAATTTTTAGTAATTGATTAATTCACCTAAATAATTGTCTAGCCAAATTAATCATTTACCCTTTTAATTATTAATGTTAGTGACCTAATTATTTACGCATGATAATTAAATATTTAGTTAATCAACTATTTTATTCATTAATCCTAGAATGGATGATTGACAGTTCATGCGGACGCGCTCTGACGGCACACACTGCTGACACATTCTCTGATGACAGGTCCTGCACACGCCACTCGTTAGACAGTAAATGCTTTCGCATTAATATTGCGTGGAGATCCTTTGCTAGCTTCCGAAAAGTTTCCCTGTTTCCCACCTGAATGGTGCGAACGCGATTTCTGTTGAAAGTTTTGAGATTTTCGCTGCTCCTGTTATGACTTCCTCGAGAACATGAGATTTTTATTGCAGGAAAAAAATGCGCATCTTGCCTTTTAATCAGTCAGCGTTTCGCAAAAAAAAAATTGATATATTGAGTTTAAGTGTGTATGCAAAATGCGGTGCCGAAATGGGGGGAAAATGAGTCGGCTTAGAAGCGTCCGACGAGTTTGCGTAGCTGTCAGTGCCGCCAACAACGCAACACGTCTGCCTAGACCTCGTTTCACCGGACATATTCACGCACAACAGCACCTAAATTAAGAGCACCGAAGCCCACTCCACAGAAACCAGCGACAGACTCTCCAACGCGCCGTCTGCCGCCGCGGCCCAGTCCGGGGACGCGGGAAGCGCCGAGATGCGGCGCCACCCGTCCAGACCCTGCAGCCCATGTGTCGCTTCGGGACATTCAACCCCACGATTTGAAATTTGAGTGAGTGAGTGAGTGAGTGAGTGAGTGAGTGAGTGAGTGAGTGAGTGAGTGAGTGAGTGAGTGAGTGAGTGAGTGAGTGAGTGAGTGAGTGAGTGAGTGAGTGAGTGAGTGAGTGAGTGAGTGAGTGAGTGTAAGCGGGTGGATGGCTATGAGGGACGCCGTAGTGAAGGGGTCCGGAGATTTCGGCTACCTGGGGTTTTTTAACGAGCTCTGACAACGCACAGTAAACGGGCCCCTAGAATTTCGCCTCCATCGAAATTCGACCGCCGCGGCCTGAATCCCATTGGTTCTTGCTGCCTCCTCGGCCCGCTCGAACCCGCGTCTTTCGGGCCAGCAGCCCAGCGCCATAACCACTGCGCCGGGACTGTCATGAGGATTAACAGTGAGCTGTGAATCCATAATGACCAGAAATGAAAACTATAGCTATGGATGTGCTTTGCAGCAGTAAACATTACAAAAAAATACACCATGGGCTGTATTTTACAAGTTTTCTTCTTTTCTTTACCCTCTCTCTCATTGGCCAGGTCCGGCTTCACGAACAAAGCCGGAAAGCGGCGCTGCTTGCCGGCTACCAGCCCTGACGTCACACGCAGCCGCTGCCAGTGGTAAAAGCGCCAAAAGAGATGGATGAAAAATATATAAAGCTTAAAAAACATGGATCCAAGCATCATTCCTATAGCTGAAATCTTAAATTGCATCAGAAATGTATTAATTGACAGTTCAAAATAAACCGACATTCCTTTAACTGATATCTTAAACTGCATCCTGCATAGGAAATGCATTAATGACCACCTTTGTTGCGAAACAAGTCGAACTCGCAAATCTGCGTCTCGACACATAGTTGCGTACGTGATTAATTAGGCCCAAGGCACGACTGAAATGGGCCCACCCGCTGACCTTCTAGACCGTGCATGGTACGAACCAAAAGGTCTCGACAGATGAGGACAAGGGTTCTCCTTACCTTACGCAGATTTAGTGCTTAAGTGCAGTCATAAGTGCCCTGCTATACGGCTGAGAAGCGAAACCCGTCGATCGGTTACTTTTGGGAAAGACTGCACTTGTTTAGGCGCCTTTTCCTTCAGGGCGCTAGCACCAGATGGGTCAGTGGCGAAAAAGCCCTCGTGTCCAGGTGAAGCTCGGAGCAACGCGGGTGAGCTCGGAGGAGCGTCGCGCCAGCTGCAGCCGACTGGGCGCAGGGTGAAGTCGCCGAAGGGACGTGCAGTGCAGCAAGCGGTAAATTGTGGAAGAAGACTCCGCAGTCGAACGACGTGCACAGCGAGCAATGAAATGAAGGGAGCGCCAACGTGAGTGGACCGATTCAGTGGATGCAGCGAGCCCAAGCAGAGCGGCGAAGGAAGGGCGAGAGAGAAGAGGCGCCGGAGAAACGTGCAGTAGAGAGGCATTATGTGCCATTAAGCCTGAGGACATCAAGCCTAGGCGGCTTATCGCAAATGGAAAGTCGAGGAACGACTGTAAGAACAGCTGGGTGCAACCCCGAGTTATCAAGCTTAAAAAAAGCATACAAAGTTAAAAAGAACCTAAACTATGGAAAACGTGGTAGTGCACCTTTTTGTTTATTTATTTATTTGTCACCAGCATCGCCTGTTCAGCACGGGGGACAGATAGAAACAGAAATCCCATGCGAAATCACACGCGCGAAACGTGGTAAAATGCATCATTTGCTGTAGCGTTTAGCTTAACGAGGTAAATCGAGGGTTAATTTTTCTTCACCAGCTCTTTTGCTGAACATTTTTGTACATCTACAGGCATGTTTTGCAGCTGCCGTGTCAGAGTAAAGCACCTGCTGAAATCGGTCTATTCTGAAGACAATGTACGGGGTATTTTTTTTTTGCGCTTACAAATTTTGATTTTAAATTAATACTGTGAGGCATATGTCGGTGCCGTCTGTGCAAATGGAGTGTACATCAAGGCGGACATTATGAGCATGACAGAGCTGAATTGTTAGACGGTTCACCAAAATTAACTAATCAGTTTTTAATGCCGGCGGCATCGACGTCTGTGTGAGGCCTCCACTCACTGGGTGGCGTTTAGGGCCTTTCTCCACTTGTCCCTCTGACCCCCTTTCCACCTGCAGGGAAGAAGGAGGAGGCGCCGCAGAAAGAATGGCTCAGCAAAAATGACACGGACAACAGCAGGCTTACGCGAGGCGAAATATACAGACTGCAAAAATGGTCGGGGTTACTCCTTCGAGAGTTGTTCAGGAAGAGCAACCTGTGCCCAAGCGGTGGCTGTGTTTGAAACAGCCACATTCCACTGCGTCGCTAAACCACTGCTGCTCTGCGCTGATATCGGTGAGGACTCGCCGTGATTTATGAACGTAAGACGTTTTGTCTACAAAAGGGACGATTGTTGGGCTAGTTGGTTCATGATACTGGAACGAAACAGCGCGAAAACACGGGACTCCAGAAAGGAAGAACACAGACACAGCGCTGACTTATGGGTGTATTTCTTGCGAGAAAACATTAAATACAGAAAGCAAGCACAAGAAAAAAGGAAACAACACACCACTGAAATCATTTGCTAGAATCTAAGAAAGCTGCTTCTTTCACTGATAAGTGAAGAGACGGTTCCCTCAAGCATCCACCTCCTCTGCGGTGGATGATAAAGGCTTCGTAGATCACCCTCTGTATCTGGCTGCTATACGTGCGCAGCACTTTGAACTGCCCGAAATGAGGAATGCAACCGCATGTTGTCACGTGTTTGGGAATAGCAACAGCTTTGCTATTCCTCAAGTCATTTGCATGCTCTCTTAAACTATCGTTAATGCAATGACCGGTCTGCCCTACGTAAGTGGCACCGCACGAGAGAGGGATTTCATAAATCACTTTGCTTTTGCAATCCACATAACGAGTCACGTGTTTTATGTTGCATTCGACCCTTTTTACTGATGACCGTTTACTTTTTTGCACAACGTGCTCAGTTTGTTGGAAGCTGAGAACAGACGCACTCCGTCACGACCCACTATCTTTTTTAGCCGATGGCTAACACCATGCACGCATGGAATTGACATTTTGTCTAGTTGCGTAGTCGAAATTCGAAAAGAATGAACCAGGCAAGAGCGGCCGTAAAAGCCAATGGGCTCCTGGAATGAGGGCCCAACCAAGTAACCGCGATTGTTTCTGTGCATCAAACGTTGTTCTCACTCTCACTCAGAATGAGAATTTGAATATATTAGGGAATGAAAGACATTGAATTCATAATTGCAATATGATCAGAACTGGAATTGACTGCCGAGTGAAAGAAGCATGCGATCGCATTTCATCGGCATTAATCAAATTGGTTGAACCTTGTATTTCCGATTTTAGGGGCCAATGTTTTATCTCGAAATTGAAGGCCGTGGACATCGAAGGTGGGTCCAGTCTTTTTTTTTAATTTTCTTAGTGGACGATCTGGTTAGAGTCATCGGACGTCAAGTACCTCCTTTTAAAGCTAGTTGAGTTGACTTTACCGAGCTGCAATTTTCACAAATGATGACGTTCGCGTTTTTAAAGCAGAAAATACGGACGCCGTTCGTGTATTGTAAGCACTTAAAGGTGCACTGAAGAGGAATCTGAACTCGTCTTTTTGCCGCGGGAACTCGATCTACACGTTCCTAGAAATTCTAGAGGCCCGTGTACTGTGCGATGTCAGTGCACGTTAAAGAACCCCAGGTGGTCGAAATTTCCGGAGCCCTCCACTACGGCGTCTCTCATAGCCTTAGTCGCTTTGGGACGTTAAACTCCATAAACAAACAAACAACAAACAATAAACGTTCCTAGCATTCTTAGAAACTGCGACTTATTGCCCTGTGTGGCCGATTTCCCTAATTAAATCGAACTGACGCCCGGCTCCCGCCTTTTTTTTTTTTGAATTCTTCCTCGTACGGTGGGCGGAGTCGACCAACGCGGGGAGTGCCTTTCAGCCAGCTCCGTAGAGGCTTTGCTTTCGCTTCATTTTGTTTTTTAGGTTTCCGCGAATAAATAGTTTCATTTGCAGATAATATAACCGCAAAATAAGCTCGCAGAAATAAAAATACGCACGGACTATTTGCTTCTACGGACTACTACGTATTACTCCGCCGAAGGCAGAGCGGCAAGCCGCCACGGGACTGGGTGAAAGGCACTCCCCGCGTTGGTCGGCTTCGCCCACCGTACGAGGGAGAATTCAAAAAAAAAAAAAAAGGCGGGAGCCGGGCGTTAATTCGATTTAATTAGGGAAATCGGCCACACAGGGCAATAAATCGAAGTTTCTAAGAATGCTCGGAACGTGTAGATTGAGTTCCCGCGGCAAAAAGACGAGTTCAGATTCCTCTTCAGTGCACCTTTAACGTGAATTTGGCGGCGATAATACTCGCACCATCACACTTAAAGTGCAACGCTAGAAAGCCAACACAACGAGCCATCAAATGCATGCTTTTGACGTCCTATATTCTAAACGACGTTGTTAATAAAATTTAAAAACTGGGCTCACTTTCGATATTGATGGCCTTCCTTTTCGCTCTATAATCTTGCCGTCTAAAGTCAAAAATAAAAATGATGGTTGTTGCGGCTAATTAATCCCATAATTATTGAGCTCTATCGCGCACATAATGTACGCCTTGCTGGTGAGATCAATCAATCCACATAAAACACGAGGAAGTTTATGTAGGCTTGGTCAGATAAACTGCAAATTGCGTAAACTGTAGCTTCTATTCTGCCATTTTAGAAATGCTTTAAAGGGACGCCTCCTCCGCCTCAGGGTGGGGTAGCTCTGTAACCACACGACTGCGCCCAAGTGATTGCTAAGGTGGGCGCCTACGTGCATGACCGCGCAGAACACATTTATTCCGTGGCGCTTCCCAAGCGTTTTTTTTTTAATTGCGTTAAGGAAGCAAGTAGCTCGTTAACCAACTTCAACAGGCGCGATAAATACACACACACTCATACACTGTTGCACTGCAGCGTTACAGGACACACTGTGTTCCAGCTTCCTTGCACTAACGAAGAAGAGCACATAGCGACGAACGCGAAGGATTAGGATGAGCTCGCAAGGCCGTGACCCGCTAGCAATAGGAATGGGACCGCTTGGGGCGTCAGCTTGTATGAATGACTTCTAATATCAGATAACCACCATCTGTTAGAAGCCCAAGTTTTCCATTCAGCGTATCTTCTTTTTCTCATCTTCCCATTTTTCTTTCTTTGCAGAAGACGGCGCAGCAGTTGACGTTTTAAAGACACATCACACTTAGGAGTCAACCCTTGAAGTCAGCTTAGTAGCACTCGCCAATTAAAGCAGCCTTCGAAACTGGGTATCTCAGCGGGCACGGCTAAAACGCAGAGCGTGTGTGCGAGTAGCTCTAGTTGAACAACACACTCTGTTCGCACAGTGGTCAGCGCTAACATGAGCTCGGCTCTTCGTGGAATGTGAGTGGGAGAGAGCTGCGCTATTCAGCTGGAGTAAAATAACTGGTCGCGAAACACTTAGAAGACACGTCACTGGCACACGTGGAGCCGTCCTCCACCAAGTTCGCGCTGAGCAAGGTGTACACGCAGTTCTCGCGCTAAGCTCCGCCATTTCTGTCTGCAGTTGTGATCGCCGCACGCGCGTCCCCACGGCCGGATGCATTATCTTCTGCCCAAGAATTCTTTGCGCGGCTTGGTCGTTGTCTTCTTCTTCTTCTCGGAGGTAGTTCTGAGGGTGGTCCTGGTAGCGATCCTGCTGGTGGCAGCATCGGGAGGAACGTTGAGCTCGTCGAGCGCCTTCTTAAGCAAGATGCTGAACTGGTGCAGGTCGCCTTCCTCGGCTTGGTTCTCTCGCAACTCGTCCGGGTACTGCGTGGTCCTTCCCTTCGCGGACCTGTGTGCGGACCACGTTGGGATGAGCTTCGTGGCCAAATACTGAAGTGTGCACAGGCAGCGAACGAACACAACAGCATGCCTGCCTGCTGTCCTTTATAGAACGGGCTTCGCACTCTAAACACGAATACACCTACATGGGAGTAAGCTGTTCTCTAGCGCATTCATCAAGGGAGTGTTCTAGAGGACGGCTTACTTCTTTATGCTCTCTTCTGTTTAGAGTGTAGATTTAAAAAATATGCGAGCATTTTAAGCAAACTAAAAGACTGAGCGTGTTGTACTGCGCGGAAAAATGGCTGAGTTTAGCCTGTATTTGGTGCAAGGTGGTCTGAGTGACTGCTGCTTTAATGAACGCAACATGATTAAAACACATGATCCAGGCCGCTCGCTCATGGCGCGACCGCTGGGGCTAATCGCTCGTGTACATGCGATGCTATGCTGCCCGTAAAACGCAGAAATGTGCACTGAGTGATGTCTCGGCGCACGTGTCTCGATCTGTTTGGATTAACGCCAACACCCAATCCAAGAGAAGGCAAGTGTGGCAGAGGAGGAGACCGGGAAGTTTGCTGGGATAAGATGGCCGCATGTGGCACAGGAAAGGGCTTTGCTCTGCAGGGGACGTAGATAGGCTGATGGAGATTATGAATGTCACGTCACGCAGTGAGGATAAAGTGACGTCACTGGGGGAGGGGGGGGGGGGGGGGAGGCGGACTACACCGGGTGCAGCACTGAGGGCACTGCAGGCACGCCGACCTAGTGAGTAAAAAAAAAAAGAAAAAGAAACGGAGTCTTATATCCTATCAAGGGGGCTTTCTTCAAACTTAACAAAACCCCTGCGATGTGATCTGAAAATCTAGTTTAAATGAGCTGACCGGCGTTTCTTTTTCCAATTACATTAAATGAATAAAAATTTTGATACATTCTCGACAACAGGTGCGATTTTACCTGTCGATCTCCATTCCTGCTACTGGTAGATCGCTGTAGGTTGCATGGACCGTTAAATGACAGCATTCGTTACACCTTATCGTCCCTAACAGTTTGAACCGACGCTGTTGGTGCTTTGCAATGCTCCTTACACTCTTATGCGGATGATGCCCCGGCGACAAGGTGGCCTTCGAGCCTCCGCTTCCTCCACACCTCTCACGACTCTTCTTGCCGCTTGCCATCACGCGCGTCTCCGGCTAAATTTCACGGAGTGCCAATCTGATCGCCATTATTGCTCATCTGTGCGACGCCTCAGAAGTAAACCGGGCCCCAGTGAAATCCCCACAGGCACGGACTTCGCTGTTTCCCAGTCAACAAAGAATATCCAAAGCTTTGTTGGCCTTTCTTTGCATTCTCGCATTTTAGTTAATTCATTCGTCGTCATATACAGTCCGTCCACTAAGAGTATTCAGAAAGATGTTCCGTTTACTCAAGCCCCGCCCAAGCGGGAGTCTTTTGTTGCTCATCAAAGTCATCACGCTTCTCATCTTGCCCCCAACCATTTCGACGCATTGTCCCAAACTCACGTTCTCACCCACGTCTGCGCACATTGTCCTAGCCAAAAAACAGCAGGACTCGTCATCATCAGCCTGACTATACGTCCACTGCAGGAACTATATGAACAGGTAATCACTTTATACGAGCGGCTCAGCGACATTAAGTACTACTGTGCATCACTGAGTCATTGCAACCGCTGGCTGAAGGCCTCAACTCAGCAAATGAGAACATTTAGGTACTTTGCGTAAGAGCACTCCCTATCGCCGCTGTGTCCGCTCCAGCGGTTTCGTTCGGCCGTCTGGAAGGACCACCTTGGCGTGTCGCGTACGTACTACTGGGCGTGCAGCCGCTTCTTTAGGCCTGGTTTGAGCCACGCCGCACGAGGCTGCGTTGCCTCTGATGTGTGAAAGTAGAGAAATCCGTGCGCATCCCCTGCTGGTGGCCTAGAGCCTACTGACATTCACCCAAACCGTTATGTCGCAGCGGCCTCGATTACCTTTCAGACGCCCCGTTGAGGTGATAATTGGATTACTGTTGCCTCTAGTACCAGGTGCGCTAGAGCGGGTCCATTAGCCACAACTTGCGCTTCGACAATTATTTACCGATCGAGGCCGTATAGTTTTTGCGAAAAGCCGTCACTGATATCCCCCGCTAGTGTTCCAACCGACACAAACTGACCACAGCCTATCATTCCTCGCCTCTACCGAACTTTGATCGGTATGCTCTCCTAGGTACGATCTTTGTCAAAAGTAAAGCGCCCATGCTTGGGCGCTTTACTTTACAGCATGGGCTCAAAGGCAAACCCTCTGAGCTTTTGACAAAGGCTCAGCCAACCATAGCGATTTGGTAATTGCTATACGTCATGTTACGTTCGAATACAGTCCTTCCCTTCTCGTCTTTTGGTCGTTTTATCCTTTGTGCACCTCGATACTGCCTGTTGGCTCCTCAACAACGCAGTATGCTTTCAAGGGGAGCCGGCCTATCCTCGTCACAAGAGAAGCCGGTTTGCGACTGCCGGCATCTCTCCGGGGTACACCTCGTCCTCCTACATGTGGCGAGTCCGTGCATTCGCGCGTACTCCGCCAGGGGACCGATGTGCCCCGCTCAGTTTTCCGACACCTGCTAAGCGACTGACGTTGATCGGCTCAGGGCGTACCACGCAGCTGACCCGCTTCCAGCTCAGCACGGGGAAGGTGGCGTAGGTGCCAACGAAGAGGAAGACGAAGAGCGGCTCCCGATCGTGACGGGCGCCGCGAGAGCCTCGTCAAGGGAGCCTGCACACACTGTTTCCGCGAAGCTGCCAAAGCGCGTACCAGCTGTCGCCGCCCATCACGGTAAGTCCAGAACGTGAAATAGCGTTCCAAAAAGTCAGAGATTACCGCGAAGCATTTTGTTTGTTTTTCCATGGATTATGAGGATTAGTAACGCATCTATTTCACTGCTCACTTTTTTCGGTCTGATACAACTCAACCCTACGCGTTTTCGCTTGCCGAACGGTGCTCTTCTGGCCAGACCTCCTCCGCAAGTTGCCACCACGTGACTTGAGTTTATCGTGAGATGCCAGCCACTGTGTTACCGCGCACGAAGCCATATGAGCAACAGTTGAGCAAAAACTTGACACTGAAGCTGTATGAAAACTTAAGGAAATACTCACTTGGAGCCTCTCGCATTTCCTCGACCCCTGAGTAGCCGGTCGATATCCAGTGCCGGGTTAGGCACGACAAGGCTGACGGGGTCCCGCTCTTCCAGCTCTTGCACCACTTCCTGTCCCTCCTTCTCTTCCTCCTCCTGCGGCCCCTTGGCCACGGAGTCCAGCTCCCGGATGGTGCGCAGCACACGCATTAGGTTTCCGGCGACCTCCCGCTTCAGCGCAGCCGTCTCGGCCTCGTACGCGGGGATGCGCCGAGACCGGGGCTGCTTCTCGCCAACCTTGCGCTGCTGTCCGTCGCCCGCTTCCGACGACGACCCGCGCAGCCACGAGCTGGAAAAGAGGAAGTGAGGGGTGTGGCGGAACCACGTTTTCATTCCAAATCCCTTAACTGACGCTTCGGTGTGATCCCGTCGACGTCATGCGCATAAAGGGGGGGCCCTTAGTTCGAACGATCCGCATCATTCGAACAAATTTTTAATACGCTTCGGGCTCGATTTCTTGAGATTCGACGCTAAAGCTCTAAGAATGCCGAATACGCCCGCCATAAGGTTGAGGACGAAACGATAGCGGCAAGAATTTGATGCCACAAACGGTGTTCGTTCTTGCAGTATCCTTGCAGATGTCCTCCAGTAAGCAAGGCCACCACAGACATCCGAGACGCCATGGGGTTGAAACGGAGCCAGAGTAGTGTCAATTTTCAGACTATGAGTACGCAAAATTACATTAAAGGATTGGTAGAGAAAGAGGCTAGGCAGAGAAGACTGGTATTTTTTTATATGTTTGTAAATAGTGTATAGCCCATTCCCGTTCCTTTCTTGCTATCGCTCTTCTCTCTACTTCTTTTTGCTATCCTCTCCCTTTATTTCCGCTGGCTGCAGCTCGCGCGCTGAAGATATTAGCAACTGCCGCGGCAGACAGTATCTTTTCGTTATTTTTTATTTTCATTAATAAACTACTACTACTAAATGCACTCGAAAAGGAGAAGCAACATACTCTTTAGCTAGGCGTCAACTGAATAATTTTCTGTCAAAAGCTCCGGAAGCAATCTGTCTAAAGAATTTTCTTCATTTCAGTTTAAAACCATGAGCGCGTGCCCAGAGAGAAAGAGAAAATGTCAGCGATTACGCTACAGAGCGTAGTCGCGAATTCTTGGCCCTAGTCTGAATGCCGCGCCCTCAACACACTGAAGGGAAGCTTGCAGTGCATCGACCTCTCGTAGATTTTGTTTGTTTGTTTGTTTAAAAGCAAGGAAAGAAATTACTGCGCTGCACGCTGCGAATACGTACAATATTGCCATGCTTAGAGAAACACAGCAACGCATGGCCGTCGCGCTTCGCGAAGCGCTGCCGCCAAGAGCCGGTGAGAATCGGCGTCACCAGGCGCATGCGCAGATTTCGTGCGGCGCGCATTAAATGGGCAAACTTGGACAGCGAGAGCCGTCGAGGTGCGCACTTCATAACAGGCCAATCGGAAATTTCGACTGTCAATATTATTTTTCTTCGTAATATATGTCAACTATGTAATAATGGCGAAACAAGAATCGCAAGTAGCTCGTGGAGGCAAATCCCGACTGTCGCTTCTCCTTGGGTACAGCACCAAGATTTTGCACCACGATGAGACTGCGAAAAGTGGCCAGCTGAGGCAACATGCCCACGCGACACCGATCGAGCCGTGCGTAGGATGTACCGTTTCGAGGTAGCCCGACTGAGCGCCGCCGCAGCCGACGGCAGAAATCAACGTTTCTAGGAACTGCGTTTCAGCATAAACAAAAAGAACTACCGTTTACTCTATTAACGCTTCGAGATAAGTTCACCCCGCTCAAAAAGCGCTTAGAAGTAGAGCTTTGTCTTCCTCGAGCTGCATTGCTCTCACGTACTAACCAGCCAAGGAAATGAGCGATTATAGCGACTTGTGCGCTGTCAATCGAGGGCCGCAAATAGCTGTGGGTCCCTCATGTAATGTCCTGCCTGGGGACCCTTGAGACCAAAAATAAATAAATGGACTCGTAATGCTACCTCTTCTCTGTCTTCAGTTCTCTCACTGCCGAACCTCTTCCTCGCACGGAAGGTGCACTAATACGATCAGCTGAGATTTGTAGCCCTTGCGAAAGGAGTGTACATTCAGAACAGAAGGCATCGGGCGTAAAGAACGTAAAGGATCGGGCGCCAGCACGTAACACCTATGTTTACCCCTGTCTCGAAGCGCGCGCGGCAGCCGAACTGTTTGTAAACATGGACGCCGTAGCAGCAACCTCGCTGGCGTGACGTCCCTGCAAGCTGTGGATATGCACGCAGTGTATTGCCATGGGAACGGGCCGTGCGATGCGCCATGTTTTGCGAAGGCCGGAATCGCCGATTTCGCCAACGCGCTTCTGCGGCCAGCCAACATCGGCTTCGTTCAAAGCGCCGCTGTGTCAGAATATATTGTCACTCGCCTGACCCACGGCAAGGACTCAGCCGCGTAATGATAGCTCGGGCTTTTGGGATTACACTCCGAGGTCCCACTCTGCCCCCCTCCTGGCTCTCCTGGGAGTAGTCTTCTCGACTTGTCCAACAGCGATGCCAGACTTTTTTCAATGAGAGCCGTATCTGTTTTCGCCGATATTTAGATCACCTGCTTGCCGCAAAACTTCCTCTTTCTGTCAACTTCCTTATCATTATGGCCCTCTTTTGGCTTAACGGAATAACAAGGGCTACCTGGAGTCAAAAATACCGTTTGAAAGAATACGAAAACACTTATTTTTCTCGTAGTCGCACAGCAAAAATATTAGCAGTTATGCACATAGTAACAGGCCTTCAGTCCGACTCTTTACTAAACTAAACTTTATGTGGAGTGCAAGCATAACCCCTAAACCTGCTTTAGTCTGATTGCAATAAACTTTGCTAATTTCTTGAGCTTAACCCATCTCTGTTGGTTTGTCGCATAGTTTGCTCCACAGACCCCTTACCGATAATCCGAAACGTGGCGCGAGGCGTTACGCTCGCGCTCCGTGCCGTTGCTGAGGAGTTGCTTTCTCAGAGGAGACAGTAGTGGCGAGCCAAGATTGATGAGCTCGACAGGCACTCGGCGAGTCCCCGGCACCTCGTGCAGCTTGATGACCACGTACGGGTGGCCATGCAGGTACGGCTTGGGAGTCGTCGACGTAGTCGTTCTTTTCGTCGTCGTAGTAGAGCTTGTCGTCGACGGTGGTAGTGCTTGTTCACAGCCAATGACTGCATTAAGTCGCAGAGCGCATTTAGTAAATGTGATAAACAATGATGGGAATAGTACACACAAGCGCTCAGCCGGTTTCTCATTGACATTACCAGAACACGGTGACATGAAGCAAACTTGCGCATCACGCGTCCCCAAAACATCCATTGTTCTTTCACCGAGTCCATCTTGCAACACCGCAAGTCTGGCCCAGATTCCGTACTTGGCTATATTCGAATGAGCGCACTGCAGGTGACCTTGTATACTAAATATTTCCGTCACGGCCTTCCTACTAAAGACGAGTGCCAAGCTAAAGGACGTGAGAAGCGTATTCAGGGGTGGCTAGCCTCCTCTCCCATCTGGACGAAATACGTGGCCGGCTCCACGCAAGAAACTCTGTGAAGGAAAAAAAAGAATTCCTGATAAGCAGTGCTACGAAATATCATCTTCGCACATTAGGCTCATATGTTGCTAGAGCTGTTCAACTCTGCTAGCGGCGTAATGACGTCTCAGTGCCATCATTGAGTGGACGGCCCCACATCCCGGGAATCTGATTCGCTGTGGAGCTCGCTATGTACTCTACGAGAGACACTTCAGTGAAACATCACATGAGAAACCTATTTAGTGAAAGTACTGAAGATGTATCCAGAAAAAAGTAAACATCTGCAGGTCAAGACAGCTAGGGGAATGCGGCGCCGAGCACGACAACCGCTCATCGTCTTCCTCTGTCTGCTGAGACACAACACTCCGGATGCAAAAACACCGCCCCGGTGCAAAGTTGGAAGCGGCTCAGCTGCGCGGAACATTCTGAGAACAACGAGCAACATCAGTCGCGAGGTGTGTGTCAGGTCGTGTAGGCTGCCTGCAGACGGAGCACGCGGTAAGGGCGTGCACAAGGGACCGAACATGCGAGGTGGAAACACAGGAAGGGCGAACACGGAAAAACTTCCCGACGCCGGTGGTCGTAAGCTGACTTCTGATAGGTTTGTGACGCGGAGAGGCGTCCATTGGAAAGCTGGCTGACCAAATCGGCTACGCGATCACAATTCGCGCGTACTGTATGGTTGAGGCGGCAGCTATGTGCAAAGGCCTAAAGGCAAAACCTGCCAAAGTGAACATAAAACGGCGAAAATCTGGCGGTGTAATGTTAAGAATAACTGTAGAATAACATAAGGTACAGCAATGTCCAAGTCACTGTGATACCAATCAGTGTTCGGTTAAGGTGTTCAGTAAGGCCATTGCTCTGGGGATGAGGCGCTGTGGACAGATTGTGCCGGTAGGAGGACATCATCGACGACATTTGAAAGAAAGTAGCGGTCCCGTTCGGTAATTGTCGCGGAGCAGCATAGTGAACAGTACCGTCTAGCAGATGAAAATATGTAACATCGGCGCAGCAACTTGAGCGTAACGGACTCGATATAGCATGATTGTACCGGATCGTACCTTGTCGCCTCAGGACAGTCCACTTAATCATTAAGCTGTACAGCTAGAAGCAATATGAAAGGAAACACGGGAGAGCGCGTGGCCTCTGCGCTTCTTGAAGCACTGCCGACGGAAATGGGTGTGGCAGGCGCATGCGTGGATACAGCAGCATACCATCCTTAGCTACCGATCCTCACCGAACGCCGCCGCGGTGGCTCAGTGGTTATGGTGCTCGGCTGCTGGCCCGAAAGACGCGGGTTCGATCCTGGCCGTGGCGGTCGAATTTCGATGGAGGCGAAATTCTAGAGGCCCGTGTACTGTGCGATGTCAGTGCACGTTAAAGAACCCCAGGTGGTCGAAATTTCCGGAGCCCTTCACTACGGCGTCCCTCATAGCCTGAGTCGCTTTGGGACGTTAAGCCTCCATGAACCAAACCAATTCTTACCGTCTCTAAGCGGCAGCGCTTCGCTAAGTGTGGCGCCCACGTGCTCCCGTGTTCCCCTTCATATTGCTACTACCCAAAAGGATCTAAAGGTATTTTTCTTGCGCCGACGCAGATCACATTATGTAGGGAATCGAGTGGTGTGGTACAAACGGGGCCCAGAGAAACATAGGCGCACCCAGTCGTTTGTGCGTGACATGACAGTGGTCGACAGGCCATGTAGTTCCTTCGAGGCCGCGGAACGGAGACACTTTAGCACCTCAAGCAGCAACTTAGGCCTTCCAGAGTGGGGGCAATACAAAGCTCCTAAGGGAGGCATTCGGGTCTGTGGGCCTTCATGACCATTGAAATGAGTGGCAGTGGGGCTGTTCGTCGGTGATGTTGAGAAGACCTGAAATCGCGAGAAAAAAAATGGCACAAACTCGGTATCAATCAAGCCAGGCGGCACCACAGGGTGACGTCACAAACTCCTGTCGTGGCGAAGACGCCTGGACTTGTGCGTGACGCTGAAGGAATTGTCTTGCAGGCGCCGAACCCAATGGCCAAGTCATCCGCTGGATTCTTTTAGCGAAGGAAGCTAGCAAAGATCATGGTGGTCGGCCATGACTGATAAATTTTGAGCGAACAGCTAACGGCAGAATTAGTCAACGCGCACACATGCGCCAAACACTCGAGTTCAGCGATGTCCTTCAGAGGCGAACAGCGTCGGTGAGGCTGGCATAAGCAATGACGTTTTCATATGACCCTGTTGGGATAACATGGCGAATTAATTGACAGGAAATACGGAAATTGTCTGTGCGTGTAAAAACGCACGTATCGATATGCTTAGAAATATTCTCTTCGGTAATGGAGAGAAAGTGAAAGTCAAGCGCAGTTTCATTGCCACCTGCGCCATTCGAAGCGCGGAAGGTCCGAGCAGAGAGCGCAGCGTCGCCACCTCAGTCACCCCTTTTTCCCGAAGCCGCGCTGCAGCTACATCCCCCTCAGTGCTGCATCCGGTCGGCACCCCTCTGGTGAGTGTATACTGATGGCACGCTTACCAAACATAGCGAGTAGGCAGATGCTATATAAACGTTTTCACTGTTCTGCAGCTGGCAGCAGCCTCAACTGTACTGACCTAATGCACCCAGCTCACTCTAATTGAATAGGCAAACGCTTGAAGTAGTCACTCGTCAATTAACGCCCCATACCAACTACAGATTAATCTGCAAAGGCATTCGCTCTTCCGTTTCCTCATCGAACTGTGTACTGAGAGCTGCCAGTGCCTCCAAGCGATAGGCGCTGCAGGATGGCATGCACAATGCACATTGTTCTCACCTTTAACCGTGGTCGGCGCGCAAGTTGTCGTCCTCCGCGTCGTTGTCGACGTCGGCTTGCGAGTCGTGGTCGTCGTCTTCCTCGTGGTGGTGGTGGTCCTCTTGGTCGTCGTCACCACGGGCAGCTCACAAATGTCCCCCGGAGCCTTGGCCGGTGGGTCACGACTGGTGGCCTTCACGTGCGTAGGGTGCGCCGTCCTGTAGACGGCGCTCGACCTGCTGCCGCTGCTGCCCCCGAGCCGCGTGAGTGGCGTCGATTTGTCGTCAGTGTCAGCGCCGTGGTGCTTTTCCTTGTGCTGCGCCTCCTGAGGCATGTAGTCGCCCTGCTTGTACGCGTACTTTGCCTGCGTAGGTCGGGGGAATGCGCAGGGGGAGTCCGAGAGGAACTCTCAAGTGCCGGGCGGGAAACTACAGGCTGCCGTTCAATTCTTTCAAGAGCGTCGACTACCGCGGCGCTGCCCAAAGGAACGCCTTCGAATTGTCGATGCACAACTTTTGGTAATCGCCAAACAAAGTAGGCCTTAGTGCGTATCTTTCTTGCGGCACTGAAAAAACTACGCCCGGTGCATTTCGTACCCCATCCAGCGTGGCATTCTCAGATGCTGAGGCCAAAGCTCCGCTGCCTTTCGTCGCGTCGTGCGCTTAGTCATTCGGAGCCTACCGAGCTCCGGCTGGGCTCCGCAGTTGATGCCTGTCTTAGGGAATGAATAACTCCCGACAGTAGTGTTCGCACGGCAGAGGGTAGTCGAGACGACCGATTCATTCGTGCCGGATGCATATACTCGTAACATGTGCTTCTGGCCCGGTTAACTTGAGGCGTGCCGATGAACAACAAAACAGTGGCATGTTTTATATTCATTTCTCAATAAAGCATCCAAAAACACTCACTGAAATATGCAATTCCGGTAGAACATTTACTGACCCTGATAGTATTCCTCATGCATTCAGTAAATTTTTTTTTTCGATCCATCTGAGGTAACTGCGTCGACACATTTTCATAGCTGTCGTCACGTTCCACATTCGTTTTTCATTTCGCCCACCTCATCGTATGAAGCGCGCGCAACTATTCTGAATCTAAAGCCTACAACTTGCGGCTTAGAAAACGTCCATATGCATCATATCACTGAAGTTACTGCAGTCATCACCCATATCTGCTCACATTGTAAGTGTAACTTTCATGAGTGGCGTGTTTGCCCAGGAATTAAAACAATAAAATCATCCCCCTATTTAAAGAAAGGAGACAAACCCTTAAAACTAACTACAGGCCCATATCCATCATCCATTTATTCAATTAAGTGGTAGAAAAACTAGTTGTACAGCGTTTCTCTAACTACTTAAACAAATTTGATTTATTATCGCACAAAAGGGATTTCTCGCTAGATGCCAACCTTACTCCCTTTTTACTTCTTTTTGTTAAGAGTGTATTTAATGAACCAGAGCAAGTAGCGTCCATGTCACCAGTGAGTAGTGTCCATACTCGGACCTCTTTAATTTTTAATGTACATTAATGATTTGCCATCATGTCTTTCACAGTCACCACAGTGTCTTTTGTACGCGGATGACACGACTCTGTTTACCTCTTATAATAGGATCAAAGCATTAACCGGTCAACTGAACCAAGACTTCGTTAATTCTAAAGTATTGTGCCAAAACAATAAACTGATAATTAATCCTTTCAAAAGTAAGTACATGGTTTTAGTTCGCAAAACAAGGATCGAAATAACGTAACTCCAGTTTTCATTAACTCTCAAAAAATTCAATCCAGTGATCTTTGTGCATTCCACGGGGTAGAGCTCACAATATTTTTCTTCATTATGCCTTCATCCACAGTCATCTCAATTACTGCATTAGTTCCTGGGGTCTTACGTATCAGGCTCACCAATCTCCTCTAGAACACTTGCAAAATTAAGCAGTTTGATTCATTACGAATAGTCATTATAATGTTAATGCCAGTCCACTTTTCAATCAGCTGCATACTATTCCGATTAATTTTATAATCAAATTTAACTTGGGAATCACTACGTTTCCGTTCATCTTTAATAGTCATTTGCTTTATATTATCGGTAAAACTAGGCTAAATTATTCCACTATCACGCGATTTTCTCTACACACCAACTTTATGCTTCCAAAACTACGTACTAACAACGGTAAACAGACAGTTTGATTTGCAGCAATCAACCATTGGAACAGGTTACCCTTCACCGTTAAACGCTCACAGTCTCTTACTTCATTCAAACGGTCGTTACGTTCTTTCCTTTGGATCTAGATCTCTTTCTTTTCTCCAACAAAGAACATCGTTATGTGTTATTTTCTTACTGGGTTATTATTGCTGCGTTTTTAAATGTTTTTGTTGCTGTTGTATTGACGTTTAGTAATTGTTATGGCGGTTATGGTATGTTCTTTCGCTGTAACTGATGTTTATTCTCTGCACAGCAACTGTTTACTAAGCGCACCTACTTTCTCACGAGAGGTCCCGCTACAGCATTCCGCTTCGGGATTTCTTTCTGTAAAATATACTCTGATGCATTGTAAAAAGAAAAAGGACAGGATGAGTGCTCGTCCTGTCTCCTTTCTTGAGCTAATACTTCCGTCACTCGCATGAGTCACGTTGTTGGCTCGCGAAGTTTGCCTCGACAAAGGGGATCAAAAGGAAAAGCGAGACCCTAACAAGGCTGTAATAACTCATTAACACCCACCGAAGCGCAGCCACACAACCACAGAGGACAGCCTTTTCAGAAATTTCGTAGTCGAGAAAAAATTCGCAGAGGCTTAGTTTGGTTAAGCCCGGTAAGTTGCGAAAGCAATGGCCCTGGCTGCGCCTGCTTTGGCTGGTCACGTAGAGCGAGCGCCTCCCCCACGGCAGCGGCGCGTGGAGGATTCGCCGGGACGATCGCGACGAGCTGAGTTTGGGCGCCGCTTTTCCACAGCTGGTATGACGTCACACATAGGTCACGCTAAAGGTCAATGGTGGATTCTCCGGGACGACGGCCAAGAGCGGAAACATTGAGCAGTATTACTTTCGCAATAAAAATTCGTCCTGGTCCAGGGATCAAACCTGCTCTACCAACGGAGCCGTATGGCTACGCTTGGGGCACTGCATGAACATTGGACAAAAGCATACCACTCCAGTGCCATTGGTTCCGCGGGCCGCCGCGACGGCAGGGTGAGTGCCGTTGACCAGGCGAAACTTGACGATGTGCATCTTGTAGCGCTGGCCGCCGGAGTGGCTGTCGTCCCCGCTGCCCCTGGGGCCCGTGTTGACGCCCATGAACTGCGCCCTGCCGTCGCTGCTGCGGCTGCGCAGCTTGGCCGCGCCGCCGCGCTTGAAGAGGTAGTCCTGCGAAAGCGATTATTCCCGCTATGCCGTCCTCTCAACTGTCTCTGTGGGTCGGCAACAAAAGGGGAGGAAGCTGCTGACCACACATTCATTCTTCTTTTTTTTTCGTTTAATTTCATGAATGCAGTGGCAACACATTCCATGTGGTAAATTCTGACAAGAATTGCGGCCATTGCATTGCAATGTAAATCGATAGACTGACTGACCGACCGACCGACTTACAGATCGACCGATTGATTGATTGATTGATTGATTGATTGATTGATTGATTGATTGATTGATTGATTGATTGATTGATTGATTGATTCATTCATTCATTCATTCATTCATTCATTCATTCATTCATTCATTCGTGGTTTATCGCCATGACCCCAGCTTGCAACGGGGCAACACATGGAAGGCGGTCATGGGCTGCCACGGCCACGTTATGGCGCTTAGTGCATTTGTTTTTCAGCTGACTGCTCAGTCGTACGATTAGCTTTGCGCAAAGGAATGAATTTGCCACCACTGCTCAAGAGATGTGAGAAAAATTGAAACCTTTGAAGTTATGTGCGGACGTCTTACGTCTCTTTCACCAAGTGAAAAGAAACAACCTGAAAGGGTAAGCTTGGGGTCGAGATGGACCAGCAGCAGCAGCAGCAGCGCGGTCCCCAGCTCAGCAGGCTCGATTCGATCACGAGAAGTCGTCGCTACTTGTATCGCGAGCGTCACTGTATCTCGGCCTTCTAATACTACCTTGAATCACGAGCTGACGTGCAAACTTCACCGGGTGTTGCCCAAGAAAACAATGATGACAATTAATTAACGAAGCCATTATCGCTTCGGCAGTGTCCGCGGCGATCCTTCTGTAAGTGGGCCGCCTCCATATGTGGCTTGAACTTTCAGGGCAACCACTGCGAAGTAGCGATAAATTGCAATTGAAATGAAATTGACGGCCATATGAACGCTGTTCTGTTTTTTTTTTTTTTTAGCAAAAGCGTGCAGAACGTGTTTTTTTTTTCCTTCTTTGTTCTCGGCAGTTAGGGAGGGATCGAAGGGGAAGAGCATGTCTCGAAAGGTTCAACAGGAAATCTTGTAATCTCTGTTCGAAACCAGTAATAGGTTTATGCCAAAACAAAAGCCACTATCTGTTTTTTTTTGTTTTTTACTACAACAAAGTAGGCCAGGACTAACTAAAAACAAATGCGCAAGTATTTCATCGTTCTGTTGTCTTCTCAGTGTCCATTGACAAAGAATTTCCTCTGATCCCGTGGGTATATTATGCCTTCGCCATTCTTTTAATGCGTCTCTTTTGTAGTCTTCTTTCGACCTCGTCTCTCTTTGTCCCTCACATTGTAGTCTCCAGTACTGAATGACTCCGTGATATGTGAAAAAAAAAATGATAAGAAATATGGTCTTCAGCGAAGAGACCTTCTAAAGAAAGTGCTTTCAAATGGGGCACATGTTTCTTAAAGTGAATACAGCGCTATGTGAGAACTGGATTATATGCAAAAAATATGTGCATCTTTTCAGTGTGCTGCGGCGCTGGCGGTGTCTTTTCATGGGTGGCTGGCGTAGCGAACGAAGGGCTTTGTTCAAGACGCTAAGTGAGCAGAGACGCATTGGCGAGGGATGGAAATAAATAATCTGTGCTCTCACATGTCCCGCTAAATGCACCTTTTCCCGTTTGAAGCTAGGCGGAGTCGACATCCTTGTCGCCCGAGTGACTCCTATAGCTTCCGTGGGTAACTTCGGCGTAGTGCGAAACAACGAGCGTGGGCGTTATACTGCACTTGTGGCACGGATACGCCTAAGTGGGAGTGAAAAAGGCATGTCCTCTAGCGCACTCTGTTCTGGGTATGCTGCTCAAGTTCCGGAGTAGATCTCAATCACTAAACAAGCGGAATGCTTACGCTTGGCAACGGAGGTATATTCCCACCGCAAAGTGCAGTAACTTTATGCAGCTAGCAGTAGGAGGCTTTTAAACGCGGAACCCAGGGTTTTGAGCTGAGGTTGAAACCTCGGTTAAAATCTTGCTAGAACATCGCATGTTGCCAACCGCAAGTATTCCGTACTTTCATAGATCTTGGGCAGCCCCGAAAAAAGAGTGCTCTAGAGGACGGCTTACTCCCCATTTGGTACTGGCGTTATTATTCCCCTTTTTTGTCCCTGCACCTTGACGAAGTCGAAGAGCTCGTCGTCGTCCTTGCGCTCCTCGCTCGCGATGTGCTTCGAAGGGTCCTTGGCGAGCACCTCCTGGGAAAGAGAGAGAGAGCACGCACTGCGGACACGCTGCTAACGTTTTACTGTCGGCCTCTCTCCACAGTCGCAATCACTCCAGTCAGTGACTCAGGCGGAGCAATTGCCAACAGGCCACTTTAAGGCCTGCACATTTATAGCACCATCAACGCAAGCAATCTTCGCGGGAATCGTTGCGAAGGCCCGTGGTTACCCGCGATTGCATGAAAAATCGCTGATACACGCATTTTTCGCGGAATTGCGTGCTAGCAGTCGCATTCTCTTTTTGGCGCTATTCTTGTTATGGGCGTCACTGGGAACGACCGTACGATGAGAAAATGACTTTGTTTGCAGTTTTGCCTTATCTGCATGAACATAACTCTAGGGGTGAATAACAGAACTCGGGGGAATTTTAAAATAAATACTAGTACGTTCACGGTGCAATATATCTCCAACTGTTCAGGAAAGCCATCGACGAGAGCCAGCCAGAGCAACTTAGACGGCACACTACAGCACGATACGGCGACGTTTTTAAGCTGCAACACATCAGCTGCGCGCGGCACAGTGGAGCGCAGCCAAGCCTCCGATACTTGAATGCACACAGCCTCAATGCACTCAGCAGCAGCCGCTGTCACCACCCGGTGTCTCCAGCTGCCCTTCTTTGCTTCTGATCAACTCTTGCAATGCCTTCCGTCCCGTGTTACGCAAATACGTCGCGCGGCTTCCGTGGCGCGAGTCAGTTAAGTGTCTTGGCGCCGAGATAGACGACCGACTTTCGTGGCAACAAATCTGCGCAAGCAAATGAACGCAACTGCACGCTGCAGGGAGGGGCCTCCACACAAAGGACCAGTTCCCCCAAACTATGCTTGCATATGTTCGAAGCTCTCGCGTCTTCCAAGGACGGCATGATGCACAAGTCAGCGCCATCTACGCTGAAACTGGCACCTGGCCGCTCTCACTGCACCACACTGCGCGGCTCCTGAGTGTGGCTTTCTTATTCCCCGCCTTGTGCAACTGCCGCAGCCCCGCAGTGGGCGCAGGGCAGACTATGCTTCGTGAACTTTTTGGTGCGCCACCTGCGCCGCAATACGTGCCACCGCGTCCGCCGCACCTCGGCAGTCCCAATCAAATCAAGGCGCTTCTCCCAGGAGTTAACGCCGCGCTCCCCACCGCGCTCTCCTAAAGGAAGCAGGCCGCCTGTTGATTCGTCCTCCATAGCGGAGAGTCCGCGGAGAGAAATCGGCGCACAAGCCTCCCGTGCGTTGCAGCTACTTCTCAACTAGCCGCGCCGCCTTTTTTTTTTTTTTTTCCATATGTGTAGTCACCTCCTCCTCTGCACTTGCACGCCGCGCGCTTTGCCCCGAGGCCACGAAAAAAAAAAGCTGACTTTTTCTTGCAGCTTTTCAGCCTAGTGGAGAAGTTCGCTTTAACGACATTGAAAAGCTACGGGTTTAAAAAATAATTCATATAATATTCTTTACATGGTTCTGAATATAATGCGAGATGCATCATGAAACATTATTTGATGTCTCCCGCGGAATTTCGTGGGTTCTTTATTCTCAATCTGTGAAATTTAATATTTCGGCCTCAAAAAAGTTAGGGGCTTCGATCGTTTCGCAAGTTGGCCGGCTAACTGCGTTAAATCGTCTCTGACCGGCACGCGACAAGCACACCCACGAAACGTCGAACGTTCCACACGTGCCTTTGAACTTGTAAAGAGAGATCCGCGCTCTTTAGCGCTACTGGGTATTGAATCAAACTAAGCGCTGATTCCTTCCTGGCGCCTTCTGTCGACGATGTGTGGAGACTTGTCAAACAAGTTTCTGCAACCACCGATCACGCAGTGCTACAGAAGAAGCTGCAGCTGCCAACCCACTTGCATACAGACTGCGCCACCCTTGTGTAGAGCGCTCGAGCCGTGCGCACCAGATGGTAAAAGCTCATATGAGCCGGCAGCGCATGGTTTTGAGGGTAAAGTGCCCACTTGGATTCTAAGCTTGTGCGTCTTTCCTTCCGCTAGCGTTGCCTATAGAGTCGAGCAGCTGTGGCGCGGCGTCAGTTTTCAGGACGACGCGCCGGTCGAGCACTCTAAAGAAGGTTAACTCAGAATGTACAGTCAGGCCGGAATGAAACGCGAACAGCACCTGTAAGCAAAATAAAATAATTTACTTGTGCAGTTTCCGTTGCCATATGCAACTATCCGGCTTCATGTTTGGCAAAGATTCTACCGAAGTACACATTGATAAACCGGTTTTAAACCAATGTCTCGCCGCAAAGTACAGAAGTACGGCATATGCGTGCTCGCGTTTCATTTCTACCTGACTGCACATGTTACGCATGTTACCTTGGAAACCTCGTGTAAAGAACGAGGCTTTTGCCTATCCGTGTGAGAAGCCCTACGTTGCGTCATTCAGTAACATGCCCATGCATAAAGCTGATCCAGGTTCGTAGCGCGTCCACGGCAGCGGTATATCTCATGCCCAGAAGAGGGCAGGACATAAACGCTGTGGTCAGAAAACCTTGATCTTGGACTCTTCACGCTGTATGCAGACTATTCACAGCTGCACTAACAGTGTGTCATCTTTTGTATGAACCATCGCTATGCTGCTAGAGCTTGTGTTTGCTGTGGGCGGCGGCAGCAAATGAAGGTTCTGTGAACATTCGGCGCCCATAAGTATGGGTGCCGTCCCTTGCGGCAGTTTCTGCTGCCTTCTGCTGCTCTCAAATAACGAGAGCGCCGGAAAAGCGTGCGAAACAGTCGGCTTTCATCGAGGGACCCGCGTAGCTGCCGAGTGCTCCTCACCTAATCCAGAACTGAATCGAGGAAACAATCGACGGAAGAAGTCTGCTTTGTTTGGAGATTGACTCGATTCTCCCAAAAGCCACGGGTGGTTTACGCTTGGTGTCCCGGACGTCCTGTGCCTCACTTCGCTTCTGCCGGTTGAGGTAAGCGGATCATGCGTGCCACTGCGGCTGCGTTTCACTAGCACGGCGACCGCATGCCTGAATATGAGGCGCAGAGCAATGGACACTCTGATGATGATGAATGCTTATGGCACAAGGGCATCTGTGGCCAAAGAGCACCATGGCACTCGGTTGTTTCTTCTACTCAAGGTGGGGTCGAAGACCCATTTCCCAAGCATTTCGCCCTAAAGAGCACCAGGAAGGGGAAAGCTTGTACCCATTCTATCACCAGTGAGTACACGGCGGCAAGCTGAAATTAATTAAAATTGTTACTGTAGTTATTTCTTTGGAGACTTTGTAACAACCATTTGTCACCCCCTACAATCATAAAAACGCACGATTATCCCTTAGAGACTAACTGCAAAGGGAAGTCGGTATCAGTTAGTTCTCCCTCGCACCAACCATTCGTCGCGGGGCCTAAGCAGCGCAGGTAGTCCAAGTTTACCCACTTAGATTAGACTGCACTCTAATGCATAAATCACTAAAAGCGCTACATTGACTAGTACAATGTGATCAAGTTGCGCTGTCATAACCATTAGACCATCAACGAGCAACAGTCACTCCTTCGGCGACTAACTTCAAAGGGACTCGCAGTTTCCTCTCGCACTAAGAGGTTATCGCGTTTGAGGCTGTGTGTGCACACCGTGGAGGAAATGAGTAACTGCGTGCCCAAATGTCTCACGCGAGCTAGTTTCAGTGCTTCGCATGCGCAGCTCGGGGCACGCCACCTGGTGCTCCTCGTAGACCTGATGCTGCACGAGCAGGTACGGCCGTCGCCCGCTGCCTGCCGACTCCGCGGGCGAGGCGAGCAGCGCCATCAGCAGGAGTACGCAGCAGCACCCTGCGAGCGTAGGCCATGGGCTGCTCTTCGTCATGCCCATGCTCGGGTGCGCAGTTCTGCCGGGGACAACGCTGGCCAAACTGCATGGATACGACGACAGGGCTCATTTAAGAGCTGCACGCGACTTCGTCCCAGTCCCAGTGGCTACACAACGGCCGGTGAAAAGAAGGCGCGGATGTTTGCAAAGTCGTACGATAGCGCGAAGGAAACGAGAATACAGGGCGTTTAACAGCGCCGCTGGCGCCTCCGCGCTGTCCTCTGCAGAAACTGTGCGCTGCTGAGCTGCTGGCAGCGAGTTGAAAACGATGCGAAGAGGAAAAGAATGGAAAGCAGCGCTCATATCGCGTGATAACAGAGCAAACAGGTCTTTCTATGTAGCCTAAGGAAAAGGAATTACAAAGACTGTCGATTTTAAAGCTACGTATTGGTAAATGTCTGCTGCACGAAAGGGACGAGGTCGGATAGTTGGAACACTTACTACAGGCACAAGCGCAGACTTTCAAACTTCAAACTTTTGCGCGCAGCAACCCGACAAGTTTTTCTCAAGCGTTAGTAGAGAAGTGGGGTGTACGTGCGCAGCGACCGTTTCACGTGGCGACGTTTTTTCTCCAACGAGATACGCTTTAGAAACTCTCTGTGTCGTCGCGAAATGCACTGTGTCGTCTAAAACAGCGCCAAAACCCAGCAGGAGGAGGACGACAGGTACCGTTAAAGGTGTGATGTCTTTTTTTTTTTTTTTTTAAGGGGAAGCTTCACTACGCCATGTAAAGCCAAGGTCACGAACAGCAGGACTATGACCTTCTAAAAAAAAGAAAAAGAAGTAAAACGTCTCAGGGAGGCGTGCCCCGTGAAGCAAGGATGGAAGACAACACAGAATGTATAAGGTGAGCGAGGACAAGGGGGGAGTCACATTTGACACGCATGGTGTCCTATCACATGGCACCAATGTCAAAGAAAAGGAAGCGAGAGGATGGAGTGATTGTGCATCGATTCACATGACCACGTAGCCGATGACGTGTCGACAAATCCCCCGTGACGGAACTGAGACTGACACGTGAGTTCGGACGTCAACAATTGTAAGTAAGGAAACCATGTGTAAGGAAACCATGCGTGCCAATTGTGACTACCCCCTCCTCCTCGCTTACCTTATACATTTTCTGTTGTCTTCCATTCTTGCTCAACGGAGCACGCCTCCCTGAGAGGTTTTACTTCTTTTTCTTTTTTCCAGGTAATAGTCCTGCTGTCCGCGACCTTGGCTTTACATGGCGTAGTGAAGCTCTCGCTTCAAAAACTGACTGGACGGTTACCACTGTGTAACGTGAGGGTGAGCGAAAGCTGCGAAGGTATTTATATTTTACGATGTGTTGAGACAGATAATACGAGAGCGACTTGATGTCTGCATAGTTTTTAAGCTTTGTGTAGTTTTCCGCCCGTACTCGGTTGTCGACTAGCTCTCCTCGGGCGGCGCGTTTCGCCGTAGCTGCTGCAGATGGGCCGTGCTACATTCCTCCCTTCTCGCCATGCTCTTCCTCCTCCTTCCACGGTCACCATCCTCCGGTTACGCATTGCTACGCTCTCGTCTCACCCTTCTCCTTCCGCGGTAATCATCCTCTCTTTCGGGGTAACTACTCTCCGGATGGCAACCACCTGCCACCTGCACCTTACGCCGTACCCTCCTCCTCCTTCCACGATAAATACCTTTTGGTTAACCTTTCCTACAGTCTCATCCATACCCTCCTCCTCCTTCCACGATAACTACCCTAAGGGTGGTTCCCATGGCAACCACTACTACTAACTACTACTACTACTACTTCCACTACCAATACTACTACTACTACTACTACTGCGACGACGATGACGCAAAACCCAAAAAATGGGCGTTCAACGGCTGTCACTGGTACCCGCAACCACCCGGTTTCAATAGAGCACGCTCGTGGTGCCACTTCTTGTCCAGCGCATAGCTTCATCTGTGCAGGCCGCAGCAGGTGGCGGCTACTTTAGACACTTTAGACACGCCGACGGCTTTTCCCAGTGCTCCCCAGACAACAAAATGTCTGCCACTGTGGCAGTGCTCCGTGGTGTAGGATGACATTGGCTTCAAGGAGGCGTACACGCTTAAGTGAACCGGCACTTACTTCGCGGGTGCGCAGTCGTCCTGGGCTCGGCCTCTGGTCTGCCGCTGTGGTGCGGCCACTGCAGAGCTGCCTGCGCAGGGGCAACTGTTCCGGCCCGCCAGCCGAGAAGCCGAGACGTGGGCCAGCGCTGCACTGAGGAGGGACGGCGAGCGGAGCACTGCCTCTTCCTCTTCTTCACCTTCCAGTCCTTAACGTGGTCGCAGAGGCAGGGTATTGCACGCAGTGATGATGCGTCGATACCTTGGAATACATAAACATGTAAATTCACTTATTTATATCCCTGACTATATGAATTCTAGCATGTAAATTACGTGGGCTAAAGTGGCTATTTGAAATCTTGATAATATAAGCATAATGAGTGTGTTTCTCTTTTATTACAAGGAAAGGAGCAGCTGTGAAAAAGATGCTTAAAGGGCAACTGCACCGCTTTTTGAGAACTTCGCGATATTCAACGATTTAAATCTGTATACGTTGTAGGTAGAGCACGCCAAGTGTTTTGCACTCTTATTTAAAATAGTGACGTGATCGGTGATTGAATTTTGTGCTTTTCCTCAAAGCAACGGAGGAGCGCAGGGAAGTTCAGTGTGACGTCACGGAAGGTATGAATACAGCAAGCTGGGAATTTCCCAAATCCAGTCTGGTTGTTCATCACGCGAATAGAAGACAGGCCTGATGATAAATGTAAAGTCATATAATCTATGAATGTCCTGACTCCCCAGGCGTCGAGAAGAACATTAAAAACCGGCTCCTCCGCTTTTTGATGGCAGTTGACAACATGAACAAATACAACTGAACGGTTACATAGTCGGATAAGTAATGCATATAATTATCATCAAGCTAAATAAGAAGGCGTAGCGGTTGTATATCAGGCGAAAACGCATGAAATTAATACAAAGAAAAACGCGCAACAAGAAGCAGTGTTCCTAGGGGTTGGTCATGAACTGATCAAAGCTCAAATGAATAAAAAGTTTAATGTTACTGTGCTAAAAGACATCGTTAGTATGTGTAACGAAATTCTGATTTAATTTCAGAATTTGCCGTTTAGTACCCTACGTGTTTGACAGTGGAATAATACAGAACCAATAAAGGTGTCAGCCTCTGCACACAAGCAAAAGCATTGGAGGAAGTGGAGGAAGCATGCAAAGGCTTCCATAGAAACGTATTTCGTACTGATTTAAAGAAAACCATTGTTAGAGCTTTGCCCCTGTTTGTAAATAAACTGGGGAGCAAAAACTGTGTTCAAAATTGCACCCCCCCCCCCCCCCCCCCCCGTATCAGTGTTACCAGCTATTTCAAAATATGTTACAAAGAAATCGAAAAATAATATGTGAAATACGTCATTTTACAATAAACGATGCATTGTAAGAACATCAGTAAGACTTTCGTCAAGGCATGTACGCAGAGTTCGCTGTTCTAACCCAAGAAGAGTTCATCATCAACGAATTCTAAGACAAAATTAGCGTCAGGTGTATATACTGTATCTTCAAAAGCTTTTAGACAGAATTAATAAAAACAGTCTGTTCGCCAAATTAGAGCACTATGTCGCCGCGGTAGTGGTAATGGCGCTCGGCTGCTGAAACCGAAAGACGCGGGTTCGAACCTGGCCGCGCTGGTCGCATTTCGATGGAGGCGAACTTCTAGAGGCACTTGTACTGTGCGATGTCAATGCACGTTAAAGAACCCCAGGTGGTCGAAATTTCCGGAGGCCTTCTCTACGATGTCCCTCATAGCCTGAGTCGCTTTGGGGCGTTAAACCCACATGTACTACCCCCAAAGTGGGGTCTTTAAGGTAATGAAGTGAAGTGAAACAAAATTGGAGCACTACAGTTTTTTTCGGCATTTTCCTTACACTTTTAGGATCATTTTTAGAGCACAGAAGACAATGCGTTTCCATCAGTGAACAGTGGTCCACGTTACGACGCACAACATGAGGTGCGCCACGTGTAGTGTCCTTGGGCTGGCACTCTTCAACATTAATGATGTAACATTAACGATATGGAATTTAGGAAATATTACTCTAAACAAGGTGTCGGAATGGAGCACGAGTGATTCTTTAATGTAAACCATAAGAAATAAAACGCAGCCGCGTTTGCACCACCAAAAAATTCTACTAAACGCTTTCTTAACCTGTACTTGGGATCTTAGAGGATACAAATTACAAAAGAAGTGAAAACGCTGGGTGTCATCTTTAACGAAAATTTGATATCGGACATGCATATAGATATGTCATAAAATGTCTGGCCTACGCTTGTGGGATACTTGCACATTTAGACAGGTGTACTCCCAACAAAAACCATATGGCTAGTTTACAATGCTATTTTTACTCCCCGCGTGGCCTATTGTAACCTTTTCAAGGGAACCACCTCGCGGAAAAACGCTCATAAGCTATTTTTTTATACAAAAAACCCTCGTCTTGTGAAAATGTAGCGCGAAAAAGTCACAGACGACACAGAAGGACCGTGCAAAGGTTCTTGCTATTCACAAAGGAGGTAACCAATTACTCGCAAGCAATTACAGGCAAATTTCGCTTACTGGTTGCATTTGTAAAATGATGGAGCATATAATCTGCAAGGCAGTTACCGCCTACTTAGAAGATGACAATCGTCTTTACTCCAAACAACAAGGATTTCGCAAAGGTAACTACGGTATACTCAACTTCTGGAAACAACGCATGATTTTGCAGCACTAATTGGCTTCAGACTTCAAGCTGACGCAATGTTCATAGACTTCTCCAAAGCCTTTGACAGGGTGTCCCATCCGAAATTAATTAACAGGCTGAAGCCTATTGGTATCGACACTAGCGTAATAGACTGGGTAGCCGCGTGTCTTTCAAACCGCAGGCAATGCGTTAAAATAAGTGAATGTGAATCTGAAGGTGTAGATGTGTACTCCGGTGTTCCGCCGCGGTCTGTGCGGGGCCCTATTCTGTTCTTAATATTTGTGAATGAAATTCCCTCTCATGTTGAACCTAATATAATGGTAAGGCTGTTTGCAGATGACTGCGTCATCTACACCACAGTGCGCACAATTATCGGCCAGGTACTACGTCTCAATTGTTCCTTGACTGACATTTCCAGGTGGTGCCAGGAAAGGGGAATGGAAATAAAGATGTAAAAAAACATCTGTGACCATAACTAGAAAACTGGTGCCCCTATAGTTTGCTTATTATCTAAAGGGAGTACAGGTAGCAGAAGACGACGCAGTTAAATATTTAGGGATTACCATCACAAGTACATTGATATGGGATGTTCACATCTATGAAACGTGCACCAAAGCATACAGAAAGCTTGGATTTCTCTAAAGAAAATTTGCATGGGAGACAGCTAAATTAAAGCTAGGAATTTATAAGTCCCTTGTACAATTATCGGTAATCAACGCCCAGCTTACCTTACCAATCAATTTCAAAACAAAGCCCTTCAGTTCGTTTTTTCACAGTATTCGCGGCACGTCTGCACAACCACACTACGCAACAGAGCAGGCATCCAAACTTTGAAGACACGTTACTTCTTTAATATTCATTTACCTTCTCTATATGACCGCATTAATATCAACAAATACGAATACATAAGATCACCACACAAGCACTCAGCCAGAACAAACCAGGACAAGGCAATCAGGTCACTTATCATCCGCCGTAAAACTATCGTCATAGAATTCCGTCCATCATAAAATTGTGCAATAGACTGCCACGTGATAATGTAACTTCGATATGGGCAGAGGAATTTGCTGCAAAGGTGGACATATTTTTTGGCCAGCAGACTCTGAGCAGCCGCATTTATGATTGTGTGACTGCAAAGCGCCAATTCGTGGAGTTTGTTTCATGTACATGTACTCGTAGGTCTTTTCCGAAATAGCTGCATGATGCTCAGTGTTCCTTGTTATTCTGTTTTTGTTTTCTCTAGGATGTATTGCAAATTGTCTGTACAGTTGTGATTTTATACCCACTCCTGTATGAGCCTGTGAAGGCTTGCAGTATTAATAAATCATAAAATAAAGATGTAGACGGGACAGGCCCTTCGTCACGTTGCAGAAGACGTGCGTCACGGTGATCACACTAAAGGATCATCCACGCGAAATGTCCCATACCGCAAAAGCGATCACCGCCGATTTTTCTGGAAAAAGTTTGGCTAGTTGGCGATGGCATGAATTGAGTTTCAGTGAAGTAATTTTCTCCAAAAAGACTTTTGCTCGCGTGAGAGCTGTTTGATGTTTCCGCGAAGAAGTAAAAGTTGGTTGGAGTAACAGTTTTTCTTTAAGATCAAATGCGAAAGAGGTTAGAATGACAAAAGTTATTTTAGAATATTTCACTTGCTTTGGTCTTTCATCTGACTTCATTAATGAAGCCATGCAAGAGTTTTTCGCGTTTTCTTGATTTGGTAAAAAGCAAGAAATGTGGCATTTTAATAAACTTCTTGCATAATCATCGTTAACGGTTCAGCCAGAATCATTTTTTATGTTTTTGTTTGTTTCTGTAGCTTATGCTAAAAATTAATTAAAGTTATTAAATAGAGTACTTTATAGAAAGTAAATTCCAAACTTCAAAAAAGTTACTTTTTTCTGAGAATCAGATCTAAACTAAGGATCAAGGACCTCCAGATAAAAATACGTGAGATGGCTATTATTACACGCCAACTTTGTTCCCTTTAATCTAGAATTTTATCTAATATATCCCTGTAGCTGGAAGTACTGCTTATTCTCGATTAGAGCATGCGCAAGTGTCTCGAGACATCCCGTACTACTCCACTCAGTTCGTGTGTTGAGACTTTCGTGACGCAAAGCAGAAAACAACAAAGAAAAACATCTCCCAGACTTGTCATTCTCCTGGACGCAACATTCTCTTGGTGCAAAAAAAATAAATGAATAAGTAAATGAATAAATTATAAGTAAGCTAGTAAATAAATAAATAAATTGGCGGTGGTTAGCGAGCATTTCAGCACCTTTTATTATTAAAGCTGAAGATTCCTTTTTTAACTTAAAATTCAGTTTGAAATTGTGGCACGTCTCTCTCAATTCCAATTCGTTATACTTTCCACCTGCTTTCGATATTTATTGCAAGCTTTTGCGGATTCTTCAGCAATCTCCCCTGGGATCGCACTACTGACTTGTCTGTCGGTAAGAAGTCTATTTCTTTTTGGGACTGCAACGAACCCAGGCCGATACCTCGTCAAGGGCCATTTCTATAGGGGGCAAGTAACAACAAAAAGTGACAGAGGCAGGGACTCCTATAGGATTGGTCAAATGTTTAGGGGACCAACACAATTTGACCAACACAGTTCCCACTTCGAGTTATTGATCAATTCGCTCTCGCCCTACCATAAGCTTGCCGTCCCGGTTAGCTCAATTGGTAGAGCGACGGCTCCGGTGAAGCGGTGGTCCCGGGGTCGAACCCCGGACCAGGACGAATTTTTCTTTAACTACGAAGTTTCTGAGAAAGCTGTACAGCTTTCCTTTGTAGCCGTATGGCTGCGCTCGGGTGGATGTCAATGAGTAATTTCACCCTTATTACGACTCCTATAGGATGTACAGTCTTTGTAAAAAGCTTAGAGCCCAGGGGGTTCACTTCCAGGCTTTATGTTGGGACTCCAGGAGCATTCATGGAAGTCATGCCTATTGCAGGAGACAGTACCAGAAATCTTCTCACGTCCAGGAAATTTGGAGCGCTAGAAATCCAAACCCCCTGGGCTTCTGACAACTTTTGACAAAGGCTGTACCCCTCTGCCTTCCCTTTACTCTTCATAAGGACGCCCACTCGGTAGCCGACATAGGACGATTCCGCCAGGGCCATGTTACTGCTTGGGCAACATTTTCAATAGCACTCACATCCGGAAGGAAGCCCTATGCTGCTACTTCTGCGAAAAAAAAAATCGAGGTTCTTTTTTTTTTTTTCAAGTTCTCTAGCTTTCAGTGGCTCAAAAGGGTGTAGGTACAAAGCAGATATGGAATACTGAACGAATCCGCGTTGTCTGCTTCAATAATCGTTTTTTTTTTTTCACGACTGGTCTGAAAGGATCATCTCAGAACGCTCAGCGCGCCTTCATTCTCCAAAACCTGAAAAAAGCTTATTTTGTCGCCTGCGAACGTAGAATTAGAGACTTCCTCAGCGACCACTCTCAGCATCGGATCAGTTCAGTAAAGAAAGTTAGAATGGGCGGCAGAGGGGCGCCGCAAGGAACAGTGCTTTCTTCACTATAGCACTGCCCGGGCGGAACTACTGGCCCGGGCCAGCCCCGGAAGCTTCTTCTGATTAGCGCCCGAGCCCGGCCCGGCTGCTGCAGGCCCTGGTCCGGCCCGAGCCCGAGTGAACTCTGACCTACCCGGCCCTTCCCAAATAAATAGCTAAAAGCACTTCACTAATGCATTTTTTTTTTTCTAATAAATGTTGTAATGAACTTGTTCAGTACTCAAGCCTGAGCCCAGCCCAGGCCCGTCAGCTCATAGGCCCGAGTCCAGCTCGGGCCCACAATCGGAAGGCAAAAAAACTGCTGTACCCGTCCCGGCCCGTGTGGTTCGAGTAAGCCCGAGCTCGTGCAGTACTGTACTCTCCATTAGTTTTTAACATCGCCATGCCCGAACTTCCAAGCGAGTTGGACCGCATCCCTGGTGTTAAGCACGCTATTTACGCCGACGACATCAGGGTGTGGGTTAACACGGGTACAGACGCGGTGATTCAAGACAGCTTACAACGTGCAGCGAAGGTGGCAGAAGGGTATGCATAATCGTGCGGATTAAGACGCACGCGCCTCACAAAATTCAGAACTCCTGTTGCTGCGCAAGTAGTCAAGACAGCGAGCGAGATCGACTCAGATCGGGATTAAAATTAATGTTGATGTACAAGAGGCACAAATAGTATAGGCGATTCGTATGCTCTGCTTAATCATACAGGCTACCGCTCGGAGGGAAGCCTGGAGGGGGGGGGGGGGGGGGTCTGTCGCGATGGTGAACGAGAGAGCAGCCTCCGGCGGGCGAGGGAAAACGGTTTGGTTTGGTTTGGTTTATGGGGTTTAACGTCCCAAAGCGACTAAGGCTATGAGAGACGCCGTAGTGAAGGGCTCCGGAAATTTCGACCACCTGGGGTTCTTTAACGTGCACTGACATCGCACAGTACACGGGCCTCTAGAATTTCTCCTCCAAAGAAATTCTAGCCGCCGCGGCCGGGATCGAACCCGCGTCTTTTGGGTCAGCAGCCGAGCACCATAGCCGCTGAGCCACCGCGGCGGCCGAGGGAAAACGGACTCCCACACACTCCTGAGTGAGTTGAGATACATGGTCTGCCGCAAACTTTCAGAGAACAAGTAACAGTCAGCCCTGTACCAAGAAACATGAAAGAAGACAAAATTCACCCGACCATCCAGGGTGATCTTTGTTGATGCTGCCGAATATGAGGACAGGCAGCACATGACTGCGTTTGTCGTAGAGAACACAATCAAAATTCTATCTGCTGCTTCCCTCTGTACTCGGAGTACAGGGCAAGCGGAGGAAGTGTCCATGCTTTGGCTCTGGCTTCTATACCCAATCTCAGGTGGTTGTTACGGATTCCAACAATGCGGCTTGAAAAAACGTCAGGGGTAGAATTTTGCTGCCCGCATACAAAATTATAAGACAACAGTCCATCGACACTAGCAACTATGATTTTGGCGTGTATCTAAAATGTAAATAATAATTCATGCCACAGGGCACGCTGTACAAATAAAAAAAAAAACCCGTACTCGGCACTACACGCAGCCACTTGCCGCACATGTGAGGAGAAAGCTAACTTATATCGCATGACTTGGCTGTGTCAAGACAATTCACCGTCTACAACTACAGTCGAGCAGTGGGAGGCAGTGTTGATCTGCTCGTACCTCCCCGTCCAGACAAGGATAGTGGACGAGGCCTAGGCTGCATCAAGGGCCTACGGTGTCCGCTGGGACTCAGCCACGACGAAGATTCCCAATAAAAGTTATTAGTGGGAAATCACTAATCTCAGAGCCTAGCAAAAAGAAATCACATCAATGTCCAGGACTAGAATCCGCAGAGGCGCGAACAGATAAGCTTCAAAGGCCGCTGGGCGAGACCACTGGGCTGTCTTTTTCTTTTAAGGCGGAAGTCTTTTATGGCCCATACTCGCGGCCAAGGTCACCTCCGGTGTAACGCTGTCTTCCACGAATAACGCGGCAACTAATCAAGATAGGCGAAAACGAATGGTAGAATCAGATAGAGGGGAGAAAATGAAACTCCGACGCCAAGTTTGATGACTGTAGAGTCATTAGTTAATTAATTATAGCCAATTATAGCGAAAAAACAAATAAAACAACAAAATTCGTCAATATAGCGCGGACGTCGATATAGCGACAAGAACGGTGTGACGTCACATACACCAGAAGTCGTCACAGCATAGTGAAAATTATTTCTGAATGGGCGGAAAAACGCCGGATTTGTGTCAAATTAGATTCAAAATGTGTAATTAAGAGTAACTAGTACTTAAGATCACCGAAAGATCTATAATTAGGGCAAAAATTGCTCAAAAACGAGTAAAAGTGGATGATGACGTCACGTCAGACGAAAGGACATAGAAGCAGTGTGATCCGCCGCCAAGCAACAACTGCCGACGCGCTGCGCATGCGCAACGTGACGTCACCGCTTCCTCTCGTCACGCTCTTCTCCCCTGTCGTGAAATTAATTTAAGCGCGGCAAATTCAAATCAGTGCAGCGAGTCGCAAACGGCTTTCGCCTTCTCGCACTTGAGATATCTTGAGATAAAGAATTTTGAGAGAATTGGAGGAGATTTGAATGATAATCGAGCGAACATAGATATGAGGGTTAAAACAAATTAAAAGGCAATAAAAATAAATAAATTTTGAAAGAAAAAGAAGTCCCGGTCTCGACAACATACCTGTGAAGATGACATGTTTACGCAAAAGGCGTACGGGCGCTAAAAAACGAAGACAACACACACAACAGGACAGGACTGGCGCCAACTGCAAGCTGTCGCGCGTTTGCACTTTCAACAGAGTAAGAAAGGTTAAGCAGTGCAAAAAGAAACACCAAATTCGCGCCACTGAATGCACGACTGATGTGTATGTTGTTCCTCTAAGCTGCGGCAAGGAATATATCGGCCAGACAGGTCAGTGCTACAATGAAAGAGTGAGGCAGCACAAGATTGCTGTAAAAAATGGCTATGGCAGCCACATGGCCACTCACTGCAAAAGATGCAAATGCCGTCCTGGTTTTGAGAACACCAAATTCATTGCAAGGTCAAAAGAGAGATTAGAGCGTGAAATAATAGAAGCCTGTTACATCAAGCAGAGAGGCGATATCTGCATAAGCAAGCCATCTGTGTCATTGTCAGAACAAGAGATTAGGTTTCTGAGTGGGTCTCTGTCAGCGTTATAATCATTGCTTTGGTCCGTTTGGCACGTGTATCTTTGTTAAATCACCCCTTGTATCTGGTTTGTCTGTATCTTTTTGCATGCAGTGTGGTTCTTAAGTGGTTTTTCTGTGAATAAACTCAGTTGGAAGTTGGCGCCAGTCCTGTCCTGTTGTGTGTGTTGTCTTCGTTTTTTAGCGCCAGTACGCCTTTTGCGTAAACATGTCATGCTACAACCAACTAGCTCAAATCAAAGTAGCTGTGAAGATGGTTTGGTTTATGGGGTTTAACGTCCCAAAGCGACTCAGGCTATGACAGACGCTGTAGTGAAGGGCTCCGGAAATTTCGGCCACCTGGGGTTCTTTAACGTGCACTGACATCGCACAGTACACGGGCCTCTAGAATTTCTCCTCCAAAGAAATTCTAGCCGCCGCGGCCAGGATCGAACCCGCGTCTTTCGGGTCAGCAGCCGAGCACCATAACCATTGAGCCACCGCGGCGGCTATAACTGTGAAGAAGCTCACATATCAGCTTAAGGGCATGCCCTTTGACGGCTGCACCGAAGGAGAGGACGACGGGAATGGTAAGCGGCAGCCCTGATAGAGCGAGCGGGATTAGCAAATACTCAATTCTCTGCCGTGGAAACCGTCGGTAGGAAAGGATAAAATGATCCAAGGATTCACGTCCCCGCGTGACGCACAAAGATTCATCGGAGTGAACCTAGAACGGCATAAATAAAGACTAAGATGCACTGCAATAGCATCATGGAAACCTCACACTGCCTTGGTTAGTTGGTTGGCCTCAAGCAAAATGGCAAATACCCACTACGGGGGAGTGGCCAAGACACAGGCGGTGAACTGATGGAAAGATTCGCAGTTTTAGAGGAAAAGGAGTAGTAATAGGGTATAGGCTGACAACACTGCCTTGAAGCCCATTAACGCTGTGGATTGCAGAGCGTCGTCATCATCAACTTCCATCTGCTCCGTCCCACAGCACTGCCCGCTCATCGTCGTCTTCTACGTAGCACAAATACGTGCTTTCGCACTGATTCGATGCTGTGTTGAATTATTTCTCTCTCGCTCACTGTTCAATTACGAAAACGGGGCATCAGTTAACGAAGTCGAATCCACGGCCTTCTTTGATCGCGAAGGAGGCCGCCTTGCGCACGAGCTTCTGCAGTGATTATGCAGAATTCCTCATGTGACAACGCAGCAAGCGCGCACACACACACACGCACACGCGCACGCGCACACGCACGCACGCACGCACGCACACGCACACGCACGCACGCACACGCACGCACACGCACGCACACACGCACACACACACAAAGACGCCAACCTACATAAAGAGAGAAAAGTTAAAACGGTGCCGGAAACATCTACGTCATTGCACCGAACTTTTCTTTCTTTCCTCATAGTCTAAAAACAAGACGAATTTCTTTATTAATGAGGGATAGGAGATAAAGGAATAGCATGCAGCAGCATTTTTTTCAACACAGCTTGGCTCCGTGCACTCTTCCGCTCGTGCTTGCTACAAAGAATACATTTCTAGTTTGCTCAAACGCAGTGCTTCGGGTACATCTACAAAGTCCCATTGCGAGCGAATCATCTTGTCTACATGTACAATGGCCCCCTGCTCGCTAAGAGACATGTAGAACCGCCACCTGTAGTGCGTGATAACACGTATTTGGTATTTCAGAGCACTGTCCTTGAGACAAGACAATGGATCAGGCGAACAATGAGGTAAGGCCTTAGCCACCATTTGCAGTCAATGATTCACGCGCCTCTTTGGTTCTCTTCTGCGTAGCTGCAAAGCCGGGAAAAATATTTTTCTTCTTCATCGCACCCAGTGGGCGTCGAAAGGAACCATGCATATATCAATCCAACCAATGCGCCATGGCACGCCGCGGAGAATTCTCCCAAATCGAAACTCGCTCGTTTTTGCCGCCGTCGTCTGCTAGCACCTCCCGGTCTCTCCGCGGGGCCGCCAGATGTCTCTGGGAAACTGCGGCACTTGCGGTGGCCGACGGGATATCTCAACTTCCTGTGTGTGTGTGCATGCATATCGGTTGTCGGTGATCGGTGCCCGCCTTGAACCGGTGTTTGGACCATTGTGCCATCTCCGTGGGATTACGAGCTGCAACTTCTGCTTTATACAGGCAAGTGCTCGCCAACCCCCCTCTCCTCGTCATTTTTCCGCCGTTTCCGGCGCCGTCAGCGGCTCTGGAGTGTGTTCGGGCGGTGCAGGACGGCCCAGCGGAGAGCAGCGCAGCTCGGTTTTTGAGTCCGTCTAGCCCAGGGAGAGGTTGTGGGGGAGCAACGTGGTGGCACATCTCCAAATGGGTCTTCCGCCGGGCCCTCGGCGCGAATGAAAGGGCCTAGCAGCAAACTCATTGCCATTTATAACGCCGACTCCCGGGCCGCACGCAGCGTGTGAGGCGTTTTCCTACCGTCTGAATAGACCGCTTCTCTCGGCAGCACCGATCGGGAAGTGCTGCAGTGTCTACCAAGCTCTGATCGCTGTCGCTGGGCCGTTCTGAGTGCGCCGAAGCGGTCCCTGAATATTTAACCTGCGCCAGTAATCGTCAAAGGAACACGTCTTACTCCAGGCAGCTTTTGTTTCCGCGAGACCGAGCGCAGGGATTGACGGTCAGTTGGCTGTCATCCGACACCTTGACCTTTGGATACTGCACTTCTCGGTCAAGTGGTGCTGATCTGTTCCTTCGCTGGTATCAAAACGCAGCCAAGTTGGAAGCGTTATGCTGACCGCACATTACGCGACGTCGCTTGCGTCCTGTGCATTTTACTTTGTCGCATGCTGCATTGACCGTGTAAGCGCTCTGGTTTGCCTATCGCTGGCGCTGCCCTATGCGTGCAACTAACAGGTCAGCACTCGGAAGCACCTGATGCGTGTCACCGGTCTCGACAGACAGCGCCTCGACTTCGTTCGCGCGCTGCGCAATTGTTCGGCGACAGGTGGCCACGTTCATGCCCTACAGTGCAGCTTTTATTCCTAGAGAAAAGAAAGAACATAGTGCTGGTGTGTGGTGCGACTTTGATAAGGTCGGGTTTTACATGTGTGAAGGCTGCGATCGAGTTTTACATCTGTGAAGGCTGCGATCATTGCTCAGAACAGATTTCAAGCTGTGAATTGTCTGGCGACTGCATCGCAGTAGAAGACGCGACAGCAGAGCGCCCAAATAACGTGTGCTCACGGAAGAATGAGTCAGTCAACGTGTCAAAAGCAGGAAAGCAAAGCCGTAGAAAGGAGAGGAAGACGCATGCCGAGCAGCCGTGACCAGGTGTTCGCCGCCAGTGCAGTGTACTGATCTGTCATTTCAAAATAGCTGACAGCAGTTGTTCAGCTTGTGCCTCGGTAGGCTTGACAGGTAAAGGCCACTTCGAGTTTCGTAAATATTGTGCCGGACCAAGAGCTGCATTATGTTGGCTTGTGCGCGCGGGTTGTCATTCGACACCACTTTTGTTGGCTAACTTTTTTTCATTAACCGAGGATCACCGAGTGAAAAGGTTTTGTTTGTCGAATTCCATCCGCATTTATTCATAGGTATGTGCGTTGGCGATTACACAGGGGATATAATCCATTCTCTTGACCATTCACTCTGTATTTTTGTGTGTGCGAACGGAGATTTCAGCTACAGAACCTGCAGAACGTTTCAGCGTGCCGTTACTGTAGAGCACTAAACCGTTACCGTGTGTTGCTGCTGCTACCGCCACGCGCCATATTGGCACCTGTACCGCGCATGCGCATTTAGTAGAACGCTTTCGCTCACTGTTACCGGTCTTGCGGGGGAGCGCGCAAGGATAGCTCTGCACGGTAACCGTGTGCTCGACCTTTGACTCAAGCTTTGTGACCGCCTTGTCCAAACGTGAACTTAGGCGTCTGTCTTATTGTTTCCATATTGCCTAGCTGAGCTTCTTTTTTTTTTTTTTTTCACATAGCGATAAAGCGTGCGCCTTTATCGACGTTGATGAGAGGATGGGGTAAATGGGACAGCACTGCGTGGAACAATGAACGTGCTGCAGTGACGCTGGGATTCGACCCGAACCACTTGAATGCTCGCATTGTTTGCTGAAAAGTGCGCCTTTCAGAATGGAGGAATGGAGCCAATTGTCGCCCCCTAACGCAGCGCGTATTTGTTTCGTTCTTTCTCGCCGGGTTTCTCGTCCACTGTCTGTTGGCCCGCGCCAGACAGTCGTCCGTGGCTGATAAAAGACGCCGAGCTTGTCTGTGGCGCTGGCGAGGTGACCGCTGGAAAAATGCTGATAACGGGGTCATAACGGCTGCGTGGGCGTGTACACACATGCCCGGACAATAACTCGAGCGGTTGTTTTAAGCGGGTCGCACTTTATGCTTTAGCTGAATAGGCTGTATACGTATAATCCCGTATATGACGGAACTGCGTGTTGCTCTATGGCTGGCGGGGAAGGGAGGGGATTTTTTGTAGGTGTTTTGTGTGCCATAGGCGGTTTGGAATGCGTAGTATAGAAACGTTGTGTAGCCTTAAATGAGGTCTCTTTCGATATAGGCCTCTATCGGGAAGCCCTTCTTCATACTGCGTTGTGCCATATTCACGCGATGAGCGGATTCCGCAGCAACTGCAGGTGGGGAGCAGTGCAATTTGAAGCCACCGTTTTGTGTATGCGTACTCGGCAGACACTTTCAAGCGTAATCAAAAGCACGCAGCACCGCCATCCATTGCTTGCCCGAGCGTTCACAGATTCTCGTCGAAATTTTTGGCCATGATCAGTCAGCCTGACTATAAAACAGAATGGAAAGGAGGAATCGAGCCTAAGACGTGCACATCGGTTCCAAAAGCGGCCGATAGACCAGCGAGTCTGTGGATTAACCGATAATGGACAGTTTCACGTACGTAGAGCTCTTACGGTTCACCAGCGCGCATGCGCAGAACGCATGCGCAAGAAAAATGCCGCCATGTCTTCTTCCATCCGAGGCTGATGCGCTGGAACATCGCGGTCTGCGGATTGAGAGGTGCTGCGTAGGAGCACTGGTTCCACGTGCCCTGTTTCCAAACACTGGGATCGAGCAGGCATTTGACACGGCAAACGCTGGATCCCAACATGGCCTTTTATTTTTTTAAATTTCGTGTAGCATGCTGCGGAAGCACTATAGCCTTCCGCGTAAGCTTAGATGATTCGATGTCTTTCACTCTGGGGTGTTCGCTTCTAACTGGACGCTGTGCTTGCTGTCACATCCCTGGCACTGCGCGTGCCACATAATCGTCCTTTGTGAGCGTGCGAAAGGCGCTGTTCCGTGGCTTGTTTTGACATTTGTATGCCCTGACACCTGGCCGGAGGCGTCTGGCACTGCCACGCTTCTTTAATGGGCACTCGTAGCTGGCTTTGTCCGACACATTGTGGTTGTGTGATTGTGCGTGTGTCATGCGTACCCCTCTTTCTACCGCCCTTCCCCAGTGCAGAGCAGCGGGCCGACCCCCCTTACCCCCCTCTCTCCTTCCATTCGAGGAAAGAGACGCTCACGAGTAGGAGTAGTAGGCGTAACCAAACACTTCTTGCACAAGTAGTAAAATAAATGCGCTGTGTCGTATTCGATTGCAGTTTTCAGAAGTAATGCTAGCAGTTGAGCGCGATCACCTTTACTCACCACTCACACTCCTCTTGAGTTAATAATAGTTAAGTAGCGTTTCAAATTGGGCTAGTTTGTTATTAATGCGCGAGCACTAGAGGGGACATATCGCGAAGAAAGTGGCGGATGAGTAAACAGAGTGAAGCCCTCCGCATTGTGAGCAAACTGCCCACCGTGGCGGTTAATTAATGATTGGTTGTGAGAGGTTGTTCGGGAAGAGCAACCTCACCAGCCCCACCGGGAGCAGCACCTGTAATCGCTTAACCTCTGCACCACTGCGCCAGGCGCGGTATGAGGACTCCCAGCGATTTGCGAATGTAAAGTAGAGAATGACCAATGTCGAGGCGTTACCCAAGAACGAAAAAGAAATCGGTGTGCGTCAATGAGCGTAACGGCGACCGCTCACGCATTTCCGTCGTGTCGCCCAAGCGAGCACCATTGAGTTTTTAACGCGGTCTCGCGTTGTTGCGCTTTCTTCGACGTGATAACGGGCAGCACATCCGTTTTCTTCCTTTATTACGTGGAAATTTCTTAAAGGGCACCAATGCAGGTCCACGTTAATAATGAAAACTGTTTGTCGGGCCAGGAAAAAGGCGCAGTGGCTGTGCGGGAATGAACGAAGGAAGGGGACGAGCTTGTGGAAGCGAAACGCCGAGATTGAAATTTATCCATTACGGCGTTGTATCGAGTTTGTCTGGAGTTGCGTTTTTGTTTACCCGGCATTTGCGTGCGCTTTGTCGCAACTGAGAATTGTGCACCCGGAATATCACGACGTAGGTCGAAATATCGTAGTCGCGGCCATTCGAAAAGCCTGTGCCCGTCAGGAAGCCGCACACGTACACACCCCGTCAAAAGTATACAGCCCAAGGGGTTCGCTTCGAAGCTGTTTAGCGTGGCTCCCTGGCGCATCAAGCAGTCCAAACATTAAGACGGTTGAGTACGCAATGCCTTTTCTCTTTCGAGAGATCACCGTTGCTGAGGATGCATAACGAGCCATGCTGTAAGCCTCACAAATTCACAATAAATCCTTGGGCTGTATACTTTTGACGGGGGGGGGGGGGGGGGGGGGGGGGGGGTACATGGGTGCTGCAGGTGCGCACTCAAAGAACTGCCTAAGATGGAGTATACCGGCCACCTCTATAGCAGCAGCTTACTCCACCCACATTGCCTGCTTCGGCGAGGAGTAGAAATGCAATTGCACCCTCTCTACGGCTAGGGGGATGTTTATTTTCCTCGCTTTAGTAATGCTGAGCTATGTGGTCACCCGCATCCCACGCAAACTAGGCCCGCCCCTGAACTAAACAGCTCTCCTTGAACAAAGCAGCTGTGCTTGCACAAGAAATTTCCATCGTCATTAAAAGGGTAACCGAAGTTAAAGTTCAAGATAGCCGGCGGACAAAAACGAAGCTTACTAATATCTAGGTTGACGTTGGGTTGAGCGCTAGGGCGGCCGAGCACCGCGGTGTTGACGGCTGCAGCGATGGAGCTGGCACCCAATTGTCGTGATATAGCACACCTTTCCGTGACGCCCATGCACGGCTTCGTCCTGCAAGCAGTTGATTGGCGCACACTGCCTGCTTGCTCCAAGCAGGAGGCGAGGAGTTGGTGCTTCCCGGTCTTCGGAGAGGCGCGTAATTAGCTCAGCAGAGCAATGCCTCAGATCGCACAACTGCGCTGCTTATCCAACAACATCGTAGTCGCGTCATGCCCCGAGCTTCCTACTTTGACTCGCATTCATGAGCCAGCTATCTGAATTGAAACCGAATTTCCAGAACTGAAATCGGCGCACTTTTACTGGTGTATTTCGTTTTAAACCGACGTGTCCAACCCCCATGTATATAGTACCTAAAGTTGCGCACAGATGCGCCATATTGCTCTTCCAAGCATCCAAAGTGTGAGGGAAAGCCGCGTCTTCTGCATGCAGGACGCGGACTTCGTGCAGTGGTTAGAGCGAGTGCAGGCTCAACCGGCTTAATTCGGGCGGCGAAACTTTCTTTATTCAAGGCAGAATACGGTTACAGATTACGGTTGTACTGAATGACAGAGCTTGCTAGTAGTGCATCTGCTGCACCAAGGCTCAATGCGTTACGAACAAAGTACTCGCCATGTGGTGGATGGGTGGCGTCATCTGTTGTGAATGCCACAAATCACAAGCGCTTTCTTTTTAACAATCGGCGAACACTTGTGATAAAATTGCGTGTTATTGGTAAAGCAACACCGTTTTCAGCGAATTTGTGATTCTGGATTCAGTGATTGTGGAAAAGGGAGTGGAATGTGGGGACACAGTCGAAAGAGCACTCCCTCAGTTGTTTGAGTGCAATGAGCGGACTTGTCGCAGTAGCAGTATACTGTACACTCGCTTTCGAAATTAAATGAAAGGCGACTTGGTGAAAAAAAATTTAATTTCTTTAAATCTAAAGCATAATCGTTTATGCTTGTTGGTGCACAATGCAATTCTCACAATCACAATTAGGCTGCACATGTGTATTCAAGGATGCATGAACCGGGGGCAACGGTTAAATTTTTTCTTTGATATTGCCTGCCATTTACTTCTGACGGCACCTGACCTGTACATACTGAACGACGGTCGGATGCGGTACCCCCGCGATGTTGCTATCGCCTTAGCGGCGACCCACACAACGTCACAACACGTAATCAGATTCGCAAGCGGCAGGATTACCCCGCTGGCAGCGCGTATCCTCGAAGGCGGCATGGCACAAATCACCTGGTCATCGAAGGAATGAGCTATGGAGTAGTCAGGCATGCCCAATGCATATGCAACAGCACAGACGTCCAGCTGACGGCCTCAGCAAAAGGCAGGAAGTTCACCTCAGGGGTCCTTTAACCACCCGTCCAGATCACACACCCGGCATCTATCAGTGAAGAGCAGGCGGACGTGGTGTGGGCCTGCCAAGAAAATGCGGAAATCGTTCTAATAGCTCAGCCAGCGACTGCGTGGTGGGAGGCGGTTCTGTCCAGCTCGAACCCCGGTGGCAGCAGAGATGGCCGGCCATATTAGTCCCTCAGTTAAACGTTTCCGCCACCATCTGTCGCACCTGACAGAGAGATTATGAATTTAACCTGTTCGTTCAAAGGCAGCAGCGGCAGCTGGCGTGTTTCTCACAGCTGATGGCGTAGCAAGAAACCCATAACGTGGACAAGCAGAATCCGCTTCCTTTCACAAGTGAAGCTATTCGACTCGCACTTGAACCTCGCTCACGAATTCCCTCAAACGTCGACGTGTGTACAGTTGCGAAGTAATTGTGGCCAACGGGAAAGCATGTGTCGCATCCCGAGGTATTAGAACTTAGCGGTCATGCATAGTCTGTCGCGGCACAAATGTAGCGCGTCAAACGCGTATACACAAAGGCACTGCGTAGTCCACGCAGCGTCATGCCATTGTTTGGGTCCAGGAGCCCCGTTCGGACTGACGGACGGAACATAGAAGCGTCCCCTTTAAAACGCGGTTGTGGCATTTGCCACCGTGCTCGGCTTTTGTTTTCTTTTTTTTTAACTGTGTTGTAAATTTTTATTAAAATCCGCCATTTGCTTTCAATACGGTACGGTGTCCTACACTGCTAACCTTATGTTACCTCTCTGCTTTTGAGCCACCAATCCTCCAATCGTTTTTTGCTAACTTCCACCGCAGATTTAGTTATCATCATTGTTATCTCTAACCCTAGGGCCTCAGGAAGAGTGACTGTGCCTCCATCGACATCCGGATGGATACCATCACATTTTGATATGAGGCGTTCAATTGTTTCTACAGGTATACCACACACAGCACACATGCCATCTTCTTCGTTAAATTTATTTTTGAACCTGCGCGTTTAAGACACCCTGACCTATATAGTTGCAAAGAGTAGGGCACTGCCTCTTGAGTTATCATAGAACGATTCCTTCCTGATCTGTCTTTTCCTGTATCGATATAGTTCTACACTGTGCTTGTTTTCCATTGAATTAATCTAATTTATACTTTCCGCGTTTTTAACCTGTTGGTTAATGCTCTTTCTTTCTCCGTCCTCGTGTCCGGAATACTTACTGGTTAGCTTCCTATTTCTTTTCCGCCATTGTGAGTCAACGCTGTTTATGTATGACTATTTAAATACCATAGATGCCCACCTGCTATCGTCCAATTTCCTCAGGCGTTCTTCATATAGTATTTTGCTCTGAGCTTCCCGTGCTTGGAATGATGCCCAGCCCAGGAATGATGCCCCTTGTACTGCCTCATTTGTGGTTTTGCCGTGGGCACCTAGTGCTAATCTTCCAACAGCTCTCTTATTTACTTCTAATTTCGACTGAACTACTGCCCTTAAGCACAGAACCGCATTCCCGAAAGTAAGCCCAGACACCATTATTCCTTTCCAAATACCTCTCAGTACTTCATATTTGTTGTACCCTCATAATGCTCTATATGTTTCATTATCCCGGCATCTCTCCGCCCTTTTGCCCTAAGAGGACGTTCGTGTTTTCTGTGTATATCTGCCCTTCGTTTACCCCGAGATGTTTGTATTCGGCCATTCTGGGTATTTCATCTGCTTGTATTGTAAGCACCTGATCAGTTGTATCGTTGAAAATCATCACACCTGACTTAGTTGCGCCAAAACTGAAACTTAGAGCGTCTCCTTCGTCTCCACAACAATGAACCAGAGTTTGTAAATATTCCTGGCTATCTGCTAACAGTACAATATCGTCCGCATACATTAAACCCGGGAGTCGTTGCTCAACGACATTTCCGCCTAATCTGTACGACAGGTTATAACCTAGATTGCTTCCTTGTAGCCTTCTTTTCATATTTACCATATAAGGCATGAACAGCAGCGGGGATAGTGAGCAACCTTGCCTTAATCCTTTGTGTACCTCGACAGTTGTACTTTTTATCCCTTCCCATGTAATTTCAACTTTATTATCTCGGTATAATTGCTATAAAAAAATTACCGACGATTACGTTACTTCCTAATGCGAAATTTGAGCGCAGCAAATAAGCTGTTTCACCTTTTCGATAGATTGAGGCAAAGAAATCGAGCAACACATGTATGCGCTATCACAGAGTTTTTTTTTTATTTTTCACACGTATTCCTTTAACAAAGATTCCACTAACAGTTCTTGACAGTCATGAAGGAAGCTTTGTGGTCGGAGAAATAGACTGATATATGTTCGACTTGGTACACCAATGCTTGATTCTCAAAGACGAGATCTATACAAGTGCCTCGCGAGGTTGTCACAGCCGTGGGACGCGTTACGAGCGAGAGGAACGGGATGTTCTCCCGCATAAGTGTTAGGAAATTGCTGTTTGTCTTTATGTCAACATTAAAGTCCCCCACTACTAACATCGGTGTGGATCGATGGACGGTTAATGCGAGTTGCAGGAAGTGCACGACGTCTTTCGTGAGTGCGGTAGGGGCGAAGTAGGCAGCTACTACCAGCAAGCCGTTGGGCAACTTTGCGGCGCACAGTTCGCCAACTTCATGTGACGTGCCAAACATTTCGACTGGTATTGCAGAGAGACCTGTGCGCAAGTAGATAGCGACTCCCGCCGCTCTGTTGTGGTCTCTGCGAGCACCACAGCAGTATAGGAAATCTATGATTTCGAGAGGCCCTTCGGGATCCATCCAGGTTTCAGCAAAGCAAAGTACAGAGGAATGGCGCAGAATGTGATCGTGGTGTACGTCCTTGGCATGTGCGGCAAGGGAGCGTACGTTAAGAATGTGGTTGTGAATGATGAATCAAGTGCTGCCAGCGAATGACGCGTCCATTGGCTGTCTGCGTGTGTTACTGATGTGTGGTTAACATGTTAAGCTTCGCCTGTAAGAGTGGAACGCGACAGCGTCTTGCAACGCTGCCAGGGAGTCCACAGAACGCCATCGCCAATTCGGCTGTACGCCTTGCTGGACGGTAAATTTATTTTTTGAGGAAAGGAAATATATCTCTCTCGCATATCTGGGTGGACACCTGCACCTCGCCGTAAGGGAAAGGGGGAAGATGGGAGTGAACGAAGACGCCGTATTAGCTAGACGCGCCTTTGTTCATTCCAAACCATTCAGCTGGCATTACGGAGTGGCTAGCGTGCTCGTATCGCACTCCGGAGACCCTGGTTCGATTCCCCAACTCGACCAATTTCGTTCTCGGTTTTATTGATTTATGCGGTCTAACTAGAAAGGTTAATTAGGCTATTTCATATTGATATTATTGTATTTCTATCCATCGTGTTCTGTCATTAACCTGTCAATTGTTGGAACTGTCTAGGATGTTCGACACAACGTATATGAAACGAGCAACGTCTTACTGAGTGGGGAAGTGCGTGGTGGTGGAGGGAACGCGGCCTCGTACTTATCTGTTATTTTCCAGCAGCGTCTCCTTCCGCGGACGCTGTTGTCGCTGCGGCGCGCGTCTTTCTTTTCTTTTCTTCTGACATCTTCATTCTCCTCTATATGAATTAGGCTAATTGATTAATTAAGCAATTAACTAAACTCAGTCCAACTTAGTTGCAGCATCACTATACGATCCCTTTGATTGGTTGCATGGTTACTAGCCAAAGTACAATTGGCCCCATTTGAAATTCGCGCACTGTGACGTCACGAGCATTTCGACCAATTGAAAAGCGTGACAGTGGGGGCGGAGCTGGTTACGAGGCCGACGCCGACGCGAAACCCAGGAACGGACGCCAAAGAGCTGCGCTCTAAAAAATCAATGACCTCATGACAGATATTTACATCTTTTAATATGTTCCACAGGAGTTCCTTGTTCACGTTATCATAGGCACCGCTTATGTCGAGGAAGGTTAAATACAGATGTATGTTTTCCGCCTTAGCTATTTCTATGCACTGGGTAAGCACGAAATTATGCTATCAGCTAAGCGCCTACCCCTTCTGAACCCGATGTGAAGTTCTTCGAGTATCCTATTACTTTCTACCCATGACTGCAATTTTGATTTCACCGCCTGGATTGCCAGCCTGTACATAACAGACGTTATCGTAATCGGTCTGAAGGATTTTATGTGCAGCCTATCTCCTTTCCCTTTGTGAATCAAATTCATTTTACTCTGTCGCCCGCTGTTTGGAATTTGCTTATTTGTCATGACTGTTTCAACTGCTTTTAACAGCCTTGCCTTGATTCTTGGACCAAGCTCATTAATCACCTTGATTGGAATTTCGTGTGTCCCTGCAGATGTGCATTTAAAAGTATTTCCTTGCGCCTTTTTCCTGTTAAGACTGGTCAGTTCTAAGCTGTTCTCTATTCTGGTGTCTTGTGTTGCTCTCATATGGGGAGATTACCGTATCGTCGTTCTTAAATTACTCAGCTGTAACTGATGTAATGTAGTTCACAGCGTCGTCTCCCTCTAAACATTTTCCCTCAGCATCTTGAATCTGTTCCTGCGTTTTTTTTATTAGTTTTATTTAGCCAGCTTATATGGCTGCAGAATTTTCTTGGGCCCCCTTTAGTTGCATCGCGAACTTCAGCCAGCCAGCGATCAGAGGAGTGCTTTAGTTTGGCCTGGATGAGAACCTGCACTTGCTATTTCTTTTATCGATAAGATTCCCATTTTTGGTCTTTTTCCTCTTCAGATAGCCCATCGTTGTTCGATGGCCTCCTTAATTTCCATATTCCACCAGCTTCGTGGCTTCCTCCTTCTTATCCAGTGATTTATTCCTTTTGCTTGTTTCATTTTTGTACAGATAAGTAGTTCTAACTTATTATAGTCCCACTTTTCCATGGGGCGTTTCTCTGTTGCTTCCGCAATGTCGGCTGCTATCAGCGTTATTTGTTCGTGGTGTAATTTTGCGTTCTCATTTTGACTTCTCTGCATTTCTCTTTTGATCTGGGCTCCCAACTGTAGACTAATACGCTTATGATCACTTCCCGGGCTATACTTCCCCTCTTTGCATATTTCCATTATTGCGAGCTTGCTATAGACCCCCTGCGACATTAGACAGTAGTCGGTGGTCGTCTGCCTATTACGTAATTCCCACATGACGTGTAGCATCAACTTCCCGCTGCAATCTGTGTATCCATTCAGATTCTCGATGTGGCCATTCATGTCATCAAGCAGAATAATATGGGCACCGTCTCCAAACTGGTTTATATCGTCATTGAGACACCTTGATCCTTGTTTTCTTGCCTTCGTTTGTCTCCTATCCCCTAAATAAACTACTCCTAGCCATGTCCTTGTAGCGGATACGTTCTTTACGGGTTGATTTTATTCTTTGTGGTTATAGGCTGGCTCCACCTTTTGTGCACTGACTGTATCAGGTGACACCAAATACATTGCCGCTGTGTGTGCCAGCAGCTCGCCATGATCGATGCCGTTGTCACGACAACGTATCGCCCTTCTCGCTTTGTGATTGTCTTCCGGCACCTGTCTCGGGGTAGCCTGAAGTTAAAAGTGTGCGAGCCTTCAAATCAGCAGAAGAGAAACAGAAATGCGTATGTATCGATCCTCATGTGCGCTGTGCCTGGCCTACCGCGCGCGGTGGGTAAGCCCGGAGGCGCGCATCGAGCCTCCTCTCTCACAGTCTGCCCGTATGTGGCTGCGAGAGCGCGTGCCCGTCGCACAGGTCTGCACCGATGTTCCCATTTCCGCTGCAGCAGCGGCGAACCCGGTAGGCTGGACTCGCTGGACGCACTCTTAAGCCATGCGCGCTGGCGATCTCTCCTCGTGCAAAGCGGTGACCGATATACGAAGAAGACCGACGAGTTGTCTGCAGATATGGCGTCGGAATTTGTGCTGGCCCTCGCAGTGGTCAGGTATGACAGCAGCGCTTGTTTGTTGGCATAAAATGCCTCGGGAACCGATTGCGCATTCGGCGTCGTTTTGCGAATTTTCAGTTGAAAGCACTTGGGACCTTCGCCTCGACATCGTCCCTCCGTCCGCCCACACGCTCTGGCCACCCACCAAACGTGCTAACGCGGACACCCGGCCTGCTGTACGGGCCAGGGCTGAAGCTTTGCGGGTCTTGAGATGTGCAGTTCGCGCAAGAGGGCAGGGGCCGCGTGAGCTTGAAATAGCCTTTCATGGTTAAAAATTTAGCCCAGCAGAAGACACGAGCAGAGTAAGTCCGTGTCTCTTATGTGTGTATAGTGCGTCTTTTTACCGTGAACTCCAGCAATCCATCTAGGCCAGCTCTCGGCACTGAAGCGTGTTTCTACGCCGCCGATTGCCAGCATCTCATGGCTGCGGTATAACGGCGGCGGGGATGGACGCAAGCGCAGCCGGCTCGGCGGGGACCACTTGCTTCACCTCCTCCTCTCTTCGTGCGTGGCGTGGGCGACCGCCAGAGGTGTGGTGCGGTAGCCCCCCCCCCCCCCCCCCCCCCCTCTCTCCCCGTTACCGAAGAAATGGAGAGACTCGCATTTCTTTCCGCATGAACGAGCAAACAGCGCGCGCGCCATTTCGTGCGGGCCGTGGACGAGCACTCTCCTGCTAACCCCTTCCCCTCTTTTCTGCACTCACTCGGAGGAGCCACGTTCCCATGCAGTGTGTCTGTTGCACACTCGCGCTGTCTGGCCACACTGTGTGCCACGCGGAAGCCCGTGCGAGTCGGCCTGCCGGCGCTGTTGCGGTGCCCGCAGTGGGCCAAACAAAATGTCGTCTGCGCCGGCTGTGAATGCACAAGCGAAAGGGTGAAGAGGAGAGAGAGAAATAAAAGGGAGTCTTTTTTTTTTTGTAATACGACAGTCGTAAATTGCGTGGCGCTTGGCGGATACCTGCGCTGTAACTTTGGAACTATTTTTCCCCCTTTGCGAACAAGAAGCGAGTTTTGTTTGGGTCGCTCGAGTATTGCGACGTGCTGTTGGTCGATTGGTTATAGTGCGGCGCAGAGAATCCTCGGCTGCCTCCAAACGCGGCATTTTGCGTACACAGAGCTGTCTATAGAGAGAACGTGGTTTGGTAAGGAGAGGGGAAAATCAACTGGCGCAGCTAACTGGTCACCGAGCTAAGCCGCGCCAGGTTGCAGGGGAGACGGGGATTAAAGACAGGCGAAGATGAGCGAAGGGCTGCTTCAGCACGCTTTTCTAGGAAATGGCTGTGTTGTATCCCGCGTCTTGTCGCATTCCTTGTCACGTAGTGTTGCTACGGGGCACGTAATGGATGCACGGCAGGAATATTTTTGGAGTGATTTAATTTAAGGAAGAAGGTAGGGAGGAGAGTTTCATGTCTGTATAAAGTAGAGGTGGAGTGTAGCAGAGGAGATAAAGCGTCCCTCCTATGCGCCGCTTACGTCCGATCCCCAGCCGTACGCAGGTTGCGTATTTGTTTGTGTGGCACCGTGCCTCTGCACCCGCCTGCCTAGCCAAATAAAAAGAAAATAGTAATAAAAAGCGGCGATAACAATTCAATTTGTCAAATCAGCGTTATTCTTATGCCTTGTGCAGTTTCTTTCGCGCTCCTGAAGCTGCGTGTAGATATGCGTAGCTTTTGCTTTTCCTTGGCACTAACGACTGCACTGCGTTCTTTCATCGCGCGGCGTGCATAGTTCGGTGCTGGTCGAAACACCTGCTCTGACAGCGTATCCGCAATACGCAGATCGGTTGCGGCGCTCGTCAGCGCCCGCGCCATGACCTTGCGACATTCTCGCTTGTCCCCTCTCAGTGAAGCGTTGTTCGAAACTGGGTTATTTTTTTTTTTTTGTTCTACCCTCCGAGAATCTGTCGAAGCAGCGCAGCTTGCAGTTTGGGTCTCAATAGCATGAGCTACGATCTGCTCAACCTGTATTCTCGTTTTTTTAGTCTGAGCTGTAGTAAAAAAAAAATGACTGACGATTTAGCCTGGTTGCGAATTAGGCGCGCTATAACTAGGATTTTCTCTTGGGTTTCGGGTCGAGGCTCGGTTTTCAAGGTCAAGCAGGCTTGGGACAAAGATCGGGGGGCCTTAGCGCAGTAGAACTGGAGGGGACGTGCAGAATTAGTCATCCTCTGCGTTAGATTCATGGATCGCGGGTAGCCCACTCCTGCAACGGAGAAAGAATGGCACAAGTGAATCATGACCGGAGCGAAGAAATCGCGACACGCGGCGCTATTGTTGCCGAGTACGCCGATAGCGAGAGTGCCAGGAACATCCCATTTCCTACAGCGGGGGTGGCCAGCAGAAAGCAGCCCACCTAGACATTCGCCCATCGGAACAGCAACGAACGCCTGTAGATGTCTTATCGGCCAAACCATGTGCTAAGGTGGCTAAGCACATAATCTAGTTTTATTTATTTTTTTGTGCTAGTGTGGCGAGCAACGTTATCTTTATCACCGTTTTCCTTTAAAAATGTGCTGGGGATGCACTGTCAAAAGTAACGTGTGGCAGTGCCTGCTTTCGGATGGGCTTCTGTCTGTCGGCCACCCCACTTTGGAAAGTGGAATGTGCAGGCACTCTCGCTATCTGCGCTCTGAGTTACGCCATATTTGAGTTACTCTGAGTTACGCCACCACTCTGAGTTACGCCATATTTGGTTATAGTTGCGTTATGCAGCTCGCCTGGGCAGGACTTGCAACTTCCTGTCCCTTGATGGGCTCCGTCGTGGGCAGCTCCCACTGCAGCCGAATAGCATTTTTTTATGGATTCCTTCAACAAATGATCGCCTTCACAAACAAAGGTGGACCGATGCCAGTGCGCAGTTCCCGCAAAAAAAAAAAAAAAAACTTTCCCACATACCACGTCGTACATAGTGAAGTAGCATAAAAGCAAGCAAGAATCATCCCTCATAGCTTCTAAATCTCTCACTGATGGTGACGAAACTGGCCAACGGCGACCTACTCCTCCAAATCAGAGGCATATCACAGTATTCTAAGCTCTCAAACATAATAACCTTTGGCGATGTACCTGTTTCCATTAGTGCCCATCGATCCCTCAACACTGTCAAGGGCGCAATTTCTGAACAAGACTTTCTCACCCTGGTTGAAGCAGAATTTCTGGATGGTCTCAAAGACCAGAATGTCACTGATGTCCAACGCATAAAAATCAGAAAAGATTAAAAGGAAACACCAACAAAGCGCTTAGTTCTGACGTTCGCCTCCAGCCAACTTCCTGATACGATAGAAGTAGGTTATGTGAAAATAGCAGTCCGACCATCCATCCCCAATCCTCGCCGGTGTTACAGGTGCCAGAAGTTTGGCCATGGATCCCAGAGTTGTGTGCCAAATGTGCACCTAACGAACACGAATCCGCGGTGTCTGCTACCCAGCGCCAAAGTGCGCTAACTGTGAAGGGGACCACCCCACGCATTCTAGGTTGTGCTCATCATGGAAGAAAGAGAAGGAAATAATGACTATTCAAACTTAGGAAAACATAACATTCCAGGAAGCACGGAAACGATTTGCGCAAACCCAGGGAACTTTCTTGTTCACGGCAAAAGCAAATTTCGCCGATGTGGTGCGACGGGGCGGGGCACCACACCAGGCTTCGGCACCTGCCCAGGCCACACACAGTGAGCGTGAGGAAGGGCCATCCGAGCCCCGGGCATACGCAGCAAAGGCTGCCCTGCCACCCTCGAAAAGGGTCCTTTGGGTCGGCCGCCCGCCAGTCGGGAATGGCCACAAGCAGTACACCCGTGAATTCTCCGCGGGGCTTCAGAGCCTCTAGTGAGGCGCTGGACGTAACACCTCTGCTGCACCGGCGGCGGAGCTCTCTTGAACGAAAAAAGGGAAAAATCCTGCAGTAACCGATCCCAAAGAAACAGGGACCTAAGTTGTCGAAATACATAAAAAAAAAATCATAATGGCTTTCCTAATACACTGGAATTGTAGGGGATTATTTAATAATATAAACGACATTAAAAACATCTTAGCCGCATTCTCACCTTTGGCCTTATATGTACAGGAAACAAACTCAGGTCCCCAACGCACAAATGGGCTCAAGAAACAATCCTTCGCCGCGACCGAGAGAAAACAAGCCGGCTCTCTGGTGGCGTTGCCATCATTGTAAAATATGACGTCCCAGCTCGTCAGCTTATTCTAAAGACTAAATTTGAAGCCGTAGCAGCCACTCTGCGTACACAAAACAATAACTGTGTTTTTTGTGTACAATATTGTGCATCTTTGTCGTGAACACTTCAAAAAAAAAAAAATTTCCCGTATCAACCGCTGGCTCGTTTGCGGTAAAAATGAGCCAAGACCTTGCGTATTGTGGTAACTTTTGTCTCGTAGCAAGTTTTACAACGATACTTACTCGATGCAGCTGCAAATCACGTAACCCTGTAGTCGTCTGCGCCGAGATGGACCAACTGAAAGCCGCCAGCGCCGGATCGCCGCGAAGGGCGGCAGTGGCGCCATCAAAGGACCTGCGCAGCTTGTAAAGCTGACCTCGGCGCCCTTCGCGTCGTGGCGCTTTCCTATGCAAACAACAGATGGCGCTAGCGAAAACCTCCGTTTGTAAAGGGTGTGACCACGACATCATCATCATCATCAATTGGCAGCTTTCGGTTCGTCGGTTACAGGGCAGACGATTACGGGTTTGCATCATGCGTGGCTGAGCCAGGTAAGTACTGTTGACAAACTTGCTACGAGACAAAAGTTACCGCAATACCCAAGTTCTGTGCGCAGGTTCGGCGTTAACGAGCCAGCGGTTGAGACGATACAATTTTTCAGTCTTCACGATAAAGATGCACAATACTGTATCTTGAGCCTCACTTCACAATAACAATACATGAATTAGACGATATTTTAGAGCAGCTACCAGAATCCTATCTGGTAGTTGGCGATTTTAATGCACATTCCTCTTTCTGGGGGAGTGAAAGAAACTGACGCCAGAGGGCAAATTGTAGAGGACTATTCTGAGCAGTAATATTTCTTTGTTGAACTCGGGTAAAACCACGTGCTGCTCCCCAACCTCAGGGTATAGGAGTTGTTTAGATTTGTCTTTAAGTTCGCCGTCTGTTTTTAGTGATTTTAAATGAGATGTAATTGACAACCCATATGGCAGCGATCACTTCCCCGTAATAATCAGTTTAACGTCTCCACTGTAAGTCATCAAAAAAAAAAACCGCAACGTTGGAAGCTTCCTTTAGTAGACTGGCAACTCTTTAAAGCAGAAACCAATTTAGAAAAAAGTTTTTGAAAATCTTGATATCAATGAGATAAGTGGAAAGTTCACAAATTGTATCAAAGCTGCCGCACACTTAGCTATTCCTAAGTGTTCTGGAATGGGGCTGCAAAACCACAAAGCGTGGTGGACACAAGATTGCAAGGATGCAAAAAAGTACGGCAAAATAAAGATTCGGGTACTTTTCGCTGGTACCCCGCACATGAGAACTTCGTAAATTTTAAAAAGGCAAGAGTTAAATTTCGGTACGTGTGTCGTGGTGCCGAAAAAGCTTCATGGCAGAGTTACGTCTCATCCATAAACAGTCAGATCACATCAAAAAAAAAAAAAAAATATGCGAGCAGGTAAGAAAATTACTGTGGCAGCTTCTCACCATTCGCAGTTTCGCTTTTGACAACACCTGCTACACAAACAAGCACAAGGGAACGGGCAAACGTGTTAGGGGAGCACTTCTCTGCAGTTTCTAGTTCGCCACATTATACCTAGCCATTTCTGAAATGCAAAAACATAGCCGAAAAACAAATATTCCCAACAAGTTGAGCTGCTAACGAACAATACAATAGATTAATTACCCTGCAGGAAATCAATAGAGTACTGTCTGCCGGCAAAAAACTGCTCCAGGACCCGACCAAATACACTATAAAATGCTGGCCCATCTTTTCCAGCCTACCGTAGGGGAACTTTTGGATCTCTTCAACAAAATATTCATAGAGGGAGAAATACCCGTGGAGTGGAAAACCGCCATTGTAGTACTATTCCTGAAGCCTGGAAAGCCACCAACCTCCCCTTATAGTTATAGGCCAATAGCCCTTACAAGCTGGTCGCCAAATCTTTTGAAAGTGTTGTGAATATCAGACAAACCTTTGTCCTAGAATCCCGTAAACTTCTCAACATTTATCAGTGCGGATTAAAAAAAAAAAAGAACGTTCTCAACAACTGACCATCTTGTTTGGTTTGAAAATACTGTCTGGGAAGCATTCATACACATGTATACAGCACTGTCTTGCCGTCTGTTTCGATATGGCGAAAGCATAGGATGCAACCTGTAGGTTCGGGATCCCTCCGCGACCTAGTGGACCTAGGCATCCGCGGCGGGATTTTGAACTGTTTGAATGATTATCTGTCCAACCGATTATTTCATGTACGCATAGGCTCAACCCTGTCGATAAACTTCGTTCAGGAGAATGGGGTACCTGAGGAGTGTGTTTTAAGCACAGTACTTTTTGTTGTGTAAATGAATTCAATTTGCTAAATTATTCCCACATCTATTGTGTATTCAGTCTAGCCTACCCATCTTCAAGCGTATCAGCATACGAGAGACAAGTATAGCTGGCAATAAACAAACTAGTGACGTGGGCAGCTAGGGATGGATTCCAGTTTTCCACCCAAAAAACAGTGGCTGTTCTGCTCTCGCTCAAATGAGGCTTACAAACTTACCCCACCTTACACCTAAGCAAAACCGGATTACCTGTAAAAAAAATGAACATACATTTCTAGGCATTACGTTTGACAAAAAACCTACCTCACGTAAACGCTTTCAAAACGAAAGCCTCTAAACCCCTGAACATACTCAAAGTACTCTCAGGAAAACTCTGGACGTCCGGTAGGACATGCCTATTACAAATATGTCGCTCTGTTGATGCTCTATTTGAATACGGATGTATAGTGTACGGGTCAGCGAGACCATCGTGGCTCAAACGATTGGATCCAGTCAGTGCAAAACCCAGGGCTGCGTCTCTCAACTGCCGCGTGCAGGGCATCACCAGTAGATAGTCTTCACAGATGAACCGCCCCTCGCAGACAGAAGAATGCTCACGTGTGCATACATGCTGAAAATAAGGTCCTTATCGAAACACCTCTGTTGCAAAGTGCACTTCAAAACACTGCTTAGCAATAAACCCCAATCTATCAGGCCTTTACTGCTTCGCTTCTATAACGTGTACCAAGAATTAGCCATGCTAGCTACCCTACCTCATGCCGCCCCAAGGTATGATCCATTACCACCCTTGTATAGCCTCTCTTCCGTATGTGAGTACACGTTAACACACATCCGTGAAACGCAAACACCGCACGAAAACATGCTACAAGAATACTTAGTTCTAAAAGAAAAATTACGAACTGCACAGAATTTTATGCAGATGGCTCAAAAACAAAGTTATGTCGGAAGTGATGTTGTACAAGGTGACTGTGAAATAATAGTAACGCTACCAAGCTGTACATCTATATTTGCCACTGAATGTCCTGCTGCCTGCTTGGCTGTCGACTAAATAATGTCAGGATATCAAAAACAGCATAATCTGTACTGATTCCCTTAGCTTACTCCCGAAAGACGCGGGTTTGATCCCGGCCGCGGCGGTCGAATTTCGATGGAGGCGAAATTCCAGGGGTCCGTGTACTATGCGATCTCAGTGCACGTTAAAGAACCCAGGTGATCGAAATTTTCGGAGCCCTTCACTACGGCGTCTCTCATAGCCTGAGTTGCTTTGGGACGTCAAACCGCATAAACCAAACCAAACCTTAGCTTACTTACAGCATTGCATCTTAGAAAAGCAGCTGAACCTTTAATTGGAAGCATCATTCGCAACATCAAAAAAGCCACAACTCAAGGACGCACGTAAATATTCTGCTGGGTCCCGAGCCATGTCGGTATAGATGGAAACGAGAGAGCCGACCTGTGTACTGCACGAGCTCGAAAGGAAATGAAGAAAATACACACACCCTACAAATATTGCATCAAGTTCGTACAGTGTAAGCTCAGAGATCAATGGCAGGCTAATTGGAAAAATGAAGTAAATAATAAGTTACACCTTGCAAAACCCATCATTGGAGAATAGAAGGCGTGCACACACCAAGAACGTTTCACTGAAGTTATTTTGTGTCGTCTCCGTATTGGACACACTCACCTTACGCGTAGCTTCCTGTGAAAAGAAGACAGACCTGTTTGTGAAAAATGCGGAGATGGACTTACAGTAAACCACATATGCACAAAACTTGCATCACTGAGGAAAAAATATTTTTCTACATTTTACAAAGAACACATTCCTTTTCATCCAGCATTGATTTTAGGTGATGGTGCGCTTGATGATATGCCACTTGTTTTTAGCTTTTTGAGGGAAGCTTGGAAAGCTCTGAATTCTGACTCTGTGCCTTGCTACATATATTGATACACCTCAGCCGCATTCTCGTTCCCGAGAAGAGAGCTGAGGTCTTCATTAGATTGGTTGGGAGCCTCGAGATCCTTGCCCAGCCAAGGATGGTCACTGAGGCTACCCGACTTTTAAAGTTTTGCCAGTAGCCATTTTGAACGTTTCTTTGTCATCACTAGGGTGTACAAACTAACCTTTTAGGCCCTCTACATCCCGGATTATATTTCACATTTCTATAAAATTCGGCAGAAAACTTTTCCTATGCCTTGATCTTGGCGCATGATGGCCTTAGTTGCCTATGTGCCATTAAACACAACACATATAACCATTAACGCTATTTTTTTTTTCAGCGCACGTTAAAGAACCCCAGGTGGTCAAAATTTCCGAAGTCCTTCACTACGGCGTCCCTCATAGCCTGAGTTACTTCTGGTCGTTAAACCCCAATAAACCTATTTAGTGAAGGATTAGGGTCGCGTCCAACCGGACAAAGTACAAATAACAAAATATTTGATGAACTGCGTTTCAAATCACAGGACAAAAGGGAAAAAAGAAAACTGTTTATGTGCCAGCACTTAAGGTGTACCTGTCTCTTTTCTCATTATTTATTTTCGTGACACGTGGTCGCGTTCCATGTTCCGCGGGCGTTTGTTATTGCCCATTGCGCGGAATTTTGCACTTGCTGCTTTCACCCGACACGAGAAATAATTCGGAATTAGCATAGGATACGGTGCGCGTTCGTTCTGCTGGTCCGGAATGAGGCAATGTCCAAGGATGCTGCGTTGGATGAAAGGCTGTTTTGAAAAGTAGTTTGGTTAGGTTTGGTTTATGGGGTTTAACGTCCCAAAGCGACTGAGGCTATGAGAGACGCCGTAGTGGAGGGCTCCGGAAATTTCGACCACCTGGGGTTCTTTAACGTGCACTGACATCGCACAGTACACGAGCCTCTAGAATTTCTCCTCCAAAGAAATTCAACCGCCGCGGCCGGGATCGAACCCGCGTCTTTCGGGTCAGCAGCCGAGCACCATAACCACTGAGCCAACGCGGCGGCGTACGTCGAAGCTTCTGCCGGTGTGTAAACTACGGAGAGCCACGAATCTGCCCGGACGTCCTGACTACGTCATCAGCTACCGTAGCTTTGCGTACCGTTTCGCTTCTCGCCGCACAAGCTTTATTACGTGTCAGTGTCCGTCTAAACCGCGCTCAACATGGTCGCCTGACTCTGCACGTTTCCCGCCGTTAGACGCCCCCTCTTTCGAGGGAAATTCGTCCGTGGCCGTCGTCTTGAGCCGAGCTGGCTGTACTTCAGCCCCTGAGGAACGAAGGATGCACGCTTGGCGAGGAAGCGTAGAGCCAAGGTCTTCCTGGCTGTCAATCAGGGCATGACGGAATACACTGCGCCGTTGTCCGAGCTCTTCCAATCAGCGTATAGTTCAGGTGTAAGGGGTCAAATGCAGCACGGTGAAAAATTGGAATCCCTTATACATGCTTGGCCCATGTGACACTTTTTCAATGGGCCATTAGTCGCCGTTGTTCTATCCGTGTCTCATTTGTGCTTCACTCTGGTTTGCTATTTTATGCTTGCATGGTCGGCAGCGGAAGTCTGCGGGATGCGTGTTCTGGGGAACAAATATATTATAGCGCTGCCTCGCGGCCTGCCTGCTGTTGAATCGACCAGCGGGTGAAGCATGCGTGTACTTGCTGGCATGTCAAGCGATTGAGTTGGATGCCGAAATAATTATTTTGCAGTCAAGCTGTTAGTGGCTCACGGCGTCTATCCTTAGCGTAGCACATCACGTGACTAGCGTTGCTCGCATGACCGTGACGGCACGTGAGCGGCAGCCAGGAGCTCCGCACAGGTGGAGCCAGCAGAAACAGCTCCGGTGGTGAAACGCATTTATGATAAAGCATAATCGTAGGGGTGTTTTTTTCGCACACTGGCATCCTGTGAACTTTTGCCGCAGACTGCACGTATGCATCGTACGTGTATGTATTTTGATAATGTCCCTTTCTGGAGCAGCCCCATTGGAACAGCTGTACAGTAAATATGTGCGAAATTTAAGGTTGAGGTAGGAATACACTTTCGATAGGTGGTGGGCCGAAGAGATAAAAAATATATAAAAATAATAAAGTAAAAATTGCCCTACCCGCGCCGCCTATGGCGTCACAACGCGTGCCGCGATAGGGACGGCCGCCAAGCAGCATGCAGGATAGCCCCGCTGCGCGAGGCCCAAACCGATCGAGGTCCCTGCTTCTGCGCCCAACTCCGGCCCTGGCCGCTGGAATGTAACTTTAGTAGAAGCCAAGAGGTGGCGGCACTGGCGCTCCCCACGTGACTGTCAGCCCACGAATTTTGCGGACCGCGAGACTGGATTTTTTGATCGCAAGACTCACTCCTTGCGCTTTGGTATTCTTAAAACCTCATCAGTCTGACGATGCAGTTCCATACAACAACCTTTCTTCACCTATGTCCTTACTTTCCATCGCCTTCAAGAAGGATTGTTGCGCTATGCAACTGAGGCAGCAGCTTACGCCGAGAGAAACAATAAAATTTTGATGCCACATTCCGGGATGATTCGTAACATGCCCTCGCGCTGCAGAACAAAAATACAGACGGGCAGATTGCTATATCCTCACTTCGTAGCCCCCAATCATCCCTTTTAGCCCTGTATCGTCCCGCATGCCGAATGGATAGTACAAGGTGCTAAAATCCTTTCACATGATTGTACGAAGCTTTATTGCTCTTGGAGGCTCCTTTTTATTCCTTGTGCTTTTTGCGCGTCGGAATTCGTTGCGACATTTACGTCGATTTATGATGCTAATGTGGCGTTTTTTCTTTTTTTTTTCTCCTTTCAGTACATTCAGAAGACACTCTAGCGTCTTGCGTTGTATCATGGGCATGCATCCGTACTTGGTTCGTAGTTCCGTTTCGTATAATTTTTTTTTAGGTTGGACACCTTTCAGTGCTTGAGTCTCAACGTGGCCGTGTTTGGCGTAAAAAACGCAGCCCAGGAATGCATGCGGCGTCAACAGCCTAGATGCAGTGTGAGTCTGCGGTGAAGGCTTCGATTCTCTTAAGTACCGCAACATGTGTAACATGATTGTCCGTTTGAGTAGCGTGGTTTGTGCAGCACAGCCGGAGCGTAGGACCAGCCGAATGTATGAAACTTTATCTGCCGAACAAGCTCGCGTTTGGGGTCTTGAAAGGAGAGCGCAGAGCTTTGCCTGTTCTTGTCCAGCCCAGCGGTACAAAAGGCGCTCGGCATACGTCGGCAACAAAGAACCAGGACAAGGGCCATTCGAGAAGCAGTGGGAAGAACCGAAGAGCGGGCTACCTCGTTTTCATTTATTATTCTTCCACAAGGGACATTACATGAGAGGTGGGCTGACAGAGTGGTATTATTTCGGATATAGGCGATCTTCGACGGCACATTCCGAGTGAACAGGATTGACGAATGGCCTTCGGGTGGAAGGCCATTCCAGTCGTTTTGGGGGAAAAAAAAAATACTGCTGATACGTTACAGTGCGAGGCTGCTCGGGGTAAACGGGCTCTTTTGAGCCGCTCACTAAAGTTTTTTTTTTTTTTTCCTGGATGGGGGAAAGAGGTGCGCTTCGTTTGGATTCCAGGTCACTGCTGTGTTTTTCAAAATGGTGCAGCAGACTTCTTGACAAAATCAGCTCTCAATGCACTTTTCAGCGTTACCACTATATAACCTCCGCGTGCAACGATCCCTTGCTCTCTACCGCTGACTACCAACATCCCATGCACCCACGGAAGGCTCGTGCGTGCAAATCCCGGCAGTGCGAGGTAGCGGTGACTCTCATGCGGTGCAGGATCCCCTGATTAAATCTTTAGTTATGTAGATGGGGGTTCAGTCCCACAAACCATTGCGCAGCTTGTGGAGAAGTCGAAACATTGGAGCATTTCCTGCCGTCTCTTGCCAGAGGTTTGCTCATCAGAGAATGACACAGCTAGAAGTTCTCATTGCAAAGTTGGGACTCACTTTGTCGGTCCCGCTTCTTCTCTCCTTCGGTGCGAGCGCCAGAGGTTTTGCATTGCATCAGGTTTGATTTTACCTCCACAATTACATAGTAGCTACTGGCAGATTCCATTGCTAACTGTATCCAAACTTTCCGCATTTAAAAGATATTTCAGTAATTTTCATGTATTGAATTCTTTGATCGTCTCTCCCGTTTTTTTCTTCTCTTTTCTCTTTAATCATAACGATTTGTTACCCAAAGCACAACCATTTTCCTGGCACCATTTTACCCTCTTCTTCTGGCTCTCCTCACTGAACCCTCCGTCGTGGGTATGTGCCATGTCACTAAGGCAACAACAACAACAATGTGCATTGGGACGGGAATCACGGGGTATCCGATGAGCGCGTGTGATACGGGGGGCATCGTGGTTAAAGGTGGGATAAAATCTATGATACAAGGGAAGACGGGCGATTTTAGTGCAGAAATGCATGCATCATAGATTTTATCCCACCTTTAACCACGATGCCCCCCGTATCACACGCGCTCATCGGATATCCCGTAATTCCTGCCCCACTGTCATCTTTGCTGTTGTTGCCTTAGTGACATGGCACATACGGTGACATACCCACGACGGGGTAGGCCAGGGTTCAGTGAGGAGAGCCAGAAGAAGAGCGTAAAATGGTGCCAGGCTAATGGTGCGATAAGAGTAGTGGCGACAAATGAATCTGGGAGCACGGTTCCGGACAGATTCGAGCGTGGTGATAACAAAAGAAGTTATGAGGTTTTATGGAACAGGGGACTAATGAAAGGCTACGCTGTAAATACCCTAGAACTTGATTTGCTGAATTAGTAACATGATGAATGTGATGGGACCAGATTAAGTCCTTACTTAAGTCGATGCCAAGGTATGCTTGTTGGAGTCAGCTCGTATTATAGGAAGTCAAGTGCGGGCGATGACAGCACCGCCGCTTCTGTTTTCCGTACGCAGTGAACGATAGGAACAGTCCCCGCTCACGGTAGTCTATATTAGAGAAAAGAAGCTGTGTAACCCACTGCGCCCTGTAACGCAGCGGCGGCAGTCTTGGTACTGTCGAGAAAAGAACTAATAATAAACACATGAAAACGTTTTTGTTTCCTGGCTACTTTTGGCAGCACTAAAGCCGCATTATTGGCCGAAACATACTAGGAACGCTTTAAATGACCTTTCCTTTTTTGTGGATTGTGGAAATTACTGCATAAATAAAAGATAATGTCAAACGACTACAAATTATTTATCACCGCTTTCTGGACCTGTGTGAACCTCCCGCTCTTTCTGACGCCAGACGACGCATACACTCTATGCCTAAAGTCGGATACAACTTAAGTCTGCGGAGAAGCTCCGCCCACGTTCAGCCTCCGCGCACAGAATTCCTCCTAGAAGAAAAAGTAGTCAGCTGCTTAAACGTTTCTTGTTACGTAAACAAGAAGCTTATCACAAGAAAAAAAGATATGAGCTCTAGACGTGGATTGTTTGGTATAGTCAGACATTAAGAAGCCGGTTTCGTTTACTGTTGTGATTGGCCAGTGGAGTAATACAGGGCGCCGCTGTCTTCGTGACGCTTAGATATGCGCCGCAGGATGGCGTTTCGTGGACGATGCGACCCACCCGGCTACAGTGTTCTAGAAGAACACTGCACCCGGCTGACAACTTGCTCCCCCGTTCGTTGTTGACAGGAGGCGTAGAAGCAGGCTGTTCTCTCTTTGGTGCGATGTACAGGGCCGTGTTGTGTAACTTGATGTCAAAATGCAAGAAGGCAGCGCGACGAACAGCACAGGAACTGAAACGGCGCTAGCATCGTTCTGTGCGCCGTCGGTTACTAGCGCGTAACGTAGCGTACGGCCCCCGCTGTGTCGTCGTGGGGTCCTTTGGGAGATTTGATCGAGAGGCGAAGATGGTGCAGAGAGCAGTTCTCGTAATAAGCGATTGTGGGTGTATGCACCGTGCTTTGCCTTTTCGCTTCTTGTGGCTCGCATTGTCCTGGGCTAACAGTGCTTCGAAATTTGGGGTTGCGGCCCACCACGCCATAGAGTTTCTTACTATTACCTAGAGGGAAAGCTGGCAAGCCGTCTATGGGAGTTTGCATGGAGACCCCACGTGACCACCTCAGCCACCATGGGCGCTCAAAGCATCATGGGGCGGTGAGCTACTTGTTGCGGAACTGCAACTTTTGGCCAATAAATAATAAAAAATAAAGCTGTTTGATAACTACAAACGTCTTAACATTCAATATCTTGTCTAATGATTGCAACAAACGAGCAGAAAAGTATTTAAGTGCAAAGTTTGCCTAAAATAAGAGATGACTAGCTTTCCTATTGGCCAAGTGATGAACACTAAAAAAACTAATATTTCGTAGTTAACAGGCGCACTTTTAAAAGTAAATATGTTTTCAAAAAAAATGTTGTTGCTTAGATACTTTAAGAGGTTTTTTAATGGCATTTCGGAAAAGTGAAACCTTTTATTGGCGTCGTGTGTCTAAGAGTTTTCACTACTATGAATTTTGCACACTGCGTTCGCGCGAAAGTCGTCTGCGCACACACGAACAACGTTTTCGGAATGAAACTTCTTAGTAGTGCCACTCCGTGTTCCCGAAAAAGTACGACTATTCCGCAACAAGTAGCTCACCGCCCCATGATGCTTTGGGCGTCCATGGTGGCTGAAGTGCAGCGCCGCCAGCTTTCCCTCTAGGTAATAGTAAGAAACTCTATGCACCACGCGATCTCGAAGTCGGGGTGGTCGAACTGAAAGCTGTCTCAAGGGAGCGAAGTTTCAACTCCGGGGTAAAAGAGCAAATGAAGCGTGCTTCAAACACCTCAAAAAGATTGGAAAATTGATGAGGTATTTGTTGCTGTCAGCAGCTGGTGTTTGGAATGTTTTTGTCTCGAGCATGGAAAGACTCTTCTCAGTGCATCTCTGAACAAGTGGTTCATTTAACTGTGAAAGGAGCCGTCGCACCGGACAGGGCGACAGGCTTCCTTTCCCCACAGCCATCCGTGCCTCAGCGAACATTAAGCACCGCAAGCTGAGAAAACTTTTTTTTTACACGTTTTTGTTTGCGGGGGTTCATACTGCTCAAAGGGCGAGATGCGGTAGTCACCTTTTAGCACCAGCGTGCCAGCCCTAGCAGCCAGAGCTGTGACCTTGAGTGCGATAGCCACGGCGGGATCGGACCAGAGGGGACAAACATGAAAGAGCGTGCATAGCTTCCGAGTAGACTGCAAGCAGCGACAAACAACCAATGGCGCGTTCCGCTCGCTCAGAAGTGGAGAGGAACGTTCGCTCACCTCGTGTGGCTCACGCCCCGCGGTGACGGCTACTCGGCAGACGTGTGATCCGTGCGCGCAAAAAGGCCTTGGGAGAAACCCGGGCCGTGGAGAGCAAGGGAAAACCTCTGTGAGAGGCTGTGTGTGTGCCCTCCCCTAGCAAACCTCCAGAACGGCGCGATATCGCATGACAATATGTACCCCCACACAGTTAAAGTTGTCCTTTGTGTTGCAACAAACAACGCATTGAAGCCACCCCCTGTTATACTCGGGAACGGAGCAGTAAGCGCTGGTTTACCTCCTTGAGCGAATGCCTAACAGTGAGTCAAATGTCCTAGACAATTATATAGGCCGGCTCTATGTCCCTTTTTCCTTGTCCACCCGGTGAGTTCGGTTTGCTGCATTCGTGCCGGGCGCCGTTGGGCCTCGTCGCGCTTCTTCATCCCCGCTTGTCCGTGGTTTGCATATGTTGAAGCAGCCGCCCCGAAATTACAGCATAAACCAAGTTGCCAGATATCTGAACGCTTTTGTCGTTGCCACTTTCGATTGGTGCTTGCGGTACGTCGCCTCAAGCTTTCTAAGCTAGGCGTTTGCGTAATACGTAGTGTGGAGATGATGTGTTATACTTTCCTGTTCGTCGCCATAGAAAGGGTTTCAAAGTGCTTTTTGCGTGACCTGCGAAGCTGTCTTTGCTGGCGAGCACAGAAAGCTAAGGCGAAGCCACCTTTCTGCGATTGCGGTGTAATGCTTTGCAAGGGCGAAACTTCTGCTCTTGTAGCAAAATGTTACGGTTTGCCCCCTAACCCATCTTTTATCTGCCAGTGGTATAAGTGTAATGGTATCTACGATTTAACTCTGATGTCCTCAATTGACTACGCGCGTGCGCGTTATCCCGCCGAGTTCTGAAGCCACAACGTCATGTCCGAAACGTTGGCTCCGTTCCAGCGTAGCCTCGCATCCAGCCTTCACCTCCTGAGCGAATGACGCTTTGTTTAGTATCCCTCGAATCGAATGGCTGTCGGCATCGGTGATGCCGGACTGGTGTTATTCCCCCTAACGGCGCATAGCGGCGTGCGTACTGGTGGCGAGTCCCTCCGAATTCAGCCATTGCACTCATCTGTCGGTCGACGCGGTGAGACAGCGTCCTTTTGTACGTCCGCATCTTTTTCGAGTGTCTCGTTACCGCTTTGACATCTCTGCTCTGGCGAGGAGACAGAAAAAAAAAGAAAAAATGGCGCCGACGGCGCGCCAATTTTTCTTTCCCCCCCCCCCATTGAGGACGAGAAACAAGGCAGCGAGGGAGAGAGAGAGACGCGGGGGAGGGCCGAGATGGCGGGGCAGTCGATTCATTCGTTCCAGCCTTTCAATGGGGGCCAGACGGTGGCGCGTAGCGCGCGTCGGCGCCGCCGCCGAAAAAGGCTCGCTTCGCTGTCTGCAGCCGCCGCTGCTGCGTCGGTGCGGTGGCGACGTAGAGGATGGAGGAGCGGGTGGTGCTTCGCGGACTCGCGCTGCGCCGATGCCGTATAGCGAGCTTCGCCGCGCTGTCTGGCTGTGCTGGGGAGAAGGAGCAGAGCGGTGCGCAGAAGGGCGTGTGTGCATGTGCGCGCGCGTGCGTGCGTGTGCGTGTGTGATAGAGAGAGAGGGATAGAGAGCTAGAACAGTTGAGTGAATATGGGAAAGCGAGTGATTGGGAGACAGTAATTTATGAATATATTGCGAGTGATTGAGCGAGAGATTGAGGGGATGAGTCTGGTGGAACGGGTGAATGGTGTGCCCCATAGCCGCGTTGTCGGTCATTACCGCTGCCTGCTGGTCGTATGTTTGCTTCCTGTGGGCCACGAAGAACGCTTCACTCGTCCACCGTGCGGTGTGGCGCATGCGCTGTAGCAGCGTTGCTATTTCCAGCGCTCGCCGGTAAACGTCGCCGCGGTGCTGCGTTCGCGGTCTTTGCAGGAGTGCCGCGAAGCGTCGAAAGACCGCCTTCATGGACACGATAGTCGCCCGTAATTAGTAGTTGCGTAATGTGCACTTGCAGCTTTGCAGAGTCGCACAAAGACGCTGCTGTATGTTGCGTGTTTGTTCCTGATTTATGTGAACTGAGCTGATCCCCCGCCAGGGCTTTGCGCAACCAGTGCTCTAGTGTTCACTGCGGAGCGCTCGTTGTTTCCCTGCTGTCTAAATTCCCCCAGCGCGGGGGTGCCAGTTAGCCTACTCGGGCTTAGCTTTGGACGGGCGACATTCAGTTGAGCCTTTGTGACATTTGGGTCTTGCGCAATGACGTCGAGTCTGTGGTGTGGGTGCGAGATCTGTTTCCGATTGAAGTGAGCCCTCCAAAACTGCCGTTCTTAAGCTCTCGCTCCAGACGTTCTCCGTAGAAGCAGGCATCGCAACTCGACCGTTCATGGCTTGCCGGTTTCAGTAGAGCCAGCGTCAGCGCAGCTCTTGGATCGCTTTGAAGCGTGGTGAGCTTATTGACGTGAACATGTGCAATCGGTTGCGATATGCAAAGTCAATTTCTAAGCTCCGGTAATTCCACCCGCCATCACGAGTTTTCGGAACGTGGCCAGAAGTTGTACTTTTTTGCACCGAGGGCGCATTGTTTTAGATTTAATCGCTCGCGTTGTAATTCAAACACTCAAAATTAAGATTCGTATATTTATCCTAGGCTGCGTGCAAAGACGGTGATGAAATTAACATGTGTTTGCGTATTTTTTTCCATTTTTCGCTTTTTTTGCGTTTATTGCGTTCTGTAAGCTTTTGACTGCGGGTGTACGAGATCTAACTCGTCCATCTAACCATAACCTGCCATCGATACAGCAGCGCACCATTGAGCTTATGGCCGTTGGCTCCAAGGTTGGCTAGGAGTGACAGCTAGCTCTTAAATGGCAGGCGAGTATGCCTCACGCTTTAATTCCGCAGCGTTCTGCCAAGCGCGGCTTCTTTTCGAGAGGGTTGCATGATCTCATAGCCAGTCTCGCGGGCGAGGTAGCCCGGCTTTTTTGCTTGAGCACGGACGTGTGCGTTTTCGTGGCGGCATGGTCGCGGAGGCGATGGCGTTGATTCTCGGCCCGGGGCCTGCCTTGCGGGGCACTGGGTCACGGATGTGATGCCGGGGCTACACGCGTGGGTGGACGGTTAGAGACGGAGGGGGAAGCGCGTCGGAAGGGAGAAGTTGTGCGGGGGAGAAGGGGCTTTGTGCTCGGGTGCCGCCGCTGGTGCGTCACTTCCGGCGCATCGATCGTCTGCGTCGCCGCGATGACCCAGTTTCTACCCTCGGCCCTGACATCCGGGCCCGCTAGAGTGAACGCTCTTTTCTTCCTTCTATTTTTTTGTTTGTTTCGTGTGCCATTTGTGTCTTACTTCATGTTTTCTTTCTCGCTTCTTTCACTCTTTCTCTTTCTTTCTTTCTTCTATCATCTGCGTGCCGTTCTCTGTTTTGCCTCTGCCCCCCCCCCCCCACCGTTCCATTTCTCATGGGCAGTTGTGTTTTCCCCTGCGATGCTAGCCGTTTCATTTTTACGTGCTACTCATCGTTTTTTCGCTGTGCCAGCGCATCGCTTCTCGTGTCTGTTACAGACAAGCTTTTTTTTCTCCTCGGTAACGAAATGCTCCGGTTACGGCAGCCAAACGCCAGAGGCAGTTACCGAGTATATAAGTAGAAGTAGACAAAAATGTGCTCGGCTGCTGACCCGAAAGACGCGGGTTCGATCCCGGCCGCGGCGGCTAGAATTTCTTTGGAGGAGAAATTCTAGAGGCCCGTGTACTGTGCGATGTCAGTGCACGTTAAAGAACACCAGGTGGTCGAAATTTCCGGAGCCCTCCACTACGGCGTCTCTCATAGCCTTAGTCGCTTTGGGACGTTAAACCCCATAAACCAAACCAAACCAGACAAAAATGAGACGAGCAGTAAGGGGCAAAGATGCATTATATCCCCTCCCTCCCCCAGAGTAATTTTTACACATTTTGTGCCCTGTGCATTGGCTGCTATTTGACGGAGTGTGTGCCGCCCTGCTCTATTCGTTTCTGTTGGAGGTGTCAGAGCGCTCGTTGCGAGGAGCAGTGCGTGGTGAAACTTCAAGACGCGGAAGTTCTTGGGTGGTGGTGAAAAACATTTATGGGAAATTAAGTTTTTTACAGAAAGGTGATTGGGGTAGGACCCTATTGGCCCTTTCCCCTTACAATACTGGGTGGAGCTCCTACTCCGGTGCCCCATTGGCAAGCAACGCCGCCCGCGTCCGTTGAACCAAAGCCTTTTGGCTCTTTAGGTCTTGACAGCCGAGCAGGGCCGCCTCCCAGTCCTCTCTGGTGGGGTTGGGGGGGATAGATGGGTTTGACTGACACGCCCAAACCATGTGGAAGGTGTCAGCCACCTCCCCACAGAACTGGCACGCGCCATCAAATGATGTATTGAAATGTTTAAGCACCGCCGGGCACAGCACAGTGTTAGTAAGAATTTTGATGAGGAGGCGCTCGTCAGCGCGATCCAGACCCTTACAAGGGGCCGGGTAGCGCCGGTGCTCCTCCTTGTAGTAATCGGTGATTTGTTTGAATGTAAGGGCCAGATTGTCGGATTGGGAGTACCCTTCCAAGGACTGGGAGATAGCCCGGGGAGAGAGTGCGCGGGCGGCCTGATCGGCCTGTTCGTTTCCCTGGAGTCCCTGGTGACCGGGGGCCCAAATCAGGTTGCGTGGAGTTGGATCTTCGCATCGACAGCTATATTCCAGTATGCGCCAGGCAAGCGGGGGAGCCCAGCCCAACTCGTAGTTCCGACAGGCCCCTCGCGGGTCGGTGATGATGTGTTTTGACTTGGGATTCGTGAGAGCCAGAGCAATGGCAATCTCCTCCGCGTGTGTTGCGTTGTAGGCTTTGAAAATGAGCCCGTTAACTGTGTTTGTGTTGTGTACGACTGCGGCCGTGTACCACCCCCCGTGGTGTGGGCCGGCAACGTCCACGTAATACACGTGTTCTTGGTTACCATAGTATCGCGCCAACGCTTCCGCGCGCGCCTGGCGACGACCGCTATGGTCTTCTCTGGACATGTTGCGGGGAAGCGGTCGGACCCGGAGGGCGCGTCTCCAGGGTTCTAGCACTCTTTCCCTTTCCTCAATGTGGTAGTCATGTTTGATGTGTAGCCGGTCCAAGAGGCGGCGACCGGACGTGGTCTGTGCAAGACGCGTGTATTGGTTGACTAAGTGGGCTTCTCGAAGCTCCCGAAATGTGTTCACCACGCCCAAGGCCAGAAGCCTCTGGTTGGACGTGGTGACCGGGAGATCGAGAGCCCGCTTGATGACTTTCCGCAGGATGACCTCCAGTTGGTCATCATCGTGTTTGCGCAGGTGCAAGTAGGGAGTTGAGTAGAGGATTCTACTCGTTACGAAAGCATGGGCAAGCCGCAGTGCATCCTTGCTTCGTAATCCGCCCCGCTTGTTGGAGACCCGGCGGACCATTCGGCCCACCTGGTCTCCCACCGTGCGAAGTTTGGCTAGGGTGGTGTCGACTCTGCGTTGGTGGTGTATGAAGAGGCCAAGGACGCGGATCTCCTTGGCCTCCCGGATCGGTCCCGAGGGGAGAGTAAGTGTAGCCTTGGAAGACATTCCAGCGCATGGCACGAGGCTGCGAACCGCGCACAACTTCTGCAAATCACGTGAGGATTCATTCATGCGTGAAAAGTTGAGCATGAGCGTGATCAGGCACACAAAATAAAAGAAAAGATTACGGGGAAATTTAGCGGCTGAAGTGGTGAAAGGCGAAAGCCTGAATGCTGCATTCTGCTACGCGATTGTTCACTTCACATTCTGTTGGTGCATTAATTAACTGCCAATTAATGACGTTTAACCTTTGCCTTTAGGAGTGGAACGCGAGAGCGTGTTGTAGCGCTGCCAGGGAGTCCACGGAACGCCACCACCCGTTCGGCGCGTTGCGTTGCCCTTTGAACGAAACGCTTTTTGAGGAAAGTAAATGGCTCTGTAATTCTCTGTCATCTCGGTGGACACCTGAACCGCACCGTACAGGAAGAGAGGAAGTGGAGCGAAAGAAGAGAGAGAAAGAGGGGCCGTAATGGAGAAAGTGAAAATTGTATTTGAGGAAAGGAAATTACGAAGTAACTGTCTCGCATATCTCGGTGGACACCAGTCGAAAATTGTATTAGAGGAGAGGAAATTGCGCAGTAACCGTCTCACATATTTCGGTGGACACCTGTCAAAATTCGCGCGGAGTGACGTCACGACCATTGCGACCAGTCTGAAACGCGGACAAATTTGCTAACACGTCTTGGTCACGACCGTATGAGCCATTAAAGGCTTTCGCCTTAAAAAGAGCGCTAGAGTCTTTGTAGCAAGAAGGAACGAAAGAGGGAAGCCAGGGGCGACCGAACCCAAGGTATGCGCTTATCGGTTACCACTTCCCTCTCCCCACCACTCTTGAATGTTCTCTCTGTCCGTCTGTCTGCGTGTGTGCGTGTGTGCGTGCGTGTGTGTGTGCAAGCACAATGACGCATACACTTCACTGGAAACAAAGCAAAGAAGCAAACGCTTGGGCACGGGACAGGTCACCCTACACAAGTTGCCAGTAAGGAAGAAAGGAAAAACGCAAGCCGATGTTTAGCTGCCGCAGGAAGCAAAAGGAGAGAGAGACAGAAAAAGGAAGGCAAGTAAAAGAGCAAACGCCCTTTCCACGCAAAGAAGGGGCGCCCACGTAACCTGCTCGTTTCGTGGGGCGGCGTCCTGGCGCAGCGCGGCCACATATAATAGGGTCTTCCTCGGACGCAACCGAGAGACAGAAAATAGCCTGTGGAGGCTATTCAGTAACGCTACAGCATAGAAGGAGCAACAAGCGCCGCAGCACGGATCAGACACTGATTTGCTGCGCGCCCTATCAGAGAGAACCGAAGAGGGCGTCGCCATTGCTACTGTGCCACCAAGCGAATTCTAGTATAGTGCCTAGAATATACTGGCCAGTATATTCTAGGCACTGTAGTAGTACACAGCGAGTGGTATTTATATCTTCCGAAACGGCTTGGCTGCTGGCGAGGGTGGCATGGAGCTGATAAGCGGCAGGATGACCGCTGGTGCGCGGCAAAAGAAATGCAGCTACACGGGATGCCACGCAGGGTGGAGAGAGGTATCCTTCACGACAGTTTGGACTGTCAGCCTCTTACTGACCTGTTGAAAGCATTCGGGACGAAGTTAGGAACCGCGTCTCCCGTTAACAGCCCTCGCAACTCTAAAGAAATAACAGTGACAAGTCCCACTCCATTCAGAAGAAAAAAAAAATTGTTTCAACTTTCGCCGTCCGTGTGTGTGTTAGCGCAATGCTCGTACTGCTTTCGTTACCCCCGTAATCACGGCGTTTGAACACCATGAGAACACAGAAGGAAATAATCATCAAAAGCATGCGTGCAGTTTATATCAGGAAGCAGCAGGAGGGAGCCCGCCTTCAAAAATTTAAAGTGGACAGTCGGAGACGCAAAGGATTTTTGACGCTGATGTGGCAATGGTCATGTCAAGCTAGAGGGACGCCGATAACCTCTCCTAAAATGATTCTACCCGCTCTCTCTCTAACACACACACGCACGCACGCAGACACACACGCACGCACGCACGCACGCGCACACACACACACGCACGCACGCACGCACACACACACGCACGCACGCACACACAGACACACACACACACACACACAGGGTGTTTCTCGTAACTTGAATCAAGGATTAAAAAAATGTGGCGCTATTTTTGGAATTCCGCTTAATTAAATGGATTAAATCAATTATGCAATAATTTTAATATTAACTTTAGGGTCACGTGCATTTAGTTTAGTTGTAAAGGGGGTTACGAAACAACCGATCCAGTTTTTTGTATCAACGTATATTCTGCGTGGTCCTTTTTTCCAGCGTTTAAAGAATGCCCGCGAAATATGAAGAATAAAAAATCACGGGATAGACCTAAGGCCCCGTCGGCGAAAGCTCTGCAGGACTATGAATAAAGTTGTTACCAACCAATTGCGCTCCCCTCCCGGAAGTGAGCGGCCGACGCCGCCGCTCTCAGCAGACTTGAAAGTGCGTCACCACATTCTCCCTGAACATGGAAAGCGCCGTGATATGCGATATGTGGTGGTAGGCCATCGAAAGCCAATTCAGACGGAGCTTCTATTGAGCCATCGCATAAACAAAACAGAAAAGGAAGCTTAGTAACGCGTATTTCAAGGTAGCCTCCGTTTTTTATTGCGAAAGCAATACTACTTGCACTTTCACGCCTTTGCCGTGCCGCGGCGGTGACCACCATCGTGCCGCGGCGGTGACCACCATTGACCTTAATTTGACCTTGATTGGATTAGATTGGATTGGATTGGATTACATTAGATTTGATTAGATTACATTAGATTAGAGTAGATTGGATTGGATATGAGTGGATTGGAATGGATTGGAGTGGATTGGATTGGATTGGATTGCATTGGAACGGATTGGATGGGATTGGATTGTTAACCGATGCATCACCACAAGCACCACCACCAGCTACACTACCAGCTGTACGTACCATGGCGTAGGTACGGATATTGCTTTCGCAATTACCGGGCTTAACCAAGCTAAGCCGCAGCAATTTTTTTATTATTATTTTTATCGTTTTGCAGCCCGTCTAACTGAGTGGGGTCCGCACACTTGGGCACTCAGTGCGCACGTTTCGTTCAGTCAAAGTACGGTTGGGAGCGCCGGAATATGGTAGCGCATGAGCGCAGTCACGTGTTTTCTTCATATTTCGCGGGCTTTCTTTAAATCCCAGAAGAGAGGGTCACGTAGGAGGTACGTTGCTAGAAAAAACTGGATTGGTTCTTTATTAATCCCCTCTACAACTTAGAGAAACGCACGTGACCCTAAAGTGAATAATGAAGAAATTGCGTAATTAATCTTGGGTAATTAAGGAAGCGAAATTTTAAAAATACTCTGAGGAGCGCCACACGATGGGAAACAATATGTCGGTGGTTTCGCCCAACTCCGGTGAGCCACTTCTTTTAAATACTTGGTTCATGTTACATGAAACACCCTGTATATGCGGGGTGTCTTAGCTAACTTGGACCAAGATTTAAAAAAAAAAAGAACTATGCGTTCTACAGAACTGAAATTGCGTGGATGCTGTTAGGGCTTACCTGTAGTTACATTACCATTTTTTTTGCTCGTCCTACTTCAATAATTAGTCAAGATAAATAAACTTATTCAATATAGCTTGAAATGTTGAGGCATCAATAGAAAAGTTGTGGAGCCCCATAAATGTTATGCAGCCCTGGCACTTCCAGCGAGCTAGACTTACGTTGCCGTTTTTATTCGGGAAAAACTAAAGCCCGCGGAGTTTAAAAAATACCACTTGACGGCGCGCTCCGTGCGCCCGGATGAGCCGCGATTACAGCGCTCTCATCCGCGCTTTGTAAAAAACATCACTCGATTTGCGCCTTTCGTGCTGCCCAAGACAAAGCATGCTTGGTTCCAAGATAACCAGTGCCAGTGGGTTCGGGCGGCAGTTGAAAGAAAGCGCGCTTCCCATTTCTGCGGCGATAATTGCGCTCTCACTTAGCAGAACGCATGCGGGGGAACAATGACAATCTCGTGAGCTCGAATTTTGGAGCAAGACCCCAAAGAGCAAAGACGCATTATAACAAGCTTGATAACGTCGCGTGAATTACTCTGAAAACAGGGAGCCGCGCTTTCTTTCAATTGCCGCCCGAACCTACTAGTGCTTATCTTGGAACCAAGCACCGCGCGAAGATCTGTCTTGGGCAGCACGAAAGGCAAGGTAGATATACTATGCTCCATAGACGCCCATTGGCGCATAAAATGCCGGCTCATGGGCACCCCAGCGCCCCTGGATTTTGGGGGGCACACTTACGAGTGCGTGACCTTGATTGACGTCACGCCTACATGAGCTTTTGGCGCGAATTATCAATCAGTATTTGTAGAATCCGCATTTTCGAGCCCGCGTCCCTTGGAGGTTGTTGCCAGTCAAATGTGCTCGAGTTCCTGCTAGTCATGCCCTTATTTATGAGCAATTGGAAACCCAATGAAAGTGGCTGGCAAAGAAGTCAGCGTATAAAGGCAGCAACCCTTACAGACACAGGCTAAGCATGCATAATTCGCAACACAAATACTGGCATACCGGTGCAAGTACCCTTAGAAGTACTTGGTCTCCGAGTATAGCAAGATATGATCCAGAAAGCACTGGCTCGTGAGCACAGTTCACAACAGAGTGCAGGGCAATTATCGTTTTCATGTTGATGGTTTATTACATCAACCAAACAAATACAGTGATAAGCGCACCAACAAAAACGCATGTCACAGGCAAAACAAACTGTTTAAGCTCGCTAATCTAGTCAATGGTCGTAGTGGAGACAGGAATAAGCCAGACAGGAAAAAGCCCTGAAGTGTTACAAACGTTGCCAGTTGGAAGATTTAAATGTACAGAAAACATGCTATGACAACTTCAGTTCAGGTAAAAATGACATCAAATAGGTGCACCAAGATACACATGGAGCATAGACCACTGGCACTACTTTTGACATTTCATTTCTTCAACTGAAAGAATAAAGCAGCTATGTTTACACCTGCATGGCAGTATTAAAAATAAGTTTTAGCATCGTCAAACCTGCTCTACGCTTGAGCATTACACCATACACAGGGCCTGCGCACAACCTCGAGAACTTGTCGCTAACCGGAGTAATTTGAAGCAATTCTAATCAATCTAAAGCATACATGAAGTGCAGTTTACAGTGAAGTGCAAAGACATTCAATGCAGAGTAGGCACAGCATCGTGACGCAGCGGCCGCAGATACGCAGGCGGTTCGAAGTGCTTGGAAGAACCTCGCAGCTGGCACGGCGTCTTCTCCAGGTTGCGGCAGAACTGCACTCACGTTTTGCACCTGAACATGATATGCAGCATGCACGCTATAGCGAAATTAATACCATACACTCCGAACGTCAGTATGCCATGATTCCTTTCACCTAAATGCAGTACATTATATTTTAACTCTGGCAGTAAATTTGCTCGCGCCAAGCCTAGAGCGCCTGATACCACGCGGTTATAACTGCTGCTGAACGGATTCAGTTAAGGCACAGTCAATGCGGCGCACATACACGTGGTTGAGTTTCGATACTGTCAGTTGTGAGGGGATCCCCAGATTGGCTTCACGGGGTTGTAAAGCCCATTAATGTCATTCTCAGAGCTGTTAGGCAGCACAGTTAGTTTTAAATAGGCCCCACGGTAAGCAGAAGGTTGCTCCTGAGAGCCCGGTATCAAGTAAACGTTGGTGACAGTCGGCTGCACGAAACTAACTATAAGACAAATGGTGGACCTCTTTCGCGCTCATTAGGACTGCACGTGCGTGCCCTCTAGTTTACTTAAATATCCCCGATAACATGAAGCCAAGTACGCATGAAACGGTTACAGGTACGAAACAGACGCGAAAAGCCCGACAAAAGCATAGAGCAGACGACAATGGCAAGAGCTGGTCTGTGAAAATCCAGCGGGAAACGGTGTAGTATAAGACACCGACGGTACAGTCCACGCTGTCGCAGTGTGCCACGGCGCAAAGTTTCTTCACACGCCGCAAGCTCATCTTGAAATGAAGAACTAAGCGCTTCAAACGAACAGTGCGAAGCGTGACACAACGACGGGAAAAGGTTTCGCACCGGCCGTACACCGATGGAAACGATAGAACCGAAAACTGCTGCAGCGGTGCAGCAGGGTGCAAATCTTGCCAAACGGTGACAGAGAAGCGACGAGCAAGGACGACAAAAATGGGCTATCGCTAGCTTAGTTTAAGCCTGGATATCAGCGAAAAGCTTCGGTGAGCGTCATACGAGGAAGCCGAGCGCGCGCCGATGCACACTCGGTAAACACGCGCAGAGCGCGCGAACGACGGCGAAGGTCGACCGCCGCCGACCACCTGCGCCTCTCCAGTGACGTCACGCGGCGAACTCGCGCATGCGCAGATGTGGCTAAAGTTGATCACGGTGCGCGCCAGACCTGGTGTTGACGAGCATAGTGAAGCTTTTCGCTTCAAAAGCTTCTAAAAGGGGCCATTTCGATACCGGCGAGCTTAACTTGCACGCTTTCCCAGACGCGCCGTAGCAGACAATCGCTTCGTAAGCTCCGCCGCTGGCCGCAAGCCCAAACAAGGATGCAAAGTCAAATGCACCACGCACTCATAAACAGGCGACGTAACAAGCGCGTTGCAAAAAATTACAAAATTCGGCATAATGTCTTGCTAAAATAATTTACCTATACGTGGCATTAAATATTCATTTCCTTTGTTGTTGTATAACATTTGAATTTGTACTTTTATATTTCTTTATATGAGTGTTTTGCCCCCCCCCCCCCCCCCCCCCCCCGAACCTGGCTCTGCTGCAGTCGCGCTAAACCGTTTTTGGGCCCAGCCTTCTTGCGAAAGGCGCGAAGCGAGTGATGTTTTTTTACAAAGCATGGATGAGAGCGCTGTAATCGCGGCGCATTCAGGCGCACGGAGCGCGCTGTCACGCGGTATCTTTTAAACTCCGCGGGCTTTCGTTTTTCCCGAATAAAAACGGCTACGCTAAATCTATCTCGTTGGAAGTGCCTGGGTTGCGTAACACTTATGGAGCTCCACAACTTTCCTGTTGATGCCTGAACGTTTCAAGCTATATTTAAAAAGTTAATTTATTTACCTCGACTAATTATTCAAGTAGGACGACCAGAAATGGTACTGTAACTTTAGATAAATCGTAACAACATTCACGCGATTTCAGTTCTGAAGAACGCTTGGGTTTTTTTCTGTATGATGGTTCAAGTTAGCTGGGACACCCTGTATATTGACGTTTCGGCCGTTGAACAGCGTTCGTGAGAATGTGGTGTTTTAATCGTTTCAAACGTTAGGCCGCGGAACATTCTGACACCCTCTTTGCTGTTTTCGTCCCCTCCATGCTCCCGCTCCCTCCACCACGATCTCATGTCCCTCTCCTAACTGGCCACGGCCGTTTTCCCTCGTACTTCCCTCGCTTCGCACTCCTTCCTTCGCCTTCCTGCCCATGCGGTGCAGCTGTGGGGGACGCTCTCCGTTACGTGCGCGCCTCTCTTCTCACCGCAGACATAGCAGCGCAGTTCCTCGGACATCCGCACTTTCATTCCCGTCACGACTTCTCGTATCCTCCCCTCGGTCTCGTGCGTTGCTTATCCGCATTGCCGTTTCTTCTTTCCTTTCACCCGTCTATCGTGTTCACTCCAACCCAGATAGCTCGTAGGCCTACCTGCCATTCTTGAGCTTCCCGCATGGCTCATGTGGTCGGGGGCGGTGGGCCGTGGCCCTGCCCCTGCCTCGCGGGCATAGGGGCCTCGCTATTTGCTCGCCCTGCGTGCGCCCATTTTCTTTTTCAAAGCGAAAGCTTTACTACGCCGCGAGTTTCGCCAACCACTGCTACTTGTGGCTACAGGGGGGGTACGCTCGCATTCTGCACACCGACTGCGTCGCTTTGTCCTTCAGCCGCTCCGGAGCTGCGCTGGCTCGACCATGTGACGTCACCCTCCGCGGTGGTTCCGCCGCAGCTGGAGCCACCGCGTACGCGCTGTCCCGCTCGCCTAGGCCGTGCGCCATGGGTCCGAGCGAAGCTGGGCCATCTCGGACAGCTACGCAGAGGACCTGGCAACGTCGCCAGCAAGCGACATCTGACCACCCTGCGGATATCGACCGCTTTCACTTTGTATCACCGCCTTTAGAAGAGTTAAGCCGTCAGAATTGTTTTTTTTTTCAGTTGGTTTCGCCCGCCATAACCTCTGATTTGGTACGTGCTTCCCCTCACATTTTTCCTTTTTTTTGTACTTCTTGAGAGTTTTGCAATAAAGGGGACACGGCTCCTGTGTCTTTCATGTGTGAATTATATTGTCTTTGTTTCGTAGTCGGCCTATCAGGTAATGACAGTGGTTTCATGCGGTGCAAAACAATATCAGTGTAAGCCCATCCAACCCTTACGCCTACGGGCACCCCATCGAAGCGTGAGGTTGACAAGTCTCTCTCTATCCTGCGCAGGGAAGGCCAGGCATGGGCAGCCCAGTGCGGACGTGAAGCACGGAGACCAGCTGCGAAGGTGAGGAGGCCCCCCGTCTCACCCTATCTCTTGTCGCGAGAAGGGCTGCAGAAGGGGCGTGCTGTGTACGCCCACCTGTCCGACAGATACGGGGAAAGGTGAAACGCACGTGCTTCCCTGTCTATGGTCTGATTCTGTGCAGCCAGTGGGCGTGCACCTAGGGTACCAAGTCGGAACCGTCGCATAATGCCCGCCCAATCGACGGACGCGCTTGCAAGTACCGCGCTAAGGCTCACCGCGCTACCGCGCTCCTCACAGTGTTTACGGAGCTCTATCGCGCCAGCTGCACGCGTATCCCGTGGTGATGAGAGTTTTATTGCGAAAGCAATATTACGACCGGTTTCAGCCCTTCGCGTCGGGGTGGTGGTGGTGGTGAAAAACATTTATAGTGCAATAAATTTTTTACAGAGAGGTGATTGGGGTAGGCCCTATTGGCCCTTTCCCCTAACAATACTAGGTGGAGCCCCTATTCCGGGGCCCCATTGGCAAGCAACGCCGCCCGCGTCCGGTGAAGCAAGGCCTTTTGGGTCTTTAGGTCCTGACAGCCGAGCAGGGCCGCCTCCCAGTCCTCTCTGGTGGGGTTGGGGTTGGGGGGGGATAGATGGGTTGGATTGACACGCCCAAACCATGTGGAAGGTGTCAGCCACCTCCCCACAGAACTGCCACGTGCCATCAAAGGATGCGTTGAAATGTTTAAGTATCGCCGGGCACAGTACAGTGTTAGTAAGAATTTTGATGAGGACGCTCGTCAGCGCGATCCAGTCCTTTACAAGGGGCCGGGTAGCGCCGGTGCTCCTCCTTGTAGTAATCGGTGATGTGTTTGAATGTAAGGGCCAGATTGTCTGATTGGGAGTAGGCTTCCAAGGACAGGGAGATAGCCCGGGGAGAGAGTGCGCGGGCGGCCTGATCGACCTGTTCATTTCCCTGTAGGCCCTGGTGACCGGGGGCCCAAATCAGGTTGCGTGGAGTTGGATCTTCGCATCGGCAGCTATATTCCAATATGCGCCAGGCAAGCGGGGGAGCCCAGCCCAACTCATAGTTCCGACAGGCCCCTCGCGAGTCGGTGATGATGTGTTTCGACTTGGGAGTAGTGAGAGCCAGAGCAATGGCAATCTCCTCCGCGTGTGTTGCGCTGTAGAAGTGAGCCCGTTAACTGTGTTTGTGTTGTGTACGACTGCGGCCGTGTACCACACCCCGTGGTGTGGGCCGGCAACGTCCACGTAGTACACATGTTGTTGGTTCGGGGCGGCCGCGAGGCACCTTTGACCTTGAAGGGCGGCGCGAGGCGCTGCCCTCGCCGCGCTCTCGCCAGCTGCGGAGTGTGGAGAGGAGGCTGGAGAAGGGGGGGGGGGGTATAAGATGCGTTCGCTCGCTTGCCGGCTCCATCGTTATGCCGCCTGAAAAACAGAAAGGGAGGCTACGTCGGCTTGCCGAAGCCAGGAAACGACAACGGGCTTCGGAGACAGATGAAGAACGCGAACAGCGCCTTGCTAAGCGGCGCGCTCAAGACGCTGCTAGACGGGCGCACCGCGCCTCTATCGAAACCGAATCGTCTACAACCGGTGATGATCCGGAATGTAACGCTATGGATGCTTACGCAACCTACCAGGTTTAACCAAAGCTAAACCCTAGCAACTTTTTTTTTTTCGCTTCCCCGTGGTGCAGTACTCCGCTGTCACTTGCCACCGCCCTCTGACGTTTGCCAGACGCGTAGTCTCGTGCGGGGTGCGCCAGCACTAGTCGTTCGGTGGCATCTTGATCACCCCGTGGGAGAGCACGCCGCAGGAGCGCCAGGTTGGGTGGAATTTCCTGCGTACGACGCCGCTTGTTGTGCAGGCGTTGTTCGTTACGAGCCCATTCGATTCTGCGTTACCGTGCCGTCATAGCGCGTGTATTTGTGTGGCCTCCTTTGATTTCAGTTGCGAGCGGAAATGGGCCAACAAATTTTCATTCCTTTTTCTTCGCGAGGCGGCGCTTTGTAGAGGAGCCAGCCGTACCAGCAGCACGCGTCGATCCCGGTAAGTGGCGCCGCATCGCGAGGAGGGAACAAACAGGATGGATGGATGGATGATAATGGCTTTACCCTTTGTACGGGGCGGTAGCTTTCGCCACCTAGCCTATACTTCCCCCATTGTTAATTTATTTTTCTTCTCCCCCTTTTTTCACTTTCGCTCTTACAATGTCTAGTCTGGCTATCCTTTTCCCCTCCAAATTCACCCCTCCCTTGATTTCCGCCACCAATCCTCCATTGGAGGACCTCCCCTTCGTCAATGTCACGCATTTCCCATCCACTCCCCCGTCCTCCCCAGTAAATCCCAGCGCTATCTCTATGGCTGTTGCTGCCCCCTCTGGGAGGGCTGGGCGGAGTTCTGCGCACCTCAGAACCAAGTGCTCTATGGTTTCCGTTTGCGTTTTACAAGCTTGAGCACAAAATGCCCACTTCTTCAAATTTGGACCTATACGTTTTTGTTCTCAGAGTCGCTGTCCTAGCCTCAAAAAGCAGTGAACTGCCCCGCGAATTATCGAATAATCGCCCTTTTTTGATGTCCTGTTTTCGTGTCCGATATATGCCTAGCGCCGATTTTTCCTGCATTCTTTCTTTCCACATCTTTCTTTCCGTCTCCTTTACTTCCGCTTTCACGTTAGTATTTTGTTGCGTCCCATCCCTCACCCGTAGTTACTTCGTTCTTAGCTTTCGGGTTCTATTTGTCCATTTTGTGTTAATACTTTTCATGTACAGATACTTGTACACCTTTTTTGCGCACCTTGTTTCCTCCATTTGGGTTAGTATCTGATCATATTTCAGTTTGCTGATTGCCTCCCGAACCTCGAACGACGCCCAACCCATATCTCCCTGGACTCCCTCATTCGGAGTGTTCCCATGGGCTCCCAAGGCTATAGCCTTCCTACACTTCTTTGTCTGACCTCTTGACTTGACTGTACTTCTGCTTTCATGCACAGGACTGGAATTTCCAAATGTGAGGCCCGGTACCATGATTCCCTTCCATACCCCTCTAACCACCTCATAACTATTATAGTTCCATAGTGCTCTATGCTTCATAATGTCTGAATTCCTTTTTTCCTTTATCCTTCACAATCCTCTGATGCTCTTCCAGATATTTTTTCCCTTCACTTAGCCATACACCTAGATACTTATAGGTTCTCACATGGTCTATCATAGTGTCCTGTATTTCTAGTGGGTCTCCCTTCTCATCATTATATACCATTATCCCTAACTTCTCTTGACTGAACTGGAGTCCTAGCTTGTTGCCCTCCTCACCACAGATTTTAGCTATAGTTCCTGCAGCCTATCTCGCTTGTCTGCTAGTAGAACAATGTCATCCGCATACATTAGTCCAGCCAATACTTGGTTTACCTTCTGACCATCCTGCGTATAACTCACGTCAACTCCTACCCTACTCTCTTCCAACCTCTTTTCCATTTGGCTCACGTGTACCATGAAAAGTAGGGGTGATAGTGGGCAGCCCTGTCTTAGCCCTCTCTTAATTTTAGCTGGTTTTGTAGTTTCTCCCTCCCAGGTTACTACCACCTCATTGTCTGAATATACACGTTGTAGATATTCAACCAAATTTCTATCGGCACCATATCTCTTCAATTGGTCCCAAAGTTTTTCCTGATTCACATTGTCATATGCCCCCTTAGCGACCCATCTGGTTGGCATTGGAGTATAGGAGGTAACAGGCTTTTTTTAGCAGCGCACACCGATCGACATGCCTTAGCTGATGCATCGTCCTTGCCATTGACTGGATTAGGTCACTTACTCAGGCTCTTCACCTGTTTCTCACATCTCGCTCTCTGGTTTTTATGCGCCGGCCGTGTGGGTGCGGCTGTACAGCATTTCTCTGCCTCTCCCTTCCCCAGAGAGCAGAAAACGGCACCGCTGCTGGCAGCAGACAAGAAGCACGGAGTGTGTCGCACGCATACACAACAACCGCCTCGCATCGTCGTTCAGAATGTGTGCAGTGCGTCGTTCGTGTTCGCTTTCTTTTCGCTGTGCCTTGGTCGTCTGCTCCAGCCGCCTGTGTACCTCTCGTCGTCGTCGTCGTCTGCTGCTGCTTCTGCCTCGCCCGAGTGTGCGTACCGTGCGTGTGTATATATATATATATATATATTTGTGACCGCGCCGAGCTGAGCTTTACGTCGAGAGCGTGGGTATTTCGAGGCATGCGACCTTGCCGCGGGCGTGCGCTGGTTCCGGGCCTCCCTGCCGCGCCGTCGGGCTGCTTCCTGCGAAGATGCTCTCTTTTCACTGTCTTATTCTGGAGTCCGCCTACTGCTTGGCTCTCGTGTCTTAGCACTGTTGTGGTGCTGGCGAGAATGGCTCAAGTATAGCGTGGAAAGGAAAGCGGTGCTGCATATGCCCGAACTATCGCTGCCGGTGCCCTTTTTTCCCCCGCACGGCCGTGTCGTAACCAGAGATGCGAATTCTGTTTAGGGCGTGGCAGGTCGGGGTATTTTTGGTCTCGAGTCACTGCCCTCTCGCTTTCCGCCGCTCATTTCCCTACCGTCTCGCGTGTACGAGGCAAGTGACGGCACGGGGCCATGCTTTTGTGTGTGCATTCTCTGCACGCGTAGTCGTCGTTGTTTTCTGTACTTTCTTTTTATCCTCTGCCGTTCCTAAGTCTAGAAACCATGTTTGTCGTTTAAAAAAGATACATTCGCTAAAAACTGCCACACAGATGCCCAGCGCAACGAGTAAAACGCACCAGGATGTCAGCCAGTCGCGGGCGAAATATCAATCGCGTCACGACAGTAGTTCATCCGAGCTTGGGTTGCCGGCGTCGCCGAATGTCTTGTACGTTTTATGATTGAGTACATATTCTCGATTTGAATGAGAGGTCGACCTGTGTGAAGCTTGCGGCATAACATGCGTAGTCGCGAGCGGTAGTTTCTTTAATGCCCGTTTGAACGCCATTCGTGCGCCTTCTCCTTTTACGAGTCCTTCTTTTATGTATGGCTTGATAGAGCGCATGTCGATGCAGGACTGTCCGTGACGCAGTCGCCTTGAGCGCCCCATTTGGAAAAACCAGGCCGTGTTAAACGGCGGAGCTCATTTTCAAGCTGCATGCACATCGCTCCGCAAGTCGGCAGAAGTCTATCGGATGACCGTGGGGGAGGACAGGAACACGTTTTTCTCATTGATTACCGCGATTGCGGCAAAGCAAGAAACTGTCGCCGGAAGCGCAACTTTCGGTGGGCTGTTGGCAGGAAGCGAGTTGCGGAGCTTGCCCTATCCACGCCCAGTGTCCAGGAGCGCGATAGCGAGACGGAAACAGCACGCATTTTGTCTCTGTAGCGTGTGGGCAGCAGCGGCATGCAGAAATACAGGCTCCAGATTTTTGGCGTTCTGGACGGCCCTTCTCTGCAGAGTGTTGGCTTTGGTGCGACACTGGACCAGCTGCGCATGCGCAGTGCTATTCTGCAGCGGGTGTCGCACCTAGGTGTGCGTCGCTTCCGAGCACTACCACCCAACTTGCTGAGTGCGCTCATTTTTGCATCCCAGGAAATAAGTACCGCAGTCTCCACTCGGAGTGGCATGTGTTATAGGCCGCCTTGCTCAAGCGCTAGCCCTAACAAATTCCTGTACTACATTCCTTGCTGCCCCCTTATAGGCACACAACAAGACTAACTAATCCGGGCCTTCAATACACTACACAAGGCAACACGAGGACTCCCCCCTCAGGCTTCTACAGACACCCTGTACAGAACAGGCCTTTTCCACCCCCTTCAAGCCCTCCTTAACCTGTACCGGGAGAGACAAATCATCCGCCTGTCCAGCTCACCAGCTGGGCGGTGGATACTATTCCAGACTCCCTACGCACCTATCTATTTCCCAGACCCACCGCAGTCTCCGATCTACCCCTCCTTACCTCCCCTCTACCCCTCCTTACCTCCCCTCGCACCCATTCCACGCAACATGTCCGCACACACACACACGCAGGCCGCCGCCAAGCATACACATACAACCACAAGCCACCTTTGGACGCTGCGGCGGTGGCCTACACAGACGCCTGTCTCACGGAAACCGCGGGCTCCACAGCAGCCTTCTTCCTCCACCCTTGCCTCTCTACAACCAGCACTCACACAACCGGTCCATACACCTCCCCACCCTCCACGCTCGCCCTAGAAATACACGGGATCGCCGATGCCATCATACACTTTGCCCCCCCCCCCCCCACACACACACGTTGTCTATACTAACTCGCAGGCAGCTCTGCGTGCCTTCCACGAAAGAGCCCTCCCCTTCCCTACCCGATCGGCCTTAGATGCCGCCCTCATAGCATTAAGCCCACGACCGGTGACCCTTCGGTGGATCCCTGGACACATGGGCATTCCCAGCAATGAGCTGGCTCACCAGCTTGCCGGCGAAACTATACACCGGGCGCCGGGGATCCCATGGACGAGCCCACCGATGGAGCAGGCGGTCAGGGCTTACAAACGCACTACATACGCCAGCCAAACCTTATCTATACCGGTACACTTCCACACCTCAGTGCCCAAACTGTCCACACACATATGCAGACACAGAACACTGCCTTACACAGTGCCACGCAGCACTGCACACACCACTGCGAACAGCACTGCACACACCAGCCAACTTATTCTTCGCAGTGAAAACAACGTTCTCCCCGTACCTCGCCCCCACTTTCTTTCGGCGATCTGAAATGCCGTGGACGTAGTGAATTCCTACCATTCGTTTTTGCGCGGCATTCTCTTTCACGATGACCGCGGGCCTACCTGTCCTGGCCAAGATCCTTTCAGTGACTCTAGCCAGGGTCTGATCAGGCAAACCTGCTTCCTTAAGCCTGCGTATTTGTTCCATGAAGCTTGTTTCCACTTTGTGGCAGCAGGATTTGGAGAAGGAGGCTTTTTGGGCAAGAAGTAGCAATGCCGGCCTTTACCAATTTTGAATGACCAGAACTGGCTTTTCCGTCCCTGGGCGATGCTCCCAGCACACTCCACTCGCATGGCAACCAATCCTCAGGTCTAGGAATTGGATGGAGCCTGACTGTGGTAATTCAAATGTGAACTTCAGACCGTCGCCCCTTTCCTTGAATATCTTGACGACGTCCGGGATAACCCCGGGGGAGCTATCTTTTAGAAGAAACAAAATATCATCAACGTATCGGAAGACTCTTTCTGCAAGATCAGCAAGATCTTCAGCTAGTTTTACGTCCATTCTGCTTTGGAATATGTCGCTCAAAACAGGTGCGACACGGGATCCAATGCAGCCGCCAGACCTCTGGACGTACACTTTTTCGCCCCACCCGACGAAGGTCGAGTCGAGGTAAAACGATAGCTGTAGGAAACTTTCTACTGAAATACCACATTTCACCACAAACACAACCTCGTAATCGATGATGCAATCCTTCACATACATCACAAGCTGAGCATGGGGTAAAGAGTAAAATGTTTGTCCCTCTGAGCTGTGACCGCGTCCACATAGGGCAGACCGGCCGCTGCCTCAATGAACGCTTGAAGGAAACACGCTGCCTCTTTTAAATCGTCTCAATCTCATAACCTGCCTAAGCACTGTTTGAGCTGCAAGTGTCGACCACTTTTTGGGAAAACAAAAGTTCTTGGCCGTTCTGAAGGACAACTTGCAAGGGAGCTTCTTGAGGCGTCATTTATTCATAGGTTAGGAAGCGGTAAGTGCGTGAGTGAAGCGTCTATTGTTCTGTTGCGAAAGGAATCTATGTTTCTAAATTGTGCTTATTGTTTTGGGTTTTGCTGTTTGAAGGAAGAAGAGGCGCTTCTGTGTCACTTTCCGTGCAATTTTATCTCGTCGTTTAGCTTATCTTGGTTCAGATTGTCTTTATCCTGCCCCTTCGTCCTAATCAGCTGGTTAGCTGGGCATGCGAATTCAGTTCCTCGAGCTCGTAGTTTTGCTTCCGCTTCTTTCAGTTGCAAGTTAGCGCTCGTCCTGTGTCCCTCCCTTGTCCTCGTTTGCCTCGCGCTACGCCAGCCAACCTGCAATTCATGAATCACCAACTGGCCCAAAACTCCACTTTGCTAAAGTTAGAAACTGATGAAGAGCGGGAGCTTCGAAAGCAAAGGAAAGGCGCATCACTGGCCCCCTGGGACAGTGGACGTGGCAGTAGTGACAGATGTGCACTGCATGCGTTGGCATTGACAACGTTGTGGAAGAAATGCGGCACTGGCCGCATTTGTTTTTCCAGTCCCGGACTACTTGCTGACAGATCTCGGCTTCCACTCTGACAGGAAAAAGCGTCATGGTCACATGACTTACTTGCCATAGGCTGCTTGCGAAATCGACGTCAGAGCCGGGCTCCCCCTCGGTAACCGTACCAGGAAGCTGTCATCTGCTAGCAGACGGCGCAAGCCACGGCCACCACGACGCGGAAGCAACGCCGGGCAACGCCGTGCGCCCGATCTTGATACTGAGTCGATTTGAAGACAGTACTGTCAGCTTAGCTTAGGTGGATAACAGAACTCAGCTTCGGAGGTATGCTCGCTGCTACAGCTTGCGGCGAAGTTCGCACAAAGTAGCCAAACTCGTTGCGGATAGGCAGATAGACGAACGCCTTCGCAAAATGTTGTGTTGACAACAAGTGCTATAGCTGCTCCAGTATACGAGTGGTTCACCTGCGATGCTTTCAGGTAAGCGCGCAGACAGCATGTCGCGAAACAAGCGAACAAGAACCGCTTGACGCCACGAGCAAACAATACGCGCTCGCAGCTCCGAACGCGCGTTCGTGTGCGGTGGATTTCAAGAAAATAAACGAAGATACAAGAACAAAAAGTCTTACAATGGCTCAGAGAACAGCTACGGAGCTCATGTGAAGGTTTAACGAATGTCCTCCAGAAACACGAAAAGTACGCAAAATGCACACGGAGTCTAACTCAATATGGCTGCCAGCGCGGCGCGCAGCTGTCGTCTGCTGCCTTCCCCGCAGCCCAAAGTAGCCCGCGGACTGCCATAGGCGAAAAACGAACGCGTTGCTATGGCGACCCCGGAAGGTGGGCGGAGCTTTCGGGCTGCCCGAGAAAAACAAATACCGGACTCGAGATCGCAAGTAGTCCCGGACAGTCCGGGACTGAAAAACAAATGCGGCTACTGAAGCCATAGGCCGTCGGCGTTCATTGTGTTCATTGGCGTTGACAATTAAGTTTTACACTCCGGTCATTTTAAGGAAAGGAGGTGCGCATAACTGGCTCCCTGGGTCAGAGGACGTCTGAATCGCGCTTTGCGTAACGTGGAGTGGTGAGAAGAGCGATCTGAGTTGCATGCGTCAGCGCTGACAACGTTGTGGCAGACACGCGGCACCACTGCAGTATACCGCAGCGTTCACTGGGTGAGAAAACTCTAGCGATCAACTATTAACTGCCACCTGCGAGGGTGGCTGTGTGGGCGTGCTGCCTATCCAGTGAACGCACAGCTTTACAGACGCCAAGCCGCGTATAGTTGCCCGATACGCCATAGCTTTCGCTCTCTAACCAGGTTCAGTATAGTTAAACTGCAGCTAATTTTTTGTGGACAAACACCGATCTGTGACGTAAGCAGGATTCGTTGGCGCCGCTATCGCAGAGTGCGGGTAACAACTGGGAGTGCATCTAAGAAGCCGTGCGTGTCCCCAGGCTCTCTCTTTGTCGTTCCACTCCAGGCGTAACGTGGATAATTTTGAAGCGAAAAGCTTCACTAGGCTAGTCAACTCCGCGCTGTGCGTGAGCCGGAGCCCAGATTTGCCAATTCTGCGCATGCGCGAAACCGAGCGACGTCACACACGGCGCAGGTAGCCGCCGCCGCTGACACAAACAAAAATAAAAAAGACAGGAACAAAATATCACAAATAAAAAAATAAAGACAAACAGTGCGCCCTTGATTGATTGATTACAAACATCTTTATTTCTTCAATATTCTCAGAACATATGGGTGGGCCGCCTAGTCCGGTAGTCCACTGGCTGCTGCTGCTGCGCTGGCCCTCCCCACCAGCCAGTGCTGACGGTCAGGATCATCGCTGAGCAGAATAGCCTCCCACTGCTCCTCCGAGGGGTTGGGAATGGGGTCAACTAAGGGATTATATTGGCATGCCCACACCATATGGTAGAGGTTCGCTACCGTTCCACAATGTGGACACTGCGGAGAGTATACTGTAGGGTACCACTGGTGTAATTTGCTGGTGTTGGGTATGTGTTGGATTGTAGTCTCCTAAGGGTGTTCTCTTCTAACTTGTTGAGGGATTTGTGTGGTGTTGGGTACTCCTTTCTGGCTGTTCTGTATGGCGCAAGATTGTCAGCATACACTGCTAAACCTATTAGGTCGCGGCACCCTTCATGGTCATCAGGGGGAGACACCTGGTATAGGAGGTATTCACACGACGTCATCCGCAAGGGGCGCTAGCTGCTGGCGCGGCATTCGCCATGTTGGTGGTCGCGCGCGCGTCCGCCTTAAGTAGCTGGTGATGGGTGAAATGTGAGTGTATTTCGCGTCTCACTGCAGATAATTTCTGTCCGACCCGTGCCGCCGCGTGACTGAGTGAATATTCCGTGAACTGTGCGAAGCAGAAAAGAGGGGGCACGCTCAGAAGGTTCTACTTTCTGAAAAGGTCGACCCCCCGTTGTGACGTGTTGCTACGGCTTGAAGCAGCGCTACGTAGATACAATCAAAACTGCAAAATATTCTCGCTGGGTCTGACGTTCGTGCTGCGAGCATGCCGCTGGAATTATCAGTGTCTGCGGCGCCAGTTTTGGAATTTCGGTAGTTAATCGTGCTGTTTATCCACGATGTGCCCTGCATGACTAGCTGACAGTTATCAACTGATATTAAAAGCTGTAAGTCGTGTACATTTTTGCGTGCAGTGCAGCCAGCCAGTTTTGCTGCCGAGTTGAGGCAGCTCTGTTTTATCACGGCACAGAGGAATTCTGCTGCAAACTTCATGCACAATAAGCGTACGCGGTCGCTGATGCATTTAACAACGTGCAAATATGTTACTGATCGCTAACAGTTCAGGCCGGGTACCTCACGGCGTGCCGTGTTCACTGCGCGAGCTGGCGTGAAACGACCGCAAGCATGGCGCGTTTGCCGCGGCGACGCTCGCGCCGTCTGGTAGCGCGGCCTCAGTGAATACCTCCTAAGAGCTCGGGCTGAATAGGCTCGCACTTACAAAACCCGGCAGAGAACAGTGCGCCAGGAAAAACTCGCATCTCGGTGGACACCCGAACCGCGCCGTAAGGGGAACAAAAATGAAAATTGGTTTTAAGGAAAGGGAACGACTTCCTGTCTCTCTCATATCTCGATGGATACCCGAACCGCTCCGTAAGGGCCTTAAGGAAAATGAAATGAAATGAAAATTGCTTTTAAGGAAAGCAAATGCCTGTCTCTCATATCTTGGTGACACCCGAAAGGAATGCACACCACAGTACATGTCTCTAAAGCAACCTTCTAAGACAGCACCGTATTCACTACACGCGCGCCTCCTCCTCCGCCTACGTACAAACTTTGTATAGCTAAGAAAATACGTTTCGGAAAAGCCAGAGAGCTATACCCTGAGTGTAACTAAGTATAACCATAAGCTAAACCACGGGCATCGCCGCAGGTTTTCGCTTCGAGATATCCAGGCTTAACCTTAACTAAGCCACAGCCAATTTTTTTCCTTTTATAATTCGCGTTTGGTTTAAAATTGCATTTTGATGTTTGTTTTAGCCGCTCTTCATTTATGAATTAATTAAGGCGAAAAGCCTTTCCTGGCTATGTCAACGATTTCGTGTCCGCAAAGCGTGTTGGCAGCAGTTGCGGGAAACTGTAAAGAGACACCGTCTAAAAAGTGGTTATAATCGAAGGGGGGTGATGTGAGGATGCCGGGCAATAAATTTGGTGCCAGTCGGATCATTAGTTAATTAACTGGAGCCAAAAAAGCGACCAAAAGTAGGCGTGGTCGAGGCGCGAGAGGCGCGAAATTTGAATCGCCGGAAGCGTCGTACAACGTTCATTCACGTGTCGCTACCACGTAATTGGCCGACGTGATCGGAAAGGTGAGCGGAGCCACCGCGCGGCGCGAAATTTGAATGTCTGAAATGAATACCGAGGTGAAACGATGGGGGCTTTGGAGTTAATCGAAATATAACCAATAATAACAAATTATAGAAACGCCAGTAGTAAATGAAGATGAATTAAGGTGCATTAGAGTGAATTAAGGTGAGTTACTTATAAATTAAGGTAGATTAATGTGGTTATAATGTGACTTAATAATATATTGGAATGAATTTAAGGTGAATTAGAGTAATCAATTTCGAGTTAAGTGTGAATCAAATCAATAATTTTTTTTTCAAATTGAATTATGTAGGATATAAAATTAATAATTGTCAAAATTGTTAATTAAGTGAATTAAGTGTGAATTAAATCTGAATTAATTATATAGTAAAGTGCATTAACTGTGGTTTAAGGTGAATTATGTGATTCGATTGTCAGACGCGACGTCACAATCGACATAGAGGCTAAGAGGAGCAATTAGAGGCGGCGAGGTGGCGTCAGTGCTCGGTAAATTGGTTTTTTTTTAGGAAAGAAAATGGCGCAGTGTCTGTCTGGCATATCTCGGCGGACACCTGAACCACGCCGTTATGGAAGGGAGGAAGTTGGGAGTGAAAGAAGAAAGAGAAAAAGAAGTGCCATAGTGGAGGTCTCAGGAGTAATTTTGACCACCTGGGGATCTTTAACGTGCACTGACATCGCAAAGCACATGGTCTTCTCTTGCGTCTCCCCTCCATCGAAACGCGGCCGCCGCGGTCGGGTTCGAACCCGGGTACTCCGGCTCGGTAGACGAGCGCCTTACCACTGAGCCACCGTGGCGGGTAAAGCTTTCGCATTACTCCAATGCGGTTTCCACAGTGCCCTCTAATGTTTCTTTTATTGGTTATGCTGGTTATATGCTGGATTGGTTACAGCTAAGCAGTAGTAGGCATTCTCTCAACGTATGTGCAATTTTCTTTCGAGGAGACTCCAAAGTTAGGAAATGAGGTCATTCTTTATTAATAAAAGAGGATAAGAGCCTATAGTACAAAATTATGGATTTGTAAAACGGCTCTGGCAAGCACATATTGTGATGTTTAAAAAAAAAACATTGGATTTGAAATTACTTCACGATGTCTGCTTTTTTCAGTCAAAGACAACCTCATAGGTGCACTCTACAGTCAGAAAATTACATTGAGAGCTTTTGTTTACATTCGACATAGAGGCTTACGTCATAGATTGGTGTTTATGCACAAAAAGTAATTAGGTATGCTTTCTCTTGGTGGAAAAGGTCTGTCTTGGGATATGGGGAAAATTTTCAGCAGTGGAGGGCATGTTTTCAGCTTCCACCCCCTCATTTGGGCGTTCCCAATGCTCAAGAAGCTACGCGTCTGAGCTTGGATAACATTGTTGGAAACAAAAAATGCAACATGTTCTTTCATATTCTTTTTGCCGCAATCTTGCTTTGGGAGTTTTAAGAGAAATTGGGAAGTGTTTTTTAAAGCGAAAGCCTCACTATGCTAGGTCACTGTGTCTGGAAATTTCACCTTCATTTGACCTTCAGATAGAGTAAACGCAAGTTCTATATGGCCACATTAAACCTCTTCCCTTGCCCCCTCAGTGCAGCAGTTTTCACTGTGGTCATACAGAACATTGATTTTTGGTGCAGTGTTCTTACTCTATCTGTCTTTGGCCCTGAAGTAGCTACAAATGAAGTTGTCCCATTTTTCGGTGTAGTGTTGTTACTCTAGCTGTCCTTGGTCCTGTAGTAGCTACAAATGAACTTGTCCCATTTTTCGGTGTAGTGTTGTTACTCTAGCTGTCCTTGGTCGTGTAGTAGCTACAAATGAACTTGTCCCATTTTTCGATGTACTGTTCTTACTCTAGCTGTCCTTGGTCCTGTAGTAGCTACAAATGAACTTGTCCCATTTTTCGATGTACTGTTCTTAATGTTGCTGTCCTTGGTCATGTAGTAGCTACAAATGAAGTTGTCCCATTTTTCGATGTACTGTTCTTACTCTAGCTGTCATTGGTCCTGTAGTAGCTACAAATGAAGTTGCCCCATTTTTCGATGTACTGTTCTTACTGTAGCTGTTTTTGGTCCTGTAGTAGCTACAAATGAACTTGTCCCATTTTTCAATGTACTGTTCTTACTGTAGCTGTCCTTGGTCCTGTAGTAGCTACAAATGAACTTGTCCCATTTTTCGATGTACTGTTCTTACTCTAGCTGTCATTGGTCCTGTAGTAGCTACAAATGAACTTGTCCCATTTTTCGATGTACTGTTCTTACTCTAGCTGTCCTTGGTCCTGAAGTAGCTGCAAATGAAGTTGTTTAATTTTTTGGTCTAGTTTTCTTACTCTGTCTTTGGCCCTGAAGTAGCTACAAATGAAGTTGTCCCATTTTTCGGTGTAGTGTTCTTACTCTAGCTGTCTTTGGTCCTGTAGTAGCTACAAATGAAGTTGTCCCATTTTTTGATGTACTGTTCTTATTCTAGCTGTCTTTGGCCCTGAAGTAGCTACAAATGAAGTTGTCCCATTTTTTGGTGTAGTGTTCTTACTCTAGCTGTCCTTTGTCCTGAAGTAGCTGCAAATGAAGTTGTCCCATTTTTTGGTGTAGTGTTCTTACTCTAGCTGTCTTTGGCCCTAAAGTAGCTACAAATGAACTTGTCCCATTTTTCTGTATAATGTTCTTACTCTAAGTGTCTTTGGCCCTGAAGTAGCTACAAATGAAGTTGCCCCATTTTTCGATGTACTGTTCTTACTCTAGCTGTCCTTGGTCCTGAAGTAGCTGCAAATGAAGTTGTTTAATTTTTTGGTCTAGTTTTCTTACTCTGTCTTTGGCCCTGAAGTAGCTACAAATGAAGTTGTCCCATTTTTCGGTGTAGTGTTCTTACTCTAGCTGTCTTTGGTCCTGTAGTAGCTACAAATGAAGTTGTCCCATTTTTTGATGTACTGTTCTTATTCTAGCTGTCTTTGGCCCTGAAGTAGCTACAAATGAAGTTGTCCCATTTTTTGGTGTAGTGTTCTTACTCTAGCTGTCCTTTGTCCTGAAGTAGCTGCAAATGAAGTTGTCCCATTTTTTGGTGTAGTGTTCTTACTCTAGCTGTCTTTGGCCCTAAAGTAGCTACAAATGAACTTGTCCCATTTTTCTGTATAATGTTCTTACTCTAAGTGTCTTTGGCCCTGAAGTAGCTACAAATGAAGTTGACTCATTTTTGATGTTCTCTTTTTCTGCTGCAGAAAGTGGCGGGAATTCAGTGAACCAGGGCAGTGGTCGTGGTGACAGCCATATAGTGGCAACGTTTAAGCCATGGCATTCGCAGGGCTCAAAAAACAGATTAACAAGGCCAATCAGGTGAGTCTCTAGTTTGTGTCTCCATTATATCACCGCTTGTGCCATGAACACATGTACTGTCATGACCTTATGTTTCCTGCTGATAGTATAAAAATTTTTTAGACATAGGCTTTCCATGTAGGATTTCTCACTGTAGTCTTATTTCTGGGGAGGTGACTAACTTGTTTATTTTAGCTGTCAGGGGCGTTGTGGTCCTTGATCATGCAGGGACTGCGTCTGGGGTTACCCGACTGTATCATTAAATTTTTAATGACTGGCAATAATTTTTTAATTTCTATATACCTTTGAACCTGTACATACAAATAGAAATCCATACTCATTTAATGTTGCATGTGTTTGATAAAATTTACGACCATTATAAAATGCAAAAGAGCACAACTTCTAGTTAAAACCCAAGCGATGGTGCCTGCCAAACTTTTCTGGCTTGTTTTGTGCGAAGCAGCATGGCATATTTACCATCGCTTAGTCTTGCTTTCGTGAAATTCTGGTTTTAACATTCACGGGCTGTGCAAAAGGCTTCATTATCGCTGTCATTAATTTAAAATCTCTCCTAAGTGCGCGTTGACTATCTACCGTTCGATTCCACCTTCGCACCAACTGTTTGAAAACACCACACTGAGATTCCTTGGTTGTTTCACGTCTATTCCTTTGCACCCTCGTGAAAAGGGAGTGTTCGGATCACACGAGGTTGCTTCCATCAACAAACAAGTGTAAGTTCATCGTGAGATTTTAAAACAAGTACGATTCCACATAGGTTCATCCTAGCAGCAGTCCTCCATAATGCTGCCATACTGGATTAATTGAGGCACCCCATCTAGGTTGTGAAAATTGCCAGTATTTTTTTCGACAGGCTCGTGTACCAAAGCGTGACTGAGAAATGTGCTTATTGATAATGTTGACTTTTGCCTCTTGGTTCCTACTGGCTTCAGATTAGTTACGTAGCCTTTCTCAGGTGCATTGCAGATTGAATTTTTCAGTAATGTGAGGAACATAATAATACAGGATGAAGTTTAACATGGATAACTATACTTGCTTGTTTTAGCCATGTATAGGCTGACTACATGTTACAGCAAATTTTTATGTCCGGAAGTTTTGTCGCACAATCTATGTAATTTAGTTCCACATCTCACCTGTATACACTGGTGGTTCAGAATAATTAAGACTTAGATAATTCACCTTTAGCTTCATCAAACATTTTCAAAACTTTCGTTGACCTGCTTTTTTCCATGCATTTCAATATTGCTCAGTGTGGCTGGTGTTATCAATCGATTTGGAATTTTGAGAGTAATGCTTGGAGCGGAAAAAAAAATATTCCTGAAGCAGTGGATAAAGTCACCCCGGCACTGTGGCATAATAAAAATGCATAAATCCAGGAAACGGCAGTTGGTGATGCTTCATTCATCAAAACAAAGCAGTTGTTGCTTGGTGGTCTTGTCGGCTATAGCTGCTACATTTTACCACACAGTCAGAGTCTCCTTCCTGTCTGCTGCCTCTTTCTTGTGCATACATTTGTGGCGAAAGCACCAAACTGGCTTCTGCTTTATAGTTTAGAAGAACGTCAATTTGGGCTAGATGGTGCATTATTTGAGACAGAAATGGTAATAGCGCTACAGAACGACGGCCACAAGAAAGACTGACACAGGACATGCGGCCGCCGCGGTGGCTCAGTGGCTATGGTGCTCGGTTGCTGTCCCAAAAGACGCGGGTTCGATCCCGGCCGCGGCGGCTGGAATTTCTTTGGAGGAGAAATTCTAGAGGCCCGTGTACTGTGCGATGTCAGTGCACGTTAAAGAACCCCAGGTGGTCGAAATTTCCGGAGCCCTTCACTACGGCGTCTCTCATAGCCTCAGTCGCTTTGGGACGTTAAACCCCATAAAAACCAAACCAGGACATGCGCTAATCATGTGTCCTGTGTCAGTCTTTCTTGTGTACGTCTTGCTGTAGCTATTACCATTTTTGCTTTATAGTTCCATGTCTTCTTCAAGTAGTCAGCAATAGATACTTTTCAAAGGGCAACTACAAGGGATTTTCCAACATTTTGAGTTGACTATAGCATTATACTTCTGGGACCTCTCTTCTTAGTTCTGATTGATAGTTTTTCAAGGTAACAAGTTGAAGTATTATAAAGCAGCAAAAACAACAAAACCAAAACGGGGTTTTCACCAAAGTATGATGTCACGGATACTATCCCAACATTTCTCGTGTCAGTGTTGGTTAGCTAACTTAATTGGCTACTCTTAGTGACAGTTTTGATCATTATTTCTCTGAAATGACCAAGAGCAAGCTTTAATTTTTTTCGTTCTTCTAAGAGCAAATGCAACCCATGATGTCACATGTCGAGAAATCATCCTGATCTAGGCCACGAAACGGGAAAATATATTAATTTACGCTAAAACGAACTGCCGATGGGGAGCGAAATTTGACACAAAGGGTTAAAAAAATTTGGAAAACCTACTTTCAAATTTTCAATAAAATGTGTGGAGGTCAAAAATGCCTGAGAGTCTTCTTTTAACAACATGGCAGCATGTGTAAATCATAGAATGACTACTACATATATATAGGGTTATTCGTTTTCGGGTTTTATATTTTTTCAAATTCGGGGGGTAAAAATCGGGCATTATTTTTCGGCTTGATAAAGGGGAGAAAGGGGGTTTTTCATGGAAAAACTCCGAAGTTCGGGTTTTATCGGGTTAAATTTGCAAACTAATAATTTATTGAATTTGCTGTAACCGGTGCGTAACAATTAGGGCTATATTTGGTCTGCTTCCAAGAAAATATTGCAAAATTTGGGGTTTATTTGGTAATTAATTATTACTCGCAGTGAGAGGCATAGGTCAGTTTTGAGAAAATAAACATTTTATTCACGAGGACTGGTCATCGACGTTCTACACTTCCTTACTAACATACATAATCATCTGCATGCGCAACATCTCGGTTTCCATCCGAGACCTGTCTGGTCTCTGCAGGTACCTTAGCTGAGAGAACGTTCGCTCAACGTCACAGCTGCCATTAGCTAAGGACAACAATGACAACGCTGCATTTGCTAGGCGCCTTGTCGGCCGCCTTGGTCGCCTCTAGCCTGCGCGCCAGCTGGAGGCACAGCAATTCCGTGGGCACAATTGTTTCAGAAATCGGGAAAAATCGGGTTTTACCCGATGTTTTAGGAACACGTTCGGGGTGCAAAAATCAGACAAAATCGGGTTTTACCCGAAAACGAACAACCCTACATATATATCACAGTGCTTGCACTAAATATTTATTGCTACTAACAGCCAGCCTTATGTACAAAAGTAAGAACGAATATATAAAGTGATGTTTTTAGGTGCACCTGCTTATTTTGTGATGCTGAACTGTTAAGCTCAACTTTCAGGTAGCTTATACTTTAAACAACTTGGATGCAAATCATTGGTAAATTCAAATCAGTATGTGGCAACTTTATTTACGACTGCAAGCTTTGTGCTGATATTCCTTTCTGCCTTTCTCATTTTGCCGAAAGATGACAGTGTACTGTACTGTAAACCACTTCTGCTTTACAATCTAGTATGTCAGCGAAAAGATTGGAGGAGCGGAAGGCACCAAATTCACGGAGGAATACATGGAAATGGAGAGGGTGAGTGTCTTCTCTTCGTTCCACATGCTTTCTACAAAGGCTTGTTGGAATGGTTGTTGACAACATTGCTATGGGCTTGTGCTTTCTTTTTTTTTTTCTGCAGAAAATAGACCTGACCAGCGAGTTAGTAGAAGAGCTGATTGTAAAGACGAAAGAATACCTCCAGCCAAACCCAGGTCTGTACAAGGATTTAAATTTTGCTGCTGAATGTAGGCAGATGACCACTGCTTATTTTTTATGCATACCGATTAGCAAGCTATTAAATTTTTAATTGACAGCAGCTGCTTCAAATATCTGGACGTGACGGGAATCCAAGCAGTTGAGTCACTGCAAACATGGACTGCTGGCATTCGTGCATTAACGCAAAATGTATGGTTAAAGAACTTGCTGTTAACAAAGTAGTTTGCTAGGCTGTCCTATTTAGCACTCAGCCAAGACTGGCAGTGAATGAACCTTAAAAAAATAAATTTGAGATACTGTGAGAACAGCCAGTCTAGGGTGATGTTCCATTGTACTGGTCACAGTTAAAACTAATGCACGGATGTAGCTAATTCTGTGGTCCTCCCACTGCAAGGGGGAGAAGAGCAGTAATGCCATCATCAGCACTGACGTTTGCCTACGCAGCGTCCCGAGCAAAGCTGATGGTAAGCACGAAACTCCGAGGCACGGGAAAGACTCATGCATATCCTCAGCCGGAGGGCGTCCTTGGCGAATCCATGGTCAAGTTCGGCACAGACTTGGGCGAGGAAAGCCCTTTTGGTCAGTATAAACTTGTTGCCTACAGCTTTGGTGGTGTGCACATTATGCAGCCTAGTTCCTTGCTTCTCAACAAATTTTGTTGCTTTAACATTGCGCATGTGGTATCAGTGCCCAGAACTTGTCACATTATTTATACAGGAGGTGAGACAGTTGCACTTGGGTGTAAGCAGTCTGTACTGGTTTTTAAAGGTTTGTTAATAATGGCAATATCATTTAACAACAGTGACAAATACTGTTGCACATGTTATTTGTTGCTGAGAACACTCGGCATGTTTAGGTGAAATCACAAGGAAGGTACTATTGTGCACTGTGATGCTGTAATGTTCAACATGCACTCTGGCCTTTGCCACCACGTTCCAGATCGCCCGTCTGCCAAATGCATCCTGCAAAGCCAGCAATGCCCGGAGGGTGTTTTACCTTTTAGGTCAAATACTAATATGCTTATGAGCTCACAACAAGGTGCAGAAAGCAGTGAGGCAAAAGTTTTCTGTTGTTTTTCTCTTGAAATTAGTCACACAGTTTAAAATATGTCTAAACTCTTGAAAAACCGCGGTGTCATTCTCCTTTAGGTCAGTCCCTGAGAATCGTGTGAGTCTGCATTGTCACTTTGAGGCTGCTGCAGTTGGTGAACGCACTGCCAGGTCCTAGTGAGGGGAACTACTGGGGCGGCCAAGGCGTGCTATCCTGTTATGATGGCACTGACATTGACAGAACTCTGACACTGCAGTGGCGCCTGCTGGGACGTGAAAACACACTGGACGGGCATTATTCTGCCCTGTACTTTTTTCCACTGCTCACATGGCCATTCACTGTCTCCCATCCAGGGCAGAGCCTGGTGGAGGCTGGAGAGGCGCTGAAGCAGCTGGCAGACATCAAGTATGCCCTGGAGGATAACGTGAAACAGAACTTTCTTGAGCCCCTGACCCAACTTCAGAACAAGGATCTTAAGGATGTTTTGGTGCGTCCTGCCATGTTATGTCAGTACACATAGCTTCAGGTATTCTCTGTAGATACCCTGCACTGGGTTACTTGTGTATACTCAAGCTTGAATGCTAGGTTGTGCTGGTGCAGGCAGACACCCTTTCTGGTTTTCCATAGCCCTAGATTGCTCCAGTATGGGTTGAGAAATCCTTCAGTGTGGGGTGATTTTCTAGTAAGGAAATTAACTCCCATTTGAGTGCCACCATGGCTCCGTTTGGATGGTGCTATACATGTTGACACCAGTATTGCTGAAACCAGCTACCAGTCTTATGGTGTGTTAGTGGTGCGGGGTATTGAAGCCAGCTCAGGTTTTTGCAAAACTGCATGGAGACCAGGCAAAGAAGCGTAGCAGTAAGTACACCCAGCATCAAAAGTTTATGGAGGGGCCGGCTGAGAATAAGGTGAATTTTATCCAAGCTATTGCATGTAACTTAAAACCAAAGCCTACAGCTTGTGCATTAGTGCAGGAATATTGTCAAGTGTTTGTCATTTTCAAGCTGTGCACACAGGATACATGGGAATAGTATTTTTCCGAGACCCACGTGCCCTGTAAACTTCTGGCGCCGGGTGTACAAAATGAGCATACACATGCATGCACGTACGCACAAAGAGAGAGAGAAAGTCATTTAAATATTTTAACAATTCTTCATCTCCTTATCTTTGTCTACTTATGTTGAAGCCAGTATAATTTATGTTTCAGAACACCAGTAGTTTGTCCTGTGTGCACATATATATCTTTTTTTTTTTAAGGGGGGCACGGCTACACAGAAAAGCTGCAAGGCATTTTTTCATGTGTGTACTTGTGGCCATCCCCCAAAAGCGTCTGAAATATTACTTGAAAAGCGCAACACTGCGTTCAGTGCACTCTTGCTGCATAGCATTTTGTTTTGTCTGCTGGCGTAACTGAGGTGTGAAATACAACAAAATAGCAGGGGTTCTTCACGGCCATGTTTAATTTTCCAGCATCATCGCAAGAAATTGCAGGGCCGACGTCTGGACTATGACTGCAAGAAACGGAAACAGCTCAAAGGTGATTTCATTTTGCTTTCTTGTGTTCAAAATGGAGAATGTTGCATCAGCACGCTGATGATCTTGTAAAACATAAAGCCTTTGTTGTTTTGTGTTGATTGCTTTATGTGCTTAGCATCTCTTCTTACGCTTGTGGATCTCACTGCTTTTACATGAATGTGTGTAGGTATTCTAGACAGGGGGGTTTTAAAACAAGCTTCCTTCTTGAAAACTATCATGCTTCGTGCACTTTTACATGATTAGTCTATTTTTTTTTTAGGTGGTCACTTGACCGAGGAAGAGATTAAGCTTGCCGAAGACAAATTTGAAGAGTCTTTCAACTTGGCTTCCATGGGCATGTTCAACCTTTTACAAAATGATGTAAGCATGGTGTCACTACCTCTTCTCTGACTATAAAATGTTGTGGGCAAAGCTCACTTATCAAAGGCTTGCATGATAGGTGGGCAGCTTTTATCAATTGATTAAGGACATCACGTACAGATGTTATTGTTTTGAGATCCTGCATCAACTATTTGAATGCTGAAGTGCACTCACTTTCACATGCACAAAACTGAAAGATCAGTAGAGTAGAACTATGCTATAGTATAAATAGTATAGTCGCTCATTTTGTGAGGAGTGCCAAACGAATGGAATACTAAGTATGGCAGATAAAACTGTGGTAATATTTTTTTGTTTTGATGCAAAAGTGTTAGGGGTGCCATTAAGGTGATAACTATCTGTGTAAAGCCTACCAGCTTTGGCAGGTGATGTTCAGGGGGATTTCTCTTTCCCCACTGGCCACCTGCCAGCCGTCCCCTTAATAAGAATGACTTAGCAAAAATTAATGAAAGAAGCAGCTACGAATATAAATGGCATAAGAGTAGAATCACAACAGAATCAAAATTGGATTAGAATCGCAATTAGAATAGAAGCTGAACTATAATAGATTGGTGAGGGAAAGAAAGATGCTCTCACATTTCCCCCGCATCAGTCCAGTTGATTGCCCCTAAATTTTTTGTTCTTTTTGCTACACAGGTAGAGCAGATTTCCCAGCTGCATGCCTTGGCTGAAGCCTTCTGTGAATACCACCAGCAGTGTGCAGAGGTCCTCCAGGGGCTGACAGAACGGTTGCTCGAACAGTGAGTTTCGTGTGCAGGAGCCTAGCTTTCCCATTCATCATCTGATCTGCTGCCAATTACAAAGCCACTGGTAGTATTTCTCTTTTTGTCACTCTGTACAGCCTGAAGCCTATAATGCGAAGAGTGCAAGCCTTTTTTATTCGAACAGGTGGTGTTGAACTGTGGACAGTATCAGATACACAGTTGCTACAAGAATTTCTTGCTCTACTTTGTAATGTCAGTTACATTGTTCTAAACAACGCTTTCATTATGTTTATACTTGTGGTGGTTGTAAAACTTGCGCTCAACTGCGCATATTGGCTCTGCTTAAGGTGCTAAGCACCTTGTCTCATAATTTTCCATTTTGGTTCCAAGCTTAAACAAAAAGGTTTATTTTTTCGTGTTTGAACTTTTGCCCTGAAACTGCAGGTCTCTAAGCTCAATTTCCTTGAATGTGTTGTTGTGATATAAAACACTTAATTGGCAAGGTATACAACTTTTAAATGGCAAGTGTAATTGGCATTGCAGGAAAGAGGAAAGAAGTGGCTAGCGTGTTATTCTTTCAAGTTTCTTGCAGAGTGTAGTGCATTAAAGCATTTTTTCTGAATAGGCTAAGCATAAAATGACTACATATTTCGATGCAAACACCTTGGCCTCATGCAGTACAGGCCACCTAGCTTTTATCTTTCTTTTGTTGCCCTTCTGTGCAGAAAAGCAGAGGCGGCAGCGCACGAGCACGAACCGTACGAGCCAAAGAAGTTGTCTGACCTCAACCTGACGACGATCCACGACGATGTCTCGCCCATGGTCGAGTCAGGTGGGGGCATCTTCAATGGCGAGCCCCATCAAAACTCCCTCTTCTTCTCCTCCTCGGCCCCAACTGGTAAGACTGGTGGTGGCAGCTGTAGGCACTCAGCAGCACTCAGAGGGGCAGCTTGCCACCTGCTCTGCTGCCCTTCTTCTCTTCCTGCCTTTTTGCTGCTGGGATCACTGGAGGAAGTGTGTACTCTATAGGGTAGCCGCATTTTACCTCCTCACTTGCTCCGTGAACGGCATTGTAGACTCCTTGTTCTGACTGCGATCATGCATTTCTGATGTACAGGTTCTCGGATCACTTAGCACACGACTGCAATTGCTGCTGAGTTGTGCATTGAGGCATCAGGACTTGGAAAACTTTAGGCAGTGGCAAAAATTGCCTTTCTCATTGTGTAGGGTGCCTAGCCAGCTGGAAATTTGCAGTTCCTATGTGTTCTCGTTGTTTGGTCTCATAGAACACTCTTCAAAGCAATTCGCGTTACTTAAAATTGACCAAGTCCAATATAGCTCTAGGACAGTGAGTATGATATCTTTTTCAAATATGCGTACACTACCTGGAAGGCTACAGGGGCCTTGCTGCACAGTGCAGCAACTGTTCTCATCTCTTGCAGGGTAGCTTGAGAGCTTTTCAGGTGCACTATTTTGTTTATTTTAGTTATGAATATTGTCAACCCTGATTTGAGGGTCATTACAGGGAAGGAAAATGAAGAAGAAAAAAATGCATAGTACACAAGAATGAACAAGCCTCTTCGAGCATGCAGTACTGCAAGAGAACATAAAAACACAATTCACACCACCGTACAGCCACCTGCTGTACAATAAGAAATATTTGACAGTCAGTTACATGCACATCTACAGGAATCCCATGCCTAGACAGTCACCAAGTGAATTCACGAATGCCATTACATATGCAGACTCAGCAACATGAGCGGACAGTTTATTCCAGGGCTCAGTATCATCTGGAAAGAATGATTAGCGAAAGATGTTAGCTCGGGTCAGGTATGGGCGAATCGCTTTGTAGTGATTAAGGCAGGAGCTCAACCTCCCTGGAGGCTGCAGATATCTTTCTTTATTAATGTTAATTTCACTGTGAATGATTTGGTACAGTATTTTTAATCTCTGCTTTTTAAGTCTTCTTTCTAATGTTTCTAGACTGCATGAGTTTAACATCTCCTTTACCGAATCTGTTTTTCTTTATTTTGGACAAATCAATCTCGCCGCACGTCTTTGAACCTTTTCTATTTCGGTTGAAAGAATCTTCTGGTAAGGAGCCCATACTACAGACGCACTACTTGCTATTCCTGGTCTTAGCCAGCATTGCATGGCACAGAAAAACTGTTGATGTGGCCAGTCTTGCATCTGAGTTGACTTTCATACCCATATAATTTCGCACTGTTAGCAGCGTTAACATTTTGTGCTCACACTGCACACTGGATGTCTCCTGCAGTCAGATGTGTGCGTCATTTGCAGTGGCTTTTAAACAAGCTGCGAATGGGCGAATGTGTATCATGCTATAGATAAGTGCATCGTAGATGCAGCAGTTGAATGTGGTGACATCCCATGGTTCGAAGTCGGATATTATGCAGCTTTACGTTTAGGCTGTACAAAAGTGCCATTTCCTGTGTGTGCTTTAAAGTCACATTGCTTTCAGTTAATGATTCAACTTGTTGCCTTTCTATTTTTTCTGTCACTGCTTCATTCATCACATGTTAACCTGCAGACTAACAGTCTTTGATAGGCAGGCAGCAGGTTCTTTAGTTTTGTTACTATTTAAGCATGCATAGGCACGCTGGCGTGAACATCTGAAACCTTAATTTTGAAGTTATTCCTTTGCGTTTTATTCGTACATACCCTTTATTCCTTCCTGTTTGTCTTGAAACAGATAGGCTCTTATCACCTTTGTTTGAGGAACCGCGTAAGTGTTATGGTACGTATCCAGTCTTCTGAAAGGCTGTATCTATGCACGCAGGTTCTGTAGGAGCATCAGTGTGTATTGTACATTGCTTTGAGTTTTATATTTGTGTTTTTCCTTTTTTGTGAGTTGGAAGAGCGGCATTTATTTTTTTGCACCTCATTACGTGGACACGCTGCTGTGCCTGTGGTCTTGAAGGTCGGTTTATTGTGCTAGCCTAAAGGTTCACATGTTATGGCTTAGTAAATGTTGGCTATAAACGTCTGGAAGGAGACCCACATATGTGTGTCCTGCAGATATAAAGAAAGGAATGTATGTTGTGTTTGTTTATTATTACAGTCGTCTCAAAACCTGAGAATTTTTAGTCTGGATCTTCGACTCGCTGTGCAAAGTTTTCGGCATTTCATTGGGTGCGTTGCCATGGGCAGGGCATTATGTTCTGTCAGAGCAACTAAGAGCTTCTTTCATGGCATGACTCCCAAATGCTATGGACTGCTTACAGAATAAATAACAGGGGCACACACTGAAGACATGCGCAGCACAGCAGTTACCAGGAGTGATTTGGTGATATCTATAGTGACTGCACAAGTCTTAGGTTATTCATCATTTCTTCTTTGCTAGTTGTAGCACACATTTCCTGCGCTAAACTCTTTGAAGGAAGGTTAGATGCAAGTTTTTACAAATGTGTGCAAGTGCTTTTGTTTTGTTACTTTCTTCTTTATTTTCCTTCATTTCATTCTTGTTTCTGGCTCTTATTTGGGCAGAATGTTCTGATTTGCATGTACAACTCGAACTGTTCTCTTCCATCTGCAGCTTGGGGACGTTAGGCTCCTCATACCATACCATACATATTCTGTGCCATCCCCCTTATCTGTGTTCAGAGCTTCATTCGCGTTATCCAGCTATGTTACGAATTAGTATTTTGGTTCTCTTTTTATTACAGAGGTCATACACATCAGCTGAAAACATTTGAAAGATGTTTCGATATAACTCTTTTCCTTGCTGTTTTTTTATTTATTAATGTAAAGTTGCTTCCTTGTTACTGGAATTAGTATGTTCATAATACACCAGCAGCTTTGTATAGTATTGTGCATTTTTATTGTGAAGACTTCAAAAAATTTCGCCGCCTCAACCGGTGGCTCGTTCGTGGTAAAACTGAGCACAGACCTTCCGTATTGTGTTAACTTTTGTCTCGTAGCAAGTTTTACAATGATACTTGAGTCAGCCGTAAATGATATCTCTGTAATCGTCTGCGCCGAGATCGACAAACTGAAAGCCGCCAGCGCCGGAATGCCGTGAAGGGTGGCAGTGGCGCCATCAAAGGACCTGTGCAGCTTATAATGCTGACCTCGGTGCTCTTCGCATCGTGACACTTTCCTATGCAAACAACAGATGGCGCCACGAACGCCTTTGGCAAAAACCCACAGTTGGTGGATTTCGGTTCGTTGATTTCAAGGCAGACGATTACGGGTTTGCATCATGCGTGGCTGAACCAGGAAAGTACTGTTGACAAGCTTACTACGAGACAAAAGTTACCGCAATACTCAAGTTCTGTGCGCAGTTTCAGCATAAATGAGCCAGCAGTTGAGACAAGACAATTTTGAAAAACCGTCACAATAAAGATGCACAATACTGTATAAATCACAAATGCTAAACATTATGTTCCTGGAGGAAGTATATTAATGCATTGTCATACTGCCAATGTACAGTATATGTTAGGCTTGTCCAAAGTATGCAAATGCTATGGTGCAGAACAAACAAGGTGAAACCGCACAGAGGCTGCTGGGCACAAGATGTGATCCTCTTCGCTCTGCAGCTTGCATGCGCGACTGCAGTTACACACAACCATTTGTTCTTAAACTCAGTAGTTACAGTCAGGTGTTGATATGTTTGCATCAGAGTGCTCTGCACAAGCTTGGTGTACTTTGTAACCCTGGGCACAGTCAGTTATAAAGAAAACTTCCTTCATATCTGGTCAGCATCAGTTTCCAACAGTTTGTAGCTGTTTGCAAAGTGTTTCTGTTTAGAGGCAGGTAATTTCTTGCTGCAGTTGCTGTTATGATGGTCAGTTTGTCACATAATATTCACTGTTTCTGTGTGCACTTTGCAATTGTGATGGGGAACAGCTGATGAGGAACAAATGGGAGCGTACCGCGCATCAGCCATGTCAGAAGGATAACTGCTAATGCAGCAGCACAGGTAATGGGGCAGTCATCTCCACCACCACCAGCCTTACTTTCCTCTTCCTTTCCACTGTGTGTGTGTGTGTGTAAAGAACATTCCTGCATGCCTTTTCTCTTTGCTCATGCAGGTGGCATGGGTGAACTTGGGGCTTGCCTGTGTCGTAGTGTGTGTGCCTTAGTGCTGTTAAAATACCTGCGCCCACAGTTGCTGTGTTAGGAGAGACCACCATTCCTGAGTATGAGCTACAAGTCCTTGGACTACACAGCAACAAATTACTATGCAGTGCGATGGAATGTGACGCTAGCCATCACTGGCAGTAATTACGATCTTGACTTGTAAAGCACTAGCAAAAGGCTGATCAAGTGTGCTCCATCATAGCATGGTTCATTAGTTTGTGGGTAAAAACTTGATCTTTCCTGATTTCTGCACCCCGAGATAATTTTCTACCCATTGGGTCAAGTCCACTTCCTACCCAGAAACTGCATTTTCGAAATGTATTTTGACACTGGAAGCAGCTGAACTGACTGAAACTGGCACCTACCCCTGTGCTTATTTGAGAAAGGCCGACTCCTCAGCTGGTTGGCTCCTGTGTTGACTCCGTTAGCTCCTGTCGCTGAAGACATCACTTCTGGATGAGGTCAGCTAACATTGATTGAAAGTTACACTCTAGAACATAGGCTGACATTTCCTTATCAAATTTTACCTCTCGGTAAAATTTCATCAACTGCTGTTCTAAAGCTGTTGTTTCTTGCTACACAGCATCAATGACACTGGCAGATTTTATTCAGAGGGTACGCATGTACAAAGGACCAGCCAGTCTAGAATAGACACAGGAATGGTACAAATGCAGACGGTAACGAAAGTTTAGAACAGTTACTGGGGGAGGAGAGAAGAAGCAAGCACATGAGGTTGGGAATATTTCCGTCTGTAGCTTTTATAATGTGTTCATAAAAATAAAGTATTTCATGGCCTGTTGCAAAACAAATGTCTGTGATTAATTCTTTTCACTGTAAAAAAATATCCAAAAGAAGCCAAATTTTGGAACAGTTTCAAGAAAAATTTGATGGCGAATTTTTAAAAAAACACGCTTTTTCTTACTCCCCTCTTTGCCTCAATTTCATAAAGATATATAAGGCTTGAAAATGAGGGGCCTTAATCATATTGTGTGGCTGGTAGCTTGGACCATTGCTTTGCCAAGTTGCAAATGGTACCTTTTACATTTTAAGATATGGTGGCATTCATTATGCTTCAGTGTGTATGTGTGTTGGTAGAAAGCTCTTTTCTCTGCTCACTGTTATTTCTTTTTGTCCACTGTCTTGTATGTGCTTGTGTGGTTAATGTCCCCTAACACCTGTGTGCTTGCACATTTCATCAACATTTTCTGTCATCCACCATCTGCGCTGTCGTATTCATGTTGTGTGATACCAGATGAGCCACTGACTTTGTCTTTCGTCCACTTTACTGGGAAGGCAGTAGTAACCTTTGGCACTGTCAGCTCAGTGCCTTTTACAGACCTTGATGTTTGGTGTGGCAGTACGTGCCTTGTGGATGGGCCTGAAAGTTATTTTCCTTGATTTTTTGTAGACTCCTTAATACATCCATTTCAGATGCACCTAAGATGTGATAAAACCTAAGCACCCAGTCTGATTTATTCTTCTTCAAAGGATTTAAATACTAATATATGGGCTTTTCTGTGCAGCAGCTGGAGCGCTAAAATGGCATTATTTTTCCTAGGTTCAGTGGAATCACGTCTGGCGAGGGAAATTCATAGCATTTGGCAGAAATGTAAACTTTCCAAAAAGTACAAGAGAAAGAAAAAAGATTGACGTTTCGGCACCGGTCCAGGTGCCTTGATCGTAATGAAGTGAAGGACAGGACATTATACTGGGGCAAGTTTTCTAAAGGAGTGGATGATTATCTCCGGGAGATTGCCTTGTGTCCTGTTAATTGTATGTGGTGTTAAATGAATGTGCAGGGGTACTATGAGCAAGCATCTTGATAGTGATCTTTCCTTGGCAATCGGACAAGCCGCGTCCCAATCAGTGACATTGCTGATGTCTTTATGGTGTTCCGCTAAAGTGTTTGAGTGAGCATTGCTTTGGACGACATCATTTTGGTGTTGCTTGATTCGTCTCATTAATTTTCCTGTTTCATCTGTGCAGCTTCTAATTTCACAGCGCAAAAATGGACAAGGACGACAGAGGAACACCACAAAGCGCTGGCACTGGTGGTGTTCCTCTGTCGTCCTTGTCCATTTTTGCGCTGTGGAATTAGAAGCATCAGATACCAACTAGCCCAACGATTCGTTTTGATCATCTACGCAGGCAGCGTCACAATCATGACAGGGTATGTTATTGATGACTCCTGGGTAGATAGCTCTCTCTCAGTGGGGTCCGTGATGTGCCAAGGACCCTAGCAACCAAAAAAAGAAACGTAAAAGACGGCAGCATCTTTTAATTGCCAAGGATCCAATTCAGCAAGCTGTATACCCAGGATGACGGAAGCCAACAGTCACAGAAACTAAGGAGCTTAGGGGATTTTTTTATTTATTTATTTAAATTTGTGGTGTTCATGAATGGGAGATTATTTATTTAAACATAATGGATCAGAAAACAGAAAAAAGAAATAACCACATGCCACTGGTGGGATCCAAACCCACAACCTCCATATTTCGCGTCCGGTGCTCTACCAACTGAGCTGCAGTGACAACTGCCCCAGTCTTCTGCTTTCAGGGGTATTTATCTGTAGTGTAACCTGACCTTGAGAGTGTTCACCAGCTCCATAGCAGCAGACGTAGTACGTCCTGTATTAATGCGAGTGCCACATGAAATGTGATCTACCGGTGAGCATGGAAGCTGTGCGATGGCCTTGTGGTACCCATGGCATCGAGATTCCCAGAATCGAGGCCTTCATTAGCTACTCAGCACTGGATGCGAAATTCGGAGGTTGTGGTTTCGGATCCCATCGGCGACATGTGGTTGTTTTTTCTTCTGTTTTCTAATCTATTATTTTTAAATAATTGCTCTCTTAATTTTCCCATTCATGAACATCACAAATTTAAATTTAAAGAAATCCCCTATGCTTCTTGGTTTCTGCGAATGTTGGCTTCCATCATGCATATCATAACAAGCCCCTCTTTTTCCTTCCCTTGTCTGCTGTATACCAAGATACCCAGTGATGATTGTGACGTTGCCTACATAGGTGAAACAGGAACATTCAACAGAAGAGTCAAGCAACACCATGACATCATCCAGGGCAGTGCTCACTCACATGCTTTTGCAGAACACCAAAAGGCCACCGACCATGCCATCGCTTGGAGCGCAAGTCGTGTGATTGGCAAGGAAAAACCTCTACCAAAACAAAACGCTTGCTCATGGTACCCCTCTACATGCAGTCAACACCGCATACAATTAATAGGACACGACAAAATCTCCCAGAAATAAACGTTCGTTATTTCAGAAAAATCGCCTTATATAATGCACCGTCATGTCCTTCACTTCATTACGATCAAGGCACCCGTATGGGCATCGAAACGTCAAGCGTTCTTTTTTTTTTTTGCATCTTTTGGGAAACAAATGTTTTTGTCAAATCATTTTTTTCAAGGCATCATATATTTTGGCCAAATTATTCACTTTTATTATACAGGAGAAGATACAAAAACATTCCTGCATGCATGGAGACACTTGTTGGTAATTCTTATAATCTTGAATTGATCCAAGCACTGTTTATTTCCATTTTGAGGCACTTTGAAATGTGCAATTGCTCATTTAGGTCTATTTAGTTTTGATTCCAAAATTACAAGGCATGGAACCATAGCTAGTTACCTTCAGAGGAAAAGCATGCTGCATCTAGTTCCACTGCTGACCCAACTTCTGCTCAGAAAGCAAGTTTGTTCTGGAAAAATGTTCCTCCAATTATGACCATTGAGAAAGAAAGGCCTGTAGAGTAATATGTGATTTAAAACATGCCGCAATAATATGTTATGGCAGATTTAAGACTTTATTTATTTGTGCGTGTGGATCATATTCAGTTCTGCACAGAATAAATTTGAATGCTGAAATAACAAATTATTTAGCGACAGTATAAGTTGTAATGAGATATAAGCACATCTGTGAAATTAGTGTTTTATAGCTATAATGAATGAGAATAGTACAATGCAATTTGTTCATATACAAAAATTCTGAACCCCCATGCTTTTTTTTTCTGGCGGTGGCTATAGCACGAACAAATAGAAAGGTTTGAGTTGGCTAAAACATTTTTTGGAGCGAAAGTTCCACTTCTCGCATACAAACCTTGACAGTCATGTTACAGCGCAGACATGGCCTTGAAGCGGCCTCAGTTATTAAAAAAACAGAAGGAAATTGTGGTGTAGGTGGAAATCGAACCCGGGCCTCCAGGATGCGAGACGGAGGCGCTTCCACTCCGCCACAATTGTTTGGCTCTTGGAAGTGAATGAAGGGGGGTCTAATGAATGCACAGATGTCCAGGAAACGTATCTTCGAGATATGTACTGAGGCATGCATGAATAGTTTAATTATGAGCATGTAAATTACAGATATCCCAATTGAGCGAGTAGCGAAGTGCTTTTCCTTCGTGTATGGAATGCAGTTGTAGCGCCATCATGTGGCACCCACTGCAACCCCAACACTCAGTGTATGGCGATGGTTCAGCAGACGGCGCACATCTAGTGAATGCACAGATGTTTTAGAAACGTATCTTTGAGTTATGTACTGAGGTGTTCATGAATAATTTAATTATGAGCGTTAAATTACAGAGGTTCCAGTTAAGCGAGTAGTTGCCCAAAACGCACTCAACTTTACAGACTCCTAGCCACGTCTAGTTAGTTGTCCGATACACCACAGCTTTCGCTCTGTAACTAGGTTCAACAGTAGTTAAGCCACAGCTAATTTTTTTCTTGTGCCGCGTTCCTGCTGTTAATTGTTAGTTTTCTGGCATAGTATGCCACATCCATATATAACTTTCATGGCATGAGAGTTAGTCAAAAACCCAACACATTGAATAAGGACCATTTGAAGTGACTGAAATGTAATTGGAACCAACCAGAACTTCACAGAGACACAACAGCTTCCATGTGGTCCCACCCAGTTGCAGTGCCATATTTGAAAACTTCTAGTCCTGTCTATTTACTGGAGAGGCTTGCATTGCCTTGTTAAATAGTATCTGCAGTGACTTCAGGATGGGATGTGTAACAGAGACATGTGGCTGCAGTGTTTGTTTCTTTCTTGCTGTCGGCTCGTTAAATACAGCTCACCAAGATATGCCGAGTGACCCCACTTTTGAGCATTCCTTTTTATGGCTCACTTGGATCGCCTAGCTGCCTTATTGTTGAGGTTTTCCCAAGAGAAGCATTGACTGGTTGTAAGAGAGGAAAACTTGTGATGCCATTGATTCAAACTGGTTGCTGCACTGGGCAAAAATTGTGGCAGTTGAATGTATCCTGAAATGGTGGGTGCGTGTGTTTTGTTAGAGAAAGAGGGATGCAGGCAAGCCCCGCTCACTTGCGTGGGTGCCAGCAGTGACATAGGCCTGGCGGGGTTGTCCCCTTTGCAGCGTCTCCTGCCCGCTCTCCCCTGAGCTCGCCTGTGAACCCACGGCCTGCCAATAACCTCTTCCTGGGCAGCTTCCCCAATCCGCATGGCACGGGGGCCTCGCCTGGCTCCAGGTCTCCCAATGGTACTCGTGTTCCTCTTTCCAAGGGCGCCACCCTGCTGCCACCAATCCCTTCTTTGTTTCTTCCCCGGCCTTCTTTTCTCATCTCACCCCTCCACCAGTGCCTCAAAAGGTTGCTTTCCTCTTGAGTGTGTAGCTCTGCAGCCTCTGTGAAGCATAGTGGCACTAGAGCAGCAACTCCCAGTTCGTTGCCACTGAAACTGAGCTGGGTGAATAGAGAGGTACAGAACACATTGTGTGGTGAGGCTCCAGAAAATTGCTGGTATATTGTCTTTCTTTGTTAAGGCGGACGCTTGGGCAAGTTGGTACTTAGTCCTGTGTTTCTGCGCTGTTTTTCCTTCTTTATTGTCTTTGGCCTGCACTCGTTGTGGCAGTTCTTTGCAAGAACAAAGCATGACCATATAGCAGTTACATTTGTTATTGCTTTTACGTGCAGTCCAATAAACTAATGTACTTTCGGTTTGTACCTAGTTGTTGTGACATACACATCCAAAATTTTGCTGAGAGAAAGTCATTGAAGTGCATTTGGTGCTCTTGATTCCACTTTTTCCTGTGCTCTCGCGCTGTTCAAACTTGCCCCAGAGAATTTCTCATGAGCCTTCTTTGCACAAAGTGCACCACACATTGTTGAGAATGTGGTCCTTACAAAATAGGGCTATCTTTTGCAAAAAGTCAAGTAGCACATGCCTGTGGTGGTCCGTTTCTGCGGAGTTCCTTTGTGTGCCAGTTACCAGCTGAAGCAGTTTTTAGATTTGTTTCTTACTGGTAGTGTTACATTTCACTGGCAGTCATGTAAATCACATGGTCAGTTAACCAGTTCATCTGTGCTGCCCATTATTGGTTGGTTGTGACGAGGCATGCTCGGATGCATACTTTGCCACGTGCCAGCAATGTTTTAAAAGACAAGTCGAGAGCTCTTTTATGAATTAAAATTTCAACCATCGCTATGAAATTTTAAAAATTTGTTGCCCGAGATATGGCAGGAAATGCTGTATACTTCATGGAGGTGAGACTTTGCCAAGTTTATTTTCAAAGTTTTATTCCTTGTTGCAGGTATTCTACCACATATTTTAGGCGCCTCTGTCTATTCTTTTCGGTTCTGTTGTTTGCGGCAAGCATTTGTTTTGTTTGTTTGTTCCAGCCGATGCTAGCATAAGATGGCCTGGTGCTGCATGCTGTGTGGCAGTTGACATGGTGGCGCTCTTTCTTCTCTTTGCCTGCTAACTTTTCCCCTTTTTCCTCTCTTCTTTTTCTCACTGTCACGGTTTCTGTCAGTGTGGTGTGACCTTCTAAGCTTCATTAACTGCAGTGGTGCTGAGTGTGTGTGTGTATGTAATTCCTTGTCTATTATGTGTTTTCCATACTAACGGTGTGGCCTTTGTGTGTAAGTGGTTCACAAGCCGGAGTTTCCAATGTCTCACTGACGTGCTTTGTAGCTGCTCTTCTATGCCTCTATCATTGTGTGCATCTGACACCTTTCTGGGTGCTGCTGTTGGTATGCGCTGACACCAAAGGAGGATGGGTGTTGTCTGCTACCTTCGTGTGTCCCATTTAAATCCTTTGTTGTTGTGGTTGTACTTGCATAATTTTTCTGTGGGCTGCTGAATATGAAGCACTCTTTAATTCTCATTGCATTTAGCTAATTCTAAAGTGCCAAGTGTCAAACACGGTGCAACGGCTGCACTGTGCAAGCATAGTTAGGTGAGCTGTACCCGTGCGAATTCTCGGCGCAGCGGCAATCGACGTCTTCCTCCGTAAACGAAGGAGCAGAGAAAGGCTTCGGTTGAAGGTGCCATGACTTTCTTTATTTTGCCTTGGGCATACAAGGCACAAGAATGTTGGTTTCGAGCTGCAGTTGTGAACATGGAGCTCTGAGCAGTGAACTTGGAACATTGAACAGCATTGACTGCATCATCAAACATATGCCTAGTTCATTTGAATGTGACTTGCGAGCTTACGTTGCATTACTGAGACTGGCATTTTGTTTGACTAGCAGTATACTATGACTGTAGCAACAATCTAGAGTGTGTGTGGAGTTCTTCACTTCTTAGATGCTGAGTATAATACTTCACTAGAACGTCGCTGTGTTCACTGTCTCTGCTCTGAAGCAAGGGTGCCATAAGTACCGGTCTCCCAGTGGCAAAAAGAAAATGGCACTTTTTTCCTGCTCCTTTTGCCAACAAGTCTGATCCGTTCCTTTGCTGGTTTATTCTGGTCAACTAGTATTTTTTTGTTTTTATGGCCTCTGTTTTGCTGCAATACAAAGAAAATACCCAGCTGGGCTGAATAGTACGGCTCCATTGCAGAACAGATGCAGCACACAGGATGGGATGAAACAAAAGATGGAGATGTCTTCATCGTTTGCTCCGTCTTGTGTGCCGCATTCTTTCTGTGATTTGATTATAAGTGCGACATTGTCCCTTTAGTTTGAAAAGCAAAGCCAATATCATAGGCTGCTATATTTTGATAGTAGGTATGTTTATAGATGCCCACTAAATTTTGAGATTGTGATTACAAATGCAAGTGCAGTTTGGATGCCCTGTGACCACAAATGACTCCAAGAAGGAAGTTGTAGCACATGCAGCCTTTGCTGAAAGTAAAGAGCAGGAACCGATGTAAGGTTGTTTTGTAAAACTCATAGCTTTCATGGCTATCTGGAGCACCGCAGAATTGGAAAAGTGACTCTTCTCATTTTATTATGCTGAGGCTATCAAACCTGGCTCCGGGGAACTCTCACTTCTAATGACAACTTCGTAGGGTTCCTTTCAAGCACCTGGCAAGCATTTTATCTCCCAGTGAGGCACATGCTGGGCTTTCATTAATTGAATCTCAAATTGTATGTTTGAAAGAATTAAGGAAGAATTTACTATGCTTCGTTTTGTAACAGAATATTATTATACAGGTTACTTGTACTTAAGTTTTATAGAGGAGAGAGAAGTTTTTCCTAAATACAACTGAAGCAACACTGTAGGTTACAACCTGACACACTTAGAAAATGTACCTAGTGTGCCACACACACAGAACAAGCAGGTAATTGTTAAGGCTACTTATTAATATTTGTACCTATTAAGAAATGTGGAGTTTCTATTAGGGTCGTCTTTTTCTTTCTGTGTACTTTCAGTATAATTATCTCCTGTCTAAATGAGTGAACAGTTTCCCCCTCTAATCATGCTAGGACAAAAAAAGTTCCCCATGCTTTCCTTGGTTTCAATGACTGTTGACTTCTTTCATGTGCAAGAACCCCCCCCCCCCTCCCCCCCATTGATATATCATTCTTTCAATGGCAGTTCTGGCTCAGCGTGAAACGAAATTTCAAGGCAATATGCTTGATGACCTGTCTGCGGTGCATGAGGACATACTTGGAAAATTCCACACCTGATGACATGTACTTTACTGGTTCCTGCCACACAGCATACAATAATGCCTAGCCACCGCTGCTGTCAGCACATGCAAGCAGCCACAGCTGTCTGCCCCTGTGGTGTTTCATAGGCGGGTGGAAAAAAATGTTCAGCACAACACCACCATAATCCTAAATAAGAAATACTGCTGGGTGTACAAGGGACCTTCAAAAATTTTTCTGGGGTATTACGCTGAATAAATCTGTGTTTTTAGCATCTGTTTATGTTAGATAGAACATCATGCATGTACAGTGGAACCTTATTGATGCAATTTTTTTTTCCTCTGAAAATAATTGTATTAGTCGGGAAAACGTATGATCCATAGCGCCTAATTTTGAAAAATGTAACTACTGAATGAGGTACAAAGGCATTTATTGTCAGTTTTACTTCGTAAGGGAAAACGTATGATCCATAGCGCCTAATATTGAAAAATGTAACTACTGAATGAGGTACAAAAGCATTTGTTGTCAACTTTACTTCGTAAAAATGTTGATTAGCTTTTCTTGGCACAAGGCCTGAACAGCTCCTTTTCTAATGATCGCAGAATTCATTTCGCATTTGCATCATCCTTAGTGCGGAAGGAACTTCGCAACACATCACTTGCAGTGGCGAAAGTAGCTGGGATAATAGCTTCCAACCAAGAGCTTCCCGAAGTTCAGAACTTCTAACCTTAAAATTCCCAGTTACGAACCTTGCTGCCCGCTTCTGAACTCGTTCTAGCTTGTCTTTTAAAATATTTGTGAACGGGTCCCAACATACGCATCCATATTCGAGAATTGGCCTGACATTCGTAACGTACAATGTTTCTTTTAGGCGTGGAGTTGTATGTTTAAAGTTTCTTTTAAAAAGGTTGAGAACGCGGGAAGCTTTGGCAGTTATCGCGTCGACGTGTGCGGTCCAATCCAACTTCGCTGTAAATGTGATACCGATATACTTTACTCTGTCCTTTGTCTGTACAACAGATTGATTTAGATTATAGTTGCCCCATATCTTCTTTTTTTTGTTTGTGAACTGCATGAGGTAACATTTACTGGTGTTGAGAGTCATCTTCCATTTGTCACACCACGCACATACCTTGTCAAGGTCAGACTGCAACAGAATGGCATCATTTGCGCCCGTGACAGAACGGTAGACAACACAGTCATCGGCGTACAGCCTAACACGGGAGCACAGTTCACTCGGCAAATCATTTACAAAAACAAGAAACAACAAAGGCCCAAGTACCGAGCATTGCGGCACACCTGATAAAACCTGAACAGACTGCGAAGTGACACCGTTTATAAGTACCCGTTGTTGCCGGCAATACAAATAATCTTGAATCCATCCAAGAAGTCTAGAAGGTATACCTAAATATGATAACTTTGTTAAGAGCAGAGAATGCGAAACCACGTCAAAAGCCTTGTGGAAATCAAGAAAAACTGCGTCTATTTGAACACCCCTATACCTTCTGCTACATCATGGATGAACTAAGTGAGCTGAGTTGTACACGATAGGCCCGAATGGAAATCATGTTGAGCGGTAGTGAAGAAATCATTACGATTAAGGTGCTTCATAAGACCAGAATATATTATATGCTCCAGTGTTTTACAAGAAACAGAGGTGAGGGACACCGGTCTGTAATTACATATATTTGCGCGATCACAATCTTTATGTATTGGCGTTACATTCGCAAGTTTCCAGTCATTTGGGAGTTTTTTATAATCCAGGGATTTATTGAATATTGTGACCAAAAATGGAGCTGTTTCTATTGCACATAGCTTCAAAATATGATTAGATATATCGTCTGGGCCGTGGGCAGAATGGGAATTTAGATTAGACAGCAGCGCCATCACACCCGTCTCGGTTATCATTACATCTTCCATTTCCGGCAAGTGTGTGAAATTTTGCGTGACTAGATTGAGGTCTGCTTGATCACTGACAAATACTGAGTGAAAATACGCATTAAAAATTTCAGCTTTACTCAAGTCGTCTGCTACAATGCTGTTATTGTGCACCAAAGACGGAATTCCAACGTTATCTTTTTTAGTATTTTTAATATGCTTCCACACTTGTTTTGGATTAACTCTTATCTTTTCCGATAAAGACGATAGGTAAAGACGCTTAGCACTTTTCAGTTCTGTCTTAAGCGAACACGTCAATAACTTCAGTTTTGTGAATAAGGAGGGGCTCTTAGTTTTACGACATTTCTTATACAGTGTGGCCTTCCTTCTAATGGATCTACGTAATTCCCTTGAAATCCAAGGTTTGTCAGCGCGTAGTTTCCCTGATACAGTCTTAGAAGGAACGTACGCTGTAATCAAGTAGAGAAGCTTGTCCTTAAATGCGATCCACAAGCCATCCACGTTACACGTTTCGCTATAGCTGAGAAACAATGGGAAGTAATTTACTAAAGCATTCTTTACAGCATCATAGTTCCCTCTCTCGTAGAGAAATATTTTTCTTGAACGCCCTTTTTGAAATTCGGGTTTCTTGCAAAAAACAGTGGCGGCAACAGCTTCATGGTCGCTTATTCCTGGTGCCACTGTAACAGATTCAACAGTACCATTTTGGTTGCTAAAAAGCAAGTCTGACATTTGCACCAGTTGTGCATAAGCGAGTCGGAAAATCCACAAATTGAAAGAGCCCATAGTTCCGGATCATCTCATAAAAGACTGAGTGTAGCGCTGATCTACAGGAAGCCGGTTGTTCCATACGACATCAGGCATGTTAAAATCGCCTCCCAGAATAATCATATCTGATGATAAGCTTGACAGCGATCTCAATACACTGTGAAATATTTCCAGGTTGTTTGAACTAGGTGGCCTGTAGAATGATCCTACGGCAAGGCTCTCCCCATTTGACAAAATTATTTTGCACCACACAGATTCTGCACCATCATGAACACAGCTGATTGGTACACTTTGGATGTCGTCGCATACAAGAATAAACACTCCACCGCCATGCGTGTCTCGATCCTTTCGATGTGCTATATAACATGAGGGAAAAACTTCAGAGCTTGTTATATTATGGTCAAGCCAAGACTCAGTTCCAATAACAACATGAGCCTGTGTCATCCCTACTAAAGGAGTGTACGATGGGGGGCTAGTTGGTAATCCATGAACTAAGAACGAAAACCACGCAAAGGACGATACACAGGGAAGAAGTAGACAGGACGAGCTTCTTCCCTGTGTATCGTCCTTTGCGTGGTTTTCGTTCTTAATCCCTACTAAACTGGCAAAATCAGCAGTCTTGTTCCTAACGCTCCGACAATTCACGATAAGAAAGGATAGCTGGCTCATAGAGTGCTTATTATGACGGGGAGGGGTACATGATTGCTATTGCACAAATTCACGAACAGAATCAGTAGCGCTGTCAAAAATGTATGCTTTCCCATCAGTTATTAGTTTATCGTACTTTAACGCATACTTAGCGTTTAGACCTCAGGCATACGCACTTAACCTGCTCCTTGACTGACGCACACTGGGCGAGTAGTCTTCACTCACTGAGTAACCGGTATCCTTAAATTTAGATGCAACAGAAAGAACAGGCTGTTTGTCCTTAAACAAGTTAAATTTAACAATGATTGGTCTCTTCTTGTTTTCAGCATACCTGCCTATTCTATGCGCTCTCTCAATTGCAGCGGGATCAATTTTAACACCCAGTTTTTCATCGCAGATTGATATGACCTTAGCCTCCGAATCATGTTTGTTAGTGCTTATTTACAAAACTATAGTGGCTCGCATTAGCTTTGGTGCATCACCCTGCAGGCGCTAATCATGTTTGCAATGTATGCGTAATGAATTGTAGCCACTGGGCATGCACTCCAATGGTGAAAGGCTGGAATTTTTTTTATCTATATGGACACTCTTAGCCTACAATTTACTACTACTACATTAATAGACAGGGAGCCTGCCTCCTTGTCGAGATAAACAAGCTGAAGTAAGCTTCACACTAGCCAGAATGGAATACAGTTGGCTTGGACCACGAAAGATGCATACTCTTTTGCCGCAGTATATTCACCCATGTGAGCATATGGCATGATTTATGTATTGGCGTGAAGGCCTGCCTAATGCATGTCAAGCAGCTATGTGTGCGTCAGTGTCACATTGTGAACAGGAATAACAGCACCTGGAAAACTTGTGCATTTCGTTCCTGTATTTCTTTTGGTTCTGATTGCCCCGGTATTAACATTGTCTGTTGTCAGGCGTCTGTCCCTTTGATGCTGCTAGAGTCTGTGTTGCAGGGGAGTTGGCGGGTTTGGTGCATATGAGTGCATGCCCACTGATAGCGGGTGGGGGGCGGATGCGGCTCAGCATCTCCACTTCCATCGCCGGTGCGGTCGCCAGCCCGAGCCCCGCGTGCCCCGTCCTGCCGAGCGCTGTACGACTTCGAGCCAGAGAATGAAGGCGAGCTGGGCTTCCACGAGGGGGACATCATCTCGCTGGTGCGTCGCGTCGACGACAACTGGTACGAGGGGAGCTTCGACGGCCGCACGGGCATGTTCCCCGTCAATTACGTCGAAGTGGTGGTGCCCCTGCCCTGAGCTCCTGGCATGGTCGAGCAGGCGCTGCTGGCTGATGCCGTGTAAGTTGGTGCTGCAGTTTTGGAACAAGTGTGGGAAGCAGGTTCTTGTTCAGTGCTCCTGAGCCAGTGATCTGTTGCGCTGTATGGCATTCGTGAGCACCTGGCAATGTGTGGGAAATCTTCATCCTGAAGTGAGGGGAGTTCTTAGTTGTCAAGTAAGAGGCAGCTTTTTTTGTGCAGTTATAGGAGAGATTATCAAATTCACCCTTAATTTCCATCCCTCTTTGTCTGGGGCTAGCTTGACTGCAGGCATGTGCAAATGCTTGTCATTGTGGCTCGAGCAGTGTACATTCACTCTTTTGATACGTCATCATTAGAATGCCCAATATCACAAGAGGCCCTGAAGGTGCATCTCCCACCTATGACCATTCACCTGCCGCCCACATACCAACCTCGTCCAACCTCCAGAAGGCTCCCGATCCTATAAGCCCATGATAAAAGAGACACAAATGGATCGTCTAGCAGCTGGAGCTTTGTACAGGAGATGCAAATGGCTGGCATACTCTAATGCTAACATATACACCACTGCATTAATCACGTTGATCGTCTTTATTTTTTGCCTTCGCACTTCCTCTAAGCAGACTAGGAGCGGCCACATCCTTCATGCCTCTCCACCCCTTCCTCTTCGTGCACACAATTACAGCCGCTTTCTACCACCAATATTTTTCTTGTCTTGAAAACACTCACTACACCATTTTTACAATACTTATGTATTCCTTTCTGAATGATTCTGGTGCCGCAGTGTGCATCAAGGTTCAGAAAGCTTGGGATTCCTAGTTCTTGTTGTTAATCATATTTAATTCATCCTCTGTTGTCAGGTGATTTGTACACTCCCGTGTTAACTATATTTTGTAGCCGTTGGCACAGTTTCATTGGGTGCTAACTATACTTGCTGCACCTTTTAGAAGCAGTCATTGACAGCACATTTGAACATGGACAAGCTCAAAATCTGCAGACGGGCCCAGAGTCACAAAGGCCTCTGCATCATGCCCTGTCACAAAGAGGGCCATTGGAATAATAATTCTGCTGGCCATAACAATTAAGAGTTTATTCCTACACTTCTTGGAGGCTGTGTTGTTGTGGCAAGGTTTTTCAAAATTATGTGGCCATGTGTTGCAAACCCAAGCAGTCCATCTGCTTGGCATTAATGTAAGGTGGTATACTAAAGCATTTTCAACAGTGCTGCATGTATTAACCACAGTTATCATATTTGCACTATATTGCTAAAGGACACAGACATTGCAACCCCGCCGCAGTGGCTCAGTGGTTACGGCGCTCGGCTGCTGACCCGAAAAAGACGCGGCTTGGATCCCGACTGCGGGCCTCTAGAACTTCGCCTTCATCGAAATTCGGCCACGGTGGCCGAATTTCGATGAAGGCAAAATTCTAGAGGCCCGTGTGCTGTGCGATGTCAGTGCACGTTAAAGAACCCCAGGTGGTCGAAATTTCCGGAGCCCTTCACTACGGCGTCTCTCATAGCCTGAGTTGCTTTGGGATGTTAAACCCCAATAAACCAATAAACCAAACAGACATTGCAGTGCATTATCTTTGTTAAAGGCTCTACTATACATTAGTGCCAAAGCTTCTTCCATTTCTACAGTATATTCTGCATGTTACAAGACATGTGAACAGTTTAGTGGTGAAGGTATAGACCTCCTGCATGTTTGCGAACAAACGAGGTGGCGCTGCAGTCACTAGCAGGCTCACGGTAGGATAAGAAGCCAGGGAGTCATGGGGAGGCCTTGAGCACGGATTTTCAAGGCTTGTAGGCACGTTTTCAGTTGCTTCAACTCACAAGAGTGGTTCATGCATTGAACTTAGCAATTTCGCCCCAAGTACATTAGCTCGCATTGAGCATGTACGGCGTGTTCCGCGAAATAGTAGTTGGGCACTGAGCATTGTGCACATGGTTGATGGTAAACAGAAAGAATTGCTGTCATTGAATTCTACTGTAGACACTTAATAAAGTCGCCAGTCTTTTACACACTGTACTAGCCAGCACGATCTTACTTCGAGACAGTAGTGAGAAGAAGCACTGGCATTGTATCGGCCAAGCAGACAAGCGCTCGCAGTCCGTTGGCACACCTACTGTGCAGTGCATTACCAACTAGTTCTGCACTTAACAGCTTAAACCCCAGTATCTTGTCACTGTGTTTCACCAGACAGTTTCGTTTCTGTCAGTTTGCACCATTCACAAATCGGTTGCTGAACAACTCAGGTGTTTGAAAGATGCAGCAGCTCAAGTCGCAAAATACCACTTGCCTGCAAGTTACGTGTACTGAACGCAGCTAGGCATGCTTGCAGTTGTTACCACATATTTATGGTATCCTTTGCCCGCCATTGCCACGTGATGACAAAAACAAAGACCAAAGAACTCCGCAACTTGGGCTATTCCCACCCGTGGCTGTTTTCTTGGTTTACGATCACATGGTTTACGATCACGCAAAACCTCATTAGCCAGCTTATGACACATCATGCAATGAAAAGAGCTGATAAGGGAGTAATTACTCATTGACATCCACCCGAGCGCAGCCATACGACTACAAAGGAAAGCTGTACAGCTTTCTCAGAAACTTCGTAGTTAAAGAAAAATTCGTCCTGGTCCGGGGTTCGAACCCGGGACCACCGCTTCACCGGAGCAGTCGCTCTACCAATTGAGCTAACCGGGACGGCAAGCTTATGGTAGGGCGAGAGTGAATTGATCAATAACTCGAAGTGGGAACTGTGTTTGTCAGAAGTTTAGGGGAATCCCCCAAGGTGGAGTAGATTTGTAATAAGGGAGTAATTACTCATTGACATCCACCCGAGTGCAGCCAAACGGCTACAAAGGAAAGCTGTACAGCTTTCTCAGAAACTTCGTAGTTAAAGAAAAATTCGTCCTGGTCCGGGGTTCGAACACGGGACCACCGCTTCACCGGAGCAGTCGCTCTACCAATTGAGCTAACCAGGACGGCAAGCTTATGGTAGGGTGAGAGCGAATTGATCAATAACTCGAAGTGTGAACTGTGTTTGTCAAATGTTTAGGGGAATCCCCCAAGGTGGAGTAGATTTGTAATAAGGGAGTAATTACTCATTGACATCCACCCGAGTGCAGCCAAACGGCTACAAAGGAAAGCTGTACAGCTTTCTCAGAAACTTCGTAGTTAAAGAAAAATTCGTCCTGGTCCGGAGTTCGAACCCGGGACCACCGCTTCACTGGAGCAGTCGCTCTACCAATTGAGCTAACCTGGACGGCAAGCTTATGGTAAGGTGAGAGTGAATTGATCAATAACAAGTGGGAACTGTATTTGTCAAATGTTTAGGGGATTCCCCCAAGGTGGAGTAGATTGACAAACACAAACACGAAGCGAACGCCAAAGTCTCGGTTCCACGGGCGGCCGGCTCACCAGTTCACTTGTTCTCGCTTGACAGCTCATGTGACGTGTACAAAAACTGCTGTCCCTCCTCTGCGAGATGTCGTCACGCCGGCGGTGACGACACACGGCCAATTTCAGCAGCCGGTTGGAAAGTGAACCTGTTCCAGTGCGAACCATCTCGATGATTCGGCCCCAGATGACAATTACATGCGCAACTAAATCTGTGTTGGTTTTTCCTTTTTTAAGTGTACTGTGCTAACGTATAAGCGTAACCTTTGCCGTATATACCGACTGGCAGCATTGATCGAGATCTACACTGGGCGTTATACTGCGGCCTATTGCGATAGTAATCTGCGAGAAACCTAACGAGGCTGATTTAATTTTCGTTTCTATAATGCTACTACACGGACCCCACAGTGACGTAGCTGGTCAAAACATGCTGCTTCTGCAATGCGCGAACACGATGCAGGCGCGCCGATTCTCCTGGTAGCTGCGGCAGCTACGGTAGGCACGGGCGGGCGGAACCTGTTTTGCCTACCATGCGAAAGTCGCTACTGACATCCGTGCCACCCCATCTTCATGGCGTCGCGGCGTGAAGGAGGTCTATAAGGCTTAATTGCATCAGTTTCTTTTACAGTGTCATAGTAGTCTGTCATTGCCTCTTGTAGTCAGCGAAACCGGCGGGTGCGTTGCCATGCGAACTACGCTGAGGGTGGTTACCGTGCAGTGAGGAAGGTGTGACATGAGCAGAGAAACGCATAACCAGTGGGTGGTTACCGTAGAAGGAGGAGGGTATCGGGGGAGTGCAGAAACCCCCATCCGGAGGATGGTTACCCTGGAAGGAGCAGGTTATGGCAGGAGCATAAGGAGGCACAACATGTCAGCAGTTGCCACGGAAACCACCCAGAAGGTAGTTAACCTGAAAGGACAAGGAGAGTTACCATGAAAGGAGGCATTATGGCAAGAGCGTAGGAAGGCGTAACCAGAGGATGGTTACAACCTTAACCATCCGAAAGGTGGTTACCGTGGAAGGAGGAAGGTATGGCGAGAGCAAGAGAAGGCGCACCTGTTGCGTGGCTGCCATGCAAACCAAACAGAGGGTAGTTACCCCAGAAGGAGAACGAGGGTTGCCGTGGAAGGAGGGTGGAGCAAGAGGCGGAGGTTATGGCGAGAGTCTAGGAAGGCATACCACGGTAACCATCCGGAACGTGGTTACCACGGAAGGAGGAGGAAGGGTATGGCGAGAGCGGAGGAATGTGGGACGGTCTATCTGCGATAGCTGCTGTGAAACGTGCCACCTGAGGAGAGGATCATCACCGGCACTGCGCTTCTAGAATGGCAGACTGGAGAGCAGACGTTGACAAAAAAACGACTGTGTAGAAAACTAGAGTGCCCTAGAACTATACAGATATGAGGCTGCTCTCATATTCTCTACCACAACATATCATGAAGTACAAGTACCCTAACAGCTGTCACTGAATCTCGTGGAACCAGTAATAACCATGCTGTCAAATCTTTTTTTTTTTTCTTTCCAGTTGCAACTGGCTGTGCAATTGCCTGCTGTGGAAACAAGGGCTACCAGCCTCCTGCCTGTGTTAGCTCTGAATTCAACAAGTCCCGTCTGTTGATTTTGTGCTAATCTGCAAGTGGTTCACATGTGAACTTAGTCATGTTGGGTTTGTTTATAAGCTTTTTTTTTCCTTAAAGCCATGCTTTCAATCACAATGGCTGTCACCCAGTGTTGAGTGTTAAAATGTAAATATTTATTGTTTAGTGCCACGGACATTTCTTAGGCCGTTGTTTATTTATGTTGGACTCTGTGCCCCTGCTCTTGATGAGTTATGTTCACGTGGGATAACAAAGAATGATGGTTGAACGAAGAAAGCCGAAGTGCTCTCTCTCTAGGCACAAATCAGAAGGCTGTGTTGGTTACAGGTACTGTTTTTAAGTATTTCCTTTCTTGTCTTGTACTGAACCAAAGTGTGTATTGCTAAGCAGTACTCACCGACGACTTTCTGTTGTCAAGACCAGAGTAAGACGCAAGGTCTTACTAACCACTTAAAGAAAAGCATGTCTTGTTTCTTTTTTTTTATCATATCTGCTCTTACCTTTTATTTCTATTTTCTCTTGAGAAGTTTCTGCCTTGGACTATGTCTTTCATGGCTTCAATCATGTACCATCTCTCGAAATGTCTGTAGTAAGCTTTATTGATCGTGATTTTATGACTGTGTCTCGTCTCAAAGCTGCTACTACAGTTACAATGTGGAAGTTGTTATAAGCTCACAACAGTGAAGATTCTACTTATCCAGAGGCTTAGTGTCCCCTCTCCTGCCTGTTGCCTGCGTTTACTAGAGCAGCAGTGTGCCCGTAGCAAATGTGCACTGCTTTAATGGCTGACGTTCCCCTCAAATCTGTTGTTTGCGAGAGCACGGTTGTGAAACGCTTCCCTCCGATGTCCAGCTGGTGCTATCCGTGCCTGTACTGTAGAGAAAAAGAAAGAAGGGTGTGTGGCTTGCGGGCACCTTTTTGCGCACTCTGGCACTCGTCCTGGTGCCGCATGACTGCTCGCCAGCTTCTTAAAGAATGAAGAGACAACTAAAGAGAGCCTTTCGTGAAGGGCAGTGGCTGAGGAGGCTGTTTCTGTTCAAGCTTGGTCTTGAGGGACAATATGGCGGTCTGGAACACATCCACTTTCAGTTACTGGTCAGTTGATTTTATTTTTTCATATAAATAGAAATGTAAAAGAGTAGCAGTGGAAATGGGCAGAAGACAAGGCAACGCCTGCTGTTTCCCATCCGTTCCTTGCCTGCATTCATGCCCCAGCACCAATGTTCCCATTGTACCGACAATGTAGAGTGTTCACATTATTTTGGTTGTGGGCACAAACCTACGATCCAAGCCTATCAAAGCCTTCCACTGTGTCTACTTGAGCAATGGTTGAGGCATGCTAAAGCAGTGTGCTTTACGGATGTGTGCAGTAAAATTGCGAGAAAAAAATGTAACTACAAATACATCGAAGCCTGCAAGGGTTTTAAGCAAGCACTAGAGCAACTATTTTTACTCTGTTAGCATAGAAGCTAAGTTAATTTTCAGTATTTAATTCAGAGGAAATGACAGTGATTACCACTTGTCAGGCTGCAATGCAGCGGTTCTCATGCCTGCTTTGAACACACATTTTTAATGGTGACCTTTACAGGTTTGTACAAGTAGAACTGCTGACCACATCATTTCAACAGATGTACTGCTCTCCTAGGCGTAATTTATGCCAGTTCTCATCGCTGCGGCGCAGTATCATTGATGTCAAGGGCCCCTTTCTTTGAGAGCAATGCACGCACAATAGTAGGCAAGAGGCAGCTCAGTGTAGATAGCAAGGAATTGTAAAATCAAGCTCTTGCATTTTGGAGTTGCAAATAGTGGTTTGCTTGTGTAATAAATGTTTGTGCCCCCCTTTGATGTGTAGGGGACACATTACTGACTGCTTGGAAAGAAAGCCTCCTGAAGGGTTCACATATGCAGATCTCTACCTTGAATTGAATTTCCTGGTCCCTAGGCTTTTGGGCTTGAGAGGCTGGGGCACCATTCATTTTAATCATACTGTGCATGTCTTCAGGTTATTCCCTTCCGTGCGCTTGGTTTGTTGGCACTTTTTTTTTTTTTTCTTAAGCGATAATGAAGTGCATGCTCATGGTGGCTCTTGCGGAATGATGCGGCCCTCCTGCTGGAGGAACGCCCGTCGCTAGCACTTTAGTGTGTGTGTTTCTCAGATGGTGTGCAGTGCTTGTGTTCTGACATATCCAGTGAAACGGCGTGTGCTCGCCTCTGCATGTCTTGTTCGGCTGTGGTCGGTGCGTTTGCTGCTGGAGGAGACTGCACATCTAGTCCAGCGAAGGGTCCTGTCCTGGGGGTTCATCTGCGTCTTTCTTGGTGCCTCGATTTCATTTTCAAGCATTGCAGCCACACTAGCTAGACATGGACAATGTGCCATTAGATGCCAGTGTGTACGAAGGATATTTTAGCATCGTGGTACAGTGAACGTTGTTCACTGCATATAAAACAGGTGTCGCGCCGAGTGCATTCGCACCCTCTTTAACCCTGTGTGTTTCAACCAGCTAGGCCAGTGTGTCCCTTCCAGCAATATGCCCTAGTCAGCAATACAAGGCCCTTCGCCCCGACCTCCTGCATTCGAGCTTGCTTTTCATTCAATCCATGGAATGTGCCAGCATCCCATCATGCACGAGACTACCCGCTGAGTCTCAAGGGCAATAGTCTCGCCTATTTGGTTTCGGAGAGAACCCTCACACCGTCCCTGTCTGATGGCAATACGGCACCTCCAGCAAATTCAAGAAATGGAATCTTACATTCCAACCTCAAAAGGCCTCCTCCTCCGTAGTAGTAGTACTAGCCCACCGTAGTTTTAGAAGTCGAACCTCAGATTTCTTTAGCCCCAAATGCTGTTGTACCACATTGCCATGTGCCGAGTCCTAGTCTGGCTAGCCACCAGCATAACTCGTAGTGACCGTAACCGCTGTGATCTTGGTGTTGTCCTCTGTAGGCCTGTACCTTTTTCTCTCTCTCTGTCAGTCCCCCGCTAATCACCATGGGAACTCTCTCCAGCCGTGGTTCTTTTTTCGCTGTTGTAAAATCTTGTTAAATGTCATGCGAACAAGAGACATTTATCCCAAATAAAGGCTGTTTTTGTTGTTCCAGAAACCTGAATCATTGTTTTCTCAAGAACATGAGCGCACTTTTGCAGTATTACTGGACATAGTGTCCGCACAGAAGCAGAAGAGACAAACTTGGAAGCAAGTGTGACTGCGGAAAACCCTGTATTGTGGCGCAATTAGTTGCGCTCATGCGCTCAATAGGTGGGCTATAGATAAAGCAAATGTTATTCATAAAATAAATAAAAATAATCTTGAACATGCGGCATGCACGCATCAGATGTTCGACCAGACCATGATTTTGTGCTTCTGGTTTCCTTGAACGCGACATCAGTTTCAGTCAAGTAAAATTTTAAATATTGCATCAACAAGCTAAGCATGTCAGTAGTTTCCAAGGGCTGAAATGTAGTGGTGCCAGTTCGGCATTTTCAGTCACTTGCATTTCATGTCGATTTTACACGCAACCCAGCATGCCAGGCAGTGAATATTTCTGCATTTCACTGCTGCAAATGAAGATCCCATTACATGATTGCAAGCCAGCGAAAAGAACAGTAGATAGTCAATATTTTGATGCTGCTATTGCTTTACAGCAATTGGCGTTTGCTGCAGTTCAGGTGAGACTCTGCCTTAAGGGTATGATGCGATAATAGCTTTATTGGCCCCCGTCAGCGGCCTGGAGTCCTCTACATATCTTACGAGACACAAGCACTTAGCAGCACAGGCCACATCCGATGCACCATCTCAGTGCACCAGTGCTCTGCGACAAGTTTTGGCGGCCGCCGGCACCATTACACCAATCAGTTGTGCCAAGCTGCCACGCCAGCCGACCAATCCGGGATGTTTCTCTCACAGCCAGTGCATGGTCAATGCATGGCCGACTACACTGGATTTTCTACATAACTAGGCCCCTAAAGCTGTCACTTCAAAACTTCCACCCAATATTAGACCTTCTCTTTCCTAAAGAAGCCTCTCTTCACCACTTCCACTATACTCACTGAAGCACGCTGCAAGGTTAAAAGAGGGTACTGAGTGCATTCTAATACTCCACCTAATAAGTGAAAATTACTCATTGACATCCACTCGAGCGCAGCCATCTATACAGCTTTCTCAGAAACTTCGTAGTTAAAGAAAAATTCGTCCTGGTCCGGGGTTCGAACTCTGGACCACCGTTTCACCAGAGCAGTCGCTCTACCAATTGAGCTAACCGGAATGACAAGCTTATGGCAGGGCGAGAGCGAATTGATCTATAACTCGATATTTGACCAATACTCCACCTGTTTCAGATTTGTCTGCATAGGAATGGGTTTAAATTGGATGAAGCAACTCTTGTAGTCTTAAGGTCCTAGCAGACCCCTCTATAGTAGAGTTGCTTGGACCGCTAAAGTGTTTACTATATCAGTGTAACAGTGTCTTTACTGTATCAGTTGTTGGCGATGGTGTGGCTCCAAGGATGGATACTGTCTGGTGATTTGGCTACTTGCTAATCACATAGTGTTGGTTTCAAAAGAAACAGAAATCCCTTCCGTCCTGCCATATCAACTGATTTTGTTTGTGTGCTAATGATTTATTTTCAGTTATAACACTTCATGTTACTACGTTTTTGATTTCGCTAAGTCTTACGGGAGTACCGTATTTGCACGAATGTAAGGCGGCCATGAATATAATGCGAGGAGTTTGAGGCCATACAAGAGTGAAAGCGGTGCATGAACATAGCGTCATCTTCCACGGCCTCATAGTCATTTAAGAGGCAGTAGTTAAAGGGGTCACGACATGGTCTACCAACAAATCATGGTTTTACATTGCAGGTACTATCTGTTATGTGCTGTTATGCGCACTTATTTATTTATTTTACATACTTTCAAGGTCCGTAGGCATAACAGAAAGGAGTGTTAAAATTATAACAGTTTGCTGTACAGAACAAAACAGAAATGAAACTATAAGGCACTTTGAACAGTGATCTTGAAATTAGTCGTGTCACAAATGGAAAAAAGAAGTAGGGCTCTAACGCACATTTGAGCTAGAAATTGCAGTTTATAAAGTTAATAGCTCTACGTCCTTCCCCCTGCCAACAATAGTCATATTGAAGCAGCCCGAGTGATATCATAAACTGACAGGCCGTTGTCTGCTGCAAAACTTCCACATGCACGGTCAGTGTGGAGCAGAGCACACCTACTCGAGTCCGGCCGTGGCACATTGTGGTCAAGTCTCCAAGATGGGCAGAAGCTATTACAGACAGAAAAGCGAAGGACACAGGCCTTTGTCACCTTTGTCTCCCTGACGTGACTTCCCCTTTCACCTGGTGTCACGACCCCTATAAGAAATGCGCGCAACACATTAGAGTGCGGCAGAACCCCCCACGCAGTGCTGCCGCTCTTCCATTTGTTGTCGCCCATTTCTGTGACCATTCACCCATTTTCTTCCTTCCCTGCTCCTCACCACTCTTTCACTGCCTTCGCTTGCTCAGTGGTGCCTTCCTTCCATGCTCACAACCAGCCTCGCTAATGGAAAAGCAGTCCTGTCTGTCGCTGGGGATGGCAGGTGGGCAAGTAAGAAGGGGGAAAACTGGATTCGCAACAACTGCATCAAAGTGGAAAGAAGGAAATCATGTCGCAACAATTGCTCCCAACTATAGCTCAGTGAAAAGGAGGGAACTTGCATCACCCCGAGAAGAAAGGAGAACATTTGTGTCACGCCATTTCTAGTTGCATGTTCAAACTGCAGCAGACAGTGGAAAACCACATTATGTGTGGAATGTAGCCAGTGCAGTGTGCCAACGAAGGTGCAGTTGTGCTAGTGGCCTTCATTCATCACATTTAGTTTAACTTAGTAAATGATTCGTCATTTTTTTCTTTTCGTGCGCACCATGCACTTTGCCTCATGGCTCCCAAAGCCTTCAAAAAGCTAACGTCTTCTTGCAGCTCACGAGCCTGTTGATTAGGCCATCTTAATGAGTGCCATTTCATTGTCTTTGATATCCATTTGCCTCAGACTATTGGTCTTCTGATTACGCTGTTATAACAGGGCGGAAAGTTGAACTAGTTGGTAAACATTCATTATGAAAAATCCAGGCGCTAACAAACAACGACACAGAGGGGACACAGCACAGGGGAAATCGCTGTGTCCCCTTTGTGTTGTTTGTTTACGCTGTTATGTTTCTGTCACTCAGATGTCCTAGACTGCGCATGTGTCGTGGTGTCATCATTCTGCAGGAAACACTTCACCATGGCCGAACGCTCTTTACCGTAAACGAAAAAAAAAAAATGTACAGTCATCTGTGGAAGGCGATACGCGACTGCAGTTTCACTTTACTATACCTGGATTTTTACTGTATGCGAGTTTACAACTGCAGGGTCCTACTGGGCCCGTTTGCACGAACGCTTTAAGCTCAGCAATAAGGAAACGACTTCGCCTTATTTCGTGCTCCTGACATAAGTGGTTCGCTGAAAAGCGTAATTAGTCATCAGCTTATTTTTTATCTTCTTACAGCAGCCAGCGCACCAATGCAGACACAGGAATTAGACCAGGGAATTTAAGCTGAGGGGCAAGCTTAAGCGTTCCCTAAGTGAAAGTCATTTGTCCGAAGATGGACTTAAGCATGTGTTTAAGTCGGCAGATTATCGGTCAGCTTATTCGCTTAGGAACCTACCGACCCATGCTATGCGCTTGAAGATGAGTACTTATCAGAATCGTATTCGATCTGTAATGCAGATAGAGGCATAATATTATTTTATTACCACAATATACACTTTATAGCCTATGATAACTGAATTTTGCCGCTAAATTTAAACACTCGGCAATACTGAAGGTGTTTTCAAAACACCAGATAGAGCATAGGTCGGCGAACTCACTCATGAGTGGACTCGCCCGGGCTCACTCACACGCATTTCAGATCATAATCTGAGTCCTGAGTGAGTCCGGACTCACGTTCAGATCATGATCTGAGTCGAGGTGAGTCCGGGCTCACATTCAGATCACGATCTGAGTCGTGGTGAGTCTGGGCTCACACTCAGATCAAGATGCGAGCTGTGATGAGTTCGGACTCATTCAGATCATGGTCTGAGTCATGGAGAGTCCGGGCTCACATTCAGATCATGATGTGAGTCATGGTGAGTCCGGGCTCGCATTCAAATCATGATTCGAGTCGTGGTGATTCCGCGCTCACATTCAGATTATGATGAATCGTGGTCAGTCTGGTCGAGTTTCCTGTGCACTCTCAATACTTATTGCACTTAAATGAGCCCAGATGAGTCTTGAGTCGAAATGAGTGAGTGAGACCAAATGAATCGCGAGTTGAAATGAGTGAGCAAGCCCAGATGAGTCGCGAGTCTGAGTCGTAATGGCTAGTGGCTAGTGAGTTTGAGTGAGCTCAAGTGAGTTGTAATCCGAAGCGAGTTTGAATTCGAATGAGCCCAGGCCTCTGTGAGTGCGTGTCTGAGTGAGCCTGTAGGTTGACCAAAGTTTTGTGAGTGAGCACTCGTGACTTTGCCGAGGTATGGTTAGAGCGCTGCAGTTGTTCATACTGCTTGTTATGCGATAGACCAGTCATGACTCTTGGCATCAAGCGCAAGTGATCTTTCCAGGCCGGAAATGGCGAACACTGTGTGTAGCAACTGTGTGTCTGCGTGTCATATGACAAGTAATGACTCATGACATAGACCAGAAGTGGTCACCAGACCGTAAGTGACGTCAGCTAAACCGAAAGTGGCGCCACCAGATTGTAAATAATGTGACCAAATCGGATGTGACGTCGCAAGACCGGCAGTTCGCCGCGCTCAGGCACCAACAGGCGCTTTGCAATCGCCCCACATACGTAATAGAATATGTGTTCAAAGCAGCTTAGTTCAAAGGCCAAATGAAGTGCACAACGAATGACATAGAAGATAATTTTGTTTATCTAACCAGCACAAGAATGGCGGGATAAAATTTGGGCCATGGTGGTCCTAGCGTTCCCACCTTGCTACCGCAGTGGCAGCATCTTCTAAGGAGTTCAGATGCTGAGGGTGAGGATGCTCGACAAAATCTGGATGGCGGCGGTTGTGTTTTCATACAGTGAAATGCAAAACACGCCCTGTCATGTCACTGCCACCGAGAAGCACTCTCTTATTACAGTGTTTTGTCGATCCTTCTCAATCATAACAGCACTGGGTTGTTTACTTTATGACACGTCACTTAGTGTCCAATGAGCGCTTTGGTTCACAGCGGTAGCAATAGCAGTGTAATTCCGGAAAACCCCACATTGTTCTTGCCGCTCTCGTGGAGGCCCAAACAGCGTGGAGAGCAGGGTAAGACAGAGAATGAATATAAGAGAAGGAAAAGTAGAGAGGGGGAAACTAAAGTGAGCAAGGAAAGAGAGGAAAGTGAAGAGGGGAGGCACCACTAGCGCAGGCCCTGGCGTACCAATCAGATTAATTGCCTGTAATTTTTTAGAAATTAATTATTCACCCTGTCTACACTGAAGGACAAAGTGGAAGAGCGCTGGTTATTGCCTATCGTTATTGCCTAACACTGCTTATTGCCTATTGTGAGACAACCGCCTCTGAAATCACTTGAAATTGCGACAAGCCAGAGCATGTCATTGCATATGAAAGCCAATCTCTAAGCAAGCTAGAGCGGAATTACATTCTCTGAACAAAAATGTCTTGCAGTGACCTTTGCTGTTCAGCGGCTTTGCTCATACTCGAATGGATGCCCATTCACCAATAATCACTGACCATCACTCTCTCTGCTGGCTGGTCAACCTTCAAGATCTGTGGTTGTCTCGTGTACTGGGCCCTTCGCCTAAAACAGAATAACTTCGATGTTGTCTATTAGAGTGGTTGATGAAACGCTGACGCAGACTGTCGATTGTCGCTTCCGCTTGCTACCGCTGATTATGGCACTGACAATTTCGACAATTACATTTTAGCCCTAGTGCTGCCAGAATTTCCAGACATTCATCTCTTTCAAGCCAAGCAACAAAAGTATCTAGACCTCAAGCCCCCTTTCCCCATCACGCAACGTTATAGGGCTACTAGCCATTTTTGTGCATGCAATGGTCTCCTACGGAAAAGAGAGAAAACCACTGAGGCAGTGTATGAGTATTGAGCGTTAGCAATATCGAACGAATATTGCCTCATTAGCCATCTTCACTGTATCTGGCAGAAATTTTTTGTTTTATCCAGATATCTACCTTTTTGATGCCAACGTATACAGCGCAAGAAACAAATTGTTTGACACCACTTCGAGTGTCCTACGCCAATTAAGTTTGGCTGTAATGGACGTTTGAAGTTTCAAGAAGTAACGGTTTCAGGAAACAAAGGTCATCGGCACGAATCCCTATCATATGCTATGCTTAGATTCGACTGGTAATCTTATGCTCCGTAATGCGCTGAATCGTTTGATACCACTCCGGACATTCTACGCCAATTAGGCGGTCCACAATCTGTGTACCAATGGTACTACCCACTGGTCCCACTTGAATGACCTTGTGTTTCGATGATGATAGTGAATTTTTATGCCGCAAAGACATCTGCAGCCAAAGAGCACCATGGCACAAGGTATTTTTGTTTGCTCAAGGTGGCACAGAGGATCAAACCCCACACCTCCCGTATGTGAGGCGGATGCTCAACCACTAGGCCACCACTGCAGTCTGACCTTGTGTTTTATACTAACGCGGCCTTGAGTAATGCGAGTATTAGAGCTAACGCTCTAAAACAGTTTTTCTGGGCGAAAATATGATCCACGACTTAACGGTACGAGGCTAGTTGCACACAATGTTAGCGCGACAAACGCCCTACGACTGCTCCAGCTGGTCTGCTACACCCTGTGACATCTCCCAGCACTCCGTTTGAGGCACAGATCTGCTGGGTCTATTCCCGAAGTCTTCTGATGACAATCACTGGATCGTCGTCTGTCCCGACTATTTGAGCCGTTACTGTGAACCGGCTGCCCTCCCATCGGCTACTGCATACCAAATGTCACTGTTTCTGCTCTGCACTGTCATCTTACAAAATGGATCCCCACAAGTTATATTAAGTGACCAAAGCAGTCAGTCCACTGCGGATGTCGTGCAGGTGCTCCCGTGTCTGTGCACAACCTTCTGCCACACCACGCCTTATCGCCCACAACCAAACGGGTTGACTGAGTGTATCGAAAGAACATTAACCAACATGCTTTCATTGTATGTGGCCTCGGATCACAAGAACTGAGACACCGTACTGCCTTTTATCGCTACGCTTTTAACACTGCGCCCATGAGATGACAGGGTGTAGCCGTTTCCTTCTCCTGTATGCTCGGGCACCACGCTACTCCCTGGACACCATCTTGCCCTCTTCCGCCAATGACAACCCCTGCATCGCCGAGACCCTCTGTGTCGCCGAAAAAGCTTGGCATACCGTCCGCCTGCGGACAATATGCTGCGGACGACAATAGGTTCGCAAGAGCGCTCCCTGACAGGCTACGATGAGTGCCGTCGGCACATCGCTACGCTCCGGGCAACATGGTCTGGCTTTGGCAACTGCTCAGGCGGCACGGCCTTCACCAGAAACTGTTGGCGCACTACGATGGGCCTTATGTCATTATTACCTGGCTTAGTGACGTGACCTACAAGATTGCACACCTCACCACTACTGGTCACTGTTCAACAAAAACCGAACTTTCACATGCAGCATAGTTGAAGCCCTGGTGCTCTTGTGGGACTATAACTCACCCTGTGGCCTTCGGCTACACAGGAACAAAGTGTAACTGCCATGAAGATGTTGAAGCGCTATGTGTGTACGAAAGAGAACGGTGATCCCGGCTCTCTTGCACGCTGGGCTCTCAAGCAACTTGCAGCTGACAGGTCCTCCGACTCAACACCGACCATCGTGAAGGCTTGTACTTGTAGCAATATATTATGAGCCATTGCTAGCTGGTGCCAGTTGCTGCCTGATTTAAAGAATTCAGCTCCGCCTGCCCGCCTGCCCGCCCGTCTATTTATCCATCCATACATCCATCCATACATACATACATACGCAATTTCCAGAACAGTGGCTTTGACGGTTCGGAAAGACACAGTTATTACAGTGTAAGCTATGGAAGTCCTTATCGAACTCTAGCAGCTTTGGAATGAAGTGCTCTTTTGATCCCTACATGCTTGATTGTTTACACAAGTCATATGATATGAATATAAAAGCAGAGAAATCATTACATAAGTTATACCCTGAAAGTCAGTGTTTCAATAAACAGAAGCAAGCAAGCACAGAAGGAGAGGAAAAGAGAGTGTGCAGCCCATTTGTGGAACAGCTTGCAGTGAAAAGATAAGTACAAAATGCACTGTGTAAGACAATTGTACAATACACCTGCTCAGAGCACAACTGCAATGTTTTATTCTACAAGCACTGAAACTAGCACTGGAAAAAGCAGTGTTGGCAACTAGATCACAACAAAAACAAAGCACTGATGCTGCTAACAGAAACTGTAAAAATGAACCACTTATGACGACACGAAGCATTTGTGAGCATTTCAACATCCACTATGGTAAAAATGCACTCTTGGCAAGCACTTGAGTAAATTATATATGACGATGGGTATTGCATTATCAAAGGGCTCCTAGTCACAGAAAGCAACATAACATTGTGGCCTTCTAGGCTGCAATGGCGTTACATGATGCTAATTCCTCAACAATGTCCTTCTTTATACCCAGACACAGAAAAATAAAAAAAAAATTTACAGTAAGATGTACATGCCATCAATTCTTATGCTCAATTTGATCACAGCAATAAGATTCCCACGATTAAACACATGCAACAAAATTCTATGCATTTGCTGCATTTACAACACCAAGCAGAAACCTTATTTTGTGAACAGAATAGGTGGTCAGTAATGTGTGCATGGTGGATGTGCTGCACAGTTATAGAACTGCCGGCTGGTGCAAGTGTAACTCAATTAATGAGCCACCAATGCAAACCTTCAATGTGCAATGGTTTTCAAAACCTCGCTCAATGTGCTGTCTCCTCTGACAAGGCAAGAAATTAAAAAAAGTAATTTGATATGCACACACTGATCTCGCGCATAACTTGAGATAGTCTCGATTTATTTTTATTGCATTATGATATCACTGACAGTGGCCGACAATCAGGCCCTAAATGAACATCATGATGATCGTCAGCAGCCAACACTAAAAACGGTGAAATCTGCAAGCTTGAGTGACCGCCATCACTGTGCCACATTGATAAATTTATCAGATGTGGCCGTCACCTTTGAACAAAATATTTTGATAACACAATGGTATTGTGGGTCAGCTTTTGCCACATGTACATAGTAATCATTTCTTTTAAAATTTGTTTTCTTTTAAGAAACCATCATTGTCTTATTTAAGCAATATTTTCAGTCACCACTGAATATATACAAACAAATCCACATCCACATCGAAAATGCCAGATGGCACTTGTAGAAAGCACCCTTCTGGATAGATTTTAAAACAACGTGCCTGAATATGCATTACTGTTTCATGTGCTGAATTGAACACACAGGAAGTACAGTGTGCTTTTGCGTCACAAAGCATTCCTAAGAGCAGACTGATTAGAAACAAGCCTTAGGATGCACCTGAATTGTGGATGTGAAAATTAACCACGTATTCAGCGTTGGTCCGCTGGACGCTGATGGCAAATGGATCGTATGGGTGGAACGTGAAGGCAACAAGCCGTCGTGCTGCAGGAGGAGCATTACGCCCCTGCAGTCCAGCATAAATCTTGAACTTCAGCAGTCCAGAGTCACGTGCATAAAACCTGCAGGCAATTTCTACGCATCAGGCAAGTTTGCTGAAACTGAACTGGTAGATGATTTGGTTTAAGAGGATTAACATCCCAAAGTGACTCGGGGCTATGAGGGATGCCATAGTGAAGGGCTCCAGATAATTTCGACCACTGAAATCACACTGTACACGGGCCTCTAGCTTTTCGCCTCCATTGAAATGAGACCACCGCTGCCGAGATCCAACCTGTGTCCAAGTTGGCAGCTGAGCACCATAACCACTGACCCATCACGGCAGCTCTAACTGGTGGAGAAAATGCAGAAGAGGAGAAATAAATTTTCTAATCCTGCAGTGCGCCACCGTAAGTTGCACCCAGTCCATCTTGGGTCCAAAGTGACAAAAAAAAAAAGAACATTCAGAGAAAGCCACAGAGAGCATGCATCCTGCAAAGTGACACCAATGGATACCGCGTATGTGATCCCGATAGTGGTGTAATCAGGAACACAGGTGCTAAAACATGCACCAGCAGTAAAGTATAAAATACACTCATACTGGTGAACAGCGCAAAAAGGCGGCACGACGACAAGACAACAAGGAATTAGCATACATCACTTCCCATGTGACATAGTTTTTGATTTTCACGACCCTTTTACTCTTTCTTCTTACTTCTTTGTGTTATATTTTCGTATATATACCCTTCCGTCCTTCAATAAACCCAGTTGATAACAGCGCTTGTCTTGTCGTCGTCCCACCTTTTTGCGCTGTACACCAGTATGAATGCATACCAACTCGCTCAGATCTCAGCTTTACTATATAAAATACACACTGCATAACTGTAAGAAAGTAAGAAACGCCGTTTGTTGGAGTGTCCACAAAATGCACGAATACTAGACGCGCATGTGTGAGAGGCACACACAGTGCAGCCAATCCCATGTATGGGTGCAGGAACATGCAGGAACGCCACCTGTCACCAGTTGGGAAGGACCATGTACCATATGCCACCAATCTGCCTTGCAGTGTAGTGTACTTAGTATCGCCTCTTACCTCCACACAGGTCGTGGGGTTGACGAAGTCATCATTTTCACACTTGAGATGTACAGTTGCAAAAAGAAAAAACACGACTCCTGTTCTATGCACCTACTAAAATGAACATGGTTGTAGATTTATCTAGCACATGTCTGGGTGCTAGATAAATCTACAACCATGCAAAATTTAATCAGGCTTGCTGCTAGAAAGGCCTGTAATCACAATTCGAAAACTATATTCATTTTACGCTTCTTAGTCTTGCAGGTAGTGCAGCTGCACACCGACATTATGCTTATGCTCATGCCACTGCAACCTGCACCTGAGTGATCCCATCGTGCAGTTTACGTTACCTCCACATGATGTGTTAAGTGTTACAGTTTGATTGCGCCATCCCTGGTTGCTTTGAACAAAGTGCCTTACCATAAGCTTAGTGAAAAAAAGTTAAGCAGCAGTCACTTACTCTCTGCACAACTGAGCAACTTACATTCCTATAGCAACGTTCAGAAGTCTTGCTCTGGCTGTTTTTTTTTTTTTTCTTTCAAGCTCAGGTGCACAGTCTCACTGTTTTTTTATCATTTATCAATACTTGTAGTGGCAAACCCACAGGTGTTTATGCCTTACAGCTGACAATTAGCCAAACTTTATTTTGTAGGCAGAAACATGGCATTTAGTGGACTTCAGCTGTCTTGGACACTCCGTAAGTGAGGACGGCACTCACCGAATGGGATAGTCCCCACAGGCCTTGGGCCTCTCCAGAACAGAGACCCACTTGTCATCGTAGCTGAAGAGGGCCAGGTCCAGGTAGGGGCTGTTGCTGTACGACTGAGAGCTGATCGGCAGCTGGGCCAGGAGGCGCTTCACTGCCTCTGTCTGACCACCGTAGCGCGCATTGATGATGGTCTGTTTAAACCTGCACCGGCGAGAGGAAATGCTGCGACACCCGGGCGGCAGCTTTCTCGAGCCACATCCCAATTTCTGACCACTGCACACTCTGGCCAGAACATTTTACGGATTCGTATCAACCGGGGCCGTATCATCGAGATTCTACTGTAAGACAGCTGCAGTTGGAGAAGGATTTAAAAGGCAGCAGAAGCTGAATGACGAAACCGCCGGACAAAAACACCAACTGAAGTTCACTTCGAAAACCTTGGTTGTCATCTTACATTTATAAGTTGTTGCACTATGTTGAGCAAGGGGTCACATGGCCTGTGTGCTGACTGCAGTAATATAACTACCGCTGAAATGCTGCAGTAACAGAACATGACACTTTTTAGTGATGCTGATGACTGAACAGCACTATGCTAGAAGACGACGTCTAGTTAGGAGTGGAGCCTACTGGCCTGCACAGGCACGTAAGGTAGCAGAGCAATGCCTAAAAATGCTCAGTTGCACTACCCCTGGCTTTTGTATCTTGTTATTTTCTCCTTGAACAGAGTGTAACTCCTACTCGACGACCAGCAAGCTGTGTTGCTCATGTCAAGGGAACTAACCTTTCTCAGTTAAAACTGAATTTGGCATACATTTATCAGTGTTTTCCGGTTTAAACCGAAAAGTCCAACTTCTGCAAATGAATCACAAAGCAACGTTTCTCGCACATATGCTGCATGAAAAACAATGCACAAATTACAAGAACAAAAAGCTAAACTCACTTCAAAATGTCCAAGAACCTAGGCCAAGGATTAATGGGCCTATGTGCAGCATCTCCCCGACACCACTGAACTTTTTCTTTAAAAGATGAAGGTTATAATACAACCCGGATTTGGCAAAAAAAACTCTCTTGCTATACTTGACTCCAGTGCAGTTAAGTTTTGTTAAGAAAGGCATGCTACAAAGTGCAAACAGAATTATCCACACTAAAGAAGAGAAGTGCTTACACTGCAGCATGCCATGCAACCACAAGTTTGTTACTAGCCTTGCACCAGTCAAGAATATTCCACCCCGCAGTGTGCAGTAATGTGAGTGCAGTATGCGAGCACCAAGCGTTGAGGGCACAATTTCCTTTTTTTTCTCTCACAGCACATATTCCTTCTATTTAAATGCCCGACAATTCCTTCCCATTAAAACCCTTTTTATTTAAACAACAACCTTTACGCAACATTCAGGGTGCTGTTGTTACACAATAAGCATATTACATTTTCGAGAGCAGTAACAGACCATCATCCACACCACATGAATCTAGGTGTGTCAAAATAAATATTGCCGCGAATGTTTGTAGTGTTTGTTTGTTGATTCTTCAAGGCTGCCGACGCGCCGCTTTATCGCTTCATTTGTGACGCAAGACGCGCCTAGATTTATCTCGATCGATCGCATCCAGGCGGATCCGACTCTACTTTGTTCCAGAGTGTTCTAGTAACTTTCCAAGCTTTATCTCGAAAGTTCGCTGTCAGCTTTAAAAAGAGCACGGCCGAGAGCGGCGGGCATTCTGTTCGACGACCGGCGAGCACGCTTGTTGCTATGCCGCCGCCAAGTGATTCAGTTCTTTGCGGCCGCAAGTCAGCCCATATAAAGAGTTTCGTTTCGAAGACACTCTCGCTGTTTTCCTGTTTGCCGGACTGCAGTCACCACTACGTGACATCTGGTGGAGGTGCTAAAGGATGTCCCTGTCGCCCTCATCCCCTGGGAGCCGTCAGAGCAGCCCGAGCCTCTCAAAGAAGATCACAAGAAAGCCGCAGAAGCCGTCCCATCCGAAGGCAAAGGGCGAAGTAGCCGTCGTCCCCAGAGGTGTACACCAGAATTCGGACTGCTACCGGACCGCACGCGAGCAAAGAAAGACTCCTCAATTTCGACTTCAGCCATGGCTACGACACCAGCTCCCATTATTTTACACCAGCCTCGACTGCCGCCCACGTTCAACGCTTCACCGGGCGAAGATCCTGAAGAATGGCTGGAACAGTTTGAGCGTGTCGCTGTGTTCAACAGTTGGAACGACCAGACTAAAGTGAGCCATGTTTTCTTCGCCTTGGAAGGACCAGCGAGAATTTGGTTCGAAAACCACGAAGCTTCTCTAGCGACGCGGCAATTATTCAAGTGGGAGTTCCTGAAAGCCTTCACGAGCATCATCAGGAAAGAAAGAGCTCAGATGCTTCTACAGTCACACATCCAACACCCGAACGAGTTAGTGACCACTTACGTAGAAGACATAAAGCGCCTTTTTCGACAAGTCGATCCTGACATGACAGAAGATAAGTAGGTGGAGCTTCTGATGCGTTGAGCTAAAGAGGCACTTTTCGTTGGTTTGACCCACAATCCACACGAGACCGTTGCTGAATTCACCACCGAAGCAGCCACCATTGAGAAAACTTTGGAAGCACGAGCCCGCCATTTTCCTCGACAACTCCAAGTGACCTCAACAGCCTTCTCGGATGGCGCAGCATTCGGAGGCAACCTGTGGGATGTCATCCGCAAAATTGTAAGGGAAGAGTTGCGTCGCCTATTACCACCTTCAAACCAGCCTCAAGTTGCAACCCTTGAAGAAATCGTACACGAAGAAGTGCAACATGCGCTTGGCACCCCGTCACCTTCGCCTCCAGCTCAAGCTTTAGCCTTAACCTGTGCTGCTGCAGCATGCAGACCTCAGCCCAAACGAGAGAGCCGAAGTCCGCCTCCCTGCCCCCACCCGCCTAGCCTATGAACGACGCCCAAGCCCCAGGAAGTGCGACGCCTGGAGGACTTCCGACAACCGCCCGCTGTGCTTCCATTGCGGCGAAGCCAGTCATATGCTTCGCCACTGCCCATACAGGCACTCCGGCCTGCGAGGTTTCACCATCGACGCCCTACGACTGCTCCCCGGCCAGCAACCACGAGAAATCGACGACTACCTGCACAGAGGGAAGTACGTGTCGCCAAGCCGTCTTTCCCGCTTGCCGTCGCCGTCCACCGCACATTTTGGTCAAATGTTTAGGGGAATCCCCCAAGGTGGAGTAGATTTGTAATAAGGCAGTAATTACTGATTGACATCCACCCAAGCGCAGCCATACGAGCGACTGCTCCGGTGTAGCGGTGGTCCCGGGTTCGAACCCCGGACCAGGACGAATTTTTCTTTAACTGCGAAGTTTCTGAGAAAGCTGTATAGCTTTCCTTTGTAGCCGTATGGCTGCGCTTGGGTGGATGTCAATCAGTAATTACTGCCTTATTACAAATCTACTCCACCTTGGGGGATTCCCCTAAACATTTGACCAACACTGTTCCCACTTCGAGTTATTGATCAATTCGCTCTCGCCCTACCATAAGCTTGCCGTCCCGGTTAGCTCAATTGGTAGAGCGACTGCTCCGGTGTAGCGGTGGTCCCGGGTTCGAACCCCGGACCAGGACGAATTTTTCTTTAACTGCGAAGTTTCTGAGAAAGCTGTATAGCTTTCCTTTGTAGCCGTATGGCTGCGCTTGGGTGGATGTCAATCAGTAATTACTGCCTTATTACAAATCTACTCCACCTTGGGGGATTCCCCTAAACATTTGACCAACACTGTTCCCACTTCGAGTTATTGATCAATTCGCTCTCGCCCTACCATAAGCTTGCCGTCCCGGTTAGCTCAATTGGTAGAGCGACTGCTCCGGTGTAGCGGTGGTCCCGGGTTCGAACCCCGGACCAGGACGAATTTTTCTTTAACTGCGAAGTTTCTGAGAAAGCTGTATAGCTTTCCTTTGTAGCCGTATGGCTGCGCTTGGGTGGATGTCAATCAGTAATTACTGCCTTATTACAAATCTACTCCACCTTGGGGGATTCCCCTAAACATTTGACCAACACTGTTCCCACTTCGAGTTATTGATCAATTCGCTCTCGCCCTACCATAAGCTTGCCGTCCCGGTTAGCTCAATTGGTAGAGCGACTGCTCCGGTGTAGCGGTGGTCCCGGGTTCGAACCCCGGACCAGGACGAATTTTTCTTTAACTGCGAAGTTTCTGAGAAAGCTGTATAGCTTTCCTTTGTAGCCGTATGGCTGCGCTTGGGTGGATGTCAATCAGTAATTACTGCCTTATTACCGCACATTTTGCATCACCGGGCCACAGCTATGCCGCGGCTGTCCGAGGAAGGCCCCCTAGCCCCCGTAGGGGAAACTAAACAAAGCAACCTGCGGAGGTCAGGTTGCTTGCTGAGGAAACAACGAAGATCCTCCAGCGACCACGCCGTATGAAGACGCTGACGACACATACAACAACCTCAACCATGACGCGCGCCGCCTTCAAAACTGCGCCGCCATCAAGAAAAGCTTCGACCACAAACCCCACCCATGATTCACATACCCGACGAAGCCGTGACCCGACGCTGAGGACGACGTGCAATGCCAGAGTCAGGACATCCGACCTAGGAGTCGTTATCAATGGCCGGAAAGTTACCGCTCTAGTTGACACAGGAGCCGACTATTCGATGATTGATGAATGGACCATTTGCTGCGCAGCTGAAGAAACTAACGACCGCTTGGGACGGCCCACAAATTCGCACCACAGGGGGCCACCTCATTACGCCATCAGGACGATGCATAGCGCGAGTGACTCTCAAGGGACATACCTATCCAGCGACATTCGTAGTGCTACGGCAATGTTCCCGCGAAGTGATCTTGGGCATTGATTTCCTTGATGAGCATCAGGCGATCATCGACCTGCGATCCAAGCTGATCACACTTTCCATGGAGGTGGCCATCCCGTCGATGAGGAATCCGGAACATCACATTGCACTTAGTGTCCTGGAGGAACAAGTGAGTGTCCCACCCCGCTCAAGTGTCATTGTCACCGTAGGCGCCACGGAAGCGAATATCACTGAAGCCATTATCGAGGGGAACATGCAGTTGCTTCTCGACTGAAGAATCGGCATCGCAAGATGGTTTGGTTTATGTTTATGGGGTTTAACGTCCCAAAGCGACTAAGGCTATGAGAGACGCCGTAGTGGAGGGCTCCGGAAATTTCGACCACCTGGGGTTCTTTAACGTGCACTGACATCGCACAGTACACGGGCCTCTAGAATTTCTCCTCCAAAGAAATTCTAGCCGCCGCGGCCGGGATCGAACCCGCATCTTTTGGGTCAGCAGCCGAGCACCATAGCCGCTGAGCCACCGCGGCGGCAGGCATCGCAAGAGGCATCGCACATTTCCGCAAAGGACAAGCCGAAGCACTGCCGACTAACTTCAGCGAAGAATACCGACACATTAACAGAGGAACGACGACTGCTTTCCTCGACGAAATATCCGACGTACGAGACTTCTTCGCCCTCTCCGACCCATCCGCAGAAGATTCGCCTGACCAAGAGAACTCGCCCACTTTCGACATAAACTCAGCCCTGCCTCGGAACAGACAAGACCAGATCCGCAATCTCCTTCGAAGCTACAGCGAGTGCTTTTCGTCATCGCCGAAGGTCCGACAAACACCGATTGCCAAACATCGCATTATAACCGACCAGCACGCCCGACCTCTCCACCAAAGCCCCTACCGAGTGTCGCCGCGAGAACGACAAGCCATCCGGGACCAAGTGGAAGAAATGCTTTGCGACAACGTCATCTAAGCTTCAAAGAGCCCCTGGGCCACAACGGTTGTTCTAGTGAGAAAGAAAGACGGCACACTTCGATTCTGCGTTGATTACCGCCGCTTGAACAACATCACAAAGAAGGACGTCTACCCCCTCCGCTGCATCGACGACACACTGGACCGGCTCTGCAATGCTAAGTATTTCTCATCGATGGACCTCAAGAGCGGCTACTGGCAAATTGAGCTCGATGAAAGAGAGTGCGAGAAGACCGCATTCATCACTCCAGATGGCCTCTTCGAGTTCAAGGTGATGCCGTTTGGTCTCTGTTCCGCACCAGCGACATTTCAGCGAGTAATGAATACAGTGCTGGCAGGCCTGAAGTGGCAGATTTGTCTGGTATATTTAGATGACGTCGTTGTCTTCGCCTCAAACTTTGAGCAGCACCTAAAAAGGCTTCGAACAGTACTACACGCAATCAAATTGTCCGGCCTAACCTTGAAAGCAGAGAAGTGCCATTTTGCCTATGAAGACCTGCTCTTTCTAGGCCACATCGTTAGCAAGGAGGGAGTATGCCCAGACCTGCAGAAAACAGCTGCTATCGCAATGTTTCCGCCACCGGCCGATAAGAAAGCTGTGCGCAGATTCCTCGGACTGTGCACGTATTACCGACGATTTGTCAAGAACTTTTCGCGCATCGCCGAGCCACTGACCCACCTGACAAAGGCAGATGTGCCATTTAAATGGGAAGCGCCGCAAGTGGAAGCCTTCAAGGAACTTCAGCATCGTTTACAGTCCCCACCGATCCTCACGCACTTTGATGAAAACGCCGAGACTGAAATTCACACTGACGCAAGTACTGTGGGCCTAGGCGCTGTCCTCGTTCAGAAAACTGACGAAGTGATGAAAGTCATCGCATACGCTAGCTGTTCCCTGTCCAAAGCCGAGGCTAATTATTCGACAACCGAGAAGGAGTGCCTTGCCATCGTCTGGGCTACGTCGAAATTCCGCCCCTACCTGTACGGGAGACCATTCAAGGTGGTCAGCGATCACCACACGCTCTGCAGGCTTGCCAGTTTGAAGGACCCCTCCGGCCGCCTAGCTCGATGGAGCCTGCGCCTCCAGGAGTTTGACGTCACCGTCGTTTACACCGGACGCAAGCACTCTGACGCTGACTGCCTGTCATGAGCCCCTGCAGATGCACCACCGCAGGACGACGATGAGGACACCTTGCTGGGACCCATCAGCTCCAGCTCTTTTGCACAACAGCAACGCTCGGACCCCGACCTAAAATGCCTCATCGAGTACCTGGAAGGCAAGGTTTCTTCACCCTCGCCTCGTTCAAGAGAGGATTGTCTTCGTTCTGTTTAGAGAATGATGTCCTCGTGAAGAACTTTGCAGCGAACAAAACAGCCTACCTCCTTTTTGTACCTGCAAGTCTGCGCGGAGAAGCTCTTCAGGCTTCACACGACGAGCTGACAGCTGGACATCTCGGGTTTTCTCGCACCCTCCGCCACATTCAAGACAAGTATTACTGGCCACAAGTGTCTGCCGATGTCGCACGTTATGTGAAAACCTGCCGAGACTGTCAGCAACGAAAGACCCCTCCAACCCGACCAGCGGGATTTCTGAATCCCGTTGAACCCCCCTCAAGACCCTTTCAGTAGATTGGCATGGACTTGCTTGGCCCTTTCCCAAAGTTACCATCTGGCAATAAGTGGATCATTATAGCAACTGACTACCTGACCCGCTACGCCAAGGCAAAAGCCCTACCGAACGGAACAGCAGCAGAAGTCGCCAAATTTTTCGTGGAGTGTATTCTTCGACACGGCGCCCCCAATGTGCTCATCACGGACAGAGCAACAGCATCCACGGCAAAACTGACACAAGCCATCCTGCGTTACAGCCAAACCAGCCACCGGAGGACAACTGCATACCATCCGCAGACCAACGGACTGACCGAGCGCCTGAACAAAACCATCGCTGATAGGCTTGCCATGTATGTCGATGCCGAACACAAGACATGGGACGTTACCTTGCCTTACATCGTCTTCACATACAACACCGCAGTGCAGGAAACCACCCAGACGATGCCTGTTAGGCTCATCCATAGCAGGGAGGCCTCGACCACGCTAGATGCCATGCTGCCTAATGTTACCGAAGAAGATAACGTTGATGTCGCTGCCTACCTTCAACGCGCAGAAGAAGCCCGAAGACTTGCCAGATTACAGATCAAAGACCAGCAGTGGACCGACGACAGAGGCTACAACCTACGAAGATGCAATGCGAAATACAAGCCAGGAGACCGAGTCTGGGTTCGGACACCCATTCGCCGTCGCGGATTGAGTGAAAAACTTTTGCGCCGCTATTTCGGGCCGTACAAGGTTCTTCGTCGGCTAAGTGAACTGGACTATGAAGTCGTCCCTGACCAAATGACTGCATCCCAGCGACGCCGCGTACGACCAGAAGTTGTCCATATCATCAGTCTAAAGCCCTATTATACACGTTAAAGCACGTTGTGTTTACACCCTCGGTGTTTATTTTTACACAATCCGTTTTTAGTTGTTTGTGGCCGCATTATGTACTAAAGCATCGGGTCGATGCTTCTTTGAAAGGGGAGTAATGCCGCGAATGTTTGTAGTGTTTGTTTGTTCATTCTTCAAAGCTGCCGGCACGCGGCTTTATCGCTTTGTTTGTGATGCAAGACGCGCCTAGATTTATCTCGATCGATCGCATCTAGGCGGAGCCGACCATACGTTGTTCTAAAGTGTTCTAGTAACTTTCCAAGCTTCATCTCGAAAGTTCGCTATCAGCTTTAAAAAGAACACGGCCAACAGCAATGGGCATTCTGTTCGACCACCGCCGAGCTACGCCGCCACCAAATGATTAAGTTCTTTGCGGGCGCAAGTCAGCCCAAATAAAGAGTTTTGTTCCGAAGACACTTTCGTTGTTTTCCTGTCCGCCGCACTGCAGTCACCACTACATGACAATATGCACCCACTGCACGCTGTGTGAAAGCCTCACCTCTGCTGGACCAGCCTAGCATGAATGTTGTTAGAGGGTGAGCATGTGAGCTGGGCGTCAGCGTGAAGTGCAGCGTTGCGGAGCAGGTCGCTGAAGTTTTCAAGAAGCTCCAGCAGCTCCTCCGAGGTGTTCTCATAGACGGCCAGCACCTCAGTGGTGACCAGGTTGTAGACCACGAAAAATGAAGGCTGGGAATTTGGGTCTGAGAGGCGGAACGAGACCACATCTTCGCTGGCATACTTGAGCAGCAGGTGTCTTTCATCCAGCAGCTGCATCTTCCATAGGCGAAGGTCACAGAGCTGGTCAAAGTGCTGGAAGAACTGGCGCAGGGCTGTCGGGTTCCTTTCAGCCTCAGCCTGGCAGGGAAACAAGAAAATGGCAATAAAGCAGCAGGAAGGCACATGTTTAGCCACTTGTGTTCCAACTTGATTACGCACCAAGAGTCAGCACAACATATGCCAAGCTCACTTATTTTTGAGGTGCCGTAATGGGCATGGTATAATACTTGGGCGACCAAATCTGTCACTCCTGTTTGACTTTCTCTTGCTCATTGCTAAACAATCGCGTGATATAGCTACCAAAAAATAAGAAGTTCACTGTGACCAATCTATAAGAAATGAATTCATAAGTAGTTGGTTATGAGGATATCAAAAAATCAAGTGTGCCATTCCTGAATGGTACACTGACACTTGCTTTGAAGGGAAACAGGTTTAGAGGAAGGCAAATGCAGGAGCACATGAAATGCAAAGTAGCCTTGCAGACTCTTAAACTGAGCTATTTCACAGTAAGCTGAGAAGTACATTTGCTGCTTGTGCTTGGTAACAAGAATGTGAGACGCAGGGTTCAGATCACAGCGTGCAAAAACGTAATGAATCCATAAAGTCAGCCTTGTGCTGATAATTTGTGTGAGGTTGCAATAGCTGGTTCTGTCATTTACCTTAGTCATTAAACTGCTGAGCTTGTCTAACCATTACATGAAAAGCAGTGCATGCAAGAAGCAGTGTATGCGTTTCTTGACGTTCAGAATAAGCTGGCTTCCAGAAGAGTAAACATACTAAAAACCTCCTAGGCCCACAGCAAAAGTGCCATTTTGTCAGAGCCGTGGCATGAGTGGAAGTTCATTACCTGACGATACAGGTGAACCAGCAGGCGATGCTTCAATGAGTTGAGTGTGGGCTCACAGTAGGGCCGGTTGTCACTTCGCCCACCAGCTAGGAATGTTGATGACACCAGCAGCTCGTCATCCTCATAACAGAAGCGCCCCACAGTGCGGACATCAACAAATTGACCATCTTTTGTGACCTGTGTGGCATGAGAAACAAAACGTGCATTACAACTTAGTTGGGTTGCAACTCCAAAACAAAGTGATGTTTTTTACGTTACTGTGAAATTTTGTATGACTGCTGCTTTCCAATGTGTACTGCATTTCAACAGGCCAACACTTCTGGGTGTTGCTTTCAGCAGCACACTGCCACTTGTCTCATCTACCACTCCAGTCAGATGGCTTGTCTTGGTCCTCAACGAGCGCCTATCACTTGAAACGTCCAAAAATAGTTGCGGTAATTTGAGGTTTCATGCCGCAGTCACCATCAAGGTTATAATGTGCCCCTTTATGCAATACGACCTTGAATGGGGCCTTTAAGGAATAAAACTTAACTGAAAAAAATAAAGTACACAAAAACAAATAATGAAGCTCATTCATGCACCATGATCTAGCTGTTAAAGCAATGAGATGCAAGAAGTGGCAACACTGAAAGGTAAATGAAAGACAAGATCTCATCTGCCACAAATCACCACCTTCACACCAGTTGCATGGTACCTCAAGTGCACAAAATTAGTGACTCGCAATATACGTGTATTATTGGGCCTTTGCTGCGCATTACATCATACAACTGGCTACTGTAAACAAACCAGGAAGTCACGTAAACCAAAACTCTTAAGGTGGTTTCAGCCCTGGACCACCTGGGAAAGTAATGACTTAAGCTGCATGGGCCAAAACAAATTTTGCCTCGTCAACATTAATACCAGCACGCTCTGGCGGCAGTCTATGGTGTAACATAAACTGTAGAAGCTTTGTTTTTTTTAGCAGCTGCACAGCAGACATCAGTTCAGTGCCTATTCATCATGTCAGTGCCATTTTAACACCCCTCATGCATCATATTTAGTTGCAACTAACAAGCACAGGCTATATAGCTTTTGAATGATGTTCTGCCTTATGTCAAAAAGTTCTCTTTCCAACTTGTGGAATTAAAATGACTCGCAAGCACAAAACAGTTTTGTAACTTGTATTGGCTTATACACTAGCAAAGAACTTCTTCACTGCCCTAAATGAAATGCAATGATGCAAAGCTTCCAGCAGTCTTGGTTATGTGCATTCCGAAATGTGCGTCTCACAGGATATCCAAATGGCAGCAATGCTCATTTCACAGAGTGGTGCTTTCTAAAATCTGCACTTAATTTAAGCATACTTGACTATTGTATCATTACCACAATTTTAATGAATTTTAGGGCAGCAACAATGGTAAAGCTTTTAGTTACTAAGTAGAATTTTGCTAGTAATAAATGAGGCCATGCAAAATAATTGCACTTTTGGGTCAGTTGCATGCCTGAAGGTAAAGAAAGTCATATTCAAGTAACCCCAAAATATCTTGGTCACAGAAACAGAGGCAAGTGCCAAAAAATTAGTGCCACAATGTATCCAAGTGTCAGTATGTAAGCTATAAAATTATCACATAAAACAAAGCCCTTGTCTTGAAGCACACAACCAATTTTTACCTTCTGAGGCACAGTCAGGATGTGCAACACCATGCTACTAACGAATGTCAGTGGCACAGATATCGCGTTACTTTTTTCACATCGAACACCAACATAACTGACCTTAAAAATGTGAACTGTCTGATGCTGCACTGAGAGGACTGCTAAAGTGTCTCGGTAAAGGTAGAGCCCCTGGTTGTGAGACAGAAAGATCTTGTCTGTCTTGAATGTGCGTTTGTCTTTCAAGGTTCCTGTGATCATATCCACAAGGTGCAACGAGTAGTCTTCAAGGGGGGAGCGGGGGTTTGGAGACACTGACTCATTGTTGCGGTGCATGTCCCAGAAAAATGGGTGCGGTTCCTCAGGCACATACATAGCAGACCCGACGATGACATGACGGCAGTCATCAGTAAACAAGCTGCACTCTCGGTTCAGCTGCTCGCCACCGTTGCCCGAAACGTTCACAATATGACGCAGCCGGAAGAACTCGCTGAAGATGGTGCTCCGCACTTGAGCGGACTCTGCTCCTGATCCCAGGTGGTCACCGCTATATCCTCTCAAAAGATGTGCAGCTGCACAAGGACCCCGGTACCGGTAGATCTCGATCGAGGTCTGGTCCGACGAAAACGCGACGAGGTGCTTGCCATCAGGCGAAAACTTTCGCAGGAAGCACGGCGGCTTTTCTACGTTCACCACCGTGAAGTTCGGGCAAACGTTTTGGTGCAGACGTCGCGAGACATGTAACGGCGACACGTTCTGCTTTGCGGCGTAGATTTCTCGATACTGTAGTCTCAGGACTATGTTTTGTATAGGAATCTTGGGAAGTTTTGGCGAGTCCTCATCATCTCCGGCCTTGCAGGCGTTACAGTTCAACGACACCTGAGCCGCCGCATTGATGGGAAATGTTGGTCTCCCACATCCACATGACTGCCCGTCTTGAGAGCTTCTGTGCCGCACGACGAGCTTCTCGTGATTCGACATAGTTGTCTCCTGTGTCACCGCTTAGACGTACTCATCAAGAATCGCAGATAAAGCCTGCTGTTATGTGCGGCAGTGACCACATTTTCTATCAACGCAGTAGCGTTAATACAAGATGCTTTTATTAAGAGAGCGTGACGCATCTTTTTTTTCCGCTGCCCTGTCAGCAGACGTCCAAGGCAAGGGACATTCTTCAAAATTTACGCATCAGCTCATTTTCTCAAGTCGAACCTGCTCACCATCCCGTCATAATTCCAATGAATGTAGCGGGAGAAGATACTTGAGTACACAAATTCTAGAACCGAACACGTTCTTGTTCATTTTTTGCGATATCACAAAATCAACGCCCGGCGCAGCTGCGCGTTACAAACGTAAGCACGTAAACACATGGCGGGAGAACAGGAACAACAACAAGTGTAAACAAAAGGCCATGTCGATTGCCATAGGACGTCAAGCAGTTGGTGTACCCATCTTTCAACGCCGATTTGTCATTCGTAGATAACATTCAAGGGCTTATAGCAATGTACGCACAAAACATTTTTGTCCTAATAATAAACACTTTTCTCACGCTAATGATGCTAATGAAGTCAATGCAGTGACCGACTCGCCCTCTATGTACTACTTCCTTTATAGTCAAATGTTTTGTGTGGTTTGTATCTTCGGTTTTGGCGTTTTGGGAGTTTTGGTTTGTAGCTCGTTTGTGGCTGATTTCGCTGTACTTTGTGGCTGGTTTTGCTGATGCCTCCTTTGACTTATTGAAATATTTCGGGCGCCTTCTAAATGGCTGCAGCTGCGTTCGACATCGCGCGATAATGCCGGAACCGTGGTCTGATCGTCCGGACGGGGCCCCTGTTTGCGTTGATATGGTGCCGCAGTGCGTACGGACTGCTCAGCCCTGTCAGTGATGTAGCCTCCCGAAGCGTGCTGCAGTCATGGCATCGCAGAACAATTCTGAAGGCAAGACTTGGACGAACCCTGCTGGTGGCGGCACCAGCAACTATCTGAGTCAGTCTGCATTAGTTCTCCCGTGGGGCGCCCGCAAGGAGCGACAGCCATTTCCTCCGGGAATACACTTCGACACAGATGTCAAACCCGGCGAATTTGTGTTGCGCGTGCTCTTTGCGGAGTTTACACTGCAGGCTGAGAAAAAAATTCGGGCAGTGCTCGCTGAGCCGCTGGAGAGACCCGTTTCTAAGTCGTTGCAGCGGGGCGAAGATGCCGTGTTCGATCAGCTGTTGTGCGCGTTCGGTTCGGTGGCTGAGCATTGCCTGCCATCGCTGCTGCGCACCTTGTTTGCGTGGTACGACCGGCAAACGGTGGAGACTGTCGACATGCAGCGATCGCGCGCAGACTCGCGAGCCAAGAGCGAGTCCGAACCCCGCAGCGACCGTGACTACCTGCACGAACGTCGAGATCTGGCGATTGAGTTCATCTTCTGCCTGGTGCTCATCGAGGTGCTCAAGCAGCTGCCCCTGCACCCGGGACACGAAGACTTGGTCGGCCACATCGAGTCACTGGCCTTCAAGCACTTTCGCTATCGCGAAAGTTCGCAGACTGGCCCCAACGCCCAGAACTTCAACATTGTAGCTGACTTGTACGCGGAGGTGGTGGCTGTGCTGGCGCAGTCACGATTCCAGTCAGTGCGCAAGCGTTTCATGGCCGAGTTGAAAGAGCTTCGGGCCAAGGAGCCGAGTCCTCACACCACACAGAGCATCATCAGCCTGCTTATGGGCATGAAGTTCTTCCGCGTCAAAATGGCGCCCATAGAAGAGTTTGAGGCTTCTTTCCAGTTCATGCAAGAATGCGCCACTTATTTTCTCGAGGCTAAGGACAAGGATGTCAAGCATGCCCTGGCTGGACTTTTTGTTGAGATTCTTGTGCCCGTTGCAGCAACAGTCAAGACGGAAGTGAATGTACCATGTCTGAAAAACTTTGTCGAAATGCTGTACTCACAAACACTTGACCTGTGCACCAAGAAAAAACACAGCCTGGCGCTGTTTCCACTTGTAACTTGCCTTCTTTGTGTGAGTCAGAAACTGTTTTTCCTTCAAAACTGGCACTGCTTTCTAGCAATGTGTCTTTCCCATCTCAAGCATCGTGATCCAAAAATGTGCCGCGTGGCACTTGAGTCTCTCTACCGACTGCTTTGGGTGTATATGATTCGTGTAAAGTGCGAGAGCAACACAGCAACACAGACAAGGCTTCAGAGCATTGTAAACTCGCTTTTTCCCAAGGGTTCCAAAGCCGTTGTGCCACGGGACACTCCACTGAACATCTTTGTTAAAATCATTCAGTTTATTGCTCAGGAGCGACTTGACTTTGCCATGAAGGAAATTGTCTTTGATCTTATTTCTGTTGGCAGGCCCATCAAGATCATTCTCACTCCAGAAAGAATGAGCATTGGCTTGCGAGCTTTCCTGGTTGTAGCTGACAGTCTGCAGCAGAAAGAGGGGTGTCCGCCAATGCCTCGAACTGTCGGCGTCCTTCCATCTGGGAACACTCTCAGAGTGAAAAAAACTTTCATTAACAAGGTGCTCACTGAAGACACTGCCAAGAGTATTGGTATGTCTCAGTATTACTACTATGTTCGAAAGGCCTTTGATGATATCCTCAAGGCACTTGATGTTCAGTTTGGTCGACCTTTAATGATGACCACAATGCAAAATGCCAACAAGGAACCCGATGATATGATCACTGGTGAACGAAAGCCCAAGATCGATCTTTTCCGCACTTGTGTGGCTGCGGTGCCACGACTGATCCCCGATGGAATGAGAAGGCAAGAGTTGGTAGAGATGCTATCAAGGTTGACTGTTCATATGGATGAGGAACTGCGTGGCTTGGCATTTCAAGCCCTTCAGAACATGGTGCTGGACTTCCCTGATTGGAGAGAAGATGTCATCCAAGGGTTCATTCAGTTTATACTCCAAGAAGTAAATGATACATTTCCACAGCTGCTGGACAATGCACTGCGTGTGCTGCTGCAGTTTTTGACCACATGGAAGAATGCTCTGAATGGAACTGGTGTTAAGAAAGAGGTACCCGAGATACGTATTGAGCAGATGACTAGTGCCTTGCATCTTGTTGAGGGTGTGGCCTTGGTAATGCTGTGCAACTGCCGGTTGTCTACAAGGCGTCTGGCGGCTCACATCCTCAAGGAGACCAAGGTGGTAATGAAGCTGCAGCTGCCGCCACGTATGGAGGAACCTGTTGTGGACGTCATTGACCGAGCTTGCCCAGCTGCCATTGAAAAATGTCTCCCCTACCTACCAGCTTCAGAGAAGTCAGCTCTGTTGTCGGCTCCAGTTGTGGACCTGCAGTGGCTTGCTGAGCGGTCCAGCTCAGCATGGACCACTGGCAGCCCTGAAGGCAGTGCAGAGGGCTCCAACAGAAGTCCACTTGATGTTTTGGACTTGTCACAGATGGACGCCTGGTGTGCCTGTCTTATGAGTTTCATCCATCAAGACTACGTTCTAAAGCATTGTCCTACAGCTGTGACTCAATCGTGGCCTATTGTGACATCACGAATCACTTGCCTCTTCACCAACATTGAGCTCAACCCAGTGAACGACAACCGAGCTTCGCTTCTTCGTACAGCAACTGTCAAGAAGGCACCTACAGAAAGAGACATGTATCTCAGCTTGTGGAGGAACTATCTTCTCTATGCTTGCCGTGTTGCACCTTCGAACAGCAACATCACGGTTCGCTACCTCTCGCCGGATTTGAGTTTCAGCTCCTCCCCAGAGAATGTGTCTTCCGACAAGGCCGAACACAGGTTCACAGGCATCAGCAACAGTGGAATCAGTGCTTCAACATTGTTCAAACAAATTGTGCCCCTCTTGAGAAGTGAGCAGATGGACCTAAGGGGTGCTGTTGTCCTTGGATTGTCTCATGTCAACAGCCTCGCACTTAAAGACCTGATGGAAGAACTTGTTGGCTACATTAGAGAAGCCATTGACAGAAAGCAAGAAAATGTAAGGCGCAGAAGACGACGTGACATACTTCGTCTCCAGCTTACACGATTGATGGAGTCAGTAGCAGAGCATGGCACTTTTGGAGTAAGTTCCTGCATTTTGGACCGTGATGCTGGCACACTCAACACATCATTTGTGGAGTACATCGACGGGGCACGGCTCTTTCTTGAAAGTGAGAATGACAAGGACGTGCCCGAGATAGTGCAAGAGATAAAGCTTCATTTCTGCAACTTTGTTCACAAGCTCATCAAGAGCTTCTCGCTTGAAAATCACACTCACCTCTTGGGCCATGACCTAAGGCGCAACCTCTTTTATCTTTTCGCTACATGGAGCGGAAACCTTGGTGTGCCTTTTGGCGGTGTCGAGAAGCGAAACTCGGCCGATGAGACCCTGACGGAACTGGAATTTTCAGCATTGCAGGCAATGTCTTCAGTTCTTTGTTGTGGGCCCTGTATGGACCCACCTGGTCTGAATGAAGAAAGCGTCATTTACCACTGGCTGGACAGCCTACTCAGCTCCAAGGACGAGAGGCTGTACCACTTGGCACAAGAGACCGTTGTCCTCCTTCTCGACTTCAACCAGGATGCAGGGATGCTGTTGGACTGGCTTGTGGACCGCTGCTACACCGGGACACCTCAGCTTGCAGATGGCTGCTTCACAGCACTCGCAACAGTGTTCAGTGTGCGTGAATACCCGTGCGACCATTACATGTCGATCATCTGTGTGACGCTGCTGAATGCCGGCTGTCCGAGAGCGCACATTCAGGAAATGGCCTTGCAGCTGCTGCATATCCTGGACCACCGCTTTTTTCACTCAAAGTCGGCCCTCACCATAGAAGAGGATCAGCAGGACAGCATTCAACTGCGCCACAGCTCCCTTGCTGGCGACGGCCTCATCATTGCTGGCTACCCTTGCTCCCAGGTGTGTACAGACACTGATGTGTCCCACACTCCATCCGAGGGGGGAGCACAGAAGCAGCGAACTGCCCTAGCATAAGGCTTGTACCAGTTGCGTGCCACAAGAGAGGCTTCTTAAAAACAGAGCTGGAGAAATTTCAGGAGGTTGTTTTTTCTCTCTCTCTTATGGTATTGAGAGTGCCATAGTCTCGTAAAACAAATTGATCCAGTGTGTTCACTGTGATGGCATGTCGAGCACTTATAGGGAGGCTCCTGACGTAAAAAAAAAAAAAAAGCCAACGAAAACAAAGCTGGTGTCAACCAGTGTCAGCCCTCTGACTGATACCGTTGTGTTGGGCAAAGACAAAAACAATGGTTTCATTTTCCTGTCAAAACGTGCTTGAGGCCTAGCCAAAACCCTTATCTATAAAGCATTGACCTGAGGTTAAATGTATTCTTGTCTAGCTACTCACTTGATAAAAGTGAAAGTTTGTGAAATCATATTTGCTGTCACAGTGTGACATTATCTTTGTTAGGCTGCTGATTTCAGTAACATAAACTCCAACATTCACGGGTTTTTTGGATATTTTCTCCTGATTTTATAGAAGGAAGAGTGTTTCATAAAAGGAATGCATTAATTTGTACAGCACCAACTAAATTTGTAATAAGGGAGTAATTACTCATTGAAATCCACCCGAGCACAGCCAAATCTACTCCACTTTGGGGGATTCCCCTAAACATTTGACCAACAAACTAAATTTATTCTGTAAATTTATGTCTACTAAACACCATGTGTTGCTCCTTGCGTTGTGTCACATTTTCAGAATAAACCCTCAGTTTTCATTGTTGTTTTTTGGACACCACAACTGGAGATGAGTTCTGCTGTTTCATGAGATAGTATTTTCTTATTTTTCGGTTGCCCCATGCTTTCTGGTACAGAACTCGGCCCGGTCAGCCTTATACTTACTCTGAGTAGTTTATAGGAAGCTTATGTAACACTTAGTCATGAACAGACTCCTAAGAACCAAAGAAAGTAAGCTAAGAGGAAATAGTCATCAGCCATCATTTACAAAACTCATCTGAAAAATTTTATTGCCTAAGGAAGGCTTTGAAAGAATGCTTGAAACTTAATGGTTCATATATGTCACACCAAACTGTGTGTTAACCTGGAATGGAACTGAGCAAATGTAATGCATATGGTGGTGCCATGGGAACTGGCGGCCTTTGAGGTTGTTGACTTGAAACAAGACAAGTCTAATCGAGGTGGTGCACTGTATTTACAGGAAGAGCTGTGCCGTCAGATGGCCCAGGTGCATCCCGAGCTGACAATGCGGCTCTTCTCGGAGGTGACAGGACGATTTCAAACAGCACGCCCAGAAGTGCGTCAGAACCTGCTGCGGTGCCTGCTGCCCTGGCTGGGGAACATGCACCTTGTTGATCCGCACCTGACCCCTGGTCACCCACAGGAGCACGAGTCAGTGGCACCTTCACGTGACTGCTATGATGATAACGTGACTGCATTTGTTCCAGTTGAGGTCAGCCACCAGTGGAGGCCTGTTAGGTAATCTCACAGGACCAAGAAATCTATGCGATTATAAGTTTACACAAGATGTTGGCAAACTTTTTTTTATTTTAAGGCCTGTATAAGGTGAAAATCAGAGTTGAGGCTCAAAGGCAGCACCTTCATTTGAATATGAAAACTCATCACCAGGTCGTTGGCACAAGAGAGCTACACTTTGTTTACACACAAACCTGAAAGTGGGCAATTAACATAGGCGTAGCAGCTCACTTTGATTAAACCAGAACTGTTCAAAGCCGAAACTGTTCAGTGAGGGCATTTGGTCTGCTGGTTTGCGTTTAGTCACTACTGCAGATGAACCTTCCTTGATTTTTACAACAGTCAACGAAACCAAGGAGCTTAGGGGAAGTTATCTGTTTTTTTTTAATATGTGGTGCTCATTAATGGGAGATTAATGGTGTAAACATTTAAAGATAATTGATAAGAAAAGCAGAAACCGGCAGTCTTTATGCCATAGGTACCGTAAGAGGGTTCTCGCACTGCTGTACAGTGTGCACTGTACATGGCGGAAATAAAGTCTTCTTCTTCTTCCACCTCACCGTTCGATCCCGTTTCGAGTGGCACCCGTGGTAATGCAGGACGCATTGCATCCGCTGCTATGGACGAGAGATGCTGGTGAACACTCTCAAGGTTCGGTTTCACTACACATAAATACCCTCAAAAGCAGAAGATTGGACAGCCGTCAGAGTAGCTCAGTTGGTAGAGCACTGGATGAAATTAGGAGGTCGGAGGCTCGGATTCCGCCAGCGGTATGTGGTTGTTTTTTCTTCTGCTTTTCTAATCAATTGTCTTCAAATATTTACGCTATTAACCTCCCATTAATGAACACCACATATTTAAAAGGAAAAACTGTCCCTATGCTCCTTCGTTTCGTTGACTGTTGGCTTCCGATATGTATGTCATGACGAACCCCTCTTTTCCCTTCCCTTGTCTCCTTGATTTTGGTTATTTATTTTCAATTTACTGCAGTCCCTTAGGGCCCTAGCATGAGTTATGGGCCAGCCTTATTTGTACATGATTAGTACTGGTCGACACTTGTAGCATGAGATTGTTTGAATCAGTATGGTATGTGGACAGCGTTCTTGAAAGAACCTGAAAGTGTGTTTCATGGTTGCAGTTTATTTACACATCAATGTCACTGTGGTTTTGGCATCCCAAGGTTGTGGGTTCGATCTATATTTCAGTGGAGACGAAATACAAAAACGCCCGTGTGGGCTGCAATGTCATCACACAGTAAAGAACTCCAAGTGGCCCAAATTAATCCGGAGCCCTCCACTACAATTTACATTACTGCCGTGTAGCGCGCACACACTCACTAAACAATAGCCAAGCAGCGTGTTCAGTGCCACATCTTGATGCAGGGTTCCAGCGCCAGGCGAACGTCGAGAGGGCTGGGGATCAGCTGAGGCCACAGAGATGGTGCTGAACAATCTCTTCTACCTGACAGCAAAGTTTGGTGACCAGCACCCCAAGGTAAGCCACACACTTGCAGACATGTGGATAGGCGAGGTATTGCAGTGAGTAAAAAAAGCTTCTTTGCATAATGGGGCGGGGGAAACATTATGAAGAAAGGGAAGGTGTGGCAGGTGGGCGCTTGAGCCGCACCCACAGGTAAATTCCGGCGAAGGAGAACCACGCTGGCCTCCATATCGACCGAAAAAGTTGAAAAATTGTCTTGTGCAGACATGCCAAGAAATGGCAGTAAATAGCATCCAAGAAAGGAAAGAGTTCTATAAACAGAACATTGTATATGATGCTAGCTTTAAGGATGGTCCGCTTCACCAGGAAAGAGCCCAATTTCAGAAGTAATCATCGTATTGTGCCCACATATTGAACTGTAATTGACTTATCGAACTTTTTTTGCATCCTCAATTACATTAACTTATGCAATTATGTATTAACTTATGAATGGCAGTTTACCAATATCCCTCAAGAGAAAAGTATGCAACAGGTGTATCTTACCGGTACTCACCTATGGGGCAGAAACATGGAGGCTAACAAAGAGGGTTCAGCTTAAGTTAAGAACAACGCAGCGAGCTATGGAAAGAAAAATGATAGGTGTAACGTTAAGAGATCGGAAGCAGGCGGAGTGGGTGAGAGAACAAACGTGCGTTAATGATATCCTAGTTGAAATCAAGAGGAAGAAGTGGGCTTGGGCAGGGCATGTAATGCGAAGGCAAGATAAGGCTGGTCCTTAAGGGTAACGGAGTGGATTCCAAGACAGGGCAAGCGTAGCAGGGGGCGGCAGAAAGCTAGATAGGCGGATGAGATTAAGAAATTTGCGGGAATACCATGGCTACAACTGGCGAAGGACAGACATGGGAGAGACGTGGGAGAGGCCTTTGCCCTGCAGTGGGCGTAGTCAGGCTGATGATGATGATGTTAATTGGTCGTAACACGTCGTTATATGCTCAGACAAGAGAGCATTTGTGTCTTGTGCCCTCACAGGAGATGGAGGAGCTCTGGGCCCTGCTGTGTTGCTGTGGGGCCTCCAACCTGCGGGTGGTGGTGCGCTACCTGCTCATCGTGGCAGGGCTGGCCCCTGGGGAGCTGCTGCCATCGGCCAAGCGGGTGGCCCTGCACATGGGCCGCGCCTGTCCCGACCGGCTGCTGGACGCCCTCCTGGCAGAGATGCAACTGGCCGAGACATTGGGCTTCTCGGTGGAGCGCACTGAGACACCGCCCTTCTTCCGCCTCACCAGTGCCCGCAAGGGCAGCAGCAGCCACTCCGATGACGGCAATCAGGTGCCTCTGCACTGCTTTGCTTCTCTTACAATGCAAAGACAATTGTGCTATTCATGGACTTGATGTCACGAAGCAGCCAACCAAACTAAGCATTCTTCAGCTTTTTGTTTTAATCGTGTCCTTTTGTGTTAAAATCAATCTCGCCTCGTTTTTTATGTAAAATAACTTGGAGCATCGTAAGTGTCCAAAACAAACACCGCTGAGGTGCTTGACCCCCCCTTTTTTTCCTTCATGGTTTGCCTGTTTGTTGCATCCCTCTCTTTCATGTTTTTCAGAGAAGTGACTTTAGGCTGAGCTGACTGGTGCTTGCAGCTCTATCTTCTGCCTCTTGGTCTCTTTTCTGAAACAACGGTGTAAATTTCTCTCAAGAAGTTCAATTTTTCCCTCAACAAGCTTTCAAATAAGAGGTGTTTGTAAGTTGTATGTTCGAGAGATTAATTTAGAAAGAAAGGTAAAGGAGACAGATGACTGACTGGCTTTCATTCCCAGCTTCTCTTTTATTTTGTTGTTTCATATGTGCGTATCTGATTGAGTTTTATGTATACTTCATATACTTGCTCACGAGTCTTTGCTAAATGTTTTATGGGTTTATGGGGGTTTAACGTCCCAAAGTGACTGAGGCTATGAGAGACTCCGTAGTGAAGGGCTCCGGAAATTTTGACCACCTGGGATTCTTTAACGTGCACTGACATCGCACAGTACACGGGCCTCTAGGATTTCGCCTCCATTGAAATGCAACCGCCGCAGCCAGGATCGAACACGTCTTTCGGCTCAGCAGCCGAGTGCCATAACCACTGAGCCAGCACGGTGCCCTTTGCTTAATGTGATCCTTGCTTACACATTAATCGTTTTCATGCCGTGCCATCCTCATCTGCAATGCGGTGAACAATAAAGTGTCAGGTTGCCGTACCGTACAGGGCAGGCCTTGTTTGAATTTTTCACCTTTCAAAGCAGTAGTATCACATATTGTAATGTGCTTACATACCGTATATACTTGTGTATAAGCCGCCCTCGTGTATAGCCCGTACCCCCCCCCCCCCCCCCACTTTCGGCCAGAAAAAATTAAAAAAAATACTAAAGTGTGCCACAAACACGCCTAGTCCCACAAATTGCTACAAGGTGGCGCTAGTTAGTTTTCCCACACCATATTCATTATCATCATCGTTACGCAACACAATGTTTCCACGGCTTCCTGTTTCCGGTTTTCACGGTGCCTTGCCCGCACCGTTTGGTCTTTGTTATCAGGTGCTTTGTTCGGAAGTGTGTGGATTGCTTACGGAATCTGTTGTGTTGTGTGCGCCGTATTGTGGCAGGCTGCGTGCTTTTGAACGTGAACAGCAAACAATGGCCAAGCACAGACAGTCCTACACTGCAGGCTTCAAACTTCGAATGGCAAAATACTCTGAGGAACACGGTAAACGGGAGGCTGGGCACAAGTTTGACGTCGAAGAAAAGCGTGTTCGCTGCTATCGCCGAGACTATCCGAACCCAGAAGGCTTTCCGTTGGAAACAGTGTTAGAGGACCTTGTCGAGTACGTTCGCACTACTAGGAGCAACGGCTTCGCGGTGTCTATGGAAATGATCCGCATGAAAGCAATCGCTGTTGCTCAACACAGGAACATTCGACCTGAGGACTTCAAAGTCAGTCGAGGATGGCTTCAACGTTTTATTAAACGGCACCAACCCTCCGTCTGCCGTCAAACGACGTTGTGCCAGAAGCTGCCAGCCAAATACAAGACCCAAATAGTGCGGTTTCATCTTTTTGTCAACACACTTCAGAGGGAGCATGAGTACGACCTCTCATAGATAGGCAATGCTGGTCAAACCCCTGTCTGGTTCGATGCCCCTGAAAATTGCACGGTGGAAGCCGAAGGGGCAAAAAGTGTCTCCGTGCGCACTGAACGTCAAAGGTGTACAGTGATGCTCTGCATCACCGCTGATGGAAGGAAGCTTCCACTCTACGTTGTCTTTAAGAGAAAGACTCCTCCAAGAAAGAAGTTCCCCCAGCGAATCGTAGTCCGGGTGCAAGAAAAAGGTTGGATGTCCCACAAATTGGTCATAGGCTGGCTGAAAACAGTGTGGCAGAACCAACCAAGAGGCCTACTATGCCGCAAAGCCCTTCTTGTGCTTGGCAGCTTTAGAGGGCACCTAACAGACTGAATGAAGACTTGGCTGGGAGACTGCCGAACAGACTTGGCCATAATTCCTGGTGGCCTGACAAGCGTGATGCAGCCACTCGATGTTTGCGTTAACAGGCCATTCAAGACAGAATTTCAGTAGTGCTACACCGAAAGGAGGGCTGCAGGAAACCACGGAAAAACTCTGACAGGACGGCTGAAGTGAGTTGTGAAGAAGTTAGCGCAAAAAACAGACGAAGGATTGAAGGGAGGACACATGAGACATTCACGAGCACTACTACCAAATGTTTATTCATGCTGTCGTACAAGGCATATGGAAATGGCGAGCTTGTGCATAGAGAGGGCAGAAAAGGCACAGCAGTCTAGCAACAAGTTATTAAAAAAAAAAAAGAATCTAAAAACGCCTATTCAGCAGAATATACTTGTATATAGAATATACTTGCATTGGTGAGATCGTGTCTCCCTGCCTGACACCCTTCCTTATTGGAATTTTATTGCTGACTTTATGAAGTAATATGGTAGCTGTGCTGTCGTTATAGATATCTTCCAGCATTTGCACGTAAGACTCTTCCACACCCTGATTCCACAATGCCTGCATGACTGCTGAGGTTTCGACTGAGTCAAATGCTCTCTTGCAATCAATGAAGGCTATATATAGGCATTGGTTATATTCTGTGCATTTCTCTATCAGCTGATTGATAGTGTGAATATGGTCTCTTGTCAAGTATCCTTTATGATGCCTGCCTGATAATTTGGTTGATTGAAGTCTAAGTTTATCCTGACTCTACTAGGAATTACCTTAGTAAATACTACCTTGTAAGCAATGGGCAGTAATCTGATTAGTCTGTAATTTTTCAGGTCAAGTGAGGGCACGTATTAGGCTGTGATGTAATGCATAGGGCTGTGCCGCAGTGCTTGCAGAGGTGTGACAGCAAGCTTTAGTTGCATCCGACAATGTTGAACCAAGATTTACATAAAATGTAGTGAAGGTCTTGTCTAAGAAGCAAGTTGTCCCTCATAGCACAAGTGCTAAGGCTGAAAGACAATTTAAAAGTGCGTTTTTGATGTTCCATCTATATCCAGGCTCCGGATGTGGCCCAAGAACGAGGTACACTACACACCAAGCGACGTAGCACAGAGGATGGCTCGAACGAGTGCCGAGGTGGTTCTCTGAGGAGCAACTCCAGTGAGCGATCACGTCCAGACCGATCAGTGCTGCTGTCCGCAGATGAGCCAAGGGCAAGGCACCTCTCTGTGAGTTGATTTTTGTTGTCTTGTATCACCATCCTAGTTTTCTCCCGGCTGCCAGTCTATTATAGCTACTGTTGTCTTCCTCTCCCACCGCAGAATATAGAAAGACCCAACATCATCACAGCTGATGTGTGCTTTCGTCCTCCTGAAAGTGAATGCCTCCTAGAGACTTGCTGTTCTAGCTTCAGTCAAGTGTTGCTGTTGTGCTACCACTATACACAATCAAATAATTAACAGCACACTGTCTGGTGCTGCGACATGAGTGTAGCAGTAAAATAAAACATACTTTCACCAAAGATGGTTTTTAAAACATGACATTACGGGTCCCTTGTTCACAGTGAAAGATGGACGGAATGGGCCGCTTATTATATGTGCACTTGACAGGACGAAGGGTAATCTTCCGGATAACTACGTCCACTCACTGCGCTGTAAAGTGTGCATATAAGGAGCTGCCCATTCCATCCATCTTTCATTGGGAACAAGAAACCCGTTGGGGTCCCGAAACATCATGTTTTAAAAACCATCTTTGGCAAGTGTATTTTATTTTACCACTATGCTTCCCCCTCACCAGACAGGATTCTATCGAACCCTTGATGACATGAGTGTAGTAATTTTTTGTCTGGTTGCCCTGTACTGCAATAAAATGAATGAGGACTTTTAACTGGATAGCTTTTTACTTATGAGGCTTATGCATGATACATTGTTGAGGATATTGAGGCTTATACATACAGCTCAAACCTATGTCATTTGTTTAGCACATTGCGCTCTTTATTTTCCTTGGTCGAAGTACCGTATAATCACGTGTAAGGGCCGCACCCGTGTATGGGCCGCACCCCGCTTTCCCAAAGGAAATGTTTAAAAACAAATAAATCCGTGTAAGGGCCGCACCCGAACTTTCGACGACCCAAGTGGTAATAGCCTTCTAAATACACGCGCCGTGGCCTTCGCGATCAGCTCCGGCTGCGAGTAACGGCGCACTTGATCGCGGAGGCCATGCACGCACACAGGAGCTTCCAAGTGCCGTCCATGGATGGCGCCCGAGGTCGCAGTCATTATCATTGTCTACTTTTTCCTCCGCCACGACCTCCCGCTATCCACATCGGCATCAATATCGCTAGCTCCAGCCGTTTGTTGTTTTTGTGGCCTGTTAGCATGCTCGCCATAGTCAGGGCTGCCAGGTTTGGCTACTTTGCGCCAAATCGGCTACTTTTAGAACCGCTTAGCAACAAAAATTTGAACTTGGCTACTTGGCTACTTTTGAAATCGAAGAGTTAGGACTGTATAATGGACCTCTTTTTCCACCAATGGTCCATGCATCTTTGGTTGAGTGCGTCAGAATGCCATACGTGAACACCATTATTCTGCGGTGCCAGCCCTTTTGTTGAAATTTTACCTGTAATCATGTCCTAGACATAAACTTCTTCCATCTCCTGAGTTCACGTAATGCTCACCGGACTTATTCACTCAGGCAAGTCTCCGAAACTCTGCCTCCGCTATGCATTGCTGATATGTAAAATTTCCCATCTCCATTCACTCAATGCGCCTCAGCTAAATAGGGATGTGAATTGCTACTTAGCTGATATAGTATGTTTCCTCAGTTGATTACAGGTTCAAAGAGCGTTGATCAGCTGCACATGCCAGCCCGACATCCAGTTGTATGATGCTGAGAATTAGAGTCGTAGTTTATATTTTTCATGGCAAATATGGTTTCCTTTTAGCCAATTAATGGGGAATGGGGATGAGCTAAAGGTTTTGAAACGCGATGACGAAGGCTTTTCGTATTGTACAGCGATATCCTCCAGTATACGGCTGAAAAGCAACCCATGTGACCTGAAAAAATTTTGCCAAGGCTATGATTCCTATGCCCTCAGTACATATGAACTGCATGAGGCGATCAGTCTATTTTTGCAATATGAAGCTGAAAAAAGATCACAGCAGAGAAACGGAAAAAGAAGTAGGCGCATCAAATCATATCCTTGTTTATAGAGCTGTGAAGAAATTTCATGCAAAAAACAGTGCCATGCATGTCATATATACAGGATGTCCCAGCTAACTTGGACCAAGATTTAAAAAAAAAACTAAGCGTTCTTCTGAACTGAAATTGCGTGGATGTTGTTAGGGTGTATCTAAAGTTACAGTACCATTTTTTCTCTCCTCCTATTTGAATAATTAGTCGAGATAAAAAAAAATGAACTTTTTAAATATAGCTTGAAACGTTCAGGCATCAATAGGAAAGTTGTGGAGCTCCACAAATATTGTCCAACCCAGGCACTTCCAATGAGATAGACTTAGCGTGGCTGTTTTTATTCGGGAAAAACGAAAGCCCGCGGAGTTTAAAAAATACCACGTGACAGCGCGCTCCATGCGCCCGAATGTGTCGCGATTACAGCGCTCTCATCTGTGCTTTGTAAAAACCATCACTCGCTTCGCACCGTTCGTGCTGCCCAAGACAGGGCTTCGCGTTGCGCTTGGTTCCAAGATAAGCGTCACTGCGTACGGGCGGCAGTTGAAAGACAGCGCGGCTCCCGTTTCTGCGGTGATAATTGCGCTCTCACGTTAGCAGAATGCATGCGGAGAAACGATGACAATCTCATGAGTTTGAATTAGGGAGCAAGATCCCAACAAGCAAAGACGCATTAACAAGCCTGTTAACGTCGTGTGAATTACGCTGAAGAACAGGAGCCATGCTTTCTTTCAATTGCCGCCTAAACCCACTGACGCTTATCTTGGAACCAAGCGCAACGTGAAGCCCTGTCTTTGGCAGCAGGAAAGGCGCGAAGCGAGTGGTGTTTTTTACAAAGCACAGATGAGAGCGCTGTAACCGTGGCGCATTCGGGCGCACGAAGCGCGCTGTCACGTGATATTTTTTAAATCCGCGGGCTTTTGTTTTTTCCAAATAAAAACGGCCACGCTAAGTCTATCTCATTGGAAGTGCCTGGGTTGGACAATATTTGTGGAGCTCCACAAGTTTCGTACTAACGCCTGAAAGTTTCAAGCTATATTTAAAATGTTAATTTTTTTTATCTTGACTAATTATTCAAATAGGAGGACCGAAAAATAGCACTGCAACTATAGATAAACCCTAACAATATCCACACGATTTCAGTTCTGAAGAACGCTTAGATTTTTTTATAAATCTTGATCCAAGTTAGCTGAGACACCCTGTATATATATACTATATATATTAAAATTTTCATGGCTGTCGCTTAGGAACACCAATTATTTCTCCTCTGAAAAGAACAAAAACTGTTCTGGTTACTTTTCCCACACCTTCTCTCACTTCAGAAATTCGTCGCCCGCTTCCATGCTTCTGTCTTATGATGTTCATGTATTTTCTTTTATCAGCGGTGCTTTTATACTTCAATGTTTTTCACATCCACTGTTACTCTGCGTCCTACCAGGAATTATAATTTTCTTGCGACTTTTATGCTTTTGGTGACGCTTTTCTGCAACCTTGGCGGTATTTTTGGCTACTTTTGACGCTTCGACAGCACGTTGGCTACTTTTGTTGCGTTGGCAACACTACGCCAGGTTTTCACCTCGTCACGTAGCCGGTGGCTGGTAGGCACGAATGGCCTTGAACAGACGTTGCCTAGCAACCGTTTCAGCTGAGCTCTGCCAGGTGGTGTCGCTGTTGCGTCGCTGCCGCGCACGTAGTTGCTCGCTCCTGCCAGATGCGTGCTCTCCGCTGAGGTAGAGGGTGAGGAGGTGGTGCTTCGCGGGGGTATATGCACGCTTTGCCTCGGTGGAATCTTGTCGTTATGGAGAGCGCTAAAGAAGCAACGGTGACAGGACCGAGCTAGACAGAGACAAAGCGCTCGAGAGACAGCAGAAGAACGGCCTGCACTACTCGAAAAGCGTCGCAGCTAACGCAACTGACCAGGCTTAGCCAGAGCTAAACCACACCTAATTTTTTGGCTACTTTTGTAATTTTTTGGCTTTTTACCGTATTTAGGACCTGGCAACGCTGGCTGTAGTCGCCGTAGTTGTCGTGGTTCTGGCTTTCGCGTGCTGCTGCCGAGCGTTGCAGTTTTAGCACGATGGGCAAGCACCTTAATAGCTACACGGGTGAGAGTTAGCTCTCGAACACGGCAAGTGTGCGGTGAGCAGGAAATATGACATGGCCGAGGAGTGCATCCGATGATGGTGCAACCAAAAGGATGCATTGAGAAACACAAGCTGCAAAAAGCGCGCTTTCCGAGGCAAGCCATGAAAGTTCCCCGAACTGGAAGAAGAGCTGCTCTGCTATGTGATGGAAGTGCGGAACAACGGCTTCGTGTTGACAGCGGACATGCTGAGCGGCTTCTTTTGGGATGAGCGTGCACCAGAGCACAGCACCAGCTCAGAGTCGAAATACTCCGCGAGTGACGATTGAACGCAGAATAAATGCCACTCATTCCCTGATTGGTGTGTTTTTACTTAAAAAAATAAATTTCGCACATCACGTGTATGGGCCGCACCCTGGAAATTGGCCCTTGAATCTGGAAAAAAAAGTGTGGCCCTTACATGCGTTTATATGGTAGCTTCGTGCTAGAAATGCATCAGTTCGTGATAGCTTTGACACAGACATAAGTGAGGTCACTAACTTTCTGTGGCGGAAAATTTTGAAAGAACAAAGAATCCAGGAAATTGCGTGAGATGGATCTAATTTTGCTTGAGAATGCACTTGCATTATATTTGAAACCAGCATCTGAATATACTGCAAATTATAATTTTTTTTTTCAAGAGCTCTTCAGGTAGCTAAAGCTACCTTCGCTATCAGGCTTGAGTGCCGCTTGAAGAAGCCAGCATTTTAATGACCTCGAGGGCAAAGCGTGTGGCGTGCAAGGGCAAAGGAGCAGGTGGCTACGAATCTCGAAAGAAGGCGAGAAAGAGTTGAGTGGAATCGGGAAAAGAAAGAAACACAAACAGGCAACAGGGGTGGGCAGCTCGAAACGGTGGTGATGGCAGCTGCTGCTGAGTGGGAGGCTGTGTGCATTGCCGAACACTTGGCTTCGCTTGATTGTGGGACATTGTACATCTCAAGCATTGCCTCCTAAATAACATCAGCATATGTGCTACTTCCATATTTTAGTACTGTGCCAATAGCATCTTTTAGCTCTCTGCTTTAGTTGGCGTGGACAGTTTGAGATTGCTTTGCTACTATAATTGTAATATTATTTCTTTTAGAATTGTCATGACTTATCGAACTCCCCCCAGCATTATATTTGTGCCAGTAAGATAAATTAGTCATTTTTTCCATCATACTATCGTTCGTACATTTGTAACAGCAGTAGCATCCAAAAAGAGTATATGGCTGCTAACATAATTTTGCAAAAAATGCTAAAATCTGTGCTTTTTTTGGGAATCACCAAATCACAGAAAACTAGGCGCCTTAAGTATTATGCCGGACAAGCTCGGCGCCTTAAGTACAAAAGGACAAGCTCGTGTAAATTGTCTAGAAATTTCTTATTAAAGAGCTTTGTGATGAGTGGGCTTCTAAAAGAGCTGTAGTAAGCATTTTTACATCTTTTATGTTATTCCTGAAGTTGGAGGACGTCATGCCTTGCTTTTATTTTTTATTTGCAAAAAAACACGAACAGAGGTTTTTCTTGTGGGGATGTACTGTGCCGCTTTGGATGTGAGGTAAAAAAAAAATGACTTTTGCCTGTTTTGTTTCTTCATGGAAATCAGCAGGAGTCTCAGCACGATGAAGAGCCAGAAGGCCTGGACAACTTTGCCTTACTGCGACGAGCAGCCGAATCAGAGGCCAAGCCGGAGACGCCTCAGCCACACCCGTTGCCGATGCCAGAGTATGGCGGTTACTATGCACCGCTGTCTGAGTTCCTGCCTGAAAGCTCACTGCCCGTGGTTGGCTTTCACAGGTATGTGGCTGCCTCTGGTCTGTTTTGGATCAGCCGAATATACAAGGAAGCTAGAGACTACCAAGACCTGACAGTGTTGTCATATTATAATACAGCAACTGTTCTCATTTGGCACACCAGCTTATCATTACCGTAGGGGTTCTCAATCTTTTCAGCCTAAGAGAACTCCAGCTGCGTTTGGAAGGTACTGAGGAATCCTGATGTCCTGACTTCGTCCCTTTCTGCCTATGGTCATGTAAAAAGGAGAGCACACAGATACACAACTCCTCAGAAAAATGACCAAATTTAATTGGTAATAACTTTTTGTACAATAAACAGTTAACCAATTGCAATATGATTAGTTCCAATAGTAAATTGGGCAGATATTGAAGCATGGGGTTTGAGCTGTGCATGGATTTAGGTGTTCAGGGAACTCAGAAAGCTGTCTGAGGAATCCACGGGTTCTGCTGAGTTTGAGAACCCCTGTAACACTCCAATATTTGGAAAACCAGCACGTCATAGGTACGTGGAACTCCTAAACTTAGGGTTTTTCAGGCCTTAAATGTCAGGCCATTTCACTTGTCTTGTTATTGACCTTAAATTTTGTGAAGAAACGCTGTGCACCAGTCTTTTATTTAAAATTACACATCACATTGTCACGGCCTTGTAACTGAGTGACTGGATTGTAGTGCATGCAGAGCCTCTAATCACTAATAAATGTGTGTGCCTTTTCCATAACCTAGGTGTAACCTGGCGGTTATGCTGCTCACGGATGTGGTTGTCAGTGGCGTGCCCATAGATTGGGGTCCTCACCTGCCCATGCTGCTGCACGTGCTGTTCCTGGGGCTCGACCACGCCCGGCCACTCGTGCATGAACACTGCACTCGTCTGCTGCTCAACCTGCTCGTTGTGGTGGCGCAGCACCGAGACCACCTGGGTATCGCACGCATCCTCCTCGACAACCGCGTCCAGCAGCTCGGCTATGGCCTTAATACCCAGCCACGCATCACGCCCACCATCAACTTCACAGAGCCGATGGCGCAAAATGATGCTCCACCCGTGCCAGCAGTCACAGCACAGGAGCAGCCACCGGGCCACTGCAACACGGCTGCCTCGTCAGCAGCGACGACAACAACCACAGGAAGCCAGGCCAACACCAGCAGTAACCAGCCAAACACAGAAACGACAGTGCGCATCAAGCTGGGCGGCAACGACGTAGAGCCAGACATTTCTTCAAGGCCCATTGAAGCGACAATCAAGGCCCTCGTTGACTTTCTCGCTTCCAAGAAAGACTCGCCCCTGTGGGCTTACGAGGACATTACTGCCAAAGTGTGGTCAGTGAAGAGCGCTGAGCAGCTGAGCATGTTTGTCCACCACGTGGTGACAGTGTTCAAGGACTCGCTTCCACAGGCTCACATCGAGCAGCGCTGGGCGCAGGTGGCCCTCCAGCTGGCACTCTCGTGCTCGTCACGTCACTACGCGGGACGCTCGCTCCAGATCTTCCGCGCACTGCGTGTACCGATCACAACACGCATGCTGGTTGACATTTTGTCACGCCTTGTTGAAACAGTCGCTGAACAGGGAGAGGACATGCAGGGCTACGTGACGGAGTTGATGCTCACACTGGAGGAAGGAGTCGATTCCTTAGACTCAAACCTCAAGATTGATGACCTGATGCGGGAGATCTTTCAGTCAGCTCCTAACATTGTTGGAAAAGATAACCGGAGGAGCGCTCCTCCACCTCTCGACTCGCCAGTCGGCACGCCCTTTGTGTCTCACATGCGCAGCACTTCATACTCAGTCTCCTACTCTGGCAAAAAGCTACCAGAGAGTCCGACATCCGAGTGTCGTGAACCAAGATCGCGTGCTTACACTGATGATGAGGCAAGGTTACGAGGCAACAGCCTGGGACGGTCGCGCAGTGCCCTTTCACTCAAGATGGCTGACGAGCAGTACACCCAGGAGGACAAAACAACCCTGTTGGCACAGTTCTTTTGGATTGCTGTGTCGCTCCTTGACTCAGATTACGAGCATGAGTTCCTGCTTGCTTTACGCTTGTTGGAAAAAGTGCTCAGCAAGCAGCCACTAGAGAATGTGGACTTCTTGGAAAAAGTGGACAAGATCCAGCACCAGATGAAGTGGCCAGGCTTTCCCGGCCTCCATGCTCTGCTGCTCAAGGGCTGCACCAGCCCTGCTGCGTTTGATCAGACCATTGGCATTCTCTGCCAGCTGACCCACCATCTAGACGTGCCAGTTGTGGACCCTACCGAGTCACTGGCTTTCCCGTTTCACGTAATGGCTTTGCTGCCATACCTGCTCTTGAACTTTGATGACCCCGCACCAATGTGCGTGCGTGCTGCTAAGGCCATTGCGCAGGTGTGCATGGAGCGATCACAGAAGCTGGAGAATCTCGCCACAGTGATGACGCTCTACAGCCAGCACTCTTTCAGCAAAGAGAACCTGCAGTGGACCAAGTGTGTGGTCAAGTATCTCTATGATGCCTACTCTCACGTATTCATCAGCATTGTCTCCTTCCTTGTTGAGATGGTGGAAAAAGGGCCCCCGTCTCTGATGCAGCACATGCTTAATGTCCTTTATTGTATCCTTCTCTACATGGACATCCAGAGTGCGGCACAGACGATCAATGCTGACCTTCTGCGAGCCATTGCTCGCCATGTGGAAGGCTCACATTGGAAAGACGTGTTGAAAATCTTGAAGCATGTTGTGGCTCGGTCATCCAGCTTGGCTGCACCACCTTCATCAGTACCTGCATCCCTTTCGGGTGTGACCACTGCTGACTGCATCAGCATTGCCTCCAGCACTTCTTTTGCTGAATCGGAGTTTTCTGCGAAGCGAGAGCTCCCAGGTCGCACGATCGAATTTACATTTGATCTCTCCGTAACCCCTGTCGTGGGTCTAAACCCAGATGCCAAAGAAGACACAAATGAAACCAAGGAGGAGAAGAGCTCACCAAGACGTAGCTTGTCGCACAACCACTCTTTCAGTGAAAATGGCTCCCTGGGTGGCTGGAGGCGCCCGTGGCTTTCACAAGGCCGTACGCGTGAGCACCTCATCAGTTTGTTGACAGCCTGCGGACAACGCGTCGGGCTGCCCAAGAGCCCCTCAGTCATCTTCAGCCAGACCAGCGATGTTGCCGAGCGGCAATCCTCCATGTGCAGCAGTACAGAGGAGGTGTCGGCCACCAACAATGACGTCTCGGCTGACAGCAAGCTGGACGATGGCACACACAGTGACCAGCAGTTTGGCATCTTCAAGGACTTTGATTTCCTCGAATACGAGCTGGAAAGTCAGGAAGGCGAGAGCATGGACAACTTCAACTGGGGAGTACGGCGCAGGTCGCCCCCCAACTTCGAGGCCCAAGGCGCTAGTGTGGTTCAGCCTTCCGGATCAGACTCCAGCATCACCGTGCGCTGCAGCATCACCACACCACGGCGGGAAGAATCGTCGGATGATGATGCGGGCAGTGTGTCTCCGCTTTATGACCACTCGGAGCTGCCCAGCTGCACCAGCAGCTTAGTGTTCCCTGCCATTTCACTGCCTCTTAAAGGAAGCTTCCGCAGACCTGGGAGCCCTGTGTCAGGGTCTTCGCAGAGCTTTGTCAGTGATGGCGACCTCACCCTTAGCAACACTTCACCGAGCTTCTCACCCCTGACAGCAACTGTACCGCCGCTGGACGATGCGGAAGATGCCTGGAGAGCCAGCTTACACCGCCTCATGGCCGCTACTCCAGAAGACACTAGCTCTATCTACCACACGCTAGGGCGCCTTCTGCGGGAATCTTTTCGCAAGGTCTCCCGCATGACACGGGAGTCTTGCCAGCTGCTCTCTGGCACTGACTGCCTCCGCCGGGTGACCGCGCTGTTCCTCAACGTGCTTGACGTGCTGGCCACTCAAGCAGAGCTGCCTTTTGTCTACGTGGACCCACAAGTGACATCTATTGTGAGTGGCTCCAAGCATAACCTATGTGTAAGAACAGAAGGGTGCTGATATTTATATTTTGAATGCAGATCAAATAGTAAATGATCAGATGACTATGTAGTACTCGAGATTTTTTACGTACTGCACTGGATTAGCAGCTATAGCACTGTGATGCTGAGGTCAAGTGGGCTGGTCTGGCTTTCGACTGTCGTGGCCAAATTTCAGCGTAAATGCAATGACTGTAAGATGCTGTGAATTTGCTGGACATTGAAGGAGACTTCAGTGTAGAAGTTAATCTTAGAAACCATACTGCAGTGCAGCTCACAGTCAGGTTGTTAACTTTGAAAAGTGAAAAATTAAAGGGGCTCTGGGTACAAATTGAAGTTGGCCTTTATCAGCAGCTTACTGTGTTCAAATGACCTTCTCTGAAAGTGGAGCTTTTGTAAGCTAGAAGAGTTCAAAAGATGAAATACAAGTGTTGCCTCCCTCAGCCGTGGGTCAGGACTGAAAATTTTTTAGCGGGGATCCTTGAGGCTACTGCTCCACCATTCACAGTCCAACAGTGACCACGGAAGCCTTTCCAGTATGGACATCACAATTTTGAATGAAGGGGCGCAAAAATTTTTTTAATCCAATTTTCTGGGCAATAAATAGGTATTTCGCTTCCAAACAAATGTCGGCATAGCCAGAAAGAGCCACAGAATCGATTTCTGGTCAGAAGTGACCTCTGAAGGTGAGAAGCAACCTAGGAGGCAGGTGAACTACGTAGGTCATGTCACCTTGCGGCGTCATCACAACCTGCCACCGGATAGTGAGCAAACTGGCCACCATGGCAGGTGTCTGTTAAATTAATGATTGGTCGGCTTGGGAAGAGCAACCTGGGTCGCACAAAGCCCACCGGTGGCAGCACATGCCGTCCCCAGGGCAGTGGCGCATCGTTTAACCATTGCAGTACTGTGCAGGGAGTGGTGTGAGGTCTCCCAGGGATCTATGAATGTTATGTAGGGAATGACCAGTTTTGTATATATGGGCATTAACTCACTACGCTACCGTGTCATACCCTTAAGGCGGAGCTCGTGTGTGCCCACCAATTTTTTTATTACCTTTTTTATTTAGAATACTGTATACAATCATTCATCACGAATCAGAATGTAGGACCCATCAGTCTGCAAAAAAGTAGTTTAGCATGAGTCTTGTTATTTTTGCTGTTCAACTTGAGAAAAGGTTCACTGAAATACATGTATACGCATGTGTGTACTTAGGTATCTCTTTTGCTCAGCCTTCTCACATATGCAGCGCTGCATTTCCTTCTGTTTATTTCGGTTGTGATGAAGCTGAGTTTAGTCTGCTGATGACTCTAAAATGTCATTCCCAAACTGGCTTTTGGTTCTGCATGCAGTGTTGCCTACCCCAATGTTACACTTCTGGAAGCACTGCGTTACCCGATGGGCAGGTGAGCAGCCTGCCACAGAATCGGCAGAATCGCAAGGATCTTGCATGAAGAAAACACCAAATTTTGTGTCTACAGGGTCCTTCTCGTTTAGACAGGATCTTTCTTGTTATATCCGGAAAGGTTTTTTTTTTTAAAACAGCGTAGAAGTGACTTTAAAATTGTTTTTTTTTTGTGACTGTAGGTAGCAAGAAACAACGGGATCTCCATGAAGATGCCAGTTTTCTCACAAGTATTTTTGATTTGACTGCCTGCTTTGCAGTGGATAGCGTGACAATGGATTCATGAATTTTTTTGCGGTTTGTTGCATTGTGTTCCTTGATAAATCCTTTATGCAATGACATTCCTTTATGCAGTGACATTCCTAAGTTTCGCCCCTAGGATATGGCGCGATAGCATTACTGGGTTAATGCCCATATATGTGGAGTTGGCCTTTCTCGGCTTTACATGCATAGATCCCTGGAAGTCCTCAAACCACTCCTGTCACAGTACTGCAGTGGTTAAACAATGTGCCAGTAGCAGTTGCTGCCACGGGTGGCGCTTGTGCGACCCAGGTTACTCTTCCCAAGCAACCTATCGTAGTTACCAATAGTAAATTTAACTGCCACAGTTGCTCACAATCCAATGGGCAGGTTGTGATGACGCCACAGGGTCACGTGACCTAGGTGGCCCACCTACGTTGCTTCTTCGGCCGCTCCAGCTGCGAGGCTTCAACCGGTCACCGACGCCGGACAGTTTTTCCCGACATGGGGTATTAACGTTCTCACATTAAAAATTTTGATTTGTTGTCTGCCGTTACTTCCAGTGTCGCGGAGGTGCAGTGACTGAACGGCTGCGCTGCCTGGTGCTGGAGGAGCAGGAGCACTGGGAAACGTTTCTCGAGAAGCGAGAGCACCTGGCCGAGGCTGCAGATGCTGTGCGGTCAGGTGCCAAACTGGAGGCCCTCGGGGAGGCGCTCTCACAGGAGCTGCTCCTAGAGCAGCGCCTCGATCTCTGCCGCGCTCTGTACCGGCTACACTTCCAGGTATCCAAACACACTTGCACTCTTCTCATAACAGACTATATTCTCTGTGTTGCTTTCGCTCAGGTGTGAAATACTGTCTCCCACATTTGGCTCATTTTCTCCTCACGTTTTCTTGTTCTTGTTTTGTTGGCTTATTCCTTTAACCTCAAGAGCAAAGGTGTATACAGTGAAACCTTGTTAATTAAGGGATACTTCACGGGATCGTGGAAAAACTGTGCACGAAGTTGCAGTATGCCCTAACTGATAACAGTTTAAATATATCCACTGACTAGGCAAAGGATGATGCCTGAGGCATTCCATGCACATGTGGAAGCTTTTATTCAGATAGGTGGCAGCTACTAGTGCATCCTCGCAGGCACTTAAACTGGATCCCAACTGCTCTATCAGGCTCTATATTGTGGGCCAACGGGCGAAGCTTGTCTAGCGCCTAAGCAACATTTGGGCCTGGGCTGCCTGCATCTTCCTCAAAGGCATCACTTGCATTGGATGACGTTTCACTAGTAATGAGAGGCAACAGTGTCACTATCGGAGCACGCAAGAAAAGTTCATATCCAAAAGTCGACAGTTATCACAGTGCTGTTGTATATTGCTATGGTATGTGCAGCATTTAAGTAGTGTGTTACAGTGAAACCTTGTTATAGCTGGTAGGGAAAAAAAAATGTAAAAGAGTGATATACCCGAAATTTGTAATATAAAATTTCGCCAGACACTCACACAGGAGTAGTGAAATTTAAGTTAACAAAAGAATGGCAACTGGGAGAGACCTTTGCCACAGTTTTAGCACCGTTTCGAAGCCACTCGCAATGATTGCGGAGGCCGCAAAAAAAAAAAAACCTTGTGCCAAGCGCCAGTTAGGTTGGCTTCCCCGCACAGCAGCGCAGAATGTAGTGGCTTAGGTTAGACACCTAGCTAAGGTGGCTTGCTGGCATTACAGTGGTTTCGGGTAAAAAAATTGGATGCCAGGATGAAAGCTATCACCGTTTTCACCACCTCCGCTCCCTGGCAGTCAATGTGAGCAGAGGATGGCTACTGGAAGGCTGCAACCACCAACTATGTTGTTGGTCCTGGGGTACTATTGACTGGTGTGAGAGGCGCAGACGGGTGCCGACCGCCTTGCTGCCAACTGTTCTTGCTGCTGTATCTTCTGTGTCACTGTTGGCAGTTGTGAATCAAAGTGTGATTCGTGGCGCGGCATGAGTTGTGATGAGGACGATGAGATAAGCCTCATTAACGTGCGCGCAAAAGTCGAGACCATTCATTACTGTCGCAGTGAGAGTAACGAAAATGAGAACGATGCTGTAGTGGAGAGCTCCGGATTAATTTTGACCGCTTGTGCGTTGACTTTCGCGCAGCGAATGGGGTTGTTTTGCATTTCGCCAGCATTGATATTCGGCTGCCCCGGCCTGCATTCGACCCAGCTTAATAGAGTAGTGACCACCTGCAATAAATAAATTTATATACACATGACAGGAACATTGAAAATAACTGGGATGTGACAACAGAGGAACTGATGCGAACAGGTGGCAACAAAAAAAAAAATGGGGCCAGTCCCTTTGGGACAGCGTCCGCTGGTCCAAAAACGAACAGATGAAAGAATAAAAAGACATCAAGCGCCACCTGCTAGAGGTAGAAATAAGCTAACTAATAGTATGCCTTTCACATGGATGGAGCCACCTGTCACTATTAGGAGGGGCGACGGGCGCGTAGGAACACACTAACGTAGCGCGCGCCATTCTGATTGGATGAGAGAGCTCTACCTTTCGTAGTGCTGCAAACATCTTGTGAGACGGAGCATAGTATTTATACATTACTAAATGCCTTTGTGTTTGAACTAAGGCCCAGGCCCACACGCCTGCTTTTTTTGTATGTGTGTGTGTGTGTGGTCTGTTGGCTACATTGGTCTTAAGCTGCTGTGCTGCTGTTGTATGCGGGTCGCTGTTTCGTTGTGTGTTTATCACCTTTGGAACTTTGTGGACATGAGTGACAATGAAGGCCTTCAGGTAGCGTTAGGGATGGCTGGTATCACACAGCTGGACTCTGAAATAGAAGCAGCAAAAGCCAAGGCCGGTGTAATTGAAGAACGTCTACATTTCTTGAACGGCATCATCTTCACTGCAAAAATGAAAAATAAAAACAAAAAAGTGCAATAAATTTCACTGTTGAACAAAAAAAAAGGGCTCACTAAATGCACATGCAAGCACAGACAGACAGGTGCACACAAGTACAAAATGTACAACACAAAAAGCAAATGCAACACCACAAAGTGAATTGACCAATATGGCTGCCTTTCATGTCTACAGGGGGTTCCGTAGTATGTGGTCAGTTTGCTTGCTAACAAAACTTTCAGCAAAGATCCGTGCATTATATGTAAAAAATATTTAAAATTTTATCATTTAACGAATGTATTTGCTCTTAAATACTTGTGCTCTAACCTATGGCACGAAGATGCTGCGCTTGAGAGTACATGCGCTTGCACCTCGAAGGCATTCCTGGATGTTTAATGTCTCCGCAGAGCTCTGTCGACCAGCTCAACCGAATACTGCTGAAAAACCTCGTGTAGTAGGGCAGCTTCAGCAGTTGAGTTGAATGCACCTGTTTATTAAAATATTTAGCAACAGTTTGATATAGCCAGTAATTTGTTATATCCCTGTTCGCTATGACGATTTTCGACTGTATATCTCTGCATATGCACTGCAGCAATTTTCAAGTGTTCAGGAAATAATGTTTAGCTTGCTTGCATGTTCTTGTCTTAGTAAAATGATTACTAGTGGAAAAGCTGTGCATGATTTGTGAATACCCATTGGCACAGGTTCTGCTGCTGCTGGAAGGCTATCGGCGCCTGCTGGAGCAACTGGGCTGGGCGGCACCCCAGTGGCAGCTGGCGGACCTCTCCCAGGAGCTGACGGCCGTGCGCTCTGAGGTGCTGCGCTCGATCGAGGACACCGAGAGTGAGCGGCTCTCGCCGCCCCCTCCCCAGGGTGCCGAATCAGCCGACCCCGAGGACACCCTGTCGGCGCTTCTCAATGAGCGCCGGTGGGCCGAGGTGGCCAGGCACCTGCACAGGTGGGGACAGCTTGCTACCATTGCCGTCAGGTGAAGCCCAACCGAGGGCACTCACAGTTGCACCTACACCTTGCACTGGCTGTGGCCACCCTGGCTCACCAAACTTTCTGGCCTCGCCACTCTGTCTGAGTCTTCTTTTCCTCCACATGGCACGTCCACTTGGCACTTTGCGCCTTCTACTCAGACTTGGTGCCAAAAGTGAACGTTGTGCATATGAGGCCAGGTCGTGTTTGTAAGAGCGCAAAGACAGGACAACAGAAAAACACAACACAAGCACTGTCATCCCATCTTCGCGCTGATACCAACATGATCTTGAGCCACTCTTGTGAAGCCCGGTGTTTATGCAGAATCGAGAAGATTGGATTTGGCATGCAGTCTGTGCTTGTATGTAACGGCTGCTTGACTTGAATTGTGAACATTGCAAAACAGGACCATGTGATCAACAGGCCAAACAGTTTTGTTTTTGTTTGTTTTCTCTTAATCATCTAAAGTTCACAAGGCGATACGTCATAAAGGTGATAAAACACTGCCCATGCTACTTGGGGGTATAAATGGGGCAGGGAATTGGAAACCTTGTCAGTAATTGGAAATTTTGTCAGTAATGCAGTTGCTGTTTCGCACAGAAAAAATCACTGCTAGTGTTCCCAAAGAGTAATGTGACAGCTGATGTGGCTCCTTATGTTTGTTAATATTCCGTCTTGGTGTCCTTTTAAGAGAGTCTGATAAGCAGAATGGATGAAATATATATGCATATGGGTGTGTTCAGATAAGAACGGTGATTCGAGGTGCCATGAACATTTTTTGTTTTCAATTTCATATGCGATGGGCAAACATGTCGACACGAGGGAATCGTGCTTAGTTTTGCAAGAAACGCTGTAGTTTTCTTGGAAAAAAATCCTATATCACGCTAGGTGGAAAAGGTTGATTTTGTGATTTTGCAGTATCGCTAGTTTGGATTCCTGCAGAAAGTAAAAAAAAATTTGTGGAGCCTCACTATTTCTTCGGTAGTTATATGCAAACTTTCCTGTTGTAAGGAATGCAAAAATATTTTTTGGCTCCTGCAATTTTGCAGAAAAAAAATCGCAAACATTGATGAGAAAGCAAGGCATTCAAGTGAGTGCAGCTTTTCGGACAGTAATGGGACAAGGAGAAGTTAGACTCTGAGGCTGAAAACTGTTCCCAGTGTCTTTTACTATTGCTGGACAAAATTTGTACTTTTATTCTAGAGCTGGCAGATAATTTTTAATTAGATGCTGAAATCATCTAGAATTCGAATATTTCAAAAAAAGGCTAACTTTGATGGAGGTTTAAAAAAAGTACCTTCATCTGAAAAGGATCTCTTAACTGACCGGTGAGGTACAAGCTGGAGCGGGTTCAATTACTCCATAGACTTTCATTACACTGGACACTGACAGCGTGCATTAGCCCAACAACGCTCTTGTCTCTTGTGTACGCAGCGCTTCAGGGTTATGATGGTCCTACACACCAAAGTCTGTTGACAAACGTATTGTGCACTCAGTTCCTTCAATTTGAGCATCTTAGACGACGTGCGAACTTCTCCAAATAAACAACTTTTTCAGGCGCATGACTCCGTTTCCGTAAACTGCATTACCAAGTAAAGGGCAACTGTTCATGTCGCTACCTCCACAAGGACTGGCCCAACACTGGACGGTCAGTTAGTACAGAACTGATTACACTCCGAAACAGTGATGAAGACCACCCAAGTATTGACCAAATTCGACTGAACATTATTACATTCTGTACAAGTGGTTATCGTGTGCTTCCCTTCCCTCCTGTCCTAAAGCTCAGTAGCTGATCATGCCGAACATCCTGAATGCTGATATCATTTAGCCTTTCTCTCAGTGCACCTACGAAGCCTCTGGCTCTCTCTGAACTTTTATTTCCAATCGAGATCAAGGTGTGTAGCGTTTGTTAACTAGCCCACCATCACTGTTACACACACTTCTGTTGTGATCTGTGGCCGGAAACATTAGCTTTGTTACTTTACGTTCCTTGTGTGCGAGAGTTCATGAAACTGCCAATACTTGCTCCGACAGCAAGTGGGAGTAACATATAAATAGACACGCAATGTTGATGCATGTTGTGCCTTGGTTTCGACGGAGTCAACCATGCATGTGTCAGTTCATCAGGCAGTTCGCCGGAAGTAGTGGCAAATCTCCGTGTCCAGTTTTCTGGGCTCAAAATGCAAGGAAGAATAGTAACTGACCTTTTTTTTTTGTCAGCAGTGGTACACTTTGACTGCATTTGGAAACCCAACTGTTTATTACTAGACGAAGCGGAAACACAAAACTGTATTTCCTACTTGTAGCTCTGCCTTCCTTCATTCGTAAATCCTCTTGGAATAAATTTTGTGCATTAGTGGGAAGTAATTCGGTGGCCTTCCTTAAAAGTTATTTTAATAGCAATAAAGAAGTCTCAGCTATTTGAACATTTAATTTGACTGCGAAGTTGCCGTTTGGTTTTCGTGCTCACTACAAAATTCATTTTTTTCATGGAGCGAAAGTTACCTTTTTTCAGCAACGCATGTCCTCACCGAAGGCGCAGGCTGCAGTAGCTTGCCGACATATGCACAGGATCTTCTTGTTTCTGAGATAAAGGGGTTTCCCTGGCTCATTTTGGAGTACCAAAAGCACAACTAATTTGTTTTGCGCACCTTTAGTTTAAATTTAGTTAAACAAGCTCTTGTTGATCTAAACACAATGAGGTAAGTATTTCATAAATCTGATTCCAAGCCAAATTACCATGCGAAACTTTTTAAATGGGGCAAAATTCTGAACCCCATTAGCCAGATGCATAGGAGCCAAGGGAAGCACCGAACGTATTCTTATTTTGAAATATTAAAACACACTTACAAGCAAAAAATCACCACCAGGGTATTTTCTGAGACTCTCCCATTGTGCTAACTAAAACGCAACCACATATGCTCAGTTTGAAGTCGAATTCATGACTGTTGCTCTCTTTAACACGCAATATCCAGTAATGGTAACTGAATGAAGTATGGTCTGTGTTAAGCCTTTAATTTTATAGTTTAAAGCAATATAATGCAACACTTTTTTCAGGTTCTATAATTACCAGGTACTGAAGGTGTTGCAGAGAAATTTTAATAAAAGTTGGAGAGGTTGTTTTTCTTTTAAACCTCGATCAAAGTTAGCCTTTTTTTGAAATATTCAAATTCTAGATGATTTCAACACATAATTAAAAATTATCTGCGTATTCTAGAAGTACAAATTTTGTCTGGTGTTAGTAAAAGGAATGGATTAACACTGAGAAAAAAATATCAGCCTCAGGTTCTTACTCCTCCTTGTCCCATTATTGTCCTAAAAACTGCCCTTATTAGGATGCCCGACTCTTTCAGCAACGTTTGCGATTTCTTCGCTGCAAAATTACAGGAGCCAAAATATATTGTTGCATTCCTTACAACAGGAAAGTGTACATATAGTTGCTGAAAAAATAGTGAAGTTCCATAAAATTTCATTTTACTTTATGCAGGAATTCAATCTAGCGATTTTGCGAAATCACAAAACCTTTTGCACTTAGCGTGATATAGGATTTTTTTCCCAAGAAAACTACAGCATTTCTTGCAAAATGAAGCATGGTTCCCTTGTGTCAACACATTTGCCCATCAAATATAAAAATTTAATGAAAAACAAAAAAATAGTGGGACCTTGATTATCGTTCTTATCTGAACACAACCATATAGTACCTATATTAGGGTTGTGCGAATATTCGAACGTTTTGAATATCGAAGCGAATAATGCGGTATTCGATTCAGGCTTCAAAGCAAATAGTAGCAGTATTCGAGAACCATGAATATTTTCAAAGTTCTAGAATTGAGGAACATAAGCTGCTGGATGCAGCATTCTGATGCTCTCGTGCAGTCGCACCACTCTGAATGTCTGCACGCATCGTACATATGATGCAGTGGCCACATCCAGAAATTCGGCCTTCAACGGCTGCATGGTTCGGCATGTTGCCAATAAGCGCGCGTTACGGGACCAGTGCTTAAAGTCCAGGGAAGTCTTGGGTGGGGGGGGTCCCACGCCCCCAGCCAGTATGGACAAGGGATCTGAGACCCCCCCCCCCCTGCGCTATAATGTAGGGACTGAATGAATCTGAAGCAGGCAACCATTTTTTATTCTTATTGCCAGGGGTAGTCTGAACATTTCTGCTCAGTCGTATGGAAAATTTCACCGAGATTTTTGGTAAGGATCATTAACTGGTTTTGTAAAACCCTAGATGGTGAAAATCAAAAGACGGCAGCACTTAAAGGCTGGAAGTAAAATTTAAAACCCCCGCCCTCACACCACGAGTCAATCCAGAGCTCGCCATTCAGCTCCAAGGCTAACAACACACAATGAGCTCACTGGCAGAGCATGATGATCGCTTGTTTCTGGTCTTTGTTATAAACTGATCAAACTACGACCATTAAAAAGTATTCCTCCCCTTTACTTAAAACAATGTGTAAAACAGGCCACCAGCCGCTTTCTCTCTATATATATTTTCCTTTCCGCACATGGTCGAATCACTTGGAGACCCCTCTTTGATGGAGCCAGACTTTTAACCGTTTTAACCCTTTCACTGCCATGTTTTTTTACTCAGAGCTGCACACACCCTGCCAGGTTTTTTTTGCGTGATAGTTTCCTGGGAATTTTTTTGCTAGTAACTCACTGAAATGCTCTGCAGGACATATTAGTTGTATTGACTCAAACCTTCCAGCAGAAATCTGGCCCGTCAGATTTCCTCTAATGTGGATTTTTCAGTGGCAGGGGCTCTTCATCGCTGTAATCACTCGACAAGGTACTTAGATGGGCTGCGTCCACGTTGTCACTATCATTGGACTCCACATTCATAAGCAATTCTTAAATTTCTATGTCCATCAAAGCGCAGACACATGTGGCACACTGCCCCACATGGCTGCTGTGCTCAGACCGAAACGAAGCGGCTCGGATGTGGAAATATGCACGCCATCTGTTGTGTAAAATTTACCCTACAAGTTCTATGAATTTATGGGGCCTCTCCATAGATGGCACGACATGTTTGCATTGTTTTTTTTTTTTTAAGCGAAAAGCTTCACTAGGCTCATCAACACCGGGTCTGGCGTGCGCCGTGATCAGTTTTAGCCACAGCTGCGCATGCGCGAAACCGAGTGACGTCACGCGGAGCACAGGTGCCCGCTGCTGCCGCAGCCGTCGTCGCCGCCGCGCACTGACTCCGTCGTCTGAACGTAGCCGCTTCTCCTCCTCGTCACCGTTTTACCCTTTGCCGCTGCCGCGCGGTTGCCGTCGCCGTCCCAAGAGGAAAAGGTTCTTCCGCAAGGCGTTAACAGAACGCGTGAGCGGCAGCGGCGTCCATAGAAGAGGCGGCCATCCTCGCCACCGTTTGACCATTCGCCGCAGCCGTGCGTAGTGCACATCTGAAAGGAGGGGTATATAAGGCGCGCTTGCCCATAGAACAGGCGCAGAAACACCGATCCATAAATGGTAGCTTGGGAGTTGGCTGAAAAGGAGCGAGAGCTTTTCGCTCATCCAGGCTTAACCTTAGCTAAGCCACAGCCTATTTTTTTTACACGAGTATTATCGGGAGCGGCAGGGAGTGAGTTAAAAATCCAAAACGAGTTTATTCGGGAGAGGCAGAGGGTGTGCATATGTGGTTGCCCAAGTTATCTCGGGAGTGGCAGTGAAAGGGTTAAGCACTGGACGGGATAAAAGCAGCCCAGATGCGAAAGTAAGCACACCGCGGCAGGAACTGCATTGTGCTGGCACACGAAAGGCCCAGAAGACGAAGGTGGTGAAAAGATGAGAATGCAGAATGGACAGCATGACCTAGGCAAGCGCTCCGTCAGCGTAAGCTTTTTTATTTGCGGTGTTGCGTGTCGCAGGATGCCAACTTCGACGCCGGTGGTGCCTTATTGTGCACACCCTTCAACGGTTGAAATTAGATGAGGTGAACTGCCAGTTATTTGAATACTGCAATGAGAAGGCGGGCACCGGGAAGGCGGGCACCGGAAGTACTTTGATCAATGTTTGCTTCATACAGCATCACCATTTTCTTGAGCTCATGATCTTGTATTAGGAGTACGCCACCCCTGCACTTCTCTAGTACCTTTTCGTGTGTTTAGACGAATGTACTTGCCTCAGCAGATCTGGATCATGAGAGGGAAATAACTAGAAGAATAAGAATGGGGTGGAGCGCATATGGTAGCATGGTAGCTTACCAATATCCCTGAAGAGAAAAGTATACAACAGCTGTATCCTACCGGTAGTCACCTATGGGGCAGAAACGTGGAGGCTAACAAAGAGGGTTCAACTTAAGTTAAGAACAACGCAGCAAGCTATGGAAAGGAAAATGATAGGTGTAACGTTAACAGATCGGAAGAGGGCGGAGTGGGTGAGGAAACAAATGCGGGTTAATGATATCTTAGTTGAAATCAAGAGGAAGAAATGGGCTTGGGCAGGACATGTAATGCGAAGGCAAGATAACCGCTGGTCCATAAGGGTAACGGAGTGGATTCCAAGAGAAAGCAAACGTGTCAGGGGACGGCAGAAAGTTAGGTGGGCGGATGAGATTAAGAAGTTCGCGGGGATACAGTGGCGGCAACTGACAAAGGACAGGGTTAATTGGAGAGACATGGGAGAGGCCTTTGCCCTGCAGTGGGTGTAGTCAGGCTGATGATGATGATGACTTGCCTCAGAAAGATTTCATTTAAACCATCTTAGCAAAGGTAGGCCCACCCTGCACCTTTATGCAGCAGCATATCTGGCAGGGCATCCTCGCTTCTCCATGCGCTTTGTGCTCGTCAGTGCCGATGGGGTGCCTCTGTCCGAAGCAGCACTACGTGCTACACTGCATGGTTGGTCTACATTAGGACCCATCACAGAACTCACAAGTATCGTGTCCTGTCTACGGCGGCATGCAGACAGTGCCCTCGCTGAGTTCTTTTGACTTTAGCGTAACCATGCAGACAACTGAGGCCACAGCCTCCTCTGGCAGCGGTACGAATGCGTGGTCACGCGACCTTATGCCGCGTGAATGAGTTGTGAGAAATAGCAGCATCAGATCCAATGAATCCAATGAAATTTCAGCATCCGTTAAACCTGTGAGCAACTTAAATTTATATTTGAATTTAGAGAATCGCGTGATAAGGGTTTGAGGCTATGATGCTTAGTGCACTTTGGCTTGCTGCTGTTTCAACATTGCCTAATGCAAGTTTGAAAGCTTTTATTTTTATTTTGTTTCATTCTTTTTATTTTAGTTGCCTTAGTGAATTTTGTGAACCATGTCTTTTGGCATATGCTTTTAAGCTGTAATGAATCGACTTTTTTTTTTTACTACTACGTTTCAAATCGCAAACTATTCGCTTCGATTCGAAAATATTGGAACAAAATAACTGTTTGCTTCGTATTTGCTTTGAACTGAAAATTCACTATTTGCATATATACCCAATATAAATAGATATATATATAAACATATATTTATATTCTTTTTTTTTTTGTGCTGACATTAGGCTATGAGGCAAGCTATAGCAGAGAACTGCATTAATTTCAGCCGCCTCATGTTTTCCATGTGCACTGCAATGCAACAAGCACTTTTGAATTTCACCTCAGATTGGCAGTTGAATCTGTGACTTTGTGCGCAACAGCTGAATACCAAAGCCACTAGGCCACCATGATGGGCACAAGAGACAGAAGTGCCGGAACATAGGGCACGGGGGGGGGGGCAACAGCTCAGCCTCATTTACAGATGAGGTAGCACACACACCCCCTAGTCACAGGGCACCTGTAAACTTCTTTTGAGCCTGAGATTATTCCAGGAAACTCGGGTTTCCTGGCATGATATTTGCTTCCAGTAATAGGGTGCAGATCACTAAAAACGACATTCGCCACCTTTTTGCATGCCCCCCTCTTTGAAAGAAAGCAATTTCGACATTCCCCATCTTCAGCAGATGTGTTATTGGAAAATCTCTTTCGTAGGAAGCATCTGTTGAGCTCACTTCTCATTACATCGCACATCAGCACATCGATGAAAAGATGGACGGTATTGGCTATGCTCTGTGTATCGGGCTGATGATTGCCTGATTAGCAATAATATTTTTTACGGTGGATTTCATAGGAAACTTTGTCAACTGTCATGCAGCCGATGGAAACCTTACATGATTTTGCGCTTTCACTGGACTAGTGGGCTCGTATAGCTGTAAACTGCCTGGATCTTTCAGAAGCGTTCGATTACGTATATCCCTGCGCTAGGAAAGGTCCCTGCGCTAAGAGCCTGGCTGAACAAACGAGACAGATGGCTTAGCGGCGACATGCAAAATGAAACACTTGAAATTATGGTGCACAGTGTCCAGTAAATGCTTGTCGACAAAATCACACAGTCGCCTTCCTATGCCATCATGGCAGACTCCGCGATTTACACACCAAGTCAAGAGCAATCTTCCTTGGGTAGAAGGTGCATTTCTTCTGACACTCGTGATGTGCATGAAGCTTTCTTGGGCATGTAGTACAAATCACCTGACACCAAAGCAACAACATTATTTTCAGCGATTGAAGACGCCCTGGGGATATTGTTTTGGTGGTGCTGCCGGCATATTTGGATAGATTACTGGTGTACAAAAGCTAATCAGGGATGTGGGGTTTAATTGGGGAGATATAAATACATTTTCCCCGTTTAACCGTGGCTGACCCAGTTCAAAACCGCCGGACCCCACCCCGTGGTCACTTATGCTACCGAGCGCACGCCGACCACGGCAGGCCTTGCTCTGAGGGAACAAAAGAACGACACACTGGCTGACACCAACAAGGCATTTATTGTTACAACAACAATAATGCCAGCTAGCAACAAAATACGCTGAGGAATCGAGGACGTCGGACTCAAAAGCACGGTTACGAGCGAATGTTCGCCCACGCTAGGGCAAGGGAAAACTCCGAGGCCGGACGGGATAGGCTGATGGGAGCATGTTCCAACCAGGAGGCGCCCGCCGACGAAGAGCGAAGCGGCACACGACACGTCCACGCGTTTTCCCGGCCCCAAGCAGAAGAGGACCGTCTCTCCCCCGCGCACGCGCAACAAACGCGCCGTCCGTGGCACTCATGTCGCTGCGACACGAGTGCCCTCCCCTGTTAGTTAAAGTAACACAACTAAGGAGGGTGCATTGAGGGGAAGCAAACCACCGGGGACTAGTTGAGGGTGCACTGCGGGGAAGCAAACCACAGGGGACGAGTCGCGTCTCGACAAGGATGAGCAACCGAAATCAACTTACATTCACTGCTGTAATCGCTCCCTCGACCTTGCGCTTCAGGAGGCGGCTCACAGTTCTGAAATCATTTGTACCACAGTAGCGATTGTGAAAAACGTGTCTAATGCAATTCTGAATTCTGTCATTTTGTGAGCTCCGTGCCGAAAACAGAATGCGAGAGGGACGTGCCAGCAAAGCAGCTGTTGCCCTTGGTCCATACGCATGAACTCCATGTCGAATCTGATCAGGTGGCGGTTTTGCCCTGTTGGTAGCTCATGACATACAAAATAGTGCAACAGCACAACACAGCATTGCTCATGTGTGTTCTTTCTTGTCCCTGCGTGCTGTTGGGCTATTCTGTATATCCATGTCGAGGTTCTTGGATAAGTATGGTCTGGTGTAAGTCACTCTCACGGAGATAATAAATAAAGAGAAAGAAGCCTTCTATTCCAGACGACCTCCGCACTGCATTCCAGGAATGCCTGCTACGGTTTGAGACATGTTTTATTTAATCGCATTGATCAAGAACTTCGGTCCTCGCAAGGATCTTGTCCATGCAATCCAGAGCTCCAGTTGCTCTGCCGCTGCAGCATCAAGCAAGTCAGCCGATTTGCTCGAGTTGACGCTCAGAAATCTGCGGAGTGATGATGTCTTCGGAGATTTTTTTTCTTGCATCAGCCAAAATAGAAAAACTTCATCTCGGATTCCCTTTGAAAAAAAAGAAGGGAGACTGGAATCTACTAGCCGTATCATCATTAGGCTTGATAGATGTGCTGAGGAAGGATTTCTTTGAGCTGGTCGATACTCTGAAAGTAGAAATCCACAGGAGATTCGTGCAGCCTCGGCTCGACAAGCTTGTTTGTCTAGAAGGAATCATGACTGATGCGGTCAAAGGAAGTCCTGGAGGAGGAACTGGTGCTCGATGTCCACACCTCAGATTTTGGCGTCTTCTGGCTTGTTGCACAATTGCTAACGCTGTAGTCACTTGGAAGCAGCAAGTATGGCACCATCCATGTATTGTTGATAAGGGTGAACCTCAAGACATTTTTGGTGATGTTTTCAAACTAATACTTCTTGAGAGAGCACGTTGTTGTGCGAGTCGGTCGTACATACTTAAACAAGGGAATTGCGCTAAAAAAGACACAGACGAGAAAAGGACATGGACGGGCGCGAACTCGTGAGGTTACGCCCGTCCATGTCCTCTTCTCGTCTGTGTCTTTTTTAGCGCAATTCCCTTGTTTAAGTAATGCTTCTTGTTCTCACAATCCCCGTGTCGTCGGCATCATCTGAGCAATCCTACTGTGCCCTGTGACATATGATAGCTTGCTTTCGATCATTGATGCACAGTGTCATAGGAAATTTTGAGTCACCTACTCCTCTTGCACGTGCACTGTGCTCTGATGGCCACTTTGAGCCTAAAATCTATGATTCAGATGTTTGTTGTATAAACCACGCAGAGGAAATTAATGTTTAGCACAGCATGACAGTGTAATCTAGAAATGCATGTTTGTTTGTGTGACATTTACGTCGCCCAGGAGAGTATATTCGAACTCTATATTAATTATGTGTTTTTGTTATTAGCTCCAAGAAGTTTGAGAATATGACAGCCTGGTTAAGAAGAGTATTATTAGCAAAACAAAAACTTGTCAAAACGTTGCATGATGTTTGAATTTTTGGTGCTACCTTTTTATTATTTGTCACACTTAAAGGTGCACTGAAGAGGAATCTGAACTCGTCTTTTTGCCGCGGGAACTCAATCTACACGTTCCGAGCATTCTTAGAAACTTCGATTTATTACCCTGTGTGGCCGATTTCCCTAATTAAATCGGATTAACGCCCGGCTCCCGCCTTTCTTTTTTAATTCTCCCTTGTACAGTGGGCGAAGTCGACCAACGCGGGGAGTGCCTTTCACCCAGTCTCGTGGCGGCTTGCCGTTCTGCCATCGGCGGAGTAACACGTAGTAGTCCGTAGAAGCAAATAGTCCGCGCGTATTTTTATTTCTGCGGGCTTATTTTGCGGTTATATTATCTGCAAATGAAACTATTCATTCGCAGAAACCTAAAAAACAAAATGAAGCGAAAGCAAAGCCTCCACGGAGCTGGCTGAAAGGCACTTCCCGCGTTGGTCGACTCTGCCCACCGTACGAGGGAGAATTAAAAAAAAGGCGGGAGCCGGGTGTTAATTCGATTTAATTAGGGAAATCGGCCACACAGGGCAATAAGCCGCAGTTTCTAAGAATGCTAGGAACGTGTACATCGAGTTCCCGCAGCAAAAAGACAAGTTCAGATTCCTCTTCAGTGCACCTTTAAGGAGTCAGCTTGAAGTGTGTTTATACATCATAGTCTTTAGTTGGTACATTAGCTCTATTTATTTATTTAATTAATCTGTTAATCTGTACCATCACTGTACAGCACCTCTCTCAAGAAAAATAAACGACAGTGGAGGTGACGATGGTAGCATTGTCCCCCAAGCGACTAAGTCAAGAGCACACTGTTACTCTGCACAGGCACCATAGTCCTGGCGAAGATGAAGACCTCGAGGCTGTCTTGGCTGCCTACTGCCAGCACCTCAGCCAGCAGCGAGTGGGTATGCCACCCTTCTTCGCCATGACCCATCCCGATCCAGACCTGGCTGTGGTTGGTCAGAGGCTACGGGAGCTCAGTCTACAGTTGTCTTCCGCACTGCATGCCCTGGACATTGGGCCCTCATCAGGCAGCATGGTCACATCACCAGACCATGCATGTGTCTTGGACTCGTCACTGTTCAGGAAGTCGGACTGCTGAGCTTTTGAGCCCTGGCGTGTTGATTGGGATGCTGCCACAGTTCGATCACAGAAAAAAAGACTGTAATGTCAGTTCACCGTGACAATAAAAGTAACAGGTCCCACCATGCATGTTGGACTGCATTTACACTCAAACTAACATTGCTGTTTTTGCTGTGTTGGCTCATTCCTTCAACACTGTTATCACACGTGATGCAAATGCAGTTCAAAAAATGATATTTTAAGTTTCTTTTATGGGGTGATGTGTCCATGGAAATTAGTAATTCAAGTCATAGTTCTCAAAACTTCTTTGTTGCAGTCCATATGGAACAATGTTGTGAAGTATAGCAACCTGTAGATCACACTACAGTGTTTATGAAAAGCTGGTACACACTTGGAAACCATTGAAGGCTGTTGCATATGCAAAGTAAAAGCCTCTGCTGGGGCGCTGACACTGCAATCTTTTTTTCTGTGAAACCATAGCAGGATGCCCTTACGTGCAACTGGCACGTAGTCATTTCATCCCAGTTTTTGAACCTTTACTACCCCATCTTCCTGGGCTGCCAGAGCACTTGCTGAATGTCAGTCATTATACTTTGGTTCCTGAATTTGAGGCGTATTATTTTGGCAAAGGACAGGTGCACATACTATCATATCTTCTGAAAAACTGAAAATGATACTTGGGGAAATTACCTGTGACCCGAGTAGGAGAGAAAATGCTTTGCCTTTCATTCTAAGAATGGATGCCACTGGTATGTCAGAATGAGTGTGGGAGTGATCAAATTAAATGTTTTCACATGTAACTTTTTGCATAGCAACATGTGTGTCTGTATCGTGTTTTCGAATTAAAATGTATGGTGTGCAAAACACATTTTGGCCTAGCATTTTTCTTCTATGCTACAAACGCAGTACTAGTGTACCGAACATGAAAGTGCAGGAATGCTTGACCTCTTATACTCGTGCCACACGCGCACAACAAATGGCAGTACATGCTTAAGGCCTCGAATTTGTTAATGCCATTATTTCCGGAGTTGGTGCTACACGTCCACATTTAATGTTATTGTCAAAAGTGACGATGAACGATAACGCTTGCAAGGCAGTCAAAAGTTTCATCTGATTATACACAGTGCTAATGAGCACAATATATCGGGAATGTTGTTCAAATGTAATGTGAAAACAATTTTCCAGAAAATACGGCTGTTCCTGCTTTACAAGTCAAAAAAGTAGCCATAAACTCGCATGTCAGCACACAAGTCGAGAGTACCCGTCAAAAAGGCTGGTTAAAATGGCACTGTTCGCATCAAAAATGCAGTATAGCTTTCTCATCTGACTGAAAGTTAACAATTAACCATTTCCTACTGGTTAGGAAGTTGTTACTAACAAAGCTGCATGCTTTTCTGCGTGTGGAATGGGAACGAAAGTACGCATTGCACAGGTGAATGAGTTGTGGTGAACTCAGTGGGTCGCGAATGGCAATAAGGCTAATGCCATTAAATTTATGCATGTGGCACTGCACGAATGCCATTAAAACTTAAGGTAGTAAGCACTTAACGGCATTAAATCTGTCCGTGTGGCACGGGTATTATTGTTTATTTCCACTCTCAACACACTCGTCTCTGGTGCTCCGTGACCAAGCTTGGCCCTTGTACTGTTAAACCTCATCGCGATTATCCAAGCTCATTTTATGACACCACATATGCATTCTCTATTTACTATATGACCTTGGTCAAAGTAAAGATGCCTTGGTCGTGCCTAATATGCCTGCCTGACAAAGATGGAAGCTCTTCACATCATGCCAAACAATAATTGGAACTGGGCAGTGTTGTGTGCCAGATTAATGACAGTAAATGATGTGTACATTACAAGGACATCATAAAGCAGTTGAATAGTTTGATTGAAAACTATAATCTTCAAAGCAACAGCCTGCAATACTTTCATTGCAAAGGCATTTATCCTGGATGATGTTGGCTAGGGTCAAGCATTCCATTGCTGGATTTGAGGCATAAAATTTCTGCTTTACAGTTCGATTTCTGCAGCAGCATATTTTAAATAGACGAATTATGAAGTATACTAATGATCAGCATTTGTTATGTTTGAAAGCAAATTTCCAGGCACCTGCTGCATTTCAATATTGTTCGCGTGAATATGCAACACTAAAAGCCAGTTTTTTAATAAAAGTCAACCGAAATGCAAGAATTAAAACGTGTTGGAACTTTCTTTTTGCACGTTTTATTGCATCAATGTTGATATAGTGCTTGTCGTCCGAAATTCCAAATGTTGAGGAAATGGCTGCGTATGTGTGCGCCCTGCGGTCGGTCTTGCATTCCCGCGGAGCTTCACAGTGCTCAAGTGTGAACCGACTCACTAGAAAGTGCCGAATTTCTTGTATTCTCACTGTACTACGTTGCACAGCCAGCTTTAGGTCACATTCTTACGATTTCACGGTACAAACAACATAGATTTCAGTGTAATCTGTGTACCCATGCATATGAGAGTACATAAACAAATTACAAGATAATTGGCTGGTATTAACGGGCTCTTGCCAAAAGTTAAGCGATTTCAGAGATTTACTAGTAGTGAAGTTGTCAAGGGGTTGAAATGATATCCTTTTGGACTGCCGGGGAAATGGGGTTCGATGCCACTGAGATTCCATTATCAGCGGACCCCCTGCCTATTTTTTTTCTCTGTCCCCAACTTAAGCAGCACGGCAATGATCTTTTATCTTTCCGTACATGTCACGAGAACCATGAACAAGAAAGCCACAGCTGTGGTTTAGGTACTGACCCACAAAGAATTTCGCGGCAAATTCATGCACTGTGTCCGATGCAGTGACTATGCGCCCCACAGTTCGCGCCGTATCGTCGGCCCAGGAGACTACGACAGCTGCGCTAAATGTCAAAGAGGGAAGGCGCAATGCGCGAGGCAAACCACGGAGTGCCACGTCGCCGCACAGCCGCCGGCTTCGCACGTTGATAACACGCCCACCGATCGCGCCGGCACGCGCGCATATTGGCCACAGGCAGCCATCGAACGGTGTTTCGCCCGCAGGCCACAGATGTCGCCACGCGTACCGCCGCTGTGCATGCTGGGATAGCTTTGCTCTCGCTCGACTGTACGTTCTGCATTTTGCATCTGGTTCTGCCGTGCTTCCGCCGCCGTTTATGTGGCCTATATTTTCTTCGCCGCTGTGTTAGCTACCGCTGAGTTCAACCTGTAAGTGCCCACCGAGACTTTCCTCGCAAGCCCTACAGCCGCACCGAAAACATCGTCCTTTAGGTGAGTTTTTTCGCCCCGATCTACCAGTTAGGCCTAGCACGGCGGTGGTGATGGGCCCGTCGGCATCGCTGCTTGTTTTCTCTTCGCGTTCCTCAACGGTTTGCTGCCTGGGCCGATTTACAGGGCGCTTAGTGAGCGCAGAGTGCACGCTTTCAGTGAGCAGGACATATAACGTGCAAGTTCCGCGCACCGATCGCATCGTTTCTATTTCTTCTCATAGCGGCGATCATCGGCCGGAGTGTGGCCGCTGGTCCTGCTTTTGGGATCGTTCCATCCCGCACACTCCGCGATCTATCGAGATTCGCGCCTATCGCTGCTGCACGCGTCAGTGAAGAGAAACAAGGAAGTTCTCTACGCGTTGCGCTCGGGGGGCAATCTTCGCGGCTGCTCGCGAGGCGGCTTCGTAGCCCGATGTGCCTCGAGCGGGCAATTTCGCCAGCGCTCTCGACTAGCTGCCGGCGCGAGGCGGGCGTGCGCTCACGGCATTCTCTTGCATATTACATATGTTCGTGTATTTTGCAGCTGCCGTGTAGGCTCTGCGCGTGGCCTAGCCGAGCGCGCCGGGTGCTTTTAGCGGAGATGATGTTCCGTCGAGGTGGCTCGCGCATCGGGTGAGGTGCGGCACTTGGAAAAAGGAGGCGGCGAAAGGGCGCAACCCGGCACTCCCATTTCATGATAGAGAAGCACATTAGGGCGGGTAGGGCCGCTTGCAACAGGTTGTCCCACGGGGGTCGCCGAAATTTCTCTTGGAGGGGATCATCTGGCGGTGTCGTAGTGGAACGAAACCCAAGCCCCTATGTCAACCGACTCGTAGTGGGCTGCCGTTTTTACGAATCGAGACCACTTCTGGGACCTCGAGTTCATGATCGAGGCTGTTGTTCGGGTGTTCATGTTTTCGTTCATGTGGAAAATTATATACAAGCGGGTTGCTTCCATTCACTGCCAGCCTGTTAACCAGCCATCCCCATGTGCAGCGACGTGCTTATTCGCAGAGCCAACGACCGCACAGACCGCTGGCAGCCAACCGTTTTTCCGATTTTGTCTACAAATCGAAGCGAGTAAAGAACTGGGGGCTTTTCAGTGGCCCAGCGAAATCTGAGACTGCGCTTTCTCCTTGAGCGAAGCACGCCGTGCGGGAAAGCCGCCCCTGCCAATGAGTCGCGGTGTGCACGCGATCTGACTGCTCCCCCTAATAGAAACAAAAAAAGCATACTCGAAAAGTGGGGCGCATAGGAGACAAAGCGAGGGAAAAATAAGCTCGAAACTGCTGCAAAAGAATGGGAGAGAAGAAATTAATCGATGCGCTGACATTTTCACTCGGCTCGCGGCGTGCGTGCCAAGCGCGGAAACACGAGCTCGCGCTGTGTGAGAAAGGGTGCAACTAGCGGGGAAGTTTTATGCCGAACGCACTGCTGGCCCCGCGCTTCGCCTGTTCGTTCTTTTGTCTCCCCCCACCTTTTTTTTTCTCTTTCCGCGTCTGCCGCCGCCACGTCGGTCGATAGATATACCTACCAGCCGGCAGTGCTCGTCGCGGCGGCAGCGCGTGTGCGTTCGGACCGACGAGCGAAAACCCCGGCGGTGCCAGGGCGCGCGCTCGGGCTGATTAAAATCGCGCTGCCGACGCCTGTGGCTCGTCGCTGCCGTGCACGCCAACGGTGGCAGTACAGAAAAGAAAGATACGTGCAGCCAGTATCCGCCTTTAATCTTGTCCGTGACTAGCTGTGCTTGCTGCCCGTTCCGTCTTATATTTCTTTTTCCTTTATTGTCGGCGGTCGATACTAATGTCTTTCTTTGCGGCACGCGGAAGCTCCGTTGCTTTTTCTTTTTTGTTAACCCAGCGTGCTTGGTTAGTATCCATCCTCACGAGAGAGCAAGAGTAGCAGCACCGCGGGTCCTCGCCGCCTCCGGAAGCCGCGACGCCTGTTGACACGCGACAATTGAGTTTTTATTCATCGTGCGGGCTAATTAGATGATGTGGCGGCCATCTCCTGCCTGCTTTTTATGTGTTTATTTTCATAGTGCACACGTGATCTGTGTGCCCTCCCCCGCCGTCTTAAGAGCATGAGCCCCGTTTCTTCCACGTTCTGAGCCTGAGCGACTGCCTTCCGGTCGCACCGTTGCTCGAAGTGAATTGTCTCGAGGCGAGAGGGCTCGACAGACTTGCTAGACCTTCAGATGCATGTCTTTAGAATTTACATAATACGACAGAGGACGTTGCCGTCAGTCACTATTTTGCAGTCTGAACGTCACGGAGTAACCTCCTAGCCGATGAGGGTGTTGGTCGCACACTTGCTTTCGGGTGTGTTCTCTGCACAGGTTACCGACGCCAGGATTTAATGTCACGCCGCCTGCCTTGACTGCCTGCATTTAACACTATCAGTCGCCCTCCCGGAAGTGCTGGATAGGCGGATGGGGAAGACTGCGTCTCATTCCCCTCCCCTTGCTTTTTGGATACGCGGCCAGGGGTGCGATCACGGGTCGCTTTCAATTTTTGTCTCAATTTTGAGACGTCAAAGTGACACCGCGAGACGCTGACTGCGGAATCAACCAATTAGCAGTGAGGTTGCGGTGGCTAGTAGCAGGGCTCCACCCAGGAAGCATTTAGTTGTACAGTAAGGGACCGTATGCTAACGTTTTGCTCTAAACACGCCGTTAATAAAATGAACAAGTTTGCTCTTCAGTCACTTTTGCTGCCGCGAGGGTGCGCTGACGCTGGAAAAGCGTCGGCTAGGTGGCGTGAGCTGCCGCCCGATTCAAAGGATTCAGCCTTATCCCTCCACCCACATATTCAGCCATCGTACAGAAAAAAAAGCAGCTGATTTGACGGCTGTCCTTTTTTTTTTTTTACACATTACCTGGAATCAAGGTACTGTGCGGACGTCTTAAGTGCGCGGAAAAATCTATTTACCTGTTCTACCGAGATCAATTTGCAACGAGTGCTTGGCTCGAAAACCGGCGAAGGCAAGTTCACACTGGCGAGTCGCAAACGTCGCGCGACCGATTTCGGTCAATTAGTTAAGGTTTCCGAAGAACGTGTAAAGCGGGGAGGGAGCTTAACAAATCGATTTAAGCCTGTCGCGCGACCTCCGCGACTCGCCATTGTGAACTCACCTAGCCTGCTATCGATGGCAAATGTGCTCTAAAGGGGATGCGTGGTTCTATTTAAATACCAGGCGACCATGAATCACCACACTGCAGCTGCTGGGTGCTTGCAATCTCACTGCGGGAAATAAGAGCCGGCACGTCCGGTCACTGCCGCGGCAACAATCGCTCTTCCGCCTCGTAACCAACTCATGCCGCCCGCTTCGGATTAAGCACTTGATATTCGTGTTGGTGTTGCCGTTCCGTTCGGATGATGCTCGGATGACGCCGTCGGAAATACTGCGGTGGCGAAAGTTTATGCGAAGGAAGCCCTCCTTCGCCGCCGCCTTGTCTTTGGGGTCTCGCCGGAAAGCGCGCACCTTCTGCGACTTAATTTTTACAATGGTCTCCGCAACCCACCGCAAACACTTGCTCACTGTCGGTTGGGCTACGCCGACGTTTACTTCATTTCCTACGGTGCCTTGAAACCCACCGGCGGCGAAGGCGCGCACAGGCACTTGCCGCTCCACTGACACCGCAATCACCCGCATACCTCGAAGTTTAACGGCGAGTTCGTCGCACAGCCATTGTGCGGTCTCGTTCCTGTGTCAAAACGTCGAAACAACTCGTCCCGCACGTCAAAACCGTCTTCACGCACCCTCCTACACCGTTGCTCGCGCGGCCACCGGCAATGTAAACGACCGCCATCTTATTTCTGTCTCACACGGTTTGAGACCACTCGTTCCAGTCGCGCCCCGCCGCGGTGGCTCAGTGGTTACGGCGCTCGGCTGCTGTCCCGAAAGACGCGGGTTCGATCCCGGCCGCGGCGGCTGAATTTCGATGAAGGCGAAATTCTAGAGGCCCGTGCACTGTGCGATGTCAGTGCACGTTAAAGAACCCCAGGTGGTCGAAATTTCCGGAGCCCTTCACTACGGCGTCCCTCATAGCCTGAGTTGCTTCGGAACGTTAAGCCCCAATAAACCAATCGTTCCAGTCGCAAAAAATCGTCTCAATCGGCTCGCATAATTAGGTAAGCAACGTCAACACTTCTGCGCGTTCATGGCGTCGGCCGGTGACGCAAAAAAATCAATATGGCCGTTGGTCACAGCCACCGTGGTCACAGCCGACCAATAGGAACGGGGCAAATGATACACTTTTTGAGACACTTTCCGATTGAGACGATTTTGAACGACTCGTAATCGCGCCCCAGGACGCAGTTCCGCCGCAGCCGTGCCAGGGTTTTTGAAGGCACGTAAGATGGTTGAAAGTGAGCGCCGGACGACCACGAGTTCTTGCCGTTTACGTTACACTTATTCGCGGCATTAGTTACGCAATTTCCACGCCGTTGGGGAACTGGGTACACCCTTTAAAGCGCATATACCGTCCTGACCTGTTAGTTTAGTTGCGCTTCCCACTAAACGCCCCTGCGCTTTTTCTCTCCCCTGTGGCTTTTCTGGGCACGACGACCGCGGTCGCATCGGTGCCGAGCGAAAATATGAAAGCGGGTGCCCATCTGCCGGCACCTCCTGCTCTTAGGTGCCACCTAAATTAATCCGCAGTTCGCCCCCTTCACGTTGGGGCAGAAATAGCCGCTTTGCCTTCGACGCCACGGTTGCGCCAGTGCCGCCCCGCTAAAGTTGAGAGGAGGAGGCGGCTGGCGTATGCGTGTGTGAACTGGCGTCGTTCGATGCGACTCGCACGCATGCAATGACGCTGCCCTCCTCCCTCTGCGGTGGCGACAGCGGCGACTTGTTGTCCGGTCGTCGTCCGGGGCAACAGAAGCGCGTGAGCCCTGGCTGTGGCCCTGGCGTCATGTGCTCTCCGCCTCCTTAAAAGCGTGCAGAGTCGGGAAATCTACCTACGGAACGCCGGCACCTGATTGGTTGGCGCCAAGCATTCGCGAGAGGCGACGCAGGTTTGCAAGCTCGGTCCTTGGCAGTGACCGAGATCGCAAAAGCCGCTCGACGTACAGCATGGTCCTCGCTTAGGGGGAACGCCTTATTTTTATTCGGGCCATTACTGCTGGTGAGGTATTTGTACAGTTTTTTTTTTATTTTTGCATCTGTTCAGAAGAAAACCTAGCCTTGCACGATTTGGTGCGAGACCTTAGCTGTAATCAGTGTAGGAGTGCTAATCATGTGTTCCCTATCAGTTTGCGTCCAAATGTACAGTCTTGGCGTGAAGGGCCCTCGCACTTGACGGTCAACGACGCAGCGCTGGCCAATTATTGGCCCATTCACGAACGGTCGCCGTAGGGGCTTCTCTCTGGACCTGATGCTGTGCGCTTTTCACGAAGGGCAGTACAAGCGCTTCGCGCGCGCCGAGCCGTGTCGGGTGATAGTGGAAAGGGCGTGCTTCCCTCTCCACTTCGTGTGAATGCCTTATCGGCCTTTCGCCACCCGCGCTGCGTTGCCCGGCCGCCGCCACGCCTCGGGTGATGTTGGCGGCCAAGAAGAGGTCGAGCCGCCTCACTGAACTGGGGAAGGCTCAAGTGCTTCACTTGCGTCAGCGCTTCACTCGGGTGTGGTGGCATACACTGGGCGTGACGTGCTCCTCATGGCAGCAGGAAGCTGTGCCCCCAAAGCACCCAGCCTGGTAACACAATGTGAGGTCATTTGAGCGCGTTCACTGTCTGTTGATCCATCGCAACTCTATTCGTTTCTTTCAGGCTGTTTTGGTTAGTGGTCTGCTTTGTCAAGTAGTTCGGCGTTTTAGCCTAGCTTTCCAACCTCGTACGGCGATTTCTAAATGTTAGTCTGAAGTTATGTTGTCTCGGTGTGCACCCCATTGTTATTGGCTAGCTTCATTTGTTTCCTCAGGGCCCGATGCAGCTGATTTTAATTGTTGCTACTCCGTTATGTAAATATCTCCTCAGGTGTACCCCAGGGGTTTGTTGTGGGACCTTTAGGTCTTACCCGCAAAGGGCTCTATGCTGACAACCGTGGCATATACCATGTTGTGGAAATGTCAAATATATTTAAACGCAAGCCAATTTGACTTGTTCAGTCAAAAGCGTTCCTTGATTCCAAACCGTACTCAGTAAATAACGTCCCCCTGCAAAAAGTATAGGAATATAAGTATCTGCATTTATTTCACATCTAACCTTACTTGGACGAAGCAAGTTGAATACATTACATCCAAAGCTTGCAGAATGCTTAATTTCTTAAAACGTGACTTAAGTAAAGACAGCCCAATTTCTAGCTCATAAGAACTCGGTTCTCAGTGAAAGCCTTTGTCATTAGAACAAGGTCGATACTGACCAACTTCTCAGTCCACAGTGTCTCTTTAATTAAATGTTATGGAAAATAGTGATGCACGTCGTACATTACTGCAAATCCGAGACCATGAGCGGAGGAAAACAGCACTGTTCTTTGAGTCAAATGCTATGCATGTGTGACAAAATGCTTCATCACAAGAGGCACAGCCATATTGGAGTGTAGGCAGTCATCTGTGCTGTATGGCCTGGTTAGGGTGGCTATGGTTGCTGGCATAGCATGAGCACTCCTCCGCAGCATCGTTATGCCACCAAAGTAAAGTGCCCGTCCCTTTCCCGGAATGATCGCTGTCACCCATGCTGTGACTGGTGGTGGCCTGTTTATTAATTGCAGATGTCCATAACCAATCTCCTTCAAGCAGTGCAGGTTTGAGGGTACCTGCTAAAATTGTGACACGGGAGGGAACAGTAACCTGGCACTTTTCAGATCTCGCAGCCATTATTTTAAATTTTAAGCTTGTATAAAAACACATTTTTTCCACTGACGATTGGAAAAGGCTGCTGCCTGACCTGGTGTCACTGAGTCCTGCATGGCCGTTTCTGTGCCTTGTGTGAGGTTTTAATTGGGGGGAGGGGGGGGGGGGGGGGGGTGAATACACTTCCCCCGTTAAACCGCGGCTGACGCAGTACGCTATCGAGCGCACGCCGACCACGGCGGGCCTTGCTCTGAGGGAACCAAGGAACAACACACCGGCTGACACAAACAGGCATTTATTGTCACAACAACAACACCAGCTAGCAACAAAATACGCTGAGGAATCGAGGTCGTCCGACTCACCAGGACGGTCACGAGCGAATGTTCGCTCACGCTGGGGCAAGAGGGAAACTCCGAGGCCAGTCGGGATGAGCTGGCGGGAGAGAGTCCCCATCGCGAGGCCTACCCCGCTGGCGGAGAGCGGAGCGCCGCTGGCGACACGTTCGAACGCGGCAAAATCCCGCGCTAAAGAGCGCCGTCTCCCTCACGCGCAGCAAACACGCCATCCGTGGCGCTTGTGGCGCTGTGATACCGGTGCCCTCCCTTGTTAGTTAAAGTAACTAACACGGCTAGGGAGGGTACATTGCGGGGAAGCGAACCCACAGGAGACGAGTAAAGCGCGTCCCCACACTTGTTATCAGATATGTGACAGGCTGTGCAGTCGTCCTGTTCCTGTGTGTTTCAGAATTTTTATTGTTGCATTTGTGACATGCAGTTGTCCTCTTTAGGTGCATGTTTTCCATTACCACTTGTGTCATGGTATTTCTTATCGTCCTCCTTCTGGTCTTACCAGCAAATTTCATTTGTCATTTCCCCCCCTGCTATTAATGCCTTCGGGTGCTGTAGGACTCTGTAATAAATAAAAAAATGTGGCCCTAGTAGGCATATGTACAGCGCTTGGTCCTCCAGTAAGTCGAACACACATCCCCAGTCTAGTAGTTCTGAATCCTTTTTGTTTGCCCCTGAAAGTTTGACAGGTTCTCTCGGGACCTATGAGTAAGGCGAGCACTTGATAAGGTCAACAGGAATACATGCACACTTTCAGCATGTGGAGGCGCTTAGTATGCCAAGCAAATGGTGCTGTGTAGGAAGGATAAGCATCTTACTGTTGCAGTCTTAGTTTTCTCTTGATGTATAGGATCCAAAAGTTACATTGAGCATCACTGCAAAAATAAGCACATAATTTGGCCTTTTGTGCAAAATGGTTCCCTTTTCATATTGGAGCTTCTTCCGCCTTGGAACCAGGCAGCTTGCGATAGCACCAGTGGTGACGCTACCTTTATCATCGTCGTCAGCCTCCGCTGTAGGACAAAGGCCCCCTTCCGTATTTCTCACTTTATCCACCTTTATATGCTTTCCTTTCCTAGCATGTAAAAGCTCCATCTTCGCGCCCCTTAAAAATCTACCAACGAATTCAAATATTTGGGCGCCGCATTATGTGATAGCAAAGAGCTCCATGTCACCACACGCCGGTGGTGCCACCTTGGGATTGTTTCTCTGAGCGCTTTATTTAGGGCCCGAAATCCTTCGTATGCTTGCAATGCCTGAGGGATGCGAACAGCTAGCTGTCTTGGCCCTCAGTTGGCAGCTGGACAGGAGCTGCGAATGCGGCCTCTTCTCTCGGTGCACTGTCGTCCATCTGGGAAAATCCTTGCTGCTGTGCGCTATAGTTGACCAACAGGAAAGGGTAGGTTCCAGTTAAAAATTGAAATAAAAAGCCTCCCTTGTTGTGCCGCCGCGTCCTCCCTGCATCCAGATACTGGCGGTGAAAGTTGCGGGACCTCTAAAGCATTCGTCGACGACACCGCATTAGTTCCACATCCTTGTGCTGTCAGGTGGGCAGAATTCGGTATAACTAGAGGAGCGGGCTGGTGGTATGTTTTCGGCGTTTACCAGCGCCGGCTAGGCAGTATTGAAATAAGCTGGGCGTGTAATACAGGACCGCAAAAGACTCTCGATCAAGCGGTTTGCAGCTACAGTGGGATACACTGCGGGAAATGCCCCTCAAAGGAGCCCCCCTAGCGTGAAATCGCGTGGGGTGAGGCAGATGAGTGGGAAACAACCACGGTATCATGAAAATCGCCGTCGGCTGGAGGGCCTCCATCTGCCGCTTCCTAGTCCTGTTTCGTGTTGCGTGTGCTCCCCCTTTCTCTCTCGCGTGGATGTCATTCAATGTGGTCCGGCCTAGGTCACGTGACCTTGCGGCCTCATCACAACCTGCCCACCGTGGCAGTTGAATTAATGATTGTCGCTCGGGAAGAGCAGCCTGGGTCGCACATGGCCGACCGGTGGGATCACCTGCCATCCATCGCTTAACCGCTACACCACTGCGCCAGGAGAGGTATGAGTACTCCCAGGGATCTATGAGTGCAAAGCAGTGTGTGGCCAATTGTGCGTGTCATAACCTTAAGGCATAGTGTATGAATGCACGCCTCTGGAGTGGCGATGCTTGTGCAATGCCCAGGCGATGAGTCCCTTATACAGCTTCGCCGGCAGTGAACTGTGCCTCTCGACCAGAACTGTGTGCGTTAAGACAGTGCGGTAGAACGAGTCTTAGCGAGCACACTCTCCACGGATGAGATTGCGCTGCAGTCGCGCTTGTATTTGTCGGCTTGGCGCTGCGCCTGACTCGCTGTCACGGGACGTGATCGCGTACTGAGCCGGTGCTTTTCTTTTATTGGTGCCAGCGACGCTCGCTTACGCATGAACCGCAGCAGCAGCAGCACGTGGTAGGTAAAGGCGCGATGGCCCCGGCCTTGGTAATGAATACCCCCGAATACGGTTTCCCGCAATAAAAGAAAGTTAGCTTCCGGGAGAGTGAGCGCCGTGACGCCATCTCTCGTTGCGCAATACGACAGTCTGGCCGAGATGAGCCCGTCCGCCCGTTGCAGGGCCATTGGCAATACTTGTTCCCTGCCGGAATCGCGCCTTGTGTCCTTGAAGCTCGATGCATATGCGCCTCGCGAGTCCCTCTCTGCTTAGACAGTGAATCTGTCCGAGCGGCGAGTTGGGCCCGCGTGGCGCATCACGTTGCGTTATCTCACACAGATCACGGGACGCTGTGGCCAAGGTGTCACGCATGTGCCCACGGTACGAGAGTTGTCGCCGAAGTGCGGTGTCCCATTGGGCCAAGTCACGTCTGCGTGAATGCACTTCGAACACTGGAAGAAGCATTTCGGAAAAGATAACCTGCGAGCGCAATTTTTGTTGTATTAAAAGTGAAAAAAAAAAAAGCCGAGTAAATTATCCGAGAGGCCCACAACGCTGAATCTGGTTGTAATGTGAGCAACCCGTGTTGTGATTCGGCTGGAATATCTCTTATTTATCCCACCTGTTCCAACATGCGCAGGCAGCACCCACGACATTCAGGCGATCCCCATCGAGAGTCCGTTATCGTCCTCATTCATCGCAGTAGCGTTAAGGGGTGGAGACGCTGATATTAAGGCCAAACAAAGACTTTAATGGCTCATTCTCCCGTCCGTCCGGCGTTGCGTCCATCGCCTGGGGTCTCTCTTCGACGAGCGCAGATGCCAAAAGGTGACGGTGTGTCCACCGAGATATGTGAGATAGTTACTGCGCCATTTCCTTTCGTCAAATACAATTTTCATTTTCTTCATTACGGCACCTCTTCCTCTTTGTTCTTTCACCCCCACATCCTCCCTTCCTCTACGGGTTCTGTTCCGATGTCCACCATTTCCTTTCCTCAAATGCGTATCGTTCAAAGGTGTTTCCAACGGGCAAGGCATCGCGCCGAACGGGCGAGGCGTCCCGTGGACTCCCTGGCAAATTTGCAACACGCTGGCGCGTTCCACTCCTAAAGGCGAAGCTTAAGCGTCATTAATTAGTAATTAGTCATTACGTAGTAATTGGTCAGTAATCTGGTGTGACATCATCCGGTGGTAACGTCACCAGTGCCACAGAGGCAGTCAGAGTAGTGCGGAAAACGCTTTCGCCTCTACGCACTTTAGACAAAGTGCCCCCTGAATTTTTTTATGCGAAGCATACTAAAATAGCCCAACCCAGCTCCTCGAGCGCGGCGGTGTCGTTACCATTGACCTTTCGTGACCTCCATGTCATACCACGTGATGCGTGACGTCACAGCAGATGAAAAACGGGGGCCCAACTCGCGCCGTCGCGCGAGGCGTCGTGACCAAGGATGACCACGTGGTGCGTGACGTAACGACATAGGAGAAACGGGGCCCCAGCTCGCGCCGTCGCGCGAGGCGTCGCGACCTATGTGTTTCCTGCTTCTGCCGCTAGGTGCGCTGTAGTGAACACGTGATGCTGGAGCGGCGTTATACAAGGGGGTGCGCCTGCCTCTGCTAGGCGTACACGGGATAGAGATGCCTCCTGGAGACAGGGCTGCTCGTTGGAATGAGAAGCAAAAGTTGCGGCGTGCTACAGAGACTGATGAAGAGCGTGAAGAACGTCTAGCCAAGCGGCGTGCTCGATATGCAACTCGGCGACAATATGCTTCGCATCTGACTAGGCTTAACCTAAGCTAAGCCTCAGCCATTTTTTCGTACTGTATTTTTGCTCTCGAACAACATTGGCAAGCATGAATCACCACGTGAAATTCTCCTATGCTCAGTTGAGTACCTAGCATATAATTGAATTTATTCTTCTGTGGAGTTTCAGTGAAAGACGGTCGCGACGTCACAAGTAAGCACTAGATCACGTGAGGCATTCAAAAACTACAGTATAATGCCTTTGTCCACTTTCTGCCATTCCGGCTTCTTGAGCAGTTTAGCGTAATAGTTCGAATAAATTAAAGCGACAAAACAGCGGTTAGATTGCAGCTTTTGTACGCTTCCCGTGATGTCATACTCGTGACGTCGTATGCAACTATCCAGTGCTTGAAAGTCAGGGTTTTTTTTTTTTTGCCAGAATGGCTCAGAGCCATTGCCAGTATTGGCAATGGCTCTGAGCCCCCGCCCTCCTCTCTGAAATGTAGGGACTGCATGAATCTATTCTTGTCAGTGGTGGTCGGACCATTTCTTCCTTATCGTTTCGAAAATTTCATGCTGGACGCGGTCGCAACGCAGTGTGCTCCGTATCGCGGGGCGCTTTCCATTGAGTGATATTTGTTCACCAAAGCGAGCCTCGAAGAAATAGGTGAAGCCAGGAACTTTTTGTGTTCTTTCTTCACGGATCCCCTCGGGGAATGGGTGTAATAATTGAATTGTAACGTTCGCTTTCAGCAGCCTGTATAGGTAGAAGGGACGTCGCAGATGGGTTCGAGATTATGCCAGGCACGAAGAAACTGCAGTGTAATGGCAGTTTGTTCCAACTCTCGTGTCCCAAGAGCTGGAAATGAAGCAGCAGCTGTCGCAGTTATGCCTGGTGCTGCAGCTGAAGCTGAAACTTGGTTGGTGACCCGCTTCAGTTAGAGTGGTGCCACGAGTGATGCGTCGATGCGAGCAGGCGCTTGAAGAACACGGAACCGCGCACTCTTTGCCAAAAGCTAACAAAAGGGTTCGTCGGGGGAGCAAACGAGGAATGGGCAGGAGACGCCGGGTTTGACTCCACGAACGGCGGTCCTCGGACGTTTCGGGTGTTCCAGAGCTTTTGCGAGCAGCATGCGGATCCTATGAGGGCCAATTTCTCGAAAGGAGCAAAGTCCGAAAGTCTACGTGTTTCCGGCCTGTGGAATTTCGTGCGTTGTTTCTGTGAGCTTGCAAGGCAGGCGGATGGGGTTCGACTCATCACAGCCACCCAAAACCGTCGGCGTCCGCATTAGATGAACGATACGGTGCATGGCCGGCGATACGCTGTGCAGGGTTGCCACGTTTGGCTGCTTTGCGTTTTCTAATGGTCTACATTTGAAAGGTCCGAATCATGGTGTCGTATCGCCAGTCGTTGGAGCACATTGAAATGCTATATGAACACCGTTATCTGTCCTTACGTGTAATTTCCCTGACGAAGCTTGATTTTTTGAGCACCTCGCGAAGTAGGAAGCTGATGGGCGGCACATCCGTGCTGAGGAGGCACCGGGAGGCTTTGAAAGAGCTTCAGGGGAGGCGTAGCATGTGGTCTCTATTTCCGAAGTGAGGATCGTTTGTTGGCGCTGACCATTATCTGGGAGGCCGCTTCCGTTGAAGTTCACCGTGCTGCATTTCCGGGACGATGGGCGTGAACAGGCAGTCGATGCACGACGAAATCCAAGAGGATGGGACCATATTTCGCATTGTTTCGCCATTAAGTTGACCTCAGCGAAGCGGCCGTTCAGTGGGTCCACCTTTCTTCAAAGAGGATCTCCGACGCCCACTTTCAGGCTGTGAAAGTTATGTAATTTCTAATGCATCTTTTTGTGCGTTAAAATTGAAAAGTAATTTGTAATGTAATTTAATTTTTCTTGATTTCTAGGAAAGTATAATCTTGCCGTGTATATTGCATTGCCTTGCTATCGGCCGCCTCTGCGATTTGGAGAAATGAGCCTATTAGTGCTGTCGCAGCAAAACAGCACAAGGCCGGCAGTTGAGTCGAATGTCATAGGTTCGATTCTATGGCATTTGAAACGCCCGCGTAGCACGGCTATTATACCCGTGCCACACGCTCACTAGAAATGGCAGTAAATGCTTAATGCCTTAAGTTTGTTAATGCCATTATTTTCGGAGTTGGTGCTACACGTCCACATTTATTGCCATTATCGAAAGTGACGGTGACTACGAAAGTGACTACGCTTGCAAGGTAGTCAAAAGTATCATCTGAATATAACCATTGCTAATGAGCACAATATATGGGAAATGTTCAAATGTAATATAAAAACGATTTTTCAGAAGATACGGCTGTTCCCGCTTTACAAGTCTAAAAAGTAGCCATGAACTCGCATGTCAGCACCCAAGTCGAGAGTACCTGTCAATAAGGCTGGTTAAAATGGCGCTCTTCGCATCGAAAATGCAGTATAGATGTATCATCTGACTGAAAGTTAAGAATTAACCATTTCCTACTTGTTAGGAAGTTGTTACTCACAAAGCTGCATGCTTTTCTGCGTGTGGAATGGGAACGAGAGTACGCATTGCACGGGCGAATGAGTTGTGGCGAACTCAGTAGGTCGCGAATGGCAGTAAGGCTAATGCCATTAAATTTATGCGTGTGGCACCGCACGAATGCCATTAAAACTTAAGGCAGTAAGCACTTATTGGCATTAAATCTGTCCGTGTGGCACAGGTTTCAAACTACGCATGAAGAGGACCGCGGCGCCTCAACCTCAGCGCAGTTCGTCGATCTTAGCAGCGCTTAGCGGTTTATCCCCCGGCAAGTTTTGGGCCAGAGTGCGGAATTTCGTTACTCTGCGCTTGCGGCCTCATTTGCCCCCTGAGATTCATGTGATGTGCTTGGACGCGGCGCGAAAAGAGAAAAGCGTGGTGCGTGGTTGACTGCACCCCTCTCGTGTAAGGAGGAGGAGGGAGTAATGAACATGTATCGATGTCGGCCACAGGTTGGCGCTTTGCTGCGCAGAATGGCCTGTGCCTGTTCGCAGCGTTGCAATTGACGTGTGTTTTGACGTGTGCGCACTGGAAAACGCTAGTGGATTCTTCCATACCAAATATAGTTGCTGCGTTGCGCGTCAGTGGTCGGGCCGTATCAGGTTGGACCAGTCCGTGCACGTGGCTGCTCTGTTCTGCGAAGGCAGGTCACGTGGTTAATCAAGCCGCACTGAATGAAATAGTACCTTCTACAGAATACCTCTTTCTGTTCAGCCGCTGCGGTGGCTCAGTGGTTATGGTGCTCGGCTGCTGACCCAAAAGACGCGGGTTCGATCCCGGCCGCGGCGGCTGGAATTTCTTTGGAGGAAAAATTCTAGAGGCCCGTGTACTGTGCGATGTCAGTGCACGTTAAAGAACCCCAGGTGGTCGAAATTTCCGGAGCCCTCCACTACGGCGTCTCTCATAGCCTTAGTCGCTTTGGGACGTTAAACCCCACAAAACCAAACCAAACCTTTCTGTTCATATTTAGTGGCTGGGGTCAAAAATCTCGATAGTACCCGGCAGCCGCGTTTCCATGGAGGCGAATCGCGCACCCGTGTGCTGTGCGGTGTCAGTGCACGTCCCCAGGTGATTGAAATTATTCCGGCAAAAAAAAAAATGATTTTGAGGAAAGCGGACACGCCATGAGGGAAAGGAAGAAGGTGGGAGTGAAAGGGGTGCCGTCGTGGAGCGCTGCGGAATAATTTCGACCATCTGGTTGACGTGCTCTCACCTTTCGAGGCCTCCTTCGAAGCGAGTTCGCACCCGCCGCTGAGACACCGCGGCGAGTGAAGTTAATGCGGAGGCATCTCTCCCTCACGGCGCGATTGAGGTGTCCACCGAGAAGTGGGCCCGTGTACTGTACAATGTCAGAAGAAGAGAATAAACTATTTATAGAGTATTTGAAGAGGAAGGCTCTCTTCTGGCGCAGCCGGGCTACTGTCGCTTGGTGGTATTGGTCTCTTGGATCTCGGCGACCTGGTCAGCTCTCTATGTGAGCAACTGTTGTTGCCACAGGTCCGAGCTGCGCTGCGCGGTCTTCCACTGCTCCTCTCTCGTTATTCCGCTGAAAGGGTTCTTACTGCAGGCCCACATGATGTGGTTGAGGTTGGCATACTCTCCGCAGCTTTTGCGTTCTGCAGAGTATATAGGTATATGTATGAATTTTGGCTAGTATTGCGGCGCATGGGAATGTGTGCGTTCGGAGCTGCCTGAGAGTGTTTGCTTGCTCTTGCGTGAGCGTGGGGTTGGGCGGTGGATATTCCAATCTGCTCCTTTGATAGAAAGTCGTGATTTCACTAAAAGTGAGTTGATGGTCCCTCGCTGAGCTGGCCCCGTGGTTTGGGAACGCGTCTGGTCCTGCCCGGATAGTTAGTTCTTGGGCTGTGTTGTTGACCTTTTCGTTTCCTGGGAGGCCTGAGTGTGCGGGGGTTCATGTTGTTTTGATTCGAGTTTCTGGGCGGTATTTGCTAATTAGTTTTGCGGCCGGGGGATGTACCATGCCTTTTATGAAGTTATCGCAGTATTTGAGTCGCTTATTATGGTCTTTTCCTGCGAAACTTCTATGTACATGGCGTATGCTAAAGATGCTTCTTCTGCTTCTTACGGACTTTTCGCTGGTATGGTCGCAGCTGCTATGCATTCTCCTTTGTGGTCAGCTATAGCCACAACATATGCCTCTTTGTGCCTGTACTCGGCAGCGTCAACATACCGCGATGACCCGTCGTCTTTAAGTTTATTGTGTATATTTGCCGCGCGGGCTTTCCTTCCGCTGATGATAGTGCAGTTAAAGAACCCTTGGTGGCCGAAATTTCTGGAGCCCTGCTCTACGGCGTCCCTCATATCCCGAGTCGCTTTGGGACGTTAAACCCCAATAAACTAAATAAACCAAACCATTATTATGTAACGTCCCTTATGATTCCAGCGCTGTCACTAACTACTGCTGTCTCATCTAATATCTGCTTAATAGTATACAGGGTGTCCCAGCTAACTTGGACCAAGGTTTATAAAATAACTAAGCGTTCTTCAGAATTGAAATCTCGTGGATGTTGTTGAGGTTTATCTAAAGTTACAGTACCATTTTTCGCTTCTCCTATTTGAATAATTAGTCGAGATAAATAAATTAACTTTTTAAATATAGCTTGAAACGTTCAGGCGTCAATAGGAAAGTTGTGGAGCTCCACAAATATCGTCCAACCCAGGCACTTCCAGCGAGATAGACCTAGCGTGGCCATTTTTATTCGGGAAAAACAAAATCCCGCAGAGTTTTAAAAAAATACCACGTGACAGCGCGCTCCGTGCTCCCGGATGCGCCGCGATTACAGCGCTCTCAGCCGTGCTTCGTAAGAAACATCACCCGCTTCGGGCCTTTCGTGCTGCCCAAGACAGGGCTTCGCGATGTGCTTGGTTCCAAGATAAGCGCCAGTGGGTTCGGGCGGGAGTTGAAAGAAAGCGCGGCTCCCGTTTCTGCGGCAATAACTGCACACTCACGTTAGCAGAATGCATGCGGAGGAACGATGACAATCTCATGAGTTCGAATTTGGGAGCAGGATACCAATAAAGACGCATGTAACAAGCCTGATAACGTCGTGTTAATTACGCTGAAAAAAGGAGCCGCGCTTTCTTTCCATTGCCGCCCGTACCCACTGGCGCTTATCTTGAAACCAAGCACATCGCGAAGCCCTGTCTTGGGCAGCAGGAAAGGCCCGAAGCGGGTGATGTTTCTTACGAAGCACGGCTGAGAGCGCTGTAATCACGGCGCATCCGGGCGCACGGAGCGCGCTGTCACGTGGTATTTTTTAAACTCCGCAGGCTTTTGTTTTTCCCGAATAAAATTGGCCACGCTAGGTCTATCTCGCTGGAAGTGCCTGGGTTGGACGATATTTGTGGAGCTCCACAACTTTCCTTTTGACGCCTCGACGTTTCAAGCTATATTTAAAAAGTTAATTTATTTATCTCGACTAATTATTCAAATAGGAGGAGCGAAAAAAATGGTACTGTAGCTTTAGATAAACCTCAACAACATCCACGCAATTTCAGTTCTGAAGAACGCTCAGTTTTTTTTATAAATCTTGGTCCAAGTTAGCTGAGACACCCTGTATATGATCACCCATTACTATCTTGTGCTACACTGCTGAGGTCATTTGGTACCCTCATGTCGTCATGAGGCTTTGGGACGCCACTTTTTGGTGGTTTCGCTGCTTATGAGCCATGTAGTGTTTCCGCATTAAAACCAGCCATTCTTCAGAGAGTGGCTTTGGGTGGGCCAGGATTGAGCGCGATCGCTGTGAACAGGAATGGAAATGTTTCGCTGGAACCAGTCTGCGCATGTGCAGGTGGCGCCAAGCATTAAACTGGCACCTGCTGCGTACAGTACTCGTGCTCACCTGCCGTACAATATGGTGCATGGCAGCTAAATGCGGCGCTTTTGGGCGCCACGGGTGCATAGTATTGCTTGTTGCAGCAGGCGATGTGGAGCGCTGGAGGAGGGCGTCCGGCGGAAACGCTAGCACAGCTGTTGGGTCGCCAGCTGTGTGGCGAAATGCGTGGAGAGGGCATTCTCGCCTCTTTGAGAATTTCCCTTCTTTTTTAGTGCGCTTCTGAGTAGCAAGTGTCACTGGGTCAGTGGACAATTGAGGCAGTTGTGCGCCTTTCACGAGAACAATATTTCATCCTGAGCAATGCTAAACCGCCAGCATTTTTTTTTTTTTTCTCTCTCTGAGGCTGTCGCGTTGGCTTTCGGGTTGGGGTCGATCCCAGCCGCGGCGGGCGCTCTTCGGTGGAGGCGAAACGCTAAAGGTGCCCGTGTGCTGTGCGTTGTCAGTGCGCGTGAAGGATTCCCAGGTGGTCGAAATTATTCCGGAGCCTTCCACTGCGGCGCCTCTTTCTTCTCTCATTTTCCTACCTTTCGTCGCGGTCGAGGTGCATCTTGCTACCCCCGCATAAAAACCTAACCAAAGAACAGACAACTCCAAACTAAACTCTCCCTAACCCTGCTGTCCTAAGCCATGTGTGCCAGGGTAGGTTTAAGCCGGAGTGCAGCAAATGCGGCGGCAAAGCCACCGTAGACCACACCTTCTGGTACTGTAGCGTGTCTTTTTGGGCTTGTTAGTACATAGTTCCAATGCACTGTAGCGCAGCAAAAGACGAGGACACAAGAGACGAACACCACGAGCGCTCGTAGTGTTCTTCTCTTGTGTCCTCGTCTTTTGCTGCGCTACAGTGCATTTGGACTGTCCGGCAGATCCCCCATCAATACCGCTTCGCTGCTCAAGTGCACAAGTACAGGAAGAGCCCGAGGCCGTCTCCACCGACGGCAAGATCTCACGTGTTTTCCAGTCCCTCACCGCCGCCCCAAATATGCGACACCGAAGCACGGTCACCGACCGTGCTACGTGATTGCTCTTCAGAGCGTGTCACTGTGCGTCTGCTTACGCGACTCTTTACAGCGAAATGTTAGCACGGTACTGTGCAGTTTGGTCTGAAGAATGCGATAGGTTATGGCCGCAATGCGGAGCAGTCTCTGCCACGCAGCCTCTGCGTGCAGATATTGATGAAAACCGGAGGAGGAATGGGAGGCGCTGCTGGCCGACCCCTCGAAGCTTCAGCTGGTGAACGGACAGCTATCGTCCCTGGACAAAGGTGCGCTAGAGAGGATTCTGAGCTCGTCTTTTTACTCGATCCTGTGCGATGTCAGTGCACGTTAAAGAACCCCAGGTGGTCGAAATTTCCGGAGGCCTTCACTACGGCGTCCCTCATAGCCTTAGTTGCTTTCGGACGTTAAACCTCAATAAACTAAACTTTTACTCGATCCACACGCTCCAGGTATTCTTGGAAACATTGTCATGTGCGGCCCATTTCCCTGTTTATTCGAGCAGGAGGAGTCAACCAACACGTGGAGGGCTTTCGGCCAGTCGCGTGGCGGCTTGCCATCGGCGGAGTGATACGTAATGCAAAAATCCGCCGTATTTTTATTTCCGTTGGCCTAATTTGTGACTGTGTTGTCTGCGACTGAAACTATTCACGGAAGCCTAAAAAACAAAATAAAAGCGCCAGCGAAGCTGCCATCTGACTGGCGAACAGGCAACTCCACGCGTTGGTTGAAATCAAAACTTTCGGAGGTGAGTTTAAGGAAAAGGCGGGAGCCGGGGCGTTTAATTCGATTTAACAGGGAAATCGGGCGCACAGGATTGGAAGTTTCCAAGAATACCTGGAGCGTGTAGATCGAGTTCCCGCGGTAAAAAGACGAGCTCATTGGTTCACTTTTAAACTGCCAAGCTATGTCAAATGCCCCGTTGTTCCGAAAATCCGGTGTCTGCGTTGTTGAGCGAGTAAATCACGAGCGTGACTCTGGCTGGTGGGCCACCACCTAGGTCACGTGACCTTGCAGCGACAGCAGTCTGCCCTCCGGATAGCGAGCAAACTGGCCACCGCGGCGGGTGAATGGCTCAGGAAGAGCAACCGGGGCAGGCCCACCGCTGGGAGCACCCGCCGTCGCAGGGCACCGCTGCACCGGGAGGAGTTCAGTCGAGTGAATCCGTCGTCCTGAGTCCCTCCCTCCTTTTCAAAGCGTGCGCGCCACGGCTGAAGCTCGGCGCGTCTCCCGGGGCAACGCCGCTGTTTTTCGTCGGAGGCTCCTGCCTTATTTACTTCTTGCTCCGGACAGTTTTGTCAATATCGCGAAGCAACAGCCCCGGGCTGCCGTTTCTGCTCGCTGCGGTCGTCGCTCTCTGGGTGCTTTTAGTCGCGCAACCCTTTGCGGCGCAGACTTCACCTCTGCCGTAGCTTTAGCGCACTCGAACAAGACGCGAGTTATAACGTAGCGAAAACCAGCTGCACACAGTGGCTACCCGTGCGTCTGTTAAGCCTTGGTTGTGTGCCCCATTGAACTTCAGCGGCTGAAGATTGGGCTGTTCCCTCCTCCATTTGTCCAACCCTATAGATTTATAATGCATCAGGCAGTCTACGTGGCGCCTTTTCTGTCTCCGCACACGTAGACCGACAGTGTGTTTCAAAGGGATTTTGAAGAGATCAAGTAACATTCCTCGCCAAAATCACGAGGGCTCACTCACGGAAGTTTGGCCAACCTGTGGCTTATTTGTGCTCACTGACTCATCTCAATTTGCCGCCGCGGTGGCTCAGTGGTTATGGTGCTCGGCTGCTGACCCGAAAGACGCGTGTTCGATCCCGGCCGCGGCGGCTAGAATTTCTTTGGAGGAGAAATTCTAGAGGCCCGTGTACTGTGCGATGTCAGTGCACGTTAGAACCCCAGGTGGTCGAAATTTCCGGAGCCCTCCACTACGGCGTCTCTCATAGCCTTAGTCGCTTTGGGACGTTAAGCCCCATAAACCAAACCAATCATCTCAACTCACGACTCATCTGGACTCTCTCACTCGTTTCGACACACGTTGGCTCGCTGAAGCGCCCTACTGGCACGCCCCACACGAGACGCGTGACGGACACCCGCGGAATCCTCTTCTCCCGCCGACGTCATGCTGCCTCGCCCTCAAGCGTCCTTCGTCGCGGCAGTAAACTGAGCGCGCGCCGTCGTTGCGAAAACAGACATTGATCTAAGCCTCATTACTGAACTGAGCCCCCGTGAGTCCGGTCACGTGGGCGAGAGGATAGGCATAGGTTGGTAATCGCTGAGGGGTTAGTTGTTTCTCCCTGTAACAAAAACCGCGTCCAATAAGAGGAGCAGCTGAAGTGAGAGGACTTCGGTTGGGATCCTATCCACTACGCTACTGCCGCAACTGAAAAAAATAAGAAATACGCGGTTTATATATGCCGGGTGTCTCGGCTAAATGTAACCAAGTTGAGAGTCGTGTGGCCTAATTTGCAGTATTCTTTTTTCTTTCTTCAAGGTAGCCTGGACTAAACGCTGGCTTCGAGAAAAAAGTGTCAGTTTGAATGCTGTCGATCATCTTGGAAAATAGCCGGCGTGCAACGAAAGGAAGCGCACGAAAATCAAAACCTGCCACTTCGCAGCGGTGCCACTGGGTGATCCCAGATGGAAAAATGCGCTTAACTCATATTTTCCCAACGCAAGCACTAAGCCCTGTCAGAGACAGCGTCAAGATGCACCATTGTGAGGTGGCATATTCTGAATTTCTTTTGGGGCAGGTTAAAACATACAGAGGCTGCTGTGAATGTGAAAGCATGCACGCGGCGTGTTCGGCTGCGGCGATGGCGTATTGCTCTAATACAGGGACCAACGAAGCTATCCGCCGCCCGAGTGGAAGCTGATAAAGGCGACTCGACCCACGCCTAGCGCTGGCAGTTGAGCGCGCGGGGGCTACGGCAACGAAGTGGCCAGCGAAGCTGGTCTGTTCGCGCCGGCCTGGGTTCAAAACCGGAAGAAATTTTATTTCTTTCTTTCCTGATGACGTAGGCACTACCATGAGGCCACGTGGGGGTCCATATAATGTTTTGGCATTAATAAAGCTACGTAACCGGTTTTTCAAGATCTAGACTTTCCAACCGGCGTTTCTTTCCGGAAGCCACAGTGTTTAAAAAAATTATCTAGCCCCAAGTAGTTAACTAACATTGCTGCACTGAGCTGGCATGCAAAGGAAGTTGCGTGTATCACTGGCGCCTTAGCTGCCGATCGTTCTGCCGCTAAGCCTTTCTTGAAGCCTCCGCAGGAACCTTTCGCCCTGCTTTCACTTGTTGCATACTCTTGATGGCATCGTGCCATTGAAGTGTGTGATTCATGGCGCAGCAGAGAGAACGGAGTAACTAGTGATGTCCTTCGTCTCTCTCCTCCTTTCGCTGAACATGCGTCGCCTCTGCTTAAAGCAGTGTAAGCTAATCCATGCATAGAATGGATTAGCAATTTTATGCAAAGCATACTAGCCGCACAACCGAGCTCTTCCTTGCTGCGCCGCGCGCTGCCGCGTAGCTACCACTTGACCTACATCGGCGCACCACGTGATATGACGTCACAACAGCTGTGAAAGCTGGGGCTCAACTCGTGGGCTCGCTTGCGGACGCGCAGCCTCCGCCGGCGGTATGCTTCGCATCCTAGGCTTAACCATAAGCTAAGCCAGGCCATTTTTGTTTTTGCTGCTTAAACTCTTGTGGGAGCTATTGCAAATTCAGCTTCATGGCCTCCGTGTCCAGTACCTCTCGACTGGAACGGATGAAATGACGGTCTGATCGTTTAAGGGGAGACGCGGGTCTTGAACATTCTTATTATTACAGATATAGTGTGTATATGTGTTTTTTCTTGTTTTCAGGAATATAATTTTCCGTATGCCTCAATTATTTCCCATAGTGGAAAATAACTGAAGCCTAACTAAATTTTATTGGCCGTTAAGACTATCTTTTGGTTTAGATTGGCATAAGGCTGTAGCCAAAAACCTGCCATCTGGAGCTGAGCTAGGTATATTCTGGTTGTAGTACAATATCGTGTAAATAATGTTAAATCTTGTCTAATCACCATAATTGTGTAGTATAGTTGAGTGACATTGTAGTTCACAAAATCTGAAATGTTTGACTCGGCCAAATAAAAATAGCTTAGCTCCGCAGTTCAGTTCCTTCTTTCTGTCTGAACTTGAACCACAACAGAAAGCGGCCTGACCTTTTGCCATTGCCCCTTTCGCGTCCATTCGGTCCTCTTGTCAGTGGTCACCCCCCCCCCCCCCCCCCCCCCCCCCCCGCGGCTTTCAGGCGTCTGGCTGGAAACCGGACCTTACCATTGGCTGCGTATTGCATCCTGTCGGTGGAGATGTGCTAGTTTGGCGAATCTAGTTCGTTGTAACTGCCGAAAAAACAGAAGTGCAAGAAAGTAAAGACGAAAAGACATACACAGCGTCGTGTCTTTCACGATAGAAACCCACGTGGTTGGCGTACTTTCCCTTCAGATAATACAAAACACTCTAGCAGTAGTGCTGCTGGTTTCAGCAGATTCATTGTTTTGCGCGCCTTCTTGAGCTCTATCCCCGCCTCCGTGCTCTGGGCTGACGTCGTGGTTGGGTGCAGTGGGGGGTAAGTTGCGGCGCCATGTGATAGACGTCCGTCGCTTTGTTTGGCCTTGCGTCGGCAATGCTCATGGAGCGCATTCAGGGCAGGACATGTCGTCCCTTACGTCTCTGCGCTAGGGTTTAGTCATTACCTTAGCCCTTAATTAATGTGGTACCCGTTGTAGCGTCACTCCAGCGCAATTCAGTTTGGGATCAAGGAAAGGTTTCAAGATGTATCGATCCACGCTCAGCTTGCAGGCTGCAGTTTTAGGCAGCACTACTAGAACCAGCAGTTCTGGTAACGTTGGTGTTAGGGGAGAACGTTTTTGACTTGTGCTGTTTCTGCGCCTGAAAAGGAGATATAGCCGACTCTGTCTCACCTTGCAAACACGCCGCAAACGAGGTTAACTAAGGTCGCTGGCACGCATCCCGTTCGCGTGCTTGCCTGCGTGTGAGGACAAACTCAAGTTGGCCTGTATCGATGATTGCCGGGCTCTGACGACCACTTTCACTTGAAACAGAGCCAGGCTGGAAAAGGTGTCGCCATCGGTTACCAAGGAAACGGTGATCACGCAGTCGGTGTTAATGCGTCCTTTGCTGCCGGAAAGATCCGAAAATTGTATGGACTTGTCTTGAGCGTTTCTCCGATCTGACCGCTGCATCCAGCAGCGTCGAGGGTGCGGTGAAAACGAACGTGGCGTCGATTGGGACCGCCTGTGCCTCTTGTCCTTCCCATCGGCGTGGATGTTCGCGGGCATGTTTCTGTCACGGTGGGCAGCTTTTGGAGGATGCGGTTTGCAAGGGGTCCGCTATCATCATTATTTAGCCTTTAATGGCTCATACTGTCGTCCATCCGTCCGCTAACAAAAGCATGTCACACGCGTTTAACTCGGGAACTAAAAAAGATAGAAGAAAACCAATGGTTGCTTCTGATATAGGAGGAAAATATGAACCCAGAAGCCAAGTTTGATGACTGTAGAGTAATTAGATAATTATAGGCAAAAATGGCGAAATTGTGTCGAAATAGCGATATAGCCACGGGAAGTGCGTGACGTCACATCCATCGGATGTCGTCACGGCATTGTGTCCTCGGCTTTCGCCTCTCAACACGTTAGTTGCCAAAGTGTCCTCGCAGTTTTGTAAGGATAATTGTACAGGTTCTGCAGGGCCGCCTATTTCGGGCAAGGCATTTCTTGGGTCTCTTGCCAAATAAAACAAAATAGATGCGAGGCGGTTTTTTTCCCCCGAGAGAAGAGGCGCCCCCCCCCCCCCCCCTCTTTTAAGGGGGAGTCACGGGGTGTTGTGCGTTACGAGAAGACCGTTTCCCGGATACTTGTTGTATCGCTGCGTAAGAAGCGGCGTGCCGCGGGGCTGTGTAGTTCTGCCGTGTCCAGCGGCCTCCTCCTTGAGCGGCTCAGCCGGCGGCGAACGGGTCGTTATCGCGCGTTTTTCCTTCGTTTCGCTTTCCTCGTACGCTCAGCGCGCGAGAATTAACCGTTTCTCTGAGGAGACCTGAGAGGCCGTCTCTCTTTCGTGCCTCCTTGAGCGTACAGACGCCAAAATTATCGCGTGTAATCTAGCCGATGACACCGTATTCCGTCGCGTCTCGGGATCGATTCTCTCGCCCTTCTCTGAGCAGTCTCGGTGTACGGCGGTCTCGTCGTCATCCCAGCGGCACAAAATGTGTTCGCTGTGTACAGCGCGTGGCGGATTCGCCGTCACGCCAGTTTCTGATCTCGACGGAGCCTTCGGTGAGTGGTGGTGCGAGGGGGCCGGGCAGAGGAGCGCCTGCACCGTTCGATCCGTGCAGGGCGAAGTGACTTCGCGGGAGGTCTTCCTTCAGAATGCAAAGCTATGGATTGCGCCCGGTTGTCATGACAGTGGTCTGTCTCGTGCTGGGGAAAGGCTCCTCGTCTCGACGCCAAGCGCGTGCCAGTCTCAAGTCTTCGCGGTTTGTCGGGGCTTTTTTTTTTTCGTTTGTTTTTCCTCGTCGCTTCGCGCAAATATGCCCGCCCCCTTTTCTAGAGCTTGGAATTGTTTTTTTAACGGTGTAAAATGGTGCCGGCTCTTGTTCGTGCTTGGCCATTGGCCGCGCAGATTGCTCGTGGTACCACTTGGGTTGGTCTCTATTGGTCACGCCGTGGGGCAGCGGTTGGTACCTGGGAGACCAATGAGCAGCGCCGCTGCTGCCAGGCCGCTGCTCGTACCAGGAGCGGGTCCCCCCCCCCCCCCCCCCCCCACGCCGCCGGGGCCGCAGCAGCGGGCCTAACATCGATTGTGGCACTGTTGCTTATTGAGCGGCCATCCCTGGGCAACGCGGGGCGCCCTTTTTGTTTTGGCCGCCATCGCCCGGGGCAACGGCTCTCGGCCCTTTTGACGCCCGGCCGGCTGCACAACAGGTGGTCGGTCGCTGGAGCGCGAGTCGGCTGCCTCTCGTGCGTTCGTTTCTTGGGTCCCGGGCCTATGCTTCCCGAGCCCCGGGCGTTAATGTGACCCTGCGCGTGCTTGTACGCTGCCGTATTTACGTGCTGCTCGTCGCACCCTGATGGGGCCTTGGCCGGTTCTTTTTGTGTTCGTGCGCAGGAGGTCGTCGTGTGAGTCTTCGAACGGCCTGTAGCGAGTCATGGAGAGCACTGGAGATGGTGAGTGCAGACACACCCGTGGTCGCCACAAGAGCTCTAACACCTTGGAAGTGAACTGATTTTTCAGCACAAGTTTCCTTCTTGGTCTGCACACTCAGCTCAAAAGCCCATAGAGATTAGTGCAATGAAGCCCTAGTGGTGTGCATGCTGCCACTAAGAGCAGTCTGACCATTTCACTCAACCTTACATCATTCATTTTCTGGCTCTTCTCTTGGGACATGGGTGTTTAATTGTGCACGACCTTATGTTTGGCACATCATGGTCGTAGTTACTGATGCACGAATAGACCCAGTATAATTAACTGACATTGGTAATGAAATGTATTAGTCACAAGCTATTGCTGCTGCCTGCTTTAAGTGTTCTACATAGCTTTGGTGGCTTGGCAGCTGTCTTTCCTGGAATTTTCATGATATACTCATGCTCACCGTTTTAACTCATTCCTTACCGCTCCTATTCAAATAGTTCAGTTAGAACAGTGTCACAAAATGACCCATTCTGCATGATCCGGGCCACTTCTGAACAACAAGTAACTCGATCCAGGATGTTGCAAAAGAACTACTGTACTTCAGTTTCAGATATAGTCTTTGTCAGCCGTACAAGGGAGTGGTTTTAAATTTCAGGCAAAACGAGCATTACGCTCAACGTGGCGTCCTCTCCTCGTGCAGGCGCTGCTCAGCATTAGCTATATTCATACGATTCTGCAGCATTGGCACTTCGTAGATGCAAGCAACAGCTTTGTTGAAAAGGTGATGTCCATTCGCCTGATATAAGTTTCGACCGAGATGATTGCATCGCCCAGCCGGAGCTGTTGGCAGGTGCCTGTCAGTAACTTTCGCTTTCGCTGTTGCGAAGGAGGTGCGCTGCTACCCGAGCCTTTCTCAAGGTGCCAGGCATGTTCTGAGCGATTCTGTGTTGCTAAGAGTGTAGTGGAGTTCTCATGAACACAGCCCTGTGGATCGACTTGGGCACTGGCCTGCAGAGTAGTCCAAAGAGCTTTGAGCAAGCAATCAATATTTTTTAAGGCAAAAGCCTTTAATGCCTCTTACTGTCGTGGCCAAGGAATGTTAGCTAGTGTGTTCGCATTTCGGCGTCACTACTTAAAGAAAAAAGAAAAACTGTGTCGAGGCTGTGAATCGAACCAGGGCCTTTGGCATCTGAAGTGGAGGCGCTACCACTCTGCCACGAAGGCTCAGGATTTGACCGTGAATAAAGGCGCATCTAGTGAATGCATAGGTTTCATAGATAAAATGAATAAAAAATAAAAATAAGAAAAAAAAACAGATAGTGCGCCAGGAAACGCTTTCGCCTTGCAGCACGTTAGAGAGCCAAAGTGCCCCTGAATTTTTTACTGCTCAGAAAGTTTACCATAAAAAGTTTTGAAACTATGAGTGCTCATTTCTGACATAGTAACACACAAATTCATCTTGAAGGCGAAATTCTAGAGGCCCGTGTACTGTGCGATGTCAGTGCACATTAAAGAACCCCAGGTGGTCGAAATTTCCGGAGCCCTCCACTACGGCGTCTCTCATAGCCGTAGTCGCTTTGGGACGTTAAACTCCATAAATCAAACTAAATCTTATATTCTTGATTTTTTTTGTTATTTTCTGGCAGTATATCTTTTTTTGTGAGCTTCAAAATTTCAGATTTTTCTTCATAAACAATGCATACCATGTTTTCTTTGTCATTAAAGAGAGGGCTCTCTTAGCTATATTATGATGTGCTGCAATAAAGCAAAACTTTTAAATTTACCGGTGAATAAATTATTTGCACACACCACCCTGAATGATACTACCTGTTTTTTTTGCGGTAAGGAAAGAGTCGAGATGCTTTGTACGCAACTGTGTACATTGCAGCTGTAGCTTTTTCTCAGTGTGCTCTACCTAGCACTGATTTCTCCGCTTCAGGCAAATTTAGCACCCTTCCCTTCACAAATAAGATGCTTTTTTATGCCAACTAGCAAGCGCAGCAAAAAATAGTTCACAAGACAGTAAGCTTGGCGGCAACTCTTTCATCATTTTCTTGCTGAGATTTTTCCACTGCTACTATATTTCTTTTTTTTTTTTTTCAAGATATCGTGCCTCTTGGGCATCTTCGAAATTGGTCATTCCATGCCAACTGATCAAGACTTTGTGCTCGACCATCTTCGACTTGAAATCATACCTTACTGCGTTACTATGAGAACCATTATGCCAGCTTGTATAGAGTTTTTCATGAAATCATTCATCCTTTGGAATTTTGTTTTGGCTTCAATCAGTGAAAGGTGTACAAGCACAAAATATCGAATTCAGAGAAACAATACAGTTTGATTCATGAGCATAATGAGACGCTTTCTAGCAAGTTTTGGTCACAGGTGTTGAACGGAACATAATACGATTTTGAATGCTGCCCGAAGAGCCGCTCGGCATTTCCGCTTGCATCAAGTGACATCAACATGTTCTTGTGACATCAGCGTCATCAGGAAAGTTTTAGTCCTGGTTAACTGATCAGCCATGATGTCTGGTGCACTTCAGAACTGGTGCCGATCAAGGCCACAACTGCTGGTACAAAATCGTTCGTAATTAATTATTCATGCTGCGCACTGGTGTTTTGAGCTCATTTTCATGATTACTAGACATGCAGGCCTTTTTCAAGGCAAAAAAAACTGACAACTAAAAAATTTGCGTCTGTGCACCCCTTTACAAGACATAACCATAACTACTAATTTTGTCACAGGGCAGAACTGTTTATGCTATATTAAATCTTGTGTATCTGCAGTATATCCACTTCAGCCCTCCACTACGGCGTCTCTTATAGCCTTAGTCACTTTGGGACGTTAAACCCCATAAAACCAAACCAAACCACTTCAGGTGCTGTGTCCACATATGTGGATGTGACCCAAGCCTGCTAATATTTTCGTTTACAGGGTGAATTTTAACCTTCGTATTTCACACTCTTTCCATTTCGACCGTCCATATTAAGTATGCGATGCCATCTCTTGCAGTTACAGTGAAATGTGTTTGTAAATAACAAAAGATGGGCGTCACGTTTTTTTGGCGGGACGAGTAAATAGCTTTTATGTTTGCATGCTATCTTTTCAAATCTTTGTGAATGATGCAATTTACCTTCCTGAATGTTGTCAGTGGGTTAATTTAGAAACAGTGCACCAATTTTCATTGTAATAGACAATGTTCAGCGGTAGACATTCAGAGTGGCGCGTCCACAAACACGAACAGTGGTGCCTTGATACCAAAAATATAAAAGTGGCATTTTCAGCCCACTATGTGCCATTTTTTGGGCAAGTGCGGAAAGAAATGGGCTTATTGTCTACGGGTGTTGAAAACTATGCTTCTATAAGGAGAGCGTTGGAAGACTCCAGTGCTCTAGCGTTGTTGTTCATGAAAATATCCTATGGAGAAGCACCTCCAAAGAATCGCAGCCGATCGAGCTATGAAGATCCACAGATGGTCACGAAGAACCACCACTACGCTCAGCCGCTGCAGGCAAACACAGCACACTGTGATCTGTGCTTCAAGTTAGGGGGATCTGTTAGGGTCTTTGCCCTTTTACCAATATTGAAAAGGGATCTGCAGAGAATGTAGACTGCATGAATCCGAAGCAAGAAACCGTTTTTTATGCTTCTTGTTAGTGGTGATCTTAGCATTTCTTCTCTATCATTTTGAAAATTCTGCTGTGGCTTTTAGCAAGAATCATTAACAATAAAACCAGAGACTAAGAAAAATACAGTGGCAGCACTACACAAGGCAGAATGAAAAGGGGGAACCCGTGCCCTCACACCATGAGTCAGTTCTTAGCTGGCTTCTCAGCTCCAAGGCTACAAAACAGCAATCAACACGCTAGTAAAGCATAGAGGTCGTTTGATTCGGGTTTCTTACATAAATTGAGCAAACAACGGCCTTTAAAAATTTCTCCTCTTTGTAAAAACCATGTGTAAATGAGGCCACAAGCTGCTTTCTCTCTCTCTTTCTTCGGATCACTCAAGACTCCTTTGATGGAGCCAGACCTTAAGCACTACCTGTGATGGAAACAACCATTGGCCCCAACTTCTGAACACATTAATTGCACAGCAATGCCGACATAAAGGCTACACATCTGTTTTTGTCTGTTTCCGAAAGCCACAAGGAAAGACCTTTTGCAGAGCACCTTTTTGGCTTTGTGCCTTGCCTGTGGAGTGACCTGGAATTGATCTCCATGTTGGAACACAGGAACTGGGGGAATCAAGCGGGAGCCAAGTGATGACGGCCGGGCCGACAATGAGGCTCCCAACAAGCGGCCCCGGAACAGTGGTGGAGGCCGTGCTGTTGATGTCCGCTTTCTGCTCCAGAGCAGGGTAATGCTCGTTAACCGCCACTGTTGTTGCACTATCAGGTGTCCTCCTTTGTCAGTTAACCAAAGAGTGGACCTTTATTTAATAATCTCGCGTGTGCATGCCGTAGCCTAGAACTCCTCAAGTATGAGTTGCGGTAGTGGTTCCTGGGTGAGTAGTTGGGTGCACGTGTGAGCTTTTTTGGAATATGCCTTGTTCCTTAATGCTGAATGTGATAGTGCATGGTATTGTATTGTTTGTGCCTGATTATGTGTGATTTGTTAAGAGCTATGAAGCTTGGTTAGGCTGCTTAAACTCATTCATCATCGCTGCTTGTATACATCCTGTAAAAACCAGTTCTAAGCTAAGTCGGCTAGGATGTGTTTTGGTCATTGAATTAGCATCCCTGGAGTAAAGTGTTCTATTTTCTTAGTGTGAATGCTTTTGAACATGGGTGTGATGCAGGCATTACTAGTAGGTGCCCTGATGATTCTCCTGTATGACTTCTCTGCAGAATGCAGGTGCCATCATTGGCAAAGGTGGCGCCAACATTAATAGCCTGAGGAAAGAGGTGAGTGTCCTCTGCTGTGACCCATTGTTCATTTTGGTAGCTCACCTGTTGACCTGCATCTTGGCTGCCTGTGTTGCATGGCCTTTTTTGGACACTGCACTAATATGTAACCTTCACTCAAGTCTGTAGCTGAGGGTTTGTTGTGTTACTGCTCATGGCATCTCGGTGAGCACAAGACACGAGCAGAACTTCTGGTGCCTGCTACGAACTGGCTGATCAATTTTTTGAATGCCTTCGTGCATCCTTTCTGGTTGCTGCTAAGGGAATGTATTGGGTAGGATAACTAATTCTTCTGCTATCTAAATGTGGTTGCATTAAAGACACTTTTAGCTAGGCGTATGAAGTAAGCTTGCGCATGCATCGCTTATTGCGTTGCGTATGCTGTAAATAGTGTAAACACGACACTTTTAGCTGGCCGTGCCGTAGTGTCCCTCAGGGGCACACGTAAATGGTAGCGCCATCTAGTGACAAGATGCCGAAGCACATCAACGCTGTGTTGAGGAAATTTTCATCCGTAATTACTGATAACTGAGGTGGGCAGATTGGGAGCCTTTTATCGTTCCAAGAAGAAAAACTACTCAAATAGAAGAAAATGTAACAAGTGACTAAAAGCTAGACAACTGCTTCGCCAGGTGTCGTTCTTGCGAGGTAAACACAGGGCATTTTAGTTAGGCCTGAAAGCTTGAAAATCGCCAGATTATCTGAAAAACAGGTGCTAGTTATCGGTTATACCTCTACGCGTGGGCGAGAGTGTGCTAAATAAAAGTGAACCGCTACCATTTGAGCGGGCTATCACGTTGAAGAATCCAGCGATGACATGTATTTATTCCGAAGCGGGCAAGCAGGGCGCTGCCATCTTGTCAACGCATCCTGTAACGTGCCCGTATAGCGCGCACAACGACACGATGCGTGCGTGCGTATGCAAGTGGGCCAGTGGTACGGAACGTTCTACTCCTGCACACTCGCGACCCACAACGCTCCTGCGTACGTAAGCCTGTTCCATACGGCCATCTAAAAGTGTCTAGTGTCTGTCAGTGCAGCACTTTACATAGCAGACATTTAATTCCATGGCTGTGCTTCTTAAAGCTAATATTTCACAAAAGCAATCGTTTCAATTTGAAGTAACGCATCGTGAAAGTCGGAAAAGTCAGTGAAAGGGGGCTTGCCTCGGGCACATTTGTGTATTGTGCTCACTTCTGGGTTTGCATGTTTTTGTATGCTTCTGTTGCGTGCATGACATTTCTGACGGACGTCAGTAATAGGCAGTAGCATGCTTGACAAGGCTGCAGAACAACTTTCGAAGTTTGCAGTGCCTGCGCAATTTCACAGATTGACTTGTGCTATGAACAAGTTTCATTCATGAGTCTACAGCTGTAAACATTACTTACAAGAACAACTAGATAGCAGCCAGTGGTGTAGGAAAATTAGTGCACTGTGTTGTAATTTTAAGCGCTTTGAATGTCACTGTAGCGAATAACGTTGAGGTCCTTGGCTGTGTGAATTGTTCTTGCTGCATCATTGTGCAAAAGTTTAACGTGCATGCTAAAAAGCTTGTATGAGATTTAATAGAAAGATTTCATCCTTTACCTGAATACAGGTTTCAAAATTTTGATTGTGAGGCTTTTGGCAGCTCAGAATTTGGAAGCTGCTAGGAAATTAACCTAGCACCTAACAGCACGCCTTCATGTTGCAAGCCTGTCACTGGCTGTTGTGATGCATTTTTTTTCTGCACTTGTCCTCCATGCTCCACATAGTACTAGGCTGCTCGGTATAATATAATAATAACGCGCCTAATACTAGCCAAGGCATCACAAGTGTCTGCAGCTGGCGTCTTAGCACCCTGCTTGGACACTCCACTCAAGTAACATGACTAGCCTTGTCTTGTGCCATTAACCGTGGTGTGTTGTGGCTGTTGCCAGTCCTTGCCCAGAGTTGCATGCATACTTTGTGCAGGGATTTGTATACACACACTGCGAGGGATTTCAGTCACATGTATAGCTGGGCACTCCCACAGAGATGTCATCTGCCATGTTGCTTGGCCCATTGTGGAGCACCTTAAATGAACAACCCGTGTGCCACTTCCTTGTATGTGGATCTGGACTTTCCAGTTGGGTCCGTGTGTACATTGTGATAGCCTAGGCCGGTCGCTCACAAGCTTAAGGCTTGGCTAGATGACAGCTCCGTGGTGTTGGTGCCAGGTGTGTTGTGGTGGTGGTGGTGGTGAAGGCTCTCCAGGGGAAGAGAGGGAGGGTTGAGCACTCGTGTTTTAGGTGAGGAGGAGGAGAGTGAGATGTAGCGCACGCGTTGAGACCAAAGAGCAGGTGCCGAGTCCCCCGTTTCCCCTGCAACGTGTTGTGTTCTCTCCCTCCCCGTTTCTCCATGGCGGACCACCCCCTCTCGGTTGCGCCCCTCTGACCCCGCAAATCAAACACGCCGAACGTGCCCCTGTGCCGATCTGTCCTCTGTCCTCCCCTGCCCTCGGGGGGCAGTTCAAAGCAAGCATTTCCGTGCCAGACTGCCCCGGCCCAGAACGGTAGGAACTCATCCGTTTCCCTTCTTGCGTCGCTATCCCACCGCTGGCTCCTCTGTCTGTGAGAGGGAGCTGGTGACCGTGCACGCACACACAGTGCGCAGTGCCCCCTCTGAGAAGGATGAGGCTGTAGGTCAGCTGCTGAGGTTAGCAGAGCATTTGGGTTTTGCCAAAGTGCCACAGTTGTCAGTTGTGTTGAGTGCAGTGTAAGGGAAAGAGGCCACTTGCATTCTCTCCTGTGGACATGCAAATAGCTAGAGCAGTTTAGCAGTGGCTCCTGTTTGAATTAAACTAGAATTCACCTTTAATTAAGGATGGCCTTTTTCTTATCCTTTTAAGCACCTAGATATGTGTTGACTACAAAACCAGACATTTTCATTGCAGTTCACTACCTTAGTTTTAGCTAGAAATTATGCACCAGTGCTTGCCATTTTTTGTATAATTGTTAGGGAAGGGGTGATAAAGACTAACCACTTAAACTGCATTGGGTGTTTTTGTTATCCTTTTTATCCTTTTTCCATGTTCCCCGAGCTACTAACAAAACAGGGCAGAGAATGGGGACTCGCTCCTGTAGCGTATTGGGACTTTATAAGGTTGCATTAATCAACAATAATGTGCTTTTGCATTTTGTTATTTTCAAACGTATTTTTTGTGCAACAATACACGTGCATATGCGAGAAAGTTCTAACATGATAGCGTTCATTGTCAAGCTTCAGGAGAACTTTTACTGAGTCATGAAGCTTAAATGTGTACATCAATAGCTTGACCAATTATCTCATTGGCTGTTGATTGATCCAGAATAAATTGTTCTGCAGTGTAATTTACGGTAGGAATAGCTAGGCCAATAAGCTTAACAATGCAGGCCCCAACTGTGCACACTATATACTGAAGTGTGAATGTCGTATAAAGAAGTTCTCTGTAGAAGTTTACTCCCAGCCGGAAACATTGCAAGCTTAAAGGTGCACTAAAGATCATTGTGGAAAACTGTTTTCGCTTTCATTTTGTTTTTTGGGTTTCCATGATTAGTTTGTCGCAGACAACGTAGCCACAAAGTAAGCTCACGGAAATAAAAATTCGTGGAGCCACTTAAGACAACTTATGTTCAGTAATGCAGAAGCATTTGTGTTTGCATTATGGCGCCATCTGGTGGGCCAGCGTCGTGAATTGCGAGGGGGGGTTTTCAGTGGGTGCCACTTGATGGCGCTATGACACACCAAGCAAGAAGTAAATTTACCAGAAACATACTATTTTTTTAATCTGTAAATTGCAGCAGCGTCTGTAATTTATATGCTCATAGTTACTCATATGCGCTTCTAAGTCAACTCTGCATTCACTAGACGCACCTTTATTCAGCTGCAAACGTCGAACCGACATGGCACAGTGGAATCATCCCCATCTCGCATGCCACAAGCTAGGGTTCAATCCCCGCCTTGACCCAAATTTTATTTTTCTTCATTGGCAGTTTGTGCTTATTTTAATTATGGATTAGCTTGTTGAATGGCTATGGATTGGATTGTGGATTGGCAAAAGCGTGACACATCCTCTCCATGCCACTCATGAGCCATGAAAGGCTTTCGCCTTAAAAATGCCCGAAGTGTGCACTTCTGCCGGAGCAACCGGTGGGGCACATCACCCTGCGGCAGCAGTCTTGTGAAAGCAAAGAGTCCTCGGGTGTTTTTATTTCCATGGGCCTAATTTGCGGCTAAGTTGTCTGCAACTTAAACTGTTTATTCATGGAAACCCAAAAAACAAAATAAAACCGAGCACGGAGTTTTCGAGAACTCTCTCTAGAGCACCTTCAGTGTTGTTTCTAGAATAGGGTGTCATTGTTGCCTCGATACAGGAGATCGGGTTGAGTAGGAAACAGCACTGTCTCGTCAGAAAACTCGTCTGTGATATTGCATGGAAAGTTTTTTAAAAAAACCTTAGCAGAAATTTGACAAAAGGCATTCTCCTTTGGAGTGAACTGTTGATTGCTTTAAAGACTAGAGCAAGCGGCCCGGTGGCGTTTCTTGGCGTTCTTTGTGCTGTTTTTTTTTCTTTGCCTCTGTGCCCTCGTCCTTGCATCCCTTTGTGTGTCTTGTGCCCTCTTCCTCTGGGTGCGGCCCCTCCCGACCCCAGGATCCTCTCCATCGTGGCTGACCTGGACACACTCGGAGATATCCTGCTCAACATCATTCCCAAGTTGGACGATGTGAGTGCCTCTGACTACTCCATACCTTGGTGGCCAAATACTGGGACGGTAGATCTTGTCAGATGAATGTTGTACCTGAAGAGACGTATCAGAGGAGCCTCTGTCGAAAACCTGCATTCATGTTCCTTGCAGTTTGCTCAGCACACTGGCCAGAATGGAGGCTCAGAGAGCGAAATGCGCCTGCTCATGCACCAGAGCCATGCCGGCTGCATTATTGGACGTGCCGGCTGCCGCATCAAGGAGCTCCGCGAGGTTTGTACTCTCTCAACGGGCTGAACAAATGGAGGGGCATGGGCGTTCTGCGTTGACTGGGTGATCAAACCGCCTGGCTTACTTGACGTCAGTGTCGTCTTAAGTGTTTGCCTAGTTTAATCCGGCAAAATAGAGTTCAAGGGGTGGCTGGGTTCTTGTGTATCAAGAAAGTGTAGATGTGAAGCACTTTCATTGGCCTTTGGTTTACTAATGCGAACAAGAGATACAACAGCTTTGCCGTATAAACGCGTGTAAGGGCCGCACTTTTTTTCCCGGATTCGAGGACCAATTTTTGGGGTGCAGCCCATAGACACGATGTGTGAAAAAAAAAAAAGAATAAGTAAAAACACCAATCGGGTAATGAGCTACCTTTATGCTATGTTTATATGTATTCTGCAAAACTGCTTTTAGGAGATAATACAGTCGTTGACATGTCTTGCATATTTAGCTTTTTAAGAGAAGCGGGATTTCTCGAGAAACTCAATTCTGACCAGCTGCTTCGCTGGCTTTCTTTTTTTTTTTGGTAGACCTTAGCCACTTTCTCATTCCTGAGAAGAGCCGCCGCGGTGGCTCAGTGGTTATGGTGCTCGGCTGCTGACCCGAAAGACGCAGATTCGAATCCGGCCGCGGCGGTTGAATTTCTTTGGAGGAGAAATTCTAGAGACCCGTGTACTGTGCGATGTCAGTGCATGTTAAAGAACCCCAGGTGGTCGAAATTTCCGGAGCCCTCCACTACGGCGTCTCTCATAGCCTTGGTCGCTTTTAGACGTTAAACCCCATAAACCAAACGAAACCTCATTAGTGAGAAGAAGGCTGAGGTCCTTGCCTAGCCAAGGACAGCTGCTCAGGTTACCCAACCCTCTTTAAAGATTTTGCTAGTAGCCATATCTAAAATTTCTTTTCTATGTGATCATTAGGTAGTAGTACTAACATTTTAGGCCCTCTACCTCCCGATGATTTTTAAGATTTCTATAAAATTCAGCAAAAAAACTTTTCCTATATACCTTGTGCTTGGCGCATAGTACTTATGTGCCATAAAACAGAACACACTGAATCTGTCTGATTGCCTCCGTTTAAATCGGAGTTGATGCCTTTCATGGCGGCATAGGGGTCAGTTGGTTGTGACAGCGATGCTCTCTCGCATCTATATTTTGCCTGGAGCCATGATACGGAATGTTTTAGTGGTTGATGCACCCCACAGCCTTGAAGTGTTGCGTTGGTTAACTGGTTAGAGTACAAAGCCACAGTCAGCATATCTGTAGTGTGTGGAAATTTGTGCTTTGTTTCCTCAGATTTATGCATGTTGCTGTGGTGTGGACATTGCCAGTTACGTTAGCACTGATGCTTGTGGCGGAATCTGCCATTTTCAGAAGATGTGGTGCCCTCTGGGGAGTGCTCAAAAAATGGTTGAAAACAAACATACATGGGTGATGCAGGTGCAATCCAGCTCTGTGAGGTGCAAACTGTGCCTGCGAGGTGGCAAGCTTGACAGCTGCTGTCACTTGTCACCTTTTGCTAATATATGAATCATGGCTACTCATTGGAAGGTGGCATTTCTTTGAAAGAGTGAAGGCACATGCACAGATCAGGATGTGGACAACCATTCTCCGGAGGTTATCAGAGAACCAAATCCTTTTATTTTCTCCATCTGCTGCATTCTTAACATTTTACAGTAGAATCTTAACAATATGATTCACGGGGCCACAAAAAAATGTTCATATCATCCGAAATTTATATAATCCGAAACAAAGTAAACCCACATGCAAAGGCATTGGAAATGCATTCATTCAGTTCTGTTAATGGTGGATTTATGGCCGTGTATCACTGCTCGCTGCTCGGTTGCACATACCACACGATGGTGACTACGCGTCAGCCATGTACGGGCAGTGCTTGGTGCTTCAGGGTGCAGTGATCACTCCTGTGTCCATATCACCCTTAGTGCCATTGGAGATTGTTACGGATCATCTGAAATTTTGTGCACCCCGGCCAGGGAGCTTTACCAATTCGTATCCACCACGACTGCATTATTGTGATTCTAGATTGTTTATGTTGTGTCGTAATGCTGTGTTGGTGCAGTCCACAGGTGCCAACATCAAAGTTCATGGCAGCTGCTGCCCAGGATCCACCGAGCGCATAGTCAAGGTCACTGGCTCACCTGCTGTCGTGGTGGACTGCATCAAGCAGATTTGTGACATCATTGGAGTGGTGAGTGAGCATTCTTGGCACGAGTTATATGCTGTTTACCGTATAAACGCGTGTAAGGGCCACACTTTTTTTTCCGAGATTCGGGGGCCAATTTTCGGGGTGCGGCCCATACACGCGACGTACGAAAAAAAAAATTTTTTTAAGCAAAAACACACCAATCAGGGAATGAGCGGCATTATTTATTCTACGTTCAGTCGTCACTCGCAGAGTATTTCGACTCTGAGCTGGTGCTGTGCTCTGGTGCACGCCATCCCAAAGAAGCCGCGCAGCATGTCCGCTGTCAACGTGTATCCATTGTTCCGAAATTCCATCACGTAGCAGAGCATCTTCTCTTACAGTTCGGGGAAACTCGCACGGCTCGCCTCGGAAAGTGCGCTTTTTGAAGCTTGTTTTTCTCAATGCACCCTTTTGATAGCACGATCATCGGATGCACTTCTCGGCCACGTCGAATTCCCTGTCCGCCGCACGCTTGCCGCGTTCGAGAGCTAACTCCCAGCCATGTAGCTGATAACGTGCTTGCCCATCGTGCTAAAACTACATTACTTGGCGGCAGCACGCGAAAGCCACATGTACGGAGAACGCGCTAACACGCCATAAAAGGCTGGAGCTGGCGATACTGATGCTGATGTAGATAGCAAAAAGATGTGGAGAAAAAAAATTGACGATGATGATGATGGCTGCGGCCTCGCGCGCCATCCATGGACGGTTTTTGGAAGCTCTTGTGCGCGTGCTTGGCCTCTACGATCAAGCGCACCGCGATCGAGCGCGCCGTTATTCGCAGCCGGAGCCGATCGCGGAAGCCATGGCACGTGCATTTAGAAGGCTATACCCGCCTTGGTCATGGAAAGTTCGGGTGCGGCCCTTACACGGATTTTTTTTATAAACATTTCCTTAGGGAAAACGGGGTGCGGCCTATACACGGGTGCGGCCCTTACACGCGTTTGTACGGTAATCAGGCAGTTTGCATTTCTGTGCGGAATCAGTTTCATTTCAGTCGCAGAAACCATAAGCTGTCTGCAGAGAAAAAAAGAGGCAGGAATGTTTGCCTCTCTTTCAGAAATTTGTTTTACTACTTTACAGATATTCGAAGGCACTTTTTTTGTCATGTTGTTATTCAGTTTGTATTAACCAGTTGCAACATTTACATTTACAAGGAAATGGTAGCTTGTTAGGGGGCAACTCAAAATCGATTGAGAAGTAAGATTTGCATTTTGGCACAAGGCGTGTATGATAGCTCTCCGGGAGAAGCCCTTGTCGTACAGTGGGCTTGGGTCTGCTGACGATGGTGTGTCAAGCACGGGTAACGGTAAGAAGTCTTTCGCTTAGCCCAACTAAGCCTTTTGACGCATGTGTACACTTCTTCTTGGGACTCAAAGAGTAACCTCGGGGAATAAAGCGACTTGACTTGTGCGGCTGCCAGCACGTGGCACAGTTTTAAAAGTCATCGCTTTACACTTGTAGCTCCTGCTCCCCTGGCAGCTGTGGAGGGGGTGTGCTTTGGGTGCCATTGGTGGTGTGGCTTGGAAACTTGGTGCAGAAGTTGGCCATCCTGCGCATTTCTTTGCCTCTGACCAAGGTTGGATGACAATTTTGTCTGCAGGCACCCATCAAAGGCCTGAACAAGCCTTATGACCCGCACAACTTTGACCCAGAGTTTGCCCAGGAGTATGGCGGCTTTGCCGAAGGTGCCGCAGGTGGTGGTTCGGGTAGCAGTGGGTCACTTGCCGGGATGGCTATGGGACAGATCCGTGGGTAAGAGCATTTTCTTCTTTGGTGGGATGACAGTTCTTGCACTTTGTTTAGGCTTGCAAATGCACCATCGGAAAATTTGTCGGGCATTACCTTAACAGAGAAGAGTGGGGCCCTTCCCATACAGGGCAGGGTGGTTTCAAAAAAAAATATTTTTTTCCTTTTGTTCCACACCCTCCTTTCTCCAACAATGCCTCTGCCACTACCAGAAGGAGTGGTGGCAGCAATGTGGCCTTCTGGCGAGATGAGCCTTTGGATGCCTTTACCCGGGGTCGAGCACCCAAACGTGGACCTTGGGGAGAGGCCCATGTTCCGCCTCATCCGTTTGCGGACGAACCGGCTCCGCGCCCCTGGCACTCACCGCCGCTTAGCGCTGGTGGCATGCACAGGTATGCTGTTACGCCCTCCCTTTCGCAGAGGACAGGCACAGCCAAACTGCACTAGCCGCCCTGGCTCGACCCTTCTCCTGCTTGCAACGCCTGGGATGGATGCATGGCAGTGGAATGCTTGGTCTTGAAAACCACACCTACATTAAGCAACGGGGGGGGGGATGAGTTTGGCCATTTGCAGTTCTGGTGTCCCCGATGCTCCTGTTCAAAGAAGCTTCCTACATTTCTTGCTTAAATGGCAAGGCATTATACAGCCATGTGTGCTTATTCTCATCAAGTAGTATCGTGGTCAAAAGTAATATGCTAGTCTCGATGCCAGAAGTGCTTCGTCTGGCGGCACCCGCGCGCATTGCGGCATGGTTCGGCACGGGTCTCCTACTTTTTTAGAGACTGGGTGTACTTGAGGGCAGTCGGTTGAAAAGGAATCGGTGGTGGGATGTACAGGCGCAGTGCATCTACCATGTGTTGTTCTGTATTTATCTGTGCGGGTTGTAAAAAGTTCTCCTTGTGCCTTAATCGCAGACCACAAGGTAGCTTATGATAGTCTGTGCTTTTTTATAAGTAATTTAACATCCGAACTTGCCTGGACTGTCCAGAATCAGCGAATAACTGCAGTTGTCTGCGCGCAGAACAGCAGATTTGACAGGCTGCGTCATCTGGGGTACTGTGGGACCTTGGGGACATTGGTTGCCTCGCAGTTAGCCAGATAGCGCAGCCTATCAGATTGGTTATTCCGCTAGCCTCGACAAAAATTCTGCATGCAGACTGCAGTTATTTGCTGATTCCGGACAATCCGGGCAAGTTCCAATGTTAAATTACTGGTCAAAAAACACACTATCATAGGCTGCCCTGTGGTCAGTGCTTGAGCCCAAATAGGCCAGTAGTTTGCGCAGGAGAACATTTTACAACCTGGACACATAAATACGGAACACCCTGTATGAATGAGCAAAGTGCATGAAGCACTTCTTTAAGAATTATTTTCTTCATAACCCACCACTGCCATTCATGTACAGTAGTCGACTGATATTTCGGACTCCAATAATTCGGACTAGCGCGATATTTCGGACTTCGCTGAGGAACCGTCGCGCACCTCATAGGAACGTGTACATTTTCACAACCGATATTTCGGACTTTGCGGAGTCTAAATGTTCGAATTTTCAGACTAAAATAGACGCCAACAATATTGCAGTGACCGTTTTTGAACCGAAAATTTGTTATTTCGGCCTAATGTAGACGCGAACGGGCATCGCTGTCACTACCAAACCGTTTGCCGCCACCGCGAAAGGTGCCATCTTGGATTTAAACGGAATCGGCTCGGCGGGCGCAGTCGGACTGGCTTGGATAGGTTTGGCTATTTGTTCTCTATCGTCGAGATACGAGATGCTCTCCATTGCCATCGAGATGGCCTACAAAGGCCACGCGATTGCATTGAAAACGGTACAGCGGGACAGCAAACGCGGTAGACGGGGGCGAGGGTGGGAGTGCAATCGGAGGCGCTCGCTCCCGCTCGCATTTTCCCGCAGGTTACCCATGGGTTACCTCTCGGTCTTTGCGAACGTTATTGTCCCATGCAAACCGACTGTTCTTGCTTCGCGCAGCGAGTGCATTCATTCGCAGCATGACCGCGGCCGCGTCACACTATCTGGTATCATGATGTGATAGGATGCGGGCATGAAGAAAGCACGGCTATGACTCAGATAGAGTGTAATGTTATCGCTTGTAGGCGGAACATGGGAAGCGGCGATTTTCGCGATTTTGAAAGCCGGTTTACGCAAAAAAAATTTTTTTTTTAAGTGGGGTGCGTTGTCCAAGCCGCGACGGACGCTGTACCGTTATCAATGCGATCGCGCGCCCTTTGCGCCGCACTATCTTGGTTTTGGTTTATTGGGGTTTTACGTCCCAAAGCAACTAAGGCTATGAGGGACACCGTAGTGGTAGTGAAGGGCTCCGGAAATTTGCGCCCCACTATCTGGTATCATGATGAGATAGGCTGCGGACATGAAGAAAGCACGGTTATGACTCAGATATAGTCTAATATTATCGCTTGTAGGCGGAACATGGGGAGCGGCAATTTTCGCGATTTTGAAAGCCGGTTTTACGCTGAAAAGTTTTTTTTTTTTTAAGTTCACAGATTTTTCGGACTGTTCGATTATTCGGACCATTTTTCGGGTCCCACCGAGTCCGAAAAATCGGTCGGCGACTGTATGTCTGAGAACCACTGCTTTGAAGCAGAAACAACCATTGGGTTTATAATTCAAAGCAGTGGTCCCTACTAAAATGTAAATTACATTTGCGATTGGGAACCACTGCTTGAAGTACAGTAAAACCTTGTTACAAGAGACACTCAAGGGACCCAAGAAAGATGTCTCTTATGACCAAGGTCTCTTGTAACCAAAATTCTAAAAACACTGAGGAGTTGGACTAGATAAGTTTACCGCACATCAGCATATGCGTGCGTTTAAACACATTCACTCACATTAACAGGAAATTGTTCAGGTTGGCTTAAAGAAGTCCTTCATAGTAGTTTGTCTTTTTGTGAGTGCAGTGTATTAGCTTCCTTCCCAACTTCTGGAGGTAAAGCACTTCACTTTGCAGGCCTTCCTGTTGCTCGCAATACCTTGTCGGCTATTAGATGCTCGTCGGCTTCAAATGCTGACAGTTTTTCCCCTGCAGTGTCCTCGACATCATCCTCCTCCTCCTCTGGTTCACCCTCTATGGCACACATGCCATTTACTTGCGCAAGGATTACATGGTCTGTAAGCTCTTCAGAGCACACGAGGTCCACATCTGCAGATACGAACTCCTCAAAAGATTCTGGTACCTCTGCACTCTTGGATGCCCGTCCAAACTTTTTCCTTGGGATCCATGTAAAGCCCCTCTTCCATCATGTCATCATATTTAAAGCCTGCTTTTCTGAAACAGTTTCGCACAGCTTCGCTTCTCAGGCCATTCGAGACGGTTGAATATGCCTAACATGTCAATTACTGTTGCACGGTCTTGCTGCATGTCGAACAACAGACGTTGGACCAACCTTGTTCTGTACTGCAACTTGACAAAGTGCACAATCCCTCGGGTCTATTGGTTGAAGGTGGGATGTAGAGTTTGAGGAAAAACAAATAATAACTTTAGTAGCTTTGAGCACGGGGACTTTAGTGTGGCAAGAAGCATAGTCCACAAAGAGGAGCACATCACGATTCTGAGCTTTCATCATCTGATCAAATTTTAGCAGCCAGGAGTTCAAATGCTGGATGTCATCCGTGCATTCTGGTTTGCTTCGTACGTGACGGGAATGTGATGCCAGTGTCCAGGGGTGGAAGTGCTGCGCCAATTGCGCCATGCTGTGCCAATTTGATCTCCTGCGCCAAGCTGCGCTCAAACGGCAATTTACGCCCATTGCAAGTATACAGAGCCAAATTTAGCGCAGTGTTATTGTCGGCTGGGCAACACTGGGCGCTCGCAACTTTGAAGAAGTGGATATTTTGTGCTCTGCTTGTAATACGGAAACGGAGACCATAGGGCACTTGGTTTTGAGGTTCGCAGAACTCCGCCCAGCCCTCCCAGAGGGGGCAGCAACAGCCATAGAGATAGCGCTGGGATTTACTGGGGAGGACGGGCGAGTGGATGGGAAATGCGTGACATTGACGAAGGGGAGGTTGGAGGATTGGTGGCGGAAATCAAGGGAGGGGTGAATGTGGAGGGGAAAAGGATAGCCAGACTAGACATTGTAAGAGCGAAAGGAAAAGAAAAATAAATTAACAGTGGGGGAAGTATAGGCTAGGTGGCGAAAGCTAGGTACAAAGGGTACAGCCATTATCATCCATCCATCCAACGGACGCAACCGCATTCGCATCGGCAGTTGTGTTCGCTCGTGGCATAGAGTTAATAACCAAGCTTGTGGTGGTCGGGGCGCGGCTGTCACGAAAGGCTTGTACAAGCATAAGTAAAAGTGCTGTTAACTATTATCTGGTAATATAACTTGAGCACCGACCGGTATTGTGAACTTACCTCACATAGCAAGCTGTAATTATTGTGTGGACGAGATACCAGGTTCACTCGCGTAATTTTTTTCAGTAATTTAGGGTTCCAAAAAGAGATGCGCAGGTTTCGCGAAACACGTCCTAAAAAAACTTCATAAAGGTCACAACGCCCATATATTTCCTTCATTGTTTCACATACCGCGACCCCCCACTTGCACCCGTCGCTGTCGACGGAAGCCCCGCATAGACAAACATACGTAAGTATGTTTCTCTATGAGCCCCGTCCCCGCGGGATGGTGTGACACCGCGTGCTCAGCTCTAAGCAATAAACACGCAACGATACAATCGCGGAGCCAGCAGTCAGGAGCCAGTGGAGGTAAACGGCGCTGAAACGGCGTCCTTAGGATGGGCCCGGCTGACTAGCGGCAAACCGAACCGCCAGCGGTTCGGTTTTTTAGGATTTCGGACACCTTGTCCTGGAAAGCAACTGCCAGCGCGAGTGGGCCGGGCAAACGGCGCGCGAATATAATTTTCTTTATCGGAGCTAATTTAACAAACAAATTACAAACTTGTTACACGTGGAGCTGCCAGGGAATGGGCACCGGGCTTACTACCCGTCGTGCTCGCACCTCGCACCCAGTTGACATTGCTTTGGCCTGGCCTGGACAGTTAATCTTCACAGCGGCGTGGCCGGCGTCCCCTCGCTACTCGCACCTTTCACAGCCGTACACAGCAACGCATTCGCGCCGATCTTCCACAGCATGCCTTGCGTGCATGCTGGTGCATTTTTTTATATATATATGCTTGGGTAATAAATTCTGGGTGCGCATTTACACGAGGGTGCAAATTATGCGAGTAAATAGGGTAAGTTAGCTCCCTCCTTGTTGGTTTGGCTGTGGCAATTTTCCAAACTTTAAAATCCATCGGTTGGCGGGCGTTGATTCTTTTTTTTTCCCCGGTCCTGACATAGTATATTCGAGATTCAGCTGCACTCTTTTGACGGTTTTGACGAACTGTCCCCATTATGTTGTTGCTTTCTTTTTTTTCTGAACTGAAATTAGTAACCGCTAATGTACTGCAACTAATGTTTGTAGTAGCTACCACATGTCTATTTTTTTATGAACTCTAGCAAATATATTTAGAACAATTGCAGTCCTTTTAATTAATTCTCGCCTGTGGGATCCGTGATCAGTATGCAGTTTTTGGATTAGTTGCAAATAAAATTGCTCTCAGTCACATTTAAATGCCGCCAGTCTGCTCCAAAAGTGCTGCGAAATAACCTGCAAATTGCACCTAACCTGCTCCAAAATGGGACTTTTGCTGCTCCAAAGCTGCGCCGAAATAAGACTTTTGCTGCTCCACAGCTGCTCCAAAATAAGATGTTTGCTGCTCCCGTGCCTGCTCCAAAAGGCTGGAGCCTGCTTCCACCCCTGCAGTGTCTGAAACAACGGGGTCGTTTCGACTTCCCAATCACAAGGAGACACTCCTTCTCAGTTTCTGACATATTGCTGCAATAAAGGATGCTGATGTGCTCCTTCGACCGCTTCCTGCCATTGCATGCATGGCGCTTGAACGGCAGTGTCTTTCCTGGCCTTATTTTGTGGAACAAACCGCCCTCGTCCACGTTGAATACATCGTCGTGACTGTAACTGTGAAGTAACTGAGGAAGTTCACGATCTCTCCATGAGGACACGCAATCTGTGATAGCAATTTCGATGCAGCAAGACAGTAATTGCAACTATGCAATGCGTGACATCCAGCTGCGGAGCGGAACGGAATCGAGGCAAGGGAATGAAAAGTGCAGCACATACGAGGTTGTACAATGTCGGCCACATTACGTGAGCGTATCTGGGTTGTCTCTCTTCTTTTCTGGGGTCCTAGTAAAGTTGCCCTTAGTAATCAAGTGTCTCTTGTAACAGTGTCCCTTGTATGCGATGTTGTTAACATGGCGAACATAGGAAAACCAACCAAACCACTTGCAAATGTCTCTTATAACCAAGTGTCTCTTGTAACCATGTCTCTTGTAACGGGATTTTACTGTATAAACCCAGTGCTTGCGCCAGGTCCGCTTCCTGGGCTGCATGGCAAAAGAGCTTGCACGTGTTTGCTTTTGTCAAGTTACAAAAAGCACTGGTAAGAGTTTGTGCAGTATTGCATCTTACGGCTTCCTTCCGCCCTCTCAAAGAAAGATTGAGGCAGCTGGAATAGTGGAGCGCAGCTGCAGGCATGCACTGTGTGGCTTAGAGAGCATGCAGCCTTTACCTGCATACAGGATTGCACATGGCAAACTCACAGTGCTGGGGGCTCCTGAACACACATTTGCTAGCACGTGTCCCTGAAAAGCAAAAGTGAGCGTTCTTTGAGCTGTGCATGTGCTGCTGGGAGTGGTGTCACAGCATGTCTCTGTCTGCACAACTGCTACTACTGCAAGCGGGTCTTCTTCTGTGCTGTTCCGACTGTTGCCCCCCCCGTTTTTTTTTTTTTTTTTTAAGTTGCTGTCATTGTTTTGCCAACTTGGAGATCTTCTCTGGGTAGGCATAGAAAAATGGGCCTTTGAAGAATTTTTTGTGTGCCAAGGATTGAGCTGTATGCTTGCATGCCCCATTGCCAAAGGATACAATTTGATGTATGCTTTTATGCTTTCAGGGACCTGCCGCGCCCGTACCGGGGAGGAGGCATGGCACGAGGCAACTATGGCAGGGGAAGCTACAACGGTAAGCTGCAAAACATAACAGGGAGCACATGATTAAATAATATGCTCATACTCATGATTGATTAATGTGCTCTCTAGGTTTTAGCGCATGGAAATTGTTTATGCGACCTCCATTGAAATGACCAGTCACCAGTTGGCAGCCTAGTCTTCTGATCACTGTTATCGGCCGGGAGGCCTGCCTATGGGAAGGCATACTGTTCACGTCTGTGAAGAAGGGGAGGGGGTTGGGGCAACATATTTGCAGTCAGCTTGAATGTGAAGGATGCGGGGAGTCCCTTACAATTCTGGAGGAGCAGTTCTGCTTTGATGCTAATGACACTATGCATGATATAAAGCATTGATCGAAAAGTGGAAAGTCATTGCCACACTGTTCTCATCTCAAAATCAGGCACCCATTGCCCAGTCTTGCAGCAAAATAAATTTGCTGCAATGATCATTCGATAATTCTAACATTTTTTCCGGTCCCTTGAAGTTCAAATAGATAAGCTGTCCCTGTAGCACTGTCTTAAAGCATGTTAATGGTGTCATGGAGGAAATACTGCACTCCAGTGTCACAACTATTGAACCTATGTTGACATAGCCGAGAATACTGTTCAGATTGACTCTGCTGTCGGGGAGTGTACGTTTACTCTGATTGAGGTTACTTTCACATTTTTGTGCCCACCTATGCCGCACATCTCCCAGAGGCAGATGCAAAGGCAGTACCATCAAAGTAGCCCATAATAAGCAAGACTACAGTGGAAGATTGGCTCAAGGAAGCCAAAAATTCATCTCTTAAGTTATGAACTTTGAGACCTTAGTGAAAAAGCTTTCTTTAGGGTCATATCTTTTTGCTCCTGGCAAATAAGCTGTCTGCTTCACATGGCAGTGGGGTTAATTCCTTCCCCCATTTTAAATTTTGAGCATTCTTCAAGCTTGCTTCTTGGTAGAGGCATTATTAAAAGACTTCTTACAGAAACCTTTATTTCGGTGGTACTGTGAAAGTGGATGCTGTAGAGCCTATCCTGCCTCCGACAACAAAGAAACTTGTATTGACCAACTGTGGCTGTGTGTTTCAGGGCCGCTGAGCTTTTGGCACTCGTTCGCTAACTTTCTTTTTTTTTCTTCTGGAGTTCAAAATTTTGTTAATGCTAACTTTTTCTGCATTTTGTGTTATTTTCGCAGGGAGATAAAGGCTGCCAGTAGCAGGAACTGGGCGAATGGGGGCTGGTGTTGTTGGTATGCTAAGGTGAGAAGTGCGGCCAAACTGACGTAGATATGTCATTCACGTGGCTCTTTTCGTGGTGTGCTCATGTTGTGGCATTTGCCATACCATAATCTGTTGCATGAAAGAGGCATGCCCAGGTTTCTGTCATCGCAACAGCTCTGGCTACATCCTCTTCTCTGGCGCCTCCTGTCTGGAAGACTAGTGATTTTGTTGTTCTGTCATGTGGGAAACAAGAAATCACTATCTTCGGACGGTGGGCAGCCCCAGCAACAGGCCTCTCTGATGGTAATGCTGTGCAGCTGGCATGTTCATTGTGGGTGATATGCAGTCACTCTGCATGCAAACATTGCTTGCCTGCTTTAGAAGGGACCTTGCACCTCATGTGAAGGCTGCCTACTTTGATGAATTATCTGTACACGTTAGACATTTGATTTTAGCCAAAAGAGGTTAGTATCCATGATGCAGTAGCTGACCGATATTTTGGGCTCCAGTGATCCTCCATACTTGCACGGTATTGCGGACTTCGCCAAAGAACTTCGTGCACCTTATTGGAATGTTTACATTTTCATGGCTGATATTTCGGGATCTGTGTAGTTTGATCTTTCGCCTAGAATAGACTCTAGTGGACATTGCTGCCACAGCCAGCCGATTCTCTTCCATTGTGAAAGGCAGCTTGGTTTTAGACGGAGTCAATGGAACGTGCTAGCTTGGATTGGCTTGGCTGCTTGTTCTTCATCGTTGCCACTGTCACACACTGGGTTGCGATCGAGATGGCCTACGAAAGATTGCGTTGAAAACTGGATAGCTGCAGCATTCACCCGCGGTGGAGGGGGTCATGCATGTGGAGGCACTCACTTCCTCTCGCATCTTTCCGTGGGTTGCCTCTTTGTCTTTGCGAATGTCATCGTCCATGGAAACTGACTGTTCTTGCTTCGCGCGGCGCATGCAGTCCTTCTCTGCGTGACCTGCGGTTGTGTCGTGGTGCCGACATGGTGAAAGCATATGTGGCTCAGATACAGTCTAATGTTATCGCTCAGAGGCGTAACATGGAGAGCATCGAAGTTCGCAACTTTTAAACCCGGTTTTAAGAGAAAGATTTTCTTGAAGTTCACGGATTTTTCGGACTGTTCGATTATTCAAACCATTTTCTGGGTCCTGCCTAGTCCGAAATATTGGTCAGCGACTGTATGCACACTATAACTAGCTAGAAGTTAAAAATGGGTGCGGTGGGACAGTAGTACCGTTGAAATAAGAAGTGCGGTGCGTTTTGAGGTTTCCTCAAAAAAGGAAAAAACTGGTACCTGCTGTTGCGTAGATATTTCAGCGCCATTCTCACAAAGTGACATCAGACCCATCGACGACAGCGAAGAGCTCACTCAATTCACCTTCACTGTTTACGAGCATGTTGCGTTGTCTTCTGAAAACCGTCTGCACATGCACAACCTCCTCCTTGGCAGCTGGTGCCATGGTTCCTTGCACCGCAGCTGCACCCAAGTTACGGTGCAGAGGGCGCTGTGATCTTTGGTGAGCTCACCATGAACGGTGCAGTGAACCACAGCTGAATCGACTGCAGCTAATATTTCACCGGGGAAAAAAAAAAAAAAACAATTATTCATCCATCAATAATAGTAAAAGCCGAACACAGCTTTCTGAAATAAGCACCAAAAAAATTGGCCAAATTTTCAAAAGTGAAAACCGAATACAGTGAAAGCTCGTTAATTCAAAACTCGATAATTCGAATTTTCGGATAATTCGAACTACACTACTTGGTCCGGCCAAGCTCCATAGAGATCTGTGTATAAAAAAGCCCGTTAATTCGAAAGCGAGTCGGTTCCGTTACGGATAATTCGAACTACGCGCCACCGCGTCTGGGCGGCTTGGCACACAGCATGTGGCCAAAAAAAAAAAAAGCACCTCCTCCGCATAGTTAGCTGCGTACGTCCTAAACGGGCACAGAAAATGGAACTAGATAAAACCTTGGAAAAGTGGGTAAAGCTTAAATGGCACCATCACCGGCGCGGTGGCCGGCGGCACCGGAGGGTAGGGTTTGGCGACCGCACTGGCGGCTGCCTACCCTCTTTTCCGCACAACCTCCGGAACTCGCATCTAAATACTCGTTAATTCGAGCCCTGTTAATTCGAAAATACGGATAAGCACTGTCAGCGCGGTCCTAGCCAACGCCCATGAAGGCTATGACTTGGGACCGGCGCTACAAATTACGAGCGAAAAACTTTTTTTTTCTTTGCGAGTGTCGTCCATGCTTCCACCCATCGGTCGGACGCGACGGAAGCACGCGCTCAGCCGCGAACAAGACGCCCGCTTTTGAACTAGGCTTGCGCAACCGAACAAGCGCTGGCACTTTGCCAAAGTTCGCTTCCCCCTTGCTGGAGCTACCCCCCCCCCCCCCCCCCCCCCCCCCGTCCTAAGAATCTGAAAAAAAAAAAAAAAAGCGTCAGTCGTTAACGCTTCCCTCCGTTTGGCACCGTCACGGCCCACAACGCATTTCTTGGCGGCCAAGATGCTGCGCAGCGATAACATCACTTATCGCTGCGCAGAATCTTGGCGCGCCGCCAAAAGCGTTGTGGGCCGTGACGGTGCCAAACGGAGGGAAGCGTTAACGACTGACGCTTTTTTTTTTTTTTCAGATTCTTAGGCAAAAATCGGGGGGGGGGGGGGGGGGGGGGGGGGTCATTATGTGAGTGGGTTCGTTACGCAAGTAAATACCCTACATATACCGTAATGCAAATGGTTCTTGTCAGTTTTTTCGCGGCCATTCGATAATTCGAACATCGGATAATTCGAACTTTTTTCCCGGTCCCGTGAAGTTCGAATTAACGAGCTTTTACTGTAATATGGCCCCTAATCATCTTTCAAGGATGTACGTTCACCAAAACCACAACTTAGTTGGGAGATAAAATGGTTTTCTCGGCAAGTACCCGTTGTATTTCATTCTACAATTGCACAGCACAGCTGCATGATCATTCCCATTGTATCCATCGGCATTGGCGTAGTTCACAAGACTGGTCACAAGACCTTACACCATGACGTAAACACGAGCAAGCAAGCCTTCAAAGACATCTAGTAGAAATCACATTCACAAGCACAAAATTGCAAATTTGCAAAGTCATAAATTGCTGAGGCAGATAGCAGCTGCACTGTAAAAAAACATTAATGGGAAGCATAATCATCCTGGCTGTTTTTTTGTTTGTTTCTCACGCTCTCTCCTCTGACAGTATCTGCACTTAGCCTAAAGGGAGGATTATCGCAACCCTAGCTGTGTTCACTTCTGAAAATCGGAAGCACTTTTTTGTGCTGAAATGCAGCTTTGAAGCCTTTGCATCTACAGCATCTATGCTACTTTCTACTGCTTTTCCTTGCTAAAGCGCATGTTCTCACTTGACACCTTACTGCCTTGCATTCTGATAATCTGCCACTCCATCCATACAATTCACATTACTTAAATGCCGTGCAGCGTTCAGGGTAAGACGGAGAATAAACCTCATTTGAAAGCAAAGTTAGATACCTTCTTCCCATGAGTGCTCCTTGGTCCAGGAGCCCCCTAACCTTCCCCTTCAGCCTGGTTCGTGTGGCCAAAAGGGCAGTGACCCAGGAGGTTGGGATGGGTGAGTGATTCTTGTGAGGAGGAGGAGGATGCAGCTTTGCCTGTAATGCTGTATGGCTGTCCGATAGTCGAGGAGTTCATTTCGGGTGTGAGCGCATAATTGTAGGTTGAAGAGACCGGCTCCCGAATGCAACTTTCTCATTCCCAAGGATGCCTTCATGCCGAGATCAGTGCGTATTCACCAGCTGTGTAAGCTGATCCACAGACCAGCTTAGCTTGGACAGCAAGGGGTGAACTGTTGTTGTGGCCGCCATGCTGACTACCCCAGACGCACTACTGTCCTTTTCCACTCCCTGTTCCCTGCTCGCAGGCCTGTTGTGTTGCATATGATGTTTGACCACTTAACTTGAAAAACTAAGTAGTTATTCAATTCGTAGAGAGAGCAAATTCTTCAGTTTCAGTGAAGGAAGAAGTATTTAAGAGCTAGGGGACGTGACAAGCTTCAAAAATTGCTGGAATGACAGGTCATTGAGTGAGGCCTGTGCATTAATGATGGTTGTCGGATGAAATGAAGTCCCTCAGTTTGTGCTACAATGTTTAGATCAATATGTTTAATATGTGCATTACTTTCTCACTGCAACCTGAATGGTGAGCTACAGTCCCTTTTTTTTGTTTTTCTTTCTTTCTTGCAGGTTTCGGCACTGAGAATATTTCCACCTCAAGATGCCTGCCCGCCGACCCGTTGTTTCGCTGTGTCATTCACTTAAAGGAGCTGACTTACATAAGGGGTATTGGCTGGCAGCTGGAGGGTTCATCATTGACTTTTTTTTTCTTCTTCTGTCTTCTTCATTGCACACCCCATAAGTACAGAAAGATGAGGAATGGAGTTGTTTGAATTGACAAGTTAATCAGCAGATTCTTCACACCATTCAGAGTGAATTGAAGCCGTCTTCAAACTTCATCCGCCCACTTGTTGCAGCGTGGCACCTTTTCAGTGCAAATGAATTTTTTCTTTATTTTACCAGAATGTTTTAGTTGTTTCAAAGGTGCTGCAGTTATATTTGATGCTCTGTACAAAAAGACAAAGAGAATAAAGGCTCTTTAAATATGTTTTGGACACTGCTGAATTTTCCTTCTCCATAAGCACAACATATGGTTATTGTTGGGTTGTAAGGCTGCTGGCCACTAAAAGGAGTACCGTATTTTCCGGTGTCTAAGACGCGGCTTTTTTTCAAAAATCTTACTGATGCGTCCTATACAAGGGTGCGTCTCACGCTAATTTTTGCTTTTTTTGCAAGTTCAGGAATTACTCAGGCTCTTGTTCAAGTTTTTTTCATCGAAAAAAATATCACTACCAATGACGCGGTTATAGCACGGTTAATACTTCAATTCGTGGACCGCCATGCGCCATTTTTTTAAGTGAACTTTATCATGAAACGACTGGGATGACTACTTCCTGGATCACAAACACGCACCGTTTCGGAGGCCCCAAGCAAAAGTAATGTGAAATGCAAAAAGATGGCAACAAACACTCTTCTCGCCATTGTCAAGCCAAGACAAGCCGGCGTTCTTTTTTAGCCACCCTTTGCAACTTTCTTTGCTCCATGTATGTAGTGAGAAGAGAATGTGTCAGCCGCGTTGCCTCCAGAAATGGGCGAACTTTTTAAAAGCACATTCGAATTGATAGCACATTCGAAGATGAAGACTTCGAAGGTTTTAAGTAGAAATAAAATGTTATGGACATATAGGAGAGCTCTTTCTTTCTTTTTTTTTCTAAAACGTGGGCGGGTATGGCGTGAGTGTTGCCTTTTTCGATCACTTAGCGTTGCTTAAGAATTTCTCACTGGTGCGGTGAATTTCGTGATGGCCACGCAAGCGTGTTTAATTAAGCCTCACCAGCCTAACTGGCTAAATTGGGGTGCGTCTTATATACCAACTTTTTCAATGACAGCCTGCATATATGGCATGTGCATCTTATACACCGGAAAATACGGTATGTACACATATACCTGAACTACCATTGCTGCGATAACATCGCATAGGTTAATGAAGAGGCGCAAGAAATGAAATTGGAAGCGGTGTATCAAGCTCTAGAAAGTACAGAGGAGGAAATGGGTTTTTGCGGGACAGGTGATTTATAGAGCAGATTGTGATTTTGTTACCTTTTTTCTTTTTTACTCCATGGGGGGAGTAAAAAGTGGTCCCCCCCCCTCCCATCACTGAAGGGCATTCGCACTGTTCGCTCACCAGTGATCCAGTGTGGTGTACGCTAAAGAGCAGTCGGCACATTGTCCCCGAAACAATCTCTCTCCAGTGCCCATCGCAGTGAAATATCGTGACATGCGTGTTCATGCCATGCTCCAGAGATAACTGGGAGTTTTATTGTACTACAACTGCCATTTTGTCTTTCAGCGATTGGGGCAGCGTGAACTGTGGGGGACATGACATGGGTGGAGAGATATATTACACTTTTACTTGGGCATACACAGTGAACTCCAATGTGCATCGCTCTGCTTAGAGTAAGCACAACACTGGTTATGTTTGTCTAGTCTAGAAGGCTTCCTACTGTACTTCTGTCTCTGCGGCGTTGAGCATCCCAGCAGATGTGCTACCTTTTTCCTCCTCTCTGCGCCTGAGTACTCCTCCCAGGACATCACGAAAAGGCCCACAGTCGCCATGCCACCACTTATGGAGGAGTAGAAGGAATCGTGGCTGGGATAACCTAGCAGATATATAAGCTTCCATTGATCAATCCACATTTTTTCTTCAGTTAAAACGTCGGAACAAACAGCAGGCACTTCACGAGGCATTTATTTAGAGGCAGTAGCTACAAACCAGCTTTGAATATGTAGGTTGGCAACTCATTGCGTTTCGCCCCGCCGCGGTGGCTGAGCGGTTATGGTGCTCGGCTGCTGGCCAGAAAGACGCGGGTTCGATCCCGGCCGCGGCGGCTGAATTTCTTTGGAGGAGAAATTCTAGAGGCCCGTGTACTGTGCGATGTCAGTGCACGTTAAAGAACCCCAGGTGGTCGAAATTTCCGGAGCCCTCCACTACAGCGTCTCTCATAGCCTTTGTCGCTTTGGGACGTTAAAACCCCATAAACCAATCATTGCGTTTCGCTTTCTCAGCAAACATTTCTCTTTATGCATTACTTTCAATAAATTTACCTATGTTTGAAATATTTTCCTTCCTTATTTTTGTACCTACAATTTTATGGGGCATAGCTGTAATGAAAGTTGTGTGCAGTTTTATTGTGGACATTTGTATTTATTATAATCCAGATTATGCTTGACATGAATAATTTCGCTCTCAAGACAAATGTATACAATTTTGCACTCCACGTAATTACAACATAGCACGCAGAAGAATCTGCTTCCAGATGTCTTCGTTTGCGGATTGGATTTAGGACTTCGATTGAGGTCAACACAGCTGTTCTCAATGCTCCCAAGTAGCTCCTCCACCGATTTCTTGCTGCTTTGCAATGGCTGGAATAGAGGAATTTGTGCCCATTGTCGTTATCTGCATCTTTGCAATATGAACTGTGATAAGGTCAGCTTTTACTGCAAATGAATACCGGATGCATGGAGTTCTTTCCTTCCTCCATGACCATAACAGAACTGCGAGCCGTCGTCGCGTTGCGGAGAGGAGGAAAGGAGGCTGGATGGATGGATGGATGGAACATACGAGCGTCCGCTTTGAACAGGGTGGTGGCAGTTGCCACCGTGCTCGGCTTTTTTTTTTTTGTTTAACTGTGTTGTAAATTTTCATTAAAATCCGCCATTTTCTTTCGGTACCGTTTCGTACACTGCTAACCTCATGACCCATCTCTGCTTTTGAGCCACCAATCTTCCAATCCATGGAAAGGAGAGGCCCTTCGTATTCCCAATGCATTGGCAAGAATGTGGCGGAAGTGACGTCAAAATTTAGGCTTAAAAAGTCGGGCCACTAGCAACGTTGTCGTTGTTGCTAAGAAAACTCGGGCCACTAGCAACGGCGTACGGCGTCGTTAGCGTCGTTGTTGCTAGGGGCCCGAGTTTTTCTCGGTGGCGGTGGACGGGCTTTCGGCACGGTGTGTTCGGCCTTGCGTGTTAAAGTCTACATGCCTGGCGTCGTGACGTTACGCACGCATCCAGGATTGCTTTTAAATGCGTCAAATAACCGCTCATTTGATATTTTGTTCGCCAAACTTGGTGTCGTTACGTGGAGCGATCGATGCATTGAAATGAATCTCGCGAAAAGGTGGCACTCTGGAACCGCGCTTCGACACGCGAAGAAGCGTTGATTGTTTTGATCAGCGAACTTTCGCACCTCACCAAACAGCACAGAAACATGAAGCTAATGAAGCCGCTCTCGGCGATGCTGAGCTGCGTTTCGAAGGCCACACGGCGGGTGTACGGGTAGCCCGAGGAGGATGGTGAGCTGAGCTATAAGCGGCGCGCAATGTCGTCTTCTTCGCCTGGCGTCGGAAAAGGTTCACCGCACCTGTGCGCCGGTCTGTGTCTAGGTGCATGTTTGCGGGGAGGGAGGTGTAGGAGTGTAGCGGCGAGCGGCGCGGTTTTTTTTATACCTTTCTTTTACGAAGCGCTTGCGAGCCGCGCGCGGTACCCGCCCCGTAGCTTGGTGGAGAAGGAAGATAGTGAGGAAAGCCGAGCCAACTTCCGGTTGCGGGGCGGCTTCACAAAAAGTGACGTCAGGGCCTCTCCTTAGTTCTTTCCATGGAGGAAGGAAAGAAAGGAGAGGCCCTGACGTCACATTTTGTGAAGCTGCCCCGCAACCGGAAGTTGGCTCGGCTTTCCTCACTATCTTCCTTCTCCACCGAGCTACGGGGCGGGTTTCGCGCCCGGCTCGCAAGCACTTCGTAAAAGAAAGGTATAAAAAAAAACCGCGCCGCTTGCCGCTACACTCCTACACCTCCCTCCCCGCAAACACGCACCTAGACACAGACCGGCGCACAGGTGCGGTGAACCTTTGGCGAAGAAAGACGACATTGCGCGCCGCTTACAGCTCAGCTCACCATCCTCCTCGGGCTACCGTACACCCGCCGTGTGGCCTTCGAAACGCAGCTCAGCATCGCCGAGAGCGGCTTCATGTTTCTGTGCTGTTTGGTGAGGTGCGAAAGTTCGCTGATCAAAACAATCAACGCTTCTTCGCGTGTCGAAGCGCGGTTCCGGAGTGCCACCTTTTCGCGAGATTCATTTCAATGCATCGATCGCTCCGCGTAACGACACCAAGTTTGACGAACAAAATATCAAATGAGCGGTTATTTAAAGCAATCCTAGATGCGTGCGTAACGTCACGACGCCAGGCATGTAGACTTTAACACGCAAGGCCGAACACACCGTGCCGAAAGCCCGTCCACCGCCACCGAGAAACACTCGGGCCCCTAGCAACAACGACGCTAACGACGCCGTACGCCGTTGCTAGTGGCCCGAGTTTTCTTAGCAACAACGACAACGTTGCTAGTGGCCCGACTTTTTAAGCCTAAATTTTGACGTCACTTCCGCCACATTCTTGTCAATGCATTGGGAATACGAAGGGCCTCTCCTTAGTTTTCCTTCCTCCATGGTTCTTTCCTTCCTCCATGTTCCAATCGCTTTCCGTTCCTGCATTTCGCGGCGTCTCCGTTGCACTTCGTAACCAGCTCCGCAGCCGGGGTAGCGCGCTGCTCTAGTTGCGCGTAAAGCCCCTCGATAATTTGAAAGTAGCGTCTTTCTGTGAACTATGCCGCCGCGCCGCGCACCCTCGCCGATTCTCCTCTCTCACCTCTCCCATCGGCGCTTTTCTCAACGGTGATTGGCTCCGCGGGCGGTCTCCGGGGGAAAGCGCGCGGAAAGTTCGCCTTTTCATTTTTCGTCGGCGCCATTTTTTGGCCAGCCGCCGCTGCTACGACCGAGCTCTCTGGCATTGCGCGCTTGCACTTCGCGTTATTCGCGCTCTTTTAGTGCAGCGCTATGCCGAGTTGCTGCGCATTTCAGTGCACAAGCTGGCGTGAAAAAGCCTTTGTTCTTTCCGCGATTCCGAGCGGCAAGAAAGACAGCATTAGAAGAAAAAAGCGGCTGCACAACATCGGCCGCAAGTACTTTACCCCGACGAAGGCTGCCCACCTCTGCGAGCAACTGTACATTTCTTCCAAGCGACTGTGTATACTGGAACTGCATGCATGCGCATCACAAAGCCAACAACCTCACTTAGTTCACTGATCATTTTGCGTCGTTATGCGTGTTATTGTTGTCACTTCATGGTTCCGCTCAACGTGTTATAATAAGCAAAAGCGTTGGTATGCGTGCAGTGGTATCCGCGGTGCGGTAAATTTTTCGAACCTCTGGTAATGGTGCACATCGCAGTAATGCGGCGCATGTCCCGAGCGAGATCTAACCTAGTTTTTTTTTTTTAATGAATGCAACTTGTCTAACGATCTACGCTTATTTGTTGTTTTGCTGAACCGTTACGCTTCTACCAGGTGAGATTATTAATGCCACATTCTCGGAAAAGACCTCATATTGCATTCACATAAATAATTCATTTTTTAATAACTTCAGTGCTTTCGATTGTTGCCTGAATATACTCAAGTATTGTAAATATCCAATGCATGCCATTTTTGTATATTCATTGCTACAGTTTGTGATCATTTGCTTTAGTTGAGCATGGTCGCGTAGCCTTTTGTTGAATACATCATCCGCTCAAAAACTATAGGCCTACATCTGAGCTGTTTCATTTCCCTAAGTATGTTTTTGTTTTCTGTGTTTTGTTTTGAGGACTGCACCCAACGGGTGACAGATGTCCACAGCTGGCTTATTCGAGGTTTTTAGGTATATTTTGGCGTAAATCAACACGACTCATCTGTAATAAACATTGCATCTGAAAAACTGTGTGTCATATTGTGACTGTATTTATACTCACGACTTATATTAGTCAGGCACGACCCTATAAATTTCGCTTGGGTTTTGTCACGGTCGTTGCTATCAGTTTTTTCTTTCCTAACGTAACATCTCTTTAAGCGGATTTAAAAAGGAATAGAATGTGGGCGGAAAATGCCCAAGTGTGCCAAACTTTGGAGGTGGTCTACCTAAATTTGGAAGCCAACATTTCCCATAGTCAAATTAGGTTGGACCCCAATGTTGGTCAAATATGGACTACGTCAAATTTATGGGTTCCGGAGAGACAAATTTTGGGGATAGCCCACCTAATTTTGGAGCCCACCATTTAATTGGTCATATTAAAATTAGGCGTGACACCAATTTTGATGAAACTCGGACAAGGTCAAATTTCGGTGGTTGAGAGGGCCAAATTTTGGGGTGCGGACACTTTCCTTGGATGATGGAAAATCGGTGCGCGGTTCTTTGGCTCTCGGCTTCGGCTCGACATCACCTCAAGGTCGCCGACAGCGGGAGCTGAAGTCGTTTCATGCTTAGTAGAAAAAAGATCATATTCGTTCTTAAGCCACCGCGAAAATTCTACTACAAAAACAATTCAGCCGTTGCATGTGCACTGCGCGGTGCCAAACTCAGACTGAACCTTAATGAAAAATTTCAGGACGGCCATCGAAGCAAATGCCCCAGCTTGTTCCCAGCAACCATCCCACTTCTGAAACTCCACTCGTGAACAACTTCATAAACTGTACTTCCGCGATAATTAGTTCGAAGTGAATCTACATTTAACTAAACATTGGTATGCTGAAAATATTCAGGAATGTTCAAATATATTGTAAATATTATGCTTCATATACTATGCCGTGTTGAGACAGACGGCATTGAAAAGTAAAAAAAAAAGGATGTGAGATGTATGCAGCAAGTGGTTTTGTCCATGCCGGAGGCGCTCGTATTGGCACTTTCATTGCGCGTATGGCACGCTAATTTATGTGGCTCGTGGTAGACACGCGTGTCGCATGTCTTTCTCGTGTTTTTATTCAATAACAGAGCGTGGAAAAAGCGCGAACTTAAGAGCGCGCGCATGTGCCAGCCAACTGCCCGGACGGCGAGCGAGCGATGGCCAAAAAAGCGTGCCGTGTGCAGCGCGCGCAGCCGGCGGGCGAGGATATTCGAGGAGGAAAACGCCGGAGTGGAGGAGAGTGTCGCTACTTTCAAATTATAGAGGGGCTTTAGTTGCGCGCGCTCCTGGCGCCATCTCCCGATAACTTTTCTCTCCGCTCACCATAGAGTTTCTTACTATTACCTAGAGGGAAAGCTGGCGGCGCTGCACTTCAGCCAACATGGACGCCCAAAGCATCATGGGGCGGTGAGCTACTTGTTGCGGCACAGTCGTAATTTTTTGGGAACATGGAGTGGCACTGCTAAGACGTTTCATTCCGAAAACGCTGTTCGTGTGTGCGCAGACGACTTTCGCGCGAACGCAGTGGGCAAAACCCATAGTAGTGAAAACGCGACGACACACGACGCCAATAAAAGGTTTCACTTTTCCGAAATGCCATTAAAAACCCTTTTATAGTGTTTAAGCAACAAAATTTTTTGAAAACATATTTACTTTTAAAAGTGCGCCTGTTAATCACGAAATATTAGTTTTTATAGTGTTCAATACTCGGCCAATAGGAGAGCGAGTCGTCTCTTATTTTGGGCAAACTTTGCACTTAAATGCTTTTCTGCTCGTTTGTTGCAATCATTAGACCAGATATTGAATGCTAGGACGTTTGTAGTTATCAAACAGCTTTATTTTTTTATTATTTTTTGGCCAGAAGTTGCAGTTCCGCAACAAGTAGCTCACCGCCCCATGATGCTTTGAGCGCCCATGGTGGCTGAAGTGGTCTCGAGGGGTCGCCATGCAAACTCCCGTAGACGGGCTGCCAGCTTTCCCTCTAGGTAATAGTAAGAAACTCTATGCCGCTCACGGCCGGTCTCGAGGAGGGCGCGCGCTGTTTCCTACGGCCTACGCATTCGCCGCGGAAGCAGTTATGGTGACTAGTAAAGCAATGCGAGTTTTGAAGCGAAAAGCTTCACTAAGCTCGTCAACACCGGGTCTGGCGTGCGCAGTGATCAATTTTGGCCACAGCTGCGCATGCGCGAAACCGAGCGACGTCACGCGGAGCGCAGGTGGCCGCAAGGTTCTTTCGCAAGGCGCTGCGAGAACGCGTGAGCAGCGGCGGCGGGCATAGAAGAGGCGGCCATACTCGCCACCGTTTGACCTTTCGCTGCAGCCGTGCGCAGTGCACACAGGCGCACTCACTCGCCATGGAAGGAGAAGAAGAAGCAACAGTCGGACGGCGCAGAAACACCGATCCGGAAGTGGTAGCTTGAGAGTTTGCTGAAAAGCAGCGAGAGCTTTTCGCTTCTCCGGGCTTAACCTTAGCTAAGCCACAGCCATTTTTTTCTCCGAAGGTTACGCCGTCCGCCGCCGCCAGGGGCGCGACGACCGCACCGCTCGCGACAGTTGGTATCTCTATGCTCGCGACCGCTCTCTCCTTGCCTGCTTCTGCGGCGGCGGCCGGTTATCGCCTGGTTTCGTGCTGTTTTCCGCTGCTTCTCGGTGTACGATTCACCGAAACGAAAGGAAACAGAAAGCAAATGCTTTATCTGCATGTCAGCCAAGAAGTTCACACATAAAATGAGCTTTTATAGCAAAATTCGGACGTTAGTATCAAAACGCGTCCTCCGCGGCCCGGTATGAACCCGCGTCGTCTGGCTCATAGCTCAGCATTTTAACCACTGAGCCATCGCGGCAGATTCATACAGGCGGCATTAGATCCAGTCAACAGCATCAGCGACGCCCTGCCAGAAACCTACGTGCGTCTGGGGCACAGCATCATCCATCATACCTGGGCCCATAAACCTCGCGTCACGAAAAACATTCTAAATAAACATCCGGAGCCAGTTTCTTGAACGCGAGCTGACAGACGGTTCAGGTATTTGCGGGGCGTTTGCCTAAAACCTTTACGAGCACCAGGAGGGAATGACAGTCAAGTTGGCACGCAACCTAACCAGCAAGCATGTCTACTCGACGAACCTAGAAAAGATGAATGTGCTGCAGGCTGTGCAAATATTCTCGCCGCAGGTGATAGCAGCAATAGAGCACCTCCAAGATGACGCAGAAGGTGGCCCTGCCCTTTACATTTTCAGAAAAGCTAGCTCTACAGTCCATTTCATGGAGACAGTCAAACAATGGTTTGATATTCGTGACAAACCATACACCGGAAGCGGTAAAGAAAGGCCGATTACAAAAGCAGATGACTCTCGGCTGCTGTGGCCAGCCAGTGAGTTCACCTCCTATATGGAAGGCATACAAGAGACTTCCAAGGCATTAGGAAAAAGCGCTTTCACTGATGAGACCTTTCAAGCTCTGCTGTTCACTGCAGTCTACTGTACAAACGGTAGAATTTGTCCTGCGGAGAGGTGTCAGCTCTATTCTAACCAGGAAACTCAATAGTGACCGCATTGAGCCCAAGCAACCACAGATATCCGTCGTACGTCCGAGCCAGATCCTAACGTCCTGCGCCGAGATCGGACGTCCGTCGGACATGCGAACGCAATTCGGCTTTGGATATCCTTTGCCGTACGTCCGTAAGGTACGGACTGTGTCCACTTTTGTATATCCATATGAGAGACGAGGTGTACTATCGCGCTCAATATGAGTTGCAACGCGCGGTCATCGACCGGGTCTCGTTCCGTGGTGTGCCTCCTCCAAACAGTCGCTCGGAATTCTGCGAGAAATTTTTTCCTGAGCGGGGGTGCTGTTGTTTCCTGGAACAGCAGTTTCTCCCAGAATTCCGAGCGAGTGTTTCGAGGAGGAACACCACGAAACGAGCCCCGGTCGATGGCCGCGCGTTGCAACTCATATTGAGCGCGATAGTACATCCTTTGGATGTAAGGAAGAGTATTTTCCCAGGCCATGAGTATAGAGGTTTTTTCCCCACAAAAAATTCGCTCCTTTCGAGCATGTATACTGTCTATACTATGCAGTTTGCTTTTTTTAACCGCGAAAGGCTTATTCCGCAAACCTGCTTTCAAGAAATTATTTGCATCAGTTGGAGGGTTTGATGCGACGACGTTTCTAAATGGTGCTATTCCCCTCCTACCTTGAGTGCAAGAGCCGCCAACGAGGTAAATTAATTTAAGGGGAGAAGCAGTTCTTGCAGAATTTTGCAGCAACTCAATTACTAGTTTTATATTTAGAAAACTTCTACAAATTAGTGGAGTTGTGCGATATGTCCACCGTTTTGTTAGCTAAACTTGCCATTGAAACCATTCGTAAATTCAAAACTCCCGCGTATTCTGCTGTCGTCATCATCATCATAGACGTTAGTTTGGGGTCAGTCCAATCCAATCCATCAGTACGGCTCCGTGAGGGACGTGGTGGTTGACTTGATGCGTGAGTGAGTGAAGAAACTTTATTTCCGCCAGAAGAAGACCCGTGCCCCTCCGGGTCCGCACGCAGGCGTCCGGGGAGGGGCAGCGTCGCAGCTGGAAGACTAGCAACGGTATGCGTAGTGTTGTGCTGCTTTATAGCTCTGTTATTATAACGCGTGGCTTTGTTCGGTTTGTGGATGAAAGTAGTATGTAACTTAAGCAATTCGAAAGATACGGGAAGCGCCTGAAGCACTTCTGGAACACCGGAATGCCGTACTGTGTCAACCTTGGTTTAAAGAAGTCAGTGCACATGTGATTGCCTACGAAGGTATGCAGTACACTTCTTGGAACTTGCTTTTAGGACAATGCAGCATGATCATATAACATTCTTTCACAGGACAGTGAGAGCAGTAAGCGCGAGGAGATGGCTTCCACAAGTGTGTGCTGTTCTCACACTTTCGGGAGCCTACATCACACAGCTGCGGGAGCCCTCAACTCGCGCGGAGTTGCGGGACGCAGTATTTTCGCATCTTGTTAATTTTTAAGGCATCGCTAGGTTCACTGTTCTTACATAAAGAGTGCCAACGCGCGAAAGGCAGACCATAGGGAGCACGTGCAGTTCGCAGTGGTTCGCAACGGAAGCTTTGCGGCTTTCTGTGCAGTCGCGTACAGTGCTGCGCAGGTTAGTGCCTTAAAGGGACTATGCAATGAATTAAAAGCCACTTTTCAATGCTTAGAAATGATGCTAAGAAGTAGGGGTGTGCGAATATTCGAAATTGTCGAATATATTCGAATATTATATTCTTAGTATTCGAATTCGATTCGAAATCCAAGTATTCGTGTTGTTTCGAATATTCGACCCGACGCGAATATTTGTATCTAGCCGAATATTCATTGTGAGCACCGGCGTTCATTTCGGTCCACAAGCCCTATAGACAGATATATAACAACATGGCGGCGCCTACACGGAAGGAAAATTCTTTCTTCCTCCAAGGGCCATGCCGTAGCTCACTGCGCTGGTGAGCTTTTTTTGTGGCTATACCTGCGAAGCTGGTATAGTCAGAGCTGTGCACGAAGTACCTCGCAATACGTGCCAGGTCAGTGCCAAGTGAGAGGGCATTTTCTGTGGCTGGAGGAGTCGTTTCAGTTAAAAGGGAACTGCTTCTGTCTGACCATGTGGTGCAGCTGGTTTTCCTTCACGACAACCTTTTACGCCTTAATCAATGCTGTGTACTAGACATCTTCTCTCATATTTCCACTCTTCTGAGAATAATGTTCGAGGCTTTCGATACTTTTTGTGCAGCCACGCAGACCTTTTTGTGTTCATTTAATCATCGATAGTTGAACTGTGATGTTCTTGGGTGCCCAAATAAATGTTTTTTTTAACGTCTTTATTTCTGCATTTAGTAGGCCGATACCTTGCGGCAGAACTAAGGTGCTTCATGGAGGTTGGGGTGGGGGAGTGGTAGTGATTAAACGCGTCTGTCCTTGATTATTCGATTCGATATTCGGAACTAAGTATTCGTATTCGATTCGTATTCGAAAAATTTGATATTCGCACACCCCTACTAAGAAGCATTCACAACAAGTATGAGCCTTCGGAACTGAGCCGGCAATTTATTATGAATTTTTAAAAACCGCGTTTTTTTAAATTCGCGGGCCGATTGATGTCTTCGTAGCAACCGACTTCGAAACCAAAATCGGGAAAATAGACGTCACTAGTCCCGTGACGTCGGCAGGCCACCACACGTTGTCATTCGCTGGAGCCACGGCAGCCACGACGTCACGGGCGGCTCGAGCAGACGATTTTCACGGCTACCGGAAGAAAATCGTCTGCTCGAGCCGCCGCGCGACCCCCTAGGGTACAGTGTACTAGAAAACATTTGTACCTCGGGCAAGCGCGAGCCAGGGCATTGCCTTCACGCATATGTTTTCAATTTACCTCTGCCGCCTCTTTCTCTCGGGAGTTCAGGAACCACTCGCAGTGCCTTTGTCGCAGTGACAAGCAAAGAAACCCGACGCTCGCCGCAATCCAGGAACGCGAGGAGAGACGCTGCCGACGCTGCTGCTGGGGTGCTGGGTGCGACAACCGGAAGTCGCAAACCGAACGTCAGCGATTGACGTATTCATGCGCGGGGCCCAGTCCCAGAGCGTGTACGAGTTGAGGGGAGAGAGGAGCAGCGTGATTTTTAATCGCCTATAACTTCGTTGTTATTAATGCTAGCTCAAATATTCTTGCGCTGGGGTGACGAGTGATGGAATGCCTATCTATCGTCTGCTTTACGTAATTGCAATTAATTTACTGCATAGTCCCTTTAAAGGGATACTGAGGCGGTTTTCGAATCAGCTAACCTTCTAGGGTTTTGAAGTAGTGTCATTGCTGATCACGTCTGTGAAATTATTTTTTCGATTTTGGCTAAAACAGTGGCGCAATCACCAGTTAAAAACGCGATGTTTAAATTTCCCGCGCCCCGCGCGAGCGCAGGAGAGGGGAACAGCGGAGAGGGAAACCTCGTCCATGTCGGCCAGCGTGACGTCATGTTGAGGAGCCGGGGATGCTTCGGCGCACCCGAGCGCGCTTTCAGCGTGCGTTGTTTCTCGTGCTGCATGCGTTGTTCCTCGTACTGCGTGCGTTGTGACGTACAAAGCGTGTCAGCCGACCTTGAGAATCAGATTCAACAGGTACTACTCTGCGTTCGTGTCCACGAACAACTACGGCCGCGACTGTGTCGTCTTCCACTGTTTTCCGCACGATCACAAGCTCGCAGCGCAACCGCTTGCTGCTGTGACGAAGAATTCATGCCGACTAAAGCAAGCTTACTCTGCTCGAAACACTTTCGTAAGAGCGGCTACAGGCAGAGCTTGTCCTAGTGTGATCTCTGGAGATTTCGCATAACACAGATGGAAAACCCAAAAACACAATAGGAAACTAAAACTCAAACTGGCACAGCTTCAGACCCAAATAGAACACCACAGTACCACTCTTTGCAAAGCTAACTGGAATCAGATTTGTGACAATCTCCGCGGCAATCTCTCCACAACCCGTGCCTGGCACCTCTTACGCCACATGCTAGACCCCACGAAATCTAAAACCCAGACACGCCTTAGCATTCGCCGCCTTACTCATAACCACAGGCAGGACACGAACGCCTTCCTCGCTCAGGTGAAATCAACATATACCACCCCAGGTGACCCTTGCAAGCACCCCGAGTACACGGGTCCACCTCAACCCCAGCTTGACGCCCCTATTACAGAGACGGAATTTCGGGCAGCCCTTTTGAAATTACGCAATACTGCACCCGGGGAAGATCAAATTACCAATGCTGCCATCCGAAACCTTGACGATGCCTCCATATCTCATCTAGTCACCCACTTTAACGAGTGCTGGAAGTCAGGTACACTCCCTGCCACCTGGAAGCATGGAAAAATCATATTTATTCCTAAACCCCACAAACCCATCAACATAGAGAATATCCGACCAATTTCTCTGACATCTTGTCTCGGCAAGGCATTCGAACACATAATTCTTGCCCGACTAACCACGTACATGGAAGACAACCACCTTTTTCCGCACAGCATGGTGGGCTTTCGTGCGCATCTATCAGCACAGGATGCCCTACTACAAATTACACATGACGTGCTTGATGACACGATCCCCCACCTCACTAAAGCTATTCTGGCGGTTGACCTCACAAAGGCATTTGACAGGATTCGACACGATGCCATTTTGCGACAACTACACGCACTACAGGTAGGCTCAAATACCTACAACTACGTTCGCGCCTTTCTCTCGGGCCGCACTGCCTCCCTGCACATAGCTGAGCTGAGCACACCACCTTATACACTCGGCGAGCTTGGAACACCCCAAGGCGCGGTCCTCTCCCCCCTTCTATTTAATATTGCTCTCATCCCCCTAGCTCATAAACTCGCTTTCATCCCACACCTAAGGCATACCTTGTACGCTGATGATATTACGGCATGGACCACTCACGGATCTGATGGAGAAATTGAGGAAACTCTTCAATTAGCAGAATTTCAGCTGACACCATCTCCGCTCATGCGTCATCTATTGGGCTCGAATGCTCCCCCTCTAAATCCGCGCTTCTCCTCATAAGACCGAAATCTGCAGCTAATTCGCCCATTCAAATCACTTTACAAGGAACCCCTATCCCCGTCACCCCCACCCTCCGTATCCTTGGCCTTTACTTGCAGGATTCCGGACGCAATGATCATACCCTTAAAACACTCAAGGCCTCCACGCAATCCGTGTTGCAACTTCTACGCCACGTATCCTCCCTGCACAAAGGTTTAGACGAAGCGGATAGCATGAAAGTAGTGCATGCTTTTACACTTAGCCGCATTTTATACGCCACCCCATATCTTAAGCTGAACCGCATAGAAACAGAGCGAGTGAACGCCATGATTCGTCTAGCAACCAAGGCAGCCTTAAACCTACCCCGCAGCACTAGCACAGCCAAGCTCCTTGAATTAGGCATGCATAACACCATTCAGGAACTAGTAGACGCGCACCTTCAGACACAGTATCTAAGACTTGCCGCGAGCGCAACTGGCAGGCATATCCTCGCTTCCCTTCGCATCAACATTCCCGCTAATCAGACATCCCTTATAGCCATTCCTCGACACATTCATACCCCCCTCGTTGTGAAACCCCTTCCCCGGAACATTCATCCCCAGTACCACATCCCTCGCCGCATGGCTCGCGCTACGGCCCTACACAAGTATTACGGACAAGCCCAGGACGCCATTTGGGTAGACGCCGCGTGCACAACTCATGAAGCTGTAGCAGTTGGTTACAATCCAGCCCTAGCACAGCCCCTCACACACCGCCTTCCCTCGGGCTGTACGTCTGAGGAGGCAGAGGAAACCGCCATCGCCCTAGCCCTTGTACATTCCAATGCAAACTACATCTTTAGCGACTCCAAAACGGCTCTGTTCAACTTCGCGAGAGGCAGGATTCACGCCCCTGCTTGGAAGTTGTTGAACACCCCCTCCAAAAACTTACCATGCAGGGTAGAGCTCCAGTGGGTGCCGGCTCACTCTGGGAATCCAGGAAACGAGGCTGCCGATAAATTGGCCCGAGGTTTGATTTGCCGGGCTCAGGACGGCCTCGGTCCAGGTTTCTCGAGAGAGCGGGCGCACACCTTTGCAGAGCTCACGCAAATGCCCCGCTTGGACCGTCGGACTTACCCTCCTCCACACCCCTCCCTTACCCATTCCCAACAGATCCTCTGGAGACGCCTCCAGACCCGCTCTCTCTCATCCCCTCAGCTGCTATCTCTCTACTGTGGCACCTCCCCTGCATGCACCCTGTGCGGCGACCCTCAGGCCACACTCTCCCACATCCTTTTCGGCTGCCTTGCTGATCCTCCCCCGCAGGGACAGCCCGCGTTATCAAGTTGGGAGGACTGGGAGGTCGTGCTCTCGTCTCCGGACCCGCCATCGCAGCTTGCTGCGGTGCTTCGGGGTGCCGACGTCATGGACAAACACCGCATGAACGTTACGACGTAGAGTGGGACCGTGCGGTGGTCCAGGGACCCAAGGGGGGTCTAAACACACTTGCCATGATAAAGTTTTTCTCTCTCTCTCTGGAGATTTCTGCCGAAAAGGCGCGGCTGAACCATGACACAGTTCCATCGATTTCCTCGCGCATGAGAAGCGTGTCACCATTCCGAAGAAGCACCTCTTTTAAAAATAGAAACATGCTCACTTAGCCCCTGAAGAAACCTTATAGAGGCTTAAGCATGTGTCGCTCTCCTCAGCTTAGGTGCGGCCAGACCACCTGAGACGTGCTCAGCAAGGCTCGGTTAGTGATTTTATACTCGGTTCGACGTGTCCAAGCAAGCAAGCAAGCAGAGCAAAGCACAATAAAGAAAGCAAGCAAGCATCGAAGCTCTTCATATGCGGCATCTCGTTTAATCCTAGCTAAGCAATTAAAATGAAAGCGTTCGACGTTGATTTGGGATGCAAATTTATGAGAGAAATGAATGCCAACCGAGTTTTTGCAAAAAAACACCGCAGCCTTACTCGGTTTCTTCATCAAGTTGTGGCAGCGGGCGAGTTGGAGCTAGCTTGGCTTTTAAACACACATATAGTTGGCAACTACTTCACTGAACCTAAACTGCAAATCTAGGAAGGGCGAACGTTTCCGAGGCAGCGATTAATATTTTCTGGCATCTGCTGAACGCGCCAGGAGTGAAGCAGCAGCCTTGTGCGCGTATTTGGCTTGGTTTCCAGCGCACCATGATTGCGTCGCTAATTTTGACACCAACTTTGTGCTCCTTCATCGTTTCCTTAAAATTCTTTCTTGCCCCAACCTGCAACGCCGGGTACTGAGAATAGGATTTCTTGTACACAGTGCTTTGGGCCTTTTCTTTAGGATGACGCTCTTCCGGGCGAGCCAGGAGGCGTCCGGTGGTGGTAACTGACTTGAGTATTGTTCGCACCCCTTCCTTTCCGAGAATATGAGCCGAGGTTGTGCTGGCACCTTTTACGCATGGTCTGCATCGCGTCTTTGACGCTGGCGTATGCTTGTGCTAGGCATAGAATTTTTTGCTTGTGTCTTTTTTGGTTTCAGGCGATACGTGGAATGAGCAAACTGTAGTATCCTTTTCTTCGGTGGTCAGTAAAAAAAAACAGTCGCCGTATTCGCTTTTACAACGACACGGAAAGCTGCGATCTGCACTCAACGCAGCGCCGGATCCGCGTCGGCAGCTTCTCCAGTCCTCAAAGTGACGTCACGATCTCTCTTGACCAATGACGGGCGGCGGCGCGCCGCGCGGCGTGCCCCGCGGCACAGGCCGCATATTTCGGCTAAAGAAGGCAATTCGCGCTTGTTTTTGCCGTATTTGGATGCGATATTCCAGTATACAGCATGAAAAACTATAGCACGCCGCTGCCAGCCCGATTTTCAGAAAAAGTGCTTCAGTCTCCCTTTAAGGCCCATGAGAATAAATAAAGAACAGATACATTGTTAAATATGGTGTGGAAAAGTGAGCGCTGTTATTGCCTTATACTTATTGAGGTGTTTGATAAAGTGCATTGTCTGTTATACTTGCAGCATTAAACACTTCTATTAATTGGTTCCAATGTTTTTACTTGGGCTGCTGCATTGTGCCGTTTGTTTCACATGACTGATGTTTGCCGCGTTCTCTTTTTTTTTCAAAAATCCTGTGGGTGGGAAGATTATGGATGTGTGTCCCAAGCTTGCCACATTTGAAGAGTCACATTTAAGAAATTTTCTGAATATATCCCATTGCTCTGCTGATGTATCGTCAACCACAATAAAATATGCCTGCTGTGCATCAAATTGTTTTTCGTTTATTGCATCGCGCGAAGTGAAAAAAGCACGCATGCACTATATATGCGAATATTCAAGAAAGATCCGCCAATGGACGTACTCAACTGGACGTCCGTCGGCGGGCGAAACGTATACCTTTGACCTCCTATCAGACGGCCGACGGACGTCTACCGACAACGGACGTCTACCGGCTGTTTGCGGATGCTCAGCGGACGTACGGAACATCCGAAACAGACCTCTGTCGGCCGTCCGAAGGATATCAGTGGTTGTTAGGGAGGCTCTCTTCGGAAAAATAAGAATGATGTGCGGAGGGAAGCTGTAACAGCGGCACTTGACCGCATTGACAAGACTGAGTCTTCAATTGGCAACAGATTAAATATACCATGTGTCCACGCCGAAGAAATTACTTCCACTCTGCCGAAAGCAGTGCGTCTTTGAGGGCCTTAAGCTAGTGATGCAAAACTATCGATAGTACCATCGGTACTATCGATAGTTGATTCACTATCGATGGTAAAAAAGACTATCGATAGTTGCTACATTCGATAGTGCGCGATCGATAGTACTATCGATAGTTACTACTTTCGATAGTACTTTCGATACTTCTATTGATAGTACAATCGATAGCCGTATCGATACTACTTGTTATATATAGTTCTACCAATTCTATAAAATCAACCACGCGTACCCACTGCATCCTAAACTTGGTTTCCCGAGTGTGTGGTATAGAGGTGATGGTATGAGTATCTGACAGGACTCGCCCGTTTTCGCGGCCTACGCGTCATCGAGCTCTGCAGACGTTCCCTACGTAAAGTTGCTGGATAAAATGTTAGCGTGCGAACGTCCTAGTTGCGAAGTATGTGTGCGAAAAGCATTTCTACAGCGGTTACGTCAGCAAGACGGCGTCTGCTGTGCACGATGGTGTCGTGTAATCCAGCACAACTTGTGCTGTTTGTTATTTCATCGGATGCAGTTCCAGGCATTTTTCCGGACTGTCCCTGTGCATGTTAAAGAACCACAGCTGGCCGAAGTTTACCCGGAGACCTCCACTATGGCATCCCTAGCTTGAGTCTCTTGGGAACGTTAATTCTCATGAGACCGTGAAACCAATCAAGTATCGCAGTTTTGGTTATATCGCTGGCCAACAAATGCATAATATAAATATTGTTACTATCGATAGTGTTACTAGCGATAGTTTTATTAGCGATAGTACCGCTATCGATAGCAAGACTATCGAAAGCGGTACTATCGCGAGTGATACTATCGATAGCAACATTGTCGATAGTAATACTATCGATTCTACTATCGATAGCAATACTATCGATAGTAACACTATGGATAGTAGAATCGGTAGGATTACTATCGATAGTAGACTATCGGTAATACTATCGATAGTAGTACTATCGATAGTTTTTTTTACACTACCGACAGTTTCAAAAAAACTATCGGTACTATTGATAGTCAATTTTCCGGTAATTTTGCATCACTACCTGAAGCATTTCAAGGAAGCTCCTGTCACTTCATCACCCTCTGTCACATCCTCTGGTTTGACTTACGTCGTCGCTGGATACATTCTCAAGTTAATCGGGGACTTCGGATGCGACGCTTGCAATATCCATCTTCAAACTAGCGAGACGAGAGGCCCTCTCTACACAATTCTGCAAGGCCAAGATTTCAGTGGACTGCACCACCCAAAACCAGAGTTTGTTGCCCTCTTTGATAAGGTTTTATATTTCTTTGAAAAAACTGTCTTGCACGTGCCACGCACAAATGTTCTGGAAATACTTCAAATCCTCATTCAGCCACACCTTGAAAACTCACCTTTGCTGAGTTGTCCAGAAGGAATCGACTACAGCCATGCCATAAGGTCTGCCTCTTTAATATCTGAGAAATTTCTCAGAATACTTCTTGATAACTACACCAAGAAAGTCACCGACAGGAGCGAGAAGTCAGCTAATTATGAGCATAAACCGTCAAGGAAGTTTTTTCAGACTGTGAACTTTCCTACCGCCGGTCGTACTTATGTGGATATATTACGGCTACAGTTCCAAAAGAATGCGCAGTTTTTGCGGAGAATGATTTTTTCTTGTTCTTCTACAGCGGTGTTCATGTCTGCTTCTTTGATGGGAAGTTGTTGATCAATGTACTAAATCGACCAAACCTGTAAGTGATGTGCGCAAGTCGCGAGACTAGTTATATAAGTACAGCATTTCAGGGTATGTTTTGAATGTAAAACATAGTGAGGTTATGGATATGAACTCTCTGCATTGGACAACTTGCATTTAGTTGTGAATGAAATTGTTTTCTTTTCTCTGAATTAGCATCGTGATGTCTTGCTAAGCCGCTTTCCTGCGAAGCGAAAACGGCAGCGCTTGAGATTTCATGAGCTATATTTACGCTTCGAAATCCTTAGGAACCGGTGACGCAAACGCTTCAGGTCACTTATAAATCTGCACACTGGTTAATACCTGTCAGTAGGCGAACTGATGAGGCTGATAGATTTGTTTTTGCGCAAACTTTAGAGGTAAGAAGTGTTGACGTCAGTTTAACCGAAGGATCATGCGACCATGCAATCATACTGAACGAGAGCGCGCGCTGCCGCGCGGTAATTATTCCGTTATTTTATAAATCTCGGATGTCAAATCGAAGAGACTGATTGCAAGGTCTTTGACTAATGCATAGGGGTGAAATATCGGGACCTGACGGTTACCGCTCATGCGGGACAAAAATTGGAGCGGGCGCGCGTTCTCCTTTCACGTGAACGGCGGAAACAGCGGCGGAGCGGTGGGGCAGTGGCGACCTGACCGCGGTGCGGTGGGAAGCGGAAACAGACCCCATTGCGAAGGCCGTAAGAAAAAAAAATTGGTTGTGGCTTAGCTAAGGTTAAGCCTGGATATCTCGAAGCGAAAAGTTCTCGCTGCTTTTCAGCCAACTCCCAAGCTACCACTTCTGGATCGGTATTTCTGCGCCGTCCGACTGTTGCTTCTTCTTCTCCTTCCATGGCGAGTGTCTGCGCCTGTTCCATGGGCAAGCGCGCCTTATATACCACTCCTTTCAAATGCGCACTGCGCACAAACGTTGCGCAAGAGCGTACGTAAAGGCCGGTTCACATGCAAGCGACTGAGCGATTGAGCGGCGCGTCGCAGCGAAAATTTCCAACTTGTTGAAACCTCGCCGCTCGTCGCAGCGACGACTCAAAACAGGTTTTTCCGCCGCGGCGACAGGATTCGCAAGCATTTCCGCTTGCATAGCCTCGGTTTGAAATAGCGTTTGGCGCATGTGCAGTACGAATGACGCTATTTTATAGCGTTCGCGATGCCTTTGCGTTAGGGGTGTGCGAATATCAAATTTTTCGAATATGAATCGAATACGAATACTTGGTTCCGAATATCGAATCGAATAATCAAGGACAGACGCATTTAACCACTACTAAACATTATTTGAGCACCCAAGAGCATCACAGTTCAACTATGAGTGATGAAATGAACACAAAAGATGTGTGTGGCTGCACAAAAAGTATCAAAGTCTCGAAGATTACTCTTAGAGGAGTGGAAATATCAGAGAAGATGGCTAGTACACAGAATTGGTTAAGGCTAGCTTGCCATAAGCAAAAAAGCGCGTTGCTGGGATGAACATAAAAAATGGCTGAGGCTTAGCCTAGGTTAAGCCTAGTCAGATGCGAAGCATATTGTCGCCGAGTTGCATATCGAGCACGCCGCTTGGCTAAACGTTCTTCACGCTCTTCATCAGTCTCTGTAGCACGCCGCAACTTTTGCTTCTCATTCCAACGAGCAGCCCTGTCTCCAGGAGGCATCTCTATCCCCTGTACGCCTAGCAGTTGTTGTTGTTGGTGTTACTGAGAGAAGGATGAAAAGGAAATTGCACGGGCCTGCTACTGGCTCGAGCCAAGCCACCACCGCTGCCACGTGCAGATAGAGGAGAGTTAAAAGATCAGAGGAAGGAGAGAGAGGAAAGGAAAGACGCGCGTCGCAGCAACAACTGCGTCCGCCTGAGCGGACGCTGCTCAAAAAATGGCTGAGGCTTAGCTTAGGTTAAGCCTAGTCAGATGCGAAGCATATTGTCGCCGAGTTGCATATCGAGCACGCCGCTTGGCTAGACGTTCTTCACGCTCTTCATCAGTCTCTGTAGCACGCCGCAACTTTTGCTTCTCATTCCAACGAGCAGCCCTGTCTCCAGGAGGCATCTCTATCCCGTGTACTCACTACAGCGCACCTAGCGGCAGAAGCAGGAAACACATTGGTCGCGACGCCTCGCGCGACGGCGCGAGCTGGGGCCCCGTTTCTCCTATGTCGTTACGTCACGCATCACGTGGTCCTCCTTGGTCGCGACGCCTCGCGCGACGGCGCGAGCTGGGCCCCCGTTTCTCATCTGCTGTGACGTCACGCACCACGTGGTCATCCTTGGTCACGACGCCTTGCGCGACGGCGCGAGTTGAGCCCCCGTTTTTCATCTGCTCTGACGTCACGCATCACGTGGTATGACATGGAGGTCACGAAAGGTCAATGGTAACGACACCGCCGCGCTCGAGGAGCTGGGTTGGGCTATTTTAGTATGCTTCGCATAAAAGGTTGTCGTGAAGGAAAACAGTCTGCTCCACATGGTCAGGCAGAAGTAGTTAGTTCCCTTCTAGCTGAAGCGACTTCTCCAGCGACAAAAATGCCCTCTCACTTGGCTCTTGGCGCCGCCATATTGTTATGTCTCTGTCGATAGGACTTGCAAACCGAAATGAACGCCGGTGCTCGCAATAGAATATTCGGCTGGGTACGAATATTCGCGTCGGGTCGAAGATTCGAAACAACACGATTATTTGGATTTCGAATCGAATACGAACAGTAAAAATATAATATTCGAATTATATTCGAAAATTTCGAATATTCGCACACCTCTACTTTGCGTATGTCTGCGTACGCTTACTAAAACTCGCTATTTACAGCGTACACAACGCAATAAACGATGCGTGTGCAAGCTTACTGCGTACGCCCAGCTAAAAGTTTCTATTGATTGACTCCGTACACAAACCGACAGACGGGTTTTTGTTCGCAGCACTGTTTTAATGCTAACGCATTAAAGAAAAGCAGGCTGAGCTAATTGTGCTGGGTACTCCGGCAGAGACTAGGAAATAGAAACAGTCGTTAAGTACAAGAGGGCATTATTAAAGTTTAATTTGATTACACAATGAACGTTTACTACTGCCCTCATGGGCCACATTTGAATAGCAGAATTTAAGTCCTGGTTCAGTGGTTAGCGCGCTCGGCGCCGAGACGAATACCCGGGTTCAAACCTGCCAACGGCGGCCGCGTTTTGATGGAGGCGAAATGCAAAAATGCGCCCGCGTGCTGTGCGATTTCAGAGTATGTTAAAGATCCCCAGGTGGTCAAAATTATTCCTGAGCCCTCCACAACCGCACCTTTCATTCACACCTTCCTCCTTCCCCTCAAGAGGCGGTTGAGGTTTCCACCTAAAAGTGAGGCAGTTAACTGCGCCTTTTATTTCCTCAAAAATTAAAATTCACCTCGCTCTACAAAACGAATACCAAGAAAAAATAACGAACAAAAAATTCGGAGGATACACTTAAGCGTTCGCTTGTAAACAAACATGGCGGCGCCCTGCTCTCCCGCTTCGGAATAAATGCATGTCACCGCTGGATTATTTTATGCGACAGCTCACTCAAATGGTAGCGGTTCGCTTTTATTTCGCATACTCTCACCCATACGTCGAGGTTTAAGTGACAACTAGCCCATGTTGTTGAGATAATTCTGTGATTTTCGAGCACTTAAGCCTAACTATCCGCGTCGCAAATTTTCCTTCCTCCAAGCGCGTAGCCAAGGAAGCAACAACACTGTAGCTTTTGTGCCAGCTTTAACATTTTTCTCTCTATTTTCATAGTTTTCTTCCTGGAAAAACAAAAACATTCTGGTAATGCTTGTCATATTCACCACTAAATACAGAAAAAAAAGTTTCTCCAGTACAGAGTTCAAGCGCTTTGACTTACTGTCACCAGATGGCGCCACTATGTTTACATCCAAGTCGTGCATACAAACATCCAACGAAGCGACGCTGCGCACGGCAAACAGAAGGTGTTGTAGCTGCGTTTTTACAGCATTCGCAACGCAGTAAGCGCAGCGTACACAAGCTTAGTGCGTTCTGTGTAGTAAACTTGTCTACTGGTCAGGGTACTTTTGGTTTTTGTGGAAAGGAAATGGAGCAGTATCTGTCACATATCTCGGCGGACGGGGAGGGCGGAAGGTTGGAATGAAAGAAGAGAGAGGGAAAGGTGCCGTAGTGGAAGTCTCCGGAATAATTTCGACCACCTGGGGCTCTTTAACGTGCACTGACATCGCACAGCACTCGGGCGCCTCTTGCGTTTCGCCTCCATCGAAACGCGGCCGCCGCGGTCGGGTTCGAACCTTGGTACTCCGGCTCGGTAGACGGCCATCGGCGCTTTTGGCGCGCGTCCTGCGCGCTTGGGGGCCCACGCGTCGGCCAGAACAGGTCTGCGCATGCGCGACGCGTCGGCCGCCGCCCAGCGCGTCCACGACGCTCGCATCCCACAGTGCCAGATATCGGCGCCTGCGCGCGGGCGCTGGCGCGCGCGTCGGAAGCGGGGTCCGGTTTACAACAATGGGAGGACCGCGGGGCTCTCGGGGAGTCTTTTCTTCACGGCTGAAAGCTCTTTCAGGTTCCCTCAAATTTTCTCGGAATCCTTGCAGCTCCCCAACCGTCTTTTGTTCACGGCTTGACATTTTTTCAGTCGGTTCGCTAGGGGGAGCGAGCCAGCACCAGGTGCATGGAGACGCATGCTCCTTTTCGACGCTCGTCGCGGTGCGTGGTGGTCGCGCAGGCGCTCCGCGTGCACACCGAAAAGCGCCGATGGAGTTGGGCCTTTACACTGAGCCACCGCGGCGGGTCAAAGTCACCGCGTGATTCCTGCGTCCCCGCAGGGCCCCATTGCGCCCGAACGAGACGAGCGGGAGGCGCTAAAGGCGCTGCCGTCGCGCGCTATCTGTTGGGGCAGTGGCGTACATTGCGAGGAGAAAGAGGAGAGAGTGGTTTTAGTGGGCGCCGCCTGATGGCGCTACGTGCGCGCCAGGCGGATCGGCTAAGTATTGGGTGGCTTGTCCTGTTTTTGTTTTTCCCCCTGCGCCTTTGCGCATTTTGTCTTGTGTAGATAACGCACGCAGTTCGTTTAATTGAGTTGATGTCTACGCAGTCTGCCGGCCGGGGGAGCTCCCCCTGGTCGGCTTCCCTATCGCCTAATGTGATGCCTCTGGAGGCTTTTCAACGCACAGGCGTCCGCAGCATTCCTGTGGCGCTGGTGCCGAAGGATGGTGGTGCCATCAAAATGTCCAACCCAGGGACTGTTCGAGCTGCTCTCCAGGCAGCCACGTCCCTCTATGAGGAAATTTCTGAGGTGAGGCAGTTTGGACGCGGCGGGATACTGTGCCGTTCCCAAGACCTATCCTGCGTAAAGGATCTTCTAAACTGCGCATCCTTTGGATCTATTCCGGTTAACAGCTTTATTCCTTCCCATCTCGCCTGCTCAAAAGGTCTAGTCCGTGGCGTCGACTCCTGTATGTCTCCGGTGGAGACCCTCGACCTTCTCTCCGCGGCAGGCGTTGTTGCTGTGTACAGATGTAGCCGGGAGGTGAATAATGTGCGTGTACCAACAGAATCAGTCATTGCCACTTTTGCTGGTATTTCCTGCCCGTCAGAAATTAAAGCGTGGCCACTGATCTTCCGGGTTGATCCCCTTCCATCAAAGCCACTGCAATGTAACAACTGCTGGCGATATGGACATAGTGCTGGTTGTTGCAAGTCCACCTTGCGATGTTGCAATTGCGGCAATGACCATGCATCGACTGCATGCACCGAACAGGAGGTTAAGTGTTGCCTTTGCGGGGGTGATCACGCTGCAAATTCCATGGATTTTCCTTCTCGGGCTCAGGAATCACAAATTGTTGAGTTAATTGACCGTAAACGCTGTTCGCGGCGTGAAGCCATAATCGAAATTAAAGAAAGAGCGCACGGCTATGCGGGTGTGGCAGCCCGCTCAGGTGTCGCCCTCGATGCATCTGTCTCGCAGGCTATAGTGACTGCTGTAGAAGCCACAATGACGAAAATGATTGAAAAGATTGTATCAACTGTCACAGAGAGCATCTCAAACGCTCTCGCTACGCAGATTACTCAGGCCATGCAATCTGCAATATCTTCATAGATGACACGTTTGCCATCGTTGCTTTCTCAACCTTCATTATCGGTCATATCGCCACCCCAGGAACCAGTTAGTCCTGATGCTCATATTATTAGCTCCGGCGTTTCGAATGATGTCCCAGTCACTCATGATGCAGAGATGATGGATACAGATACGCGAGTCCTCAAACGCAGTGGCTCCCATATGTCTAACCCGTCTTCTCCTCAAAATCCGAAATCAAAGAAACAACAGCTGGGCTCTAAGCCAAAGGAAAATATTTTGCGGCAGGCAGTTGCTGCTGCTCAGATTGCGCCACCATAGGGGTGTTACGAATACTCCAGTGGAACTGTCGGTCACTCATTTCAGCTTCACAGATTTACTTTACCTTTCATCACAACTTAATCCAGACATAATCATTTTGCAAGAAACTTGGCTTTCACCTGAAAAACGTTTCCATTTACAAAATTATTCCTCATTTCGCCAAGATCGCCAGTCAAGAGGAGGGGGGTTGCTCATTCTGGTTTCTTCAAAATTTTGTCACAGGGCCAAAATTGTTTTCCAGTTCTCTTCTCTAGACTGTGAGATGATGGCTTTAGACTTTGTAATTCCTGGGTGCTATCCCTTCTCATTAGTTAATGCTTATTTTCCTAATGGTGTGCAGGATTCAAGGCCTCTAGATCTTCTACTAGTCAATTGCCAGAAGTCAGTTCTGTTGGCAGGCGACTTCAATTCGCACCATGTATCGTGGGGATATAAGACAAATCCCTGTGGCAAACGCCTTTGGGATTGGGTTACAGATAACAACCTTATGTGCATGAATTCAGGTTTGGCGACCTTTCTTCTGGCTCAAACCGTATCTGTTTTAGATTTAACTTTCTCCAGCCCTTGTGTTCCTGTTCTGAATTGGTCGACAGTTGATTGTGGTACATCTAGTGATCACATACCTATTATTTTTGAGGTTAACTGCCGCTTAACTCCAGCGTCTTCACAGTTGAGATCATATATTAATTATAACCAGTTCCAGGTTACTTTGCGCTCTACTCTTGCGTCAGCGTTAAGTTCTGAAGACGATCATAATTCAAAAGACATTTGCTTGGCTATTCAGGAATGCCGCAAAAAGTCCGAATTTCTGGTGCGTACATCAAAAGGGACCAATTCAACAAGGTGGTGGAATGCAGACTGTACGCGGGACTACAGACGCAGAAAGGCTGCATGGAAGAAGCTCCTCCACAATCAGTGCCCGAAAAATTGGCATGATTATAAGTTTATTGCAGCCACTTTTAAACGCACGATTTCGCGAGCTAAAGACCATTATGAATCTGAGCGTTTCGATTTCCTGACGAAATCAGGAAACCGACGTGCACTTTTCAGATTTTTACACTCGCGGAAAAAGGTACCGGCCCCAGCTAATTTTCCCTCATGTGTCTTGACTCCGCAAGAAGCAACAGACACCATTGAAATCATTGCCAAAGGATTAGAGAAGCGTTTCTCGTCTGCACTACCTTTGCACTCCGTGTGTGTAGCGTCAGTGGATCAGATTAAGCTTGTCCCTCAGGTTACCCTTTCAGAACTTTCGCCTATAGTGCTGAGGTTACCATCAGCTGCTCCTGGACCTGATAGGGTAACGTCAAAAATGATAAAGATCCTCTTTGAGGAGTATCCTAACTCTTTATTACAGCTAGTAAATGATTCCATCAATCATGCTTGGATTCCTCCTGAATGGAAACTCGCCAAAGTGATTCCTTTACCTAAATATAATGCCGGCGGCTATTCTCTGGAAAATATTAGACCTATTTCATTGACATCCAATGTGGTTAAATTAATTGAAAGGGTCTTGCTCCTACGTATTTCGGAGTTTGTGGATAGTGAAATTATCCTCAGTCACTGTCAAATCGGTTTCCGTCGAAAATGTTCAATATGGAATGCCCATGTTGACCTCGAGAGTCGAATCCTCCTTGCGCGGCGTCAAAAAATGCATGCTGCTTTGGTTACATTAGATGTAGCCAAAGCTTACGACAGTGTGGAACACACCATATTATTGCAAAGTCTGCAGACTCTGCAGTTTCCACACTACTTAATTGCTTGGATCTCGGCGTTCCTAGATAAGAGGCAGTTTTATTCTACACTCCATGGTGTCAACTCTGGATGGTATAAACAAACTAGAGGTGTTCCTCAGGGGGCAATCCTTTCGCCCATACTCTTCAACATTCTACTGAGCTCAATTCCCAGTCATCACGAAATTCGCACGTACGTCTATGCGGACGACATTGCATTTTTCTCGGCTGCTCCTGACATTCAATCTCTTTACGTGCGTCTGCAATCGTACCTCAACTTGCTTGAGAGTTGGTTGGGTGGCCTACGACTCACTTTAAATGTTAGCAAATGCGCTACCCTTGTTTTCCGACTCCAAGATCCTGTTGCTCTGTCTCTAACTTACAAGCGGCAAATTATTCCCCAAGTTCAGTCTTTAAAATATCTTGGTGTCATTTATGACGACAAGCTCACATGGCGCTCTCACACTGACCATGTTGCAGCGAAAGGCACTCGTGCTGTGGGCATGTTGCGTAGATTAAGCAATCCCCGGTCTTGTGGGGACGCCTTCGTCCCCTGCGTTCACTTTCCCGCATTGCACCCCCTACGGTAGTTAGCTCCTCCGCAACGCACTCTTCTCAGTTGGGTTACTGTAACTAACAGGGGAGGGCGCTCGCGTCGCAGCGACACCAGCGCCACGGATGGCGTTTTGCTGCGCGCTCGCGGGGAGCTACGGGGGCTCTTCTGCTCGGCACCGGGAAGCGACCGGACGTTTCGCTCGCAGCTCCGCTCTTCGTCGACGGGCGCCTCTTGGTCGGAACTTGCTCCCGCCGAGTCCGTCCCGCTCGGCCTCGGAGTTTATCCCTTTGCCCTACCGTGGGCGAACGTTCGCTCGTAACCGTGCTGGTGAGTCGGGCATCCTCGATTCCTCAGTGTATTTTGTTGCTAGCTGGCGTTATTGTTGTTATAACAATAAATGCCTTGTTTGTGTCAGCCAGTGTGTCGTTCCTTTGTTCCCGTAGAGCAAGGCCCGCCGTGGTCGGCGAGCGCTCGGTAGCGCTCGCGACCACGGGGTGGGGTCCGCGCGGTTTTGAACTGTGTCAGCCGCGGTTAAACGGGGAGAACGTGTTTATCCTCCCCGATTTAAACCCCACAGTCTGGAATGCGGAGAGATGCCCTTTTACTGATTTATGTTATGTACGTCCGACCAATGTTAGAATTTGGATCAGTGCTGTTTTCTGGTTCAGCTGCTTACAAAATTCGCTCGCTTGTTCTTTTAGAGCGGGAAGCTCTACGGTTGTGCCTTGGCCTCCCTAAATTTGTAGCTAACGACGTGCTTTACCTTGAAGCTCGAATTCCACCTTTAGTATCTAGATTTAAGTTTCTCACTGTTCAGACGTACCTCACGATATATGACTCAAGTTTCCACCGTTCCTCGTCTGTGTTTTGTTGCCAGCCGACCCTCTTTTTTGGAATCCACTGGCCTCGATTTCATACACCGCAGGTAGTACTGGTACAAACTTTACTTCACCCGTTAAATGTACTCCTGTCTGACATACTTCCGACACAGAAGAGTGGGCCTTCCGTGAAAATTGTCTATGATGACATTTTCCCGAAGAATGCAAAGCATTTTAAATTTTAACCATCAAGCATTTTAAATGGATTATTAGAAGACCATTAACAAAGCCTACCTGTTTCCATCATGATTGCTACTGACGCCTCCCAATGTGATGAAAAGGCAGGAGTGGGAATATATTGCCCGCTTCTGGATTGGTCTTTTTCTGTGCGTCTTCCGGATTTCACCCCAATTTTCCAAGGGGTGTTTCTGGCGGTGGTGCTTGCTCTTCGGAAACTAGACCCTTCTTTCTCCGCAGTGGCTGTCATTACTGACTCATTTTCTTTGTGCTTGTCCCTTGACTCAGCTACGGATTCTCCAATCCTCAACACCTTCTTATCATTACTTCCTCCCCATTTGAGCCTTTTACATATGATATGGGTACCGGGTCATAGCAGTGTGACAGTCAATGAAGTGGCTGATAGCCTGGCTAAAGCGTCCCTCAATGGCCCCGTGCTACCTATTCTCCCGGCTACAGCGTACATCACAGCAGCGAGGTTTCGGAGAAGCATTTTGTTAGGCATGACATCTGGATCACTTTTAAGATCTGATGATTTCCTGCATCTTCAGTATCCGTGGAGCAGGAAATCATGCCATTCGCGACAGCTTGAAGTCTCTCTAACTAGGCTGCGCTGCCGGATACCCCCCTTAAATTTTTATTTGCACAGGTCTGGTTTGGCGCTTTCTCCCGTCTGCGCATTCTGTGGTGAACAAGAATCAATAGACCATTTTTTGTTGTTTTGTCGACGCTTCACCATGATTAGACGTCGATATTTAGAGCAACCACTGCAACAGCTTGGCCTTAGTTTGAGCAGCCCGATCATATTGTCATTTGGGGCCACCATTCTCGGTTACAGTCACAGGTCTGTTTTTTCCGCCATTCAAAATTTTTTACTGGAATCTAAACGGTTACCTTGCTAATATTTTATTATTTATTTATTTAATTAATTTTTTACACATCATTACATTTTTTTTTCTATCCCCCGTTACTATTATTATTATTATTATTTTCATTCACTTATTTGTTAATCAACTCCCTCTGCTAGAGATCTTGCTGAGTCCAGCTCCTGCGTGCGTTATGCTTGTCCTGTTTCTTTTTGGTCTTTCTGCTTTCTCGTAAAGATTCTCTTCCCCAGCATTCTGCTATTTCTATTTATTACTTAATTTATCTATTTATTTTTCCCCAGAAAACAAAACCAAACAAGCAAAAAATCTCAAAAACTCTCTATGCACCCCTCTTCTTGGCCGATCCCCCTCTATGGGTATGCGCCATCCCATGAGGTAAACAACAACAACAACATCGCCGCTTTTCGGCGCGCGTCCTGCGCGCTTGGGGGCACGGTGGAAGAATCTTGGAAGAATCTTGGAAGAATGAAACAAAAGTAGCGAAAAGCTTTGAACTTTCCGACACTCCTCCTCTCCTGGCGCGCCGCCGGAGAATCGAGCCTCCCATTGGCCGAGGCGCCGTAGTCACGTGTTAGCGCGCGCTTTTTGGCTCCGCAGCAGACGCCGGCGCCATTGCTGGGGCTGGGAGTCGCGCTTCACTTTCTTTCTGTGCAACAGTTTTGGCCGGGAAGCGTTTTTTTTTTTTCATCTTTGACGGCGTCTACGTGTTGCGGCGATGCCGAGCTTCTGTTGCGCGTATAGATGCAACAACCGAGGTGGTAGTGGCAAAAGATGTTTTGTAATTCCTTCCAGAAAAAGCAACGCGGCTCGCTGAAAGGTTTGGCAGCACAGGATCGGCCGGGCAAACTTCGATAATGTTGTGGATCCGGGTCTTTGAGAGATAAGTGGTCGTTTTTCAGTTGTCAGCCGTGTTTTTTCGGATGATTTGGTGTGAAGCGCCGGCGGCTGCAGTCTTTCTTCGCACTAAATGCCGTTTGGCATGATTTTAAATATACTCGTTCGCTAGCGGGTACGAAAGCCGTGCTGAAGTGCAGGTTTAATGTGGCTCGCATTGCGCGGCGTCTCGGCTTGGTTTCAGTCATGCTCGTTCGCATGTTGTTTGAGCCCCGCCGTTTACGTTGCTCGCTATGCAGGTCCAGGCTTGATGTTGCGCGCATTGCTTGCCGTATTTGTGTTGCTGCAGCTGGACTCCTAGGCTCACGAACTCGATACTAAAGGGGCGGTACTCGCTGTTCGAGCCTACGCTGCTCATGCTGCTCGCGGTGCAGGTCTAGCTTTCATGTTGAACGCATCGCTAGACGTATTTGTTTTGTTACAGTTGCACTCCTTCGCTCACGACCTCGACACCAAAGGTGTGGTACTTGCTGTTGAAGCTCCTGCTGCTCATGATGCTTGCGATTAAGGTCTAGCTTTCATGTTGCGCGCATTGCTGAACGTATTTTTCAAGCAGGGTTCTAAACCGAAATCGGGCGTTACTTAGCCTAGGCACATTAACGCACCTGTCGCTTGAATACTCGATATCTGCGTGGACAATACTTGAGAATGCAAGCAAGGACCTCTGTAAAGCATAGTTTCAGACATTTTGGGTTGATGCCGTCGTCGCTGCCGCGAATTCCTGCGAAAATCACGCTGCGTGGAGCTATGTAACGTGGATAGGTGGTGTCAAATGAATCACTAACGCAGGGGCGCGCGCAGTGATCCCGACCATCTCCAAAGTTCGACATTGGAAAAGCTCCTCATGGCTTTTAATGCGGAGTGGTGACGTGTTAACACTTGTCTATTGTTTTTTTCAGTTATGAAAGGCCACGCTCTATATTTTTTTTCGTGTCTTGTATCTCCCACGATACAATTCTCAATGCGGCCGAATCGGAGGCAGAAAATGCAACAAAAATCATGCGGGCGCGCGGTCCGCTGCGCGCCAAAGCGCGAGCGACGAGAAAGCCACTCGTCGAGCGATGGTAGTCACTCTAGTGCCGCGAACTCGCTCGCGCGAACCACTTCCAACTTCTGCCCCGCAGTCAAAGCGAGATCGAAGAACAGAAGTTTCTAAAAAGCAATCCAACGTTGGTCTGGGCAGTTATTACAGTAACTGATTTTTCAATCTCTCATTTCATGATGTCATTTTGACCGAAGCCAAGTCGCAAAACGCAACACACGGCTTGGGGGCCCACGCGTCGGCCAGAACAGGTTTACGCATGCGCGACGCGTCGGCCGCCGCCCAGCGCGTCCACGACGCTCGCATACGACACTGCCAGATATCGGCGCCTGGCCTGCGCACGGGCGCTAGCGCGCCGTGAATATAAACAAAAGACAACACCGTATTCACTAGACGCGCCTTTGTTCATTCCAAACCATCGAGCTGGCATGGCGGAGTGGTTAGCGTGCTCGCCTCGCACTCCAGAGGCCCTGGTTCGATTCTTCAACTTGACCTATTTCTTACTCGGTTTTATTTGTTAATGTTTCTGGGATTTTTCGCTCACGGCCAACGCCGCCGACGACGACAGCGGCTTTTCTGTGACACGGGGCCCTTAACACTATAGCGTTAATAAATTGCCGCGGCGATCGCACTTCGCTGGAGCGCTCGTGCACTATGCGATATCAGTGCACTTTAAAGGACTCGAGGTGGTCGAAATTATCCGGAGCCTTCCACCACGGCATCCTCCATAGCCGGACTTGATTTGGGACGTTAAAGCCCATAAACTTAAACATGAACCCATAAACGAGCAGAAAATTTAAGTAACTATAAAAATTCAGTCGCAGCCTATCATGCAGGCCAGAAGTTCGCAAGAAACGGAGCAATATGCCTTGGAGGCCTTCACGGCCGACGATTGCCGCTGCCAGTGGCTAAGAATCTTCATTTCCCCCGTGTAGGGTAGCAAACCGATTATTCTTCCGGCTAACCGGCCTGCTGGCTGTTCCTTCCCCCCCCTGAGCTACGTCACGCGAAAGAGGCCCACATAGAAGTTCCGTGCAGCACGTCTCGAAGCTACGAGCGGCACACTCGTGTTGAAAATGAGGCTATAATGAGGCCTCACCTTTTCAAAAAGAGGTCCATGGGCGCGCACCTGAAGTTTTCTCCCACTGCACCAGCGCCACTTCTCCCCCTGCCGGTGATTTTGACGTTTCTGTCCGGGCACGTCGCCGGCGGAGCGCATTGAGCCTGTCGATGGTACGCGCGTGATGCTCGCGCCGCTGGCACTCTCTCTTTCATTGTGAGCACCTGCTGTCCTGCTCGCGGGCGCACAAAAGTGGTGTTGCCGCTCGCTGTGAGTCATGGCTGGAATTCCGCGACGTTCTAAGAGTGGAGAAACTTGTGTCGGGAACTGTCACAATAGTTCTCTGAACATCAAAGGCCAAGGATTGCCCGTGGAATTCTACAGATTTCCTGGACATGTCCTACGTTCTTAAGAAAAAAAAAATTAATATTGGAAAATTGTAACGTACAGTAATGGAAATATTGAAGGTAATGGTCCACCCTTTCTATATGTAGCAAAATCTTGAAAATTTTTCATCACTCGTGTCGAGCAGTTGACGTTAGGAAAAACCTTAATACGAAAAAAAAATGCAAGCCTATCGATGGGAGATTGCGATAGTGAAATCTTCCAGTATGTGAAAAAGAAATGCCTTCATACACTCTTTCCTATTCAAAAATGTGTTTGTTCGGCATGAAATGGATGAGAACGAGAAACGGCAGGCCTCGATAACTGCTGTGCGCAGGGTGAAGTAAGCTTTTTTCTGTTGCTAAACACGTCTGGTATGTTGCACGCGTAATATTATTTCTGAGCAGTTTTTGCTGTAATTCACTAAGCATGCAGTGTTTAGTAAAGCTCGCGCTAACGAAACTCGTTTTTTTTGCCATTTTTTTTATTTTGGAGACTGACAACAACAGCTAGCGGCGGTATGCAGACGCGTGTGAAGTAAGGTCAGTGATCGCCTCAATGTTCCGACTTGTGACGTCTGGCTCAATTTTCGAAGTTTTTTTGCATGTAAAAAATTTCTAAAAATGAGAATACTCAAAATGTTTGCTTGCACACGAATGAGCGTTTGCATATGAGCAATGGTTCCACAAATAAATTGTTTTGGGGATGCGCGTGCGCTGTAATCGGCATTAAAATAAATATACCAGCCGCTTATCTCCGTTGTAGCGCTTGACCAAACTAGAACATTTTTTCTCTTAGCCGTATATCGCAAGCAGCTGGTAGGCGGATTTCGTGCGTGTTTTCGTTTTTCTCTTCAGCCTCGCGTGTCGCCTTAAGGCCACTTTATTTTAAGTTAAAATAAAAATTATTGCCATTATTATTCAGCGAAACACGTAACAAAATCCTTATTATTTGGCCAACAAACCTGCATGCACCGAACTGCTCAGCCACCCAACGAAATTAAGTGTTTTGCGAAGATACGCTTATACTTGGCTCGCAACACAAATACGCTAGAGGCATCCGTGATACAATAATGTACCACTCTACCGTCTTTTTGTTAATACCGAGATAAAAACGCATTGAAGATAAATTCCGACTGCGCAGCGCGTGGGCGCCGTGCTGTTCGCATTTTTCTAGCGCCTTTGTACATTTTGCTAATCCTCTGAAGCTCGGCAGCGTTCAAGCACGAGGGAGAAAACCCGCGACTGCGCAAAGAGATTTGCAGGCCGGCCAACACGTGCAAAGTACGTGCAGAACTGGCTTTTTTTCAGGGGAAAGCGCGCTGCTCGCGCAGCTGCTCATAGGGAAGCGCACCTGAAGTTTGCTCCCACTGCACCAGCGCCACTTCTCCCCTGCCGGTCATTTTGGCGTTGCTGTCCGGGCACGTCGCCGGCGGAGCGCATTGAGCCAGCAGCCTGTCGGCTGGTACGCGCGTGCTGCTCGCGCAGCTGGCACTCTCTCTCTTTCATTGTGAGCACGTGCCGTCCTGCTCGCGGGCGCACAAAAGTGGTGTTGCCGCTCGCTGTGAATTCGCGACGTTCTAAGAGTGGAGAAACTGGTTGTGTGTGCGGCTGTCACAATAGTTCTCTGAACATCAACGGCCAAGGAATGCCCGTGTAATTCTACAGATTTCCTGGTGATGTCCTACATTCTTGGGGAAAAAAAAATTTAATATTGGAAAATTGTAACGTACAGCAACGGAAATATTGAAGGTAATGGTCCACCCTTTCTATATGCAGCAAAATCTTAAATATTTTTCATCGCTCGTATCGAGCAGTTGACGATAGGAAAAACGTTAATACGAAAAAAAATGCAAGCCTATCGATGGGAGATTGCTATAGTCAAATCTTCCAGTATATGAAAAAAAAATGCGGTCATACATTTTTTTACTATTCAAAAATGTTTTTGTCCGGAATTGTTGCGTATGAAATGGATGATAACGAGAAACGGCAGGCCTCGATAACTGCTATGGGCAGGGTGAAGTAAGCTTTTTCCTGTTACTAAACACGTTTGGTATGTCGCATGCGTAATATTATTTCTGCGCAGTTTTTGCTGTAATTCACTAAGCATGCAGTGTTTAGTAAAGCTCGCGCTAACGAAACTCATTTTTTTTACCGTTTTTTATTTTGGAGACTGACTCCAGCTAGCGGCATTATGCAGACGCGTGTGAGGCAAGGTCAGTGATCGCCTGAATGTTCCGACTTGTGACGCCGGGCTCAATTTTCGAAGTTGCTTTACATGTAAAAAATTTCAAAAAATAAAAATAATCAAAATGTTTGCTTGCACATGAATGAGCGTTTGCATATGAGCGATGGCTCTGCAAATAATTGTTTTGGGGATGCGCGTGCGCTGTAATCGGAATTAAAATAAATATACGAACCGCTTATCTCCGTTGTAGCGATTGACAAACTAGAGCATTTTTTCTCTTAGCCGTATATAGCAAGCAACTGGTAGGCGCATTTCGTGCGTGTTTTCGTTTTTCTCCTCAGCCTCGCGTGTCGCCTTAAGGCCACATTATTTTAAGTTAAAATAAAAATTATTTCCATCATTATTCATCGAAACACGTAACAAAATCCTTAGTATTTGGCCAACAAACCTGCATGCACCAAAGTGCTCAGTCACCCAACGAAATTAAGCATCGTGCGAAGATGGCCGTGCCAAAAAAAAAAAATGGTATTTACCTCGAATTCCACGTCTTAAAGGGTCCCTGAAAGGGGTGTCTGAGGTTGGCAAACAAATACTTGCATTATGTAGAGCGTAGGCCACTGAACGTTCATGCCGCGTACAATACATCAAAGGCGAGTAGATAATTTACAATACATTTTCAAAAACTACCTCTCCCGAGCCTCGCGGCGACCAGCGGCGGCGAACTTCCGCCCGAATCCGTACTCATTACGTCAGTTTGTACTCTTTACGTCACAAGTGCTGGCCTATGATTGGTTCGCGGTGCCAACGTGAAATCACGCATTTAACAAACTAGAAGCTCTAGATACTTCACACTCTTACTCTTTTCGGAAACATTTCGCATTTCAGCAAGCAGAGTTGTCGTTTATATGCATGTTTACGCAGTTATTGTGTGTTTGGTGTCAGAAATTAGTACTGCACTTCCGGTTTACAATGTTTTCGTCTGCTCGTGCCGCTTGTGTCACTCCGCCGGCGCCGCCGTCGAACCGAATCGAGAATCGAGGTGCGATTTGGAGTCACCGCACTACTGATTTCTGTCGCGACCTCCGTCGCATGCGCAATCAAAATGGACCGGCCGTGCTGTGTCGTTGGTTGCAAAGCCAGGGTTCGGCAAGATGTTGCCCTTCGGCACTGTCTGCCGAAAGATGGAAGTGAGCGAGCCGTCGTCGTCGTCAGGATTCAGCGCTCGATTTCTGAATGAACGGCGTGTCCTTAAAAGCTTGGCCGACGCGCTGCACCGATCGTCGCTTGCGAACTGCCGCCCCACTACAAGCAGGGAGACACGGAGCGGTGAGCATCGCTGCGCCGCCCTACCCAAGCTCCGCTCACAAAACGTGTCGCACTTCGCCGCCGTGCAGCAATGCCTGAGCGCTGCTTGGGATGGTGTACAAATATCACAAGGAAAGATCGCCTTGTTATCAGAAATACTTCTCGAGCAGCGACAAAGCACGCCTGCTTATGTTGCGAGCTTTCGGCAACGGCACCGCTCGCGGGCGCTCAGGGCGACGAGCTCTGCTGCTGCCTGGCTGCCGTGGTCGTCGCTAGGCCTATTGCCTCTTTGGCATCGAAGCTGCAGCGGCCGGCGCTTCGGAAGTCGCCTAAGCTATAATACAAGGTTTACTCTACACATCGCTTTGCAGTCAACAGCATCATCTCACAATAAAATAATAGTATGGTCACTTTCCGCGACTCCTTCTGCAGCGAAGCGAGCGGGCGCCAGGCGAGCCGGACCCCACGTCGGACCAGCGGCTGCTGCGAGACGGTTGTGGCAAGAAATTTGCTCGTATCACAGTCGTTACCTTTACCAGCAGCTCAGTATTGGTCAGCGATCCTCAAAAATGACACATTTTTCACATTTCTTATCCCAGGGTTTATTATTTACGTCAAGAACACACTTTAGCTCGTTTTTATGTCGCCGGCAGACGGGATCCAGGCTGGCCGGCCGGCTGGCATGCTCGGCGTACATCACGTTCGCACAAGAAAATGCAAAACAGCCATGATACCAGCGAGGATGCTTCCTAGATTCGAGCAACGAAAATATGTCTGTGCAAAAGTGGATCTTTCGGCAACGACACCGCCTGCGGCAACGCCGCGCGACGAACTGCGCGCTGGTCCCAGGCTGCCCTAGTCGTCGCTAGGCCTATCTGGTTTCGCATTGAAACCGCAGCTGACGGCGCTTCGGAAGTTGCCTGCGCTATAATAAAAGGCCTACTATTCACATCGCTTTACTGCGAACTCGTCCCATAATAAAAGATATGTTCGATTTCCACGATGCCTTCAGCAACGGAGCTAGCAGACGGTAGGCGAACTGCACAAAGTAGCAGCAGCACCAAATCGGCTGTTGGATGAAATTTGCTTGTATCGCAGTCGTCACTTTTACCAGCAACTCGGTATTGGCCAACGATCGTCAGAAATTATGCATTTTTGACATGCATCTATCCAAGGGCTTGCTATGGACGAGAACAAACAATACTAGCGCGTTTTTCAGTCGCCGGCGGCCGGCATCAATAAGGCTGGCAGGCCGGTCCGGCGTGGCTCGGCCCCGAGCGCCCTGAGCAGCGCGCTGTACGGCATCATGACGCTGCCGCTCTCCGCACTCGTATTGGCTCCCGCTTCCCGTCCTTGCGTTTTCCGCGCGCGGCTTGTCGTAGACATCCAGCAGGTTGGACGCAGGCGACGGGCTGCGATCGGTTGTTACGACGTCGTTCACAACGGCGCGCCGCAGCGAATCGCACACACTTTTCGCACATGTGTCCCCGCCTTAAGGCTGAAATCCCATTTCGGCACTCATCCGCAAAAGTCGTTCCTTCTACTCGGGGTCTATAGTACGAGAGAAGCCGCAGCGACGGTTGCGAGACACAGGTGAACATAGCAGACAGCGGGAAAGCGAGCGAGCGAGCGAAAGAGCGCGTCAACCGGAAGTAAACAAACCGATCTCGTCGATGACGTATTTGTGGGCGGAGCATGGTCCCGGCCTGTAATCTTTATTTTTTTATGGTTCGCTCCGGTGTACGAGTTGAGAGGGAAAAGGCTGGTGGTCATTTTTAATAGCCATTATCTCTGGTTCCGCACAAGGTAGATCAAAAATTTTTGCGGTAGGATGATGGATCGTTCAATGTCTATCAATACTTCGACTTCTCTTTGCCTACATGGACACCGTTTCAGGGACCCTTTAAATGATCTCGTCATTTACTTGCGATACACATTTCGCCGTTACGGTACCGGCTTTTTCGTCAACAATCTGCTTCACGTAGTGGGCCTGATCCACTAGCAGTTCTTTTTTCAAGTTCGCAGCGAAAAAAAAAATTCACTGTCCACTATTTCTTTTAACCTACATCTCAGAGCGTACTGCTTCGACCGAAAGAAATGCGAACAGCGCAGTGCCTAGGCTCTCCGCTGTTGGAATTTATTTTCGTCACGCTTATACTTGGCTCGCAACACAAATACGCTAGAGACATCCGTGATACAATAATGTACCACTCTAGCGTCTTTTTGTTACTACCGAGATAAAAACGCATTGAAGATTAATTCCGACTGCGCAGCGCGTGGGCGCCGTGCTGTTCGCATTTTTTTCTAGCGCCCCTGTACATTTTGCTAATCCTCTGAAGCTCGCCAGCGTTCAAGCACGAGGGAAAAAGCTCGGGACTGCACAAAGAGATTTGCAGGCTGGCCAACACGTGCAAAGTACGTGCAGAACTGGCTTTTTTTTTTTTTTCAGGGGAAAGCGCGCTGCTCGCGCAGCTACTCAATGGGAGGGGTGACCGGTTTGCCCGGACAAAAATACGGAGTCGGTCGGAGAGGGCGCTTTTCACTGGCGTCCGCAGCGCCCCCCTGCGAAGCTGCGGTCCCCTATTGGGAGGGGTGACCGGTTTGCCCGGACAAAAGTGCGGAGTCGGCCGGAGAGGGTGCTTTTCACTGGCGTCCTCAGCGCCCCCAGCACAGCCCAGAAAACCGGTTTTGCAGGGGGCCCTGAAAAGGAGTCAGATCTGAGGGGTTGAAATGCGGGCCAGTTGGTACATTGTAAACGAAAAAAAAAACCAGTCACACAAGACGACAGACAAGATCTGACTTCTCGGTATAGGTGGGGTTAACCATTGTAGGTGGGGTTAACCATTCGTCCCCCACTCGAGTGGGGGACGAAGGAGACGACAATGCGATCGGTTCTGGAAACACGTGACACTCCTTTCATTGCCTCCGGGAAAGTCATGGCATGTCGCGACATGCTTCCGAGCGCACATTTTTTTCTAGACGTTGACTGTGTCTACACCTCGTGCTGCGCGTACGGTTGTGTCCGAGACGATGTTCTAGTGCCACCGCCGGAGTGGAATGTGGATTACGCTTCTGCCAGGATATGCCTAACAAGTGCTGCGTGCCCGATTGCCGCGCTAATTACAACTCGGGTCCCAAAAACCAGGTTTTCAAGTTTCCCCGGGATGAAGAAGAACAGAACGCCTGGATTAGAGCAATACCACGAGAGAACTTCGTTGTGTTACCGCGCTCCAGGGTAAGATGTACGAAACTTCTTCATAGAATATTTACTTTTGCAAAATACGATAAGCTTAAGCGCATGGATTGTAAAAAAAAGTAAACTAAGCAGCTGGTTAGCACTGCAGGTAGCGAATGCAGACTTTCAAGAAAACTCTCTTGCCAAGTTACAGCTGCTTTTTGAACAAAAATTTAATGCCCCTGCCACACGGCAAATTTAATGTCATTCCCATCGAATGACGTTCGTTCAAAATGACATTAGTTTGCTGCCACACGAGAGAATATGTCATTCGATGGAAATGACATTACCCGAATGAGTTTACAGAACTCATCAGGCAGCGATCTCCGAGCTAATGTGTTCCCTCAACACCAGAGACTTGGTGAGAATATACACCGAAGAACACGATTACAAAAACGTCACAAGCACTGTAATATTTCCGCGTCCGAATGATTGTGCGGTCGTTCATTTATGTACATAAAAAATGCGAACTAGAATTGGAAAAAAATAAAACTCACTCTCGCTACCAGCCTTGCGTGGTTAACATTCACAACATGGCGACGAGCAGCTCGCCCGCTTCGGACCGAATACTGCGTCGCCGCTGCATTTTTCGACGCGATAGCTTGCTCTAAACGGTTGTATTCGCTTTTATTTTGTGCATTGTCATCCCTCCGTAACAATATAGGTTTGAAATATTAGTCGCTTTTGAGATAAATTTCAGAATTTCTTGATGCTAGGCTTAACTATGTACGGCGTACGACCCCGAGCGAAGTATTTCTCCAACTTTGCACTAGAATCTACATTTTCATTGTGGCGTCATCTAGATAGCGCCACAGTATGTTATGCTTCTCGCGCGCTACGCGAATCACTCCCAACCACCGTGCTCCCAACTAAAACTGCTGTGAGGACGGGCGGCAGTGCGCGCAAGGTGCGCCCGTAGCATGAGCAAAAGTTTTTGCGGACGCACAGCTAATACTGTCTAATTTCACCATTGAGAGTATCTAGAACACTGAAATAGAGAGCATTTCAGAAAATGACGTCCGCCATTTGCCTGCCGCCGCTGGCTGAGGTTTGGCTTGGCTTGGACTCGTGGTGGATAGCAGTATTGGTTTCCATTAGCAAAGCAATACTTTTTGCAACGTATTGAAGCATACATCGAAATTTTTGTATGCTGTACTCTCTTTCCATCGCAATCGCCATCATTTGTTGCCACGAAATGGTGGAATTTGTTGCCACCATGGAGGAAGGAAAGAACTGTTGCCACGAGCTGGGTAGTACTACCTAATGAGCTGACAGTGGTAGAACTGCTGCGCCAAACTGCGCCAAATGGGAAATCCTGCTACATGCTGCTACAAAATCTGTTTTTTGCCTACTTTTGCGCCACGCCTGCGCCGAAATATCTCTGAATAACTCCAATAACTCGGCCGAGAACGAAATCGAAACTCATTTCCGTGAAACCAAAACTGATCTCTGCCGGCAGCCACATCGCCATCGCTGCTTTGCAACCGAAGGTGAACAAAGGGACCACTGTCAGCGCACTGCCTGTGTGGATGGACACTTCACGTCTTCGATGTCTTTGTCAAAGCTGAAAGGCAACAAAACTTATGACTAACTTATATCGGGCAGAAAATCCAGCTGCCATTCCTATGACACAAGGATTAATCAGAGCGGTGAAAGGATCGCGGAAGCGTCAGCTGCAACGGTTGGAGGCGGATGCAGGAGAAGAGACCCGTGCAAAACAAGCGAAACAAGACTGTGATGTACAGGACAAAGACACCCAGAAAAGTGGTCAGAATGAAGAGAAGGTACAAGAAGAGATCAGACTGGCCAGGAATATGATCACCAATGCTGAGCTGCTTTTCACAAATGGTGTCAAGTCTAAACATTTTGCAGACGTTGAGAGTGGACAAGCCCTTCTGAAGAATGGACAGGAAAAGCTCGCAGCGGCACTGTCTAAGCTGGAGTGATCAAGAAAAGGGGAGAAATAGTACCTGAAAGTTTGTTTTAAGAACGGTATCATTTTTTATAGTTCTGTTGAGCATCTCGTTATGTCGCTCTTCTGAATAAAAACGGCAGTGTTTTTAGGAGAACCTCCTGGTTTGCTTATTTTCGGCTCTTTTTAAGGAACCAAGCACTTTAAACTGCATTTGGGATTGAAGCTTGCTCTTGCATGGCTGTGGTTGCTAAAAACGTCTGAGCAAATGCCTGTTCCAGAAATACAACAAAGCTTCGTTATTTAAAATAACTGTTTTTTTGCATGAAATTTTGGTACGAAGCTTTTTTTTTGTGCTACAAAAGCTCGAATTCTGCTACAAAATGCCATTTTTTCTGCTACAAAACTTAAAATTGCTGCTACAAACTGCGATTTCTTCTGCTATAAAAGCTGCTACAAGAAGCCAGTTGCCAGTTCCACCACTGTGAGCAGGGCAGGCCCTATGCCGAGCATCTGACGTGCTTGGGCAACGGGTCACCGGCTATGTATTTTTTTAGGGTTGGCACCGCTAGGATCGTCCCGCAGCAGACACGGACAGCCCCCCCCCCCCCCCCCCCCCCCCACCCAAGGCATCAACCGATCCTCTCATGGTATCACTGAGGCGGTTGCTGCTCCAGACGCTAGGCGGGTCGTATCGTTCAAAGGTGCAGCGACAACAGAAGCACGGCCGCTTGATGCAAAGCGCAAATCTAGCGGCCGTGACAGAAGCATCACAAAGGGGAGGAAAAGAAGACGGAGGAGGAAGGGAGTGAACATTGCTTTTCTAAACCTGCAGGGAGGCAGGACCCAGCGCAAGTGGGAAGAGCGGTTCCAGGCAATACAAGCGGAAGGGTTAAGCCCCAACTCCAAGGTCCCTTCCTGGGCGTACGCGCTCAGCGTCGGCGCTCTTGGCGTACGCTAGAACCGGTCTGCGCATGCGCACTGCAGGAGACGCCAGCGAACCTCGGCGAGGCGCCGATATCTGTCACTGCTAGATATCTGCGCCAGCGCTCGCGCGGGCGCCGGAAGCTGCTCACCGTCACGTCTCTCATACACCAATGGAAGGACGCGGTTCTCGGGACATCCGGTGCGGCTTTTCGCGCGCTTTTCAAAACTTGCTGTCTACATTTTTGCTTGGTGCCGAGGCTGTTCGCGCCATGTCCCAAAATAAAATAATAAATGAAAGTCTGATCGCCGCAGTAGAAAGGTGGCCGTCGCTCTGGCAGGCGAGCCATAAAAGCCATAAAAATAAGCTAATAAAGGCAGCATTGTGGCTTGAAGTGGCAGCGGAAATTCTGCCAAGCCTGCCAAGCACAGGTAAGCCGATATCTTGCTTGTGACGAGCGCTGCTTGAGTGAAATGTGCTCGAAAACGCTTGTGTTTCAATCGTGCAGAGGGTTCCGCTCTAGCCCAAAAGCGGTGGAAATCGCTACGAGACAAATTTTGCCGGATATATCAAGCGGCGACGGAGGCAAAGAAAAGTGGCGCCGGGGCCGAAGTGGCCGACAGGTCTGGCAACCACACAGCAGCGTGAGCACAAGCGCGAGCAGCGTGCGGCAGCGCTAGCCAGCGCTACCAGCGCCTAGTACCATGGAGATGCGTACTGCTGCCAGCGCCTGTCGTTGCGCGGCGCCAAGAGCGCCGACGCTGAGCGCGTACGCCCAGGAAGTGTCGTTGGAGTTGGGGCTTTAGTGTTGTGTGGCGTGGTGGAGACCCATCTGCGTGACGAGGAGGAACCGCCAGGTCATCCCAAACTTTGCTGGGAGGGCTGTAACAGGAAGGCAGGAGAGAGGAAAGGGGGAGGAGTCGGGGTCCTTCTACACCCAGACCGAGGGTGGACGAGGGCAAAGCTTGAGTGCCAGGAACACATGTGGATCACCAGGATGCTGTGCGGAAAGAGGAGAGCAGTGGTCATAGTGTATATGTGGACTGGAAGTTCGAGCAAGGAGAAGAACGAAGACCTATGGCAATGTCTGAGACACGACATTGGTAGTTTTCAACGAGACCACCAGGTACTGATAATGGGAGATTTTAATGGCCACCTGGAGGAACTGGACGGTGTGACGGATGCGAACGGTCGAGAGCTGCTCAGCGCTGCCGAAGAATTTGACTTGGTTATAGGAAACCTGCAGTCAAAGTGTGAGGGCCAGACCACCTGGGCATCAAGGGACCGGAGGTCCTCAATAGACTTCACTCTGATGTCGCCGGGCCTGTACGGATGCCTGACGAGAATGCTGTCGACGAGGATGGGGCGTTTAGCTGTGGAAGCGACCATAACAGAATACAGCTGGAGTTTGGTAGGAACGCCCGGACGCTAAGGCCTGTTGAGGAGAGACGGCTTTTCCTGTCTGACCGAGACGTCGAGCAGCTGGCGGATGAGTTGGAAACTACACCAGAGGAAGAATATGAAGGGTTGGTGGAACGGGTGCATACAATGCTTCGCAACAAGCGGCGTAGGGGTAACAAACGTGGCAGGCACACTCCCAAGCGTTGGTGGGACGGTGAGGATCAAAGGGCAATCAGGGAAAGGAAGGAGGCGTGCCGGAAGCATCGACTGGCACTGAGAACAAAACAGCCTGAGCAAGCAAAAGAAAGCAGCTAGGCTAATACAGCAGAAGATCCGTACATCGGACAGGAAGTTTTTCGAGGAAATAAGGAGAAGCGGGCGGAACGCGCCTCGTACATTCTAGCTGGCGGCGTGTGAGAAAGTTGTACGGCCGTACAACGCCGAAACAGCGGTTACGCGACCCCCAATCACTTCAACTGCTCTCACCCAAGGACAGCATGTAGAGCTGGTGGCAACGCAGGTAACAGCAAAGTTCAGTAGCAGCAGTGGATTACCGGAAGAGGGGCCAGATCCGGAAATTGGACCGGGGCCGGACGTACGAGAATGGTTGGGTCAAGTCGGGGATCAGGAGCTGAAGAATGTTATCGGGCGACTTTCAACTGATTCTGCACCTGGCACGGATGACGTCCCAGCGTCGCTCCTCAAGAAGTTAGGCCCGGTACAGCGACAGGCACTGAAAGAAACCCCGAGTACCTGCCTGGAGTCAGGAGAAATACCTGCGGGCTGGAAACTTGGAAGAATGCTGTTCCTGTACAAGGGCTCCGGCGACGGACCGCAGTAGCTATGCGGCCTATAGACCAATCACGGTGAATCTTGTTTTATACAGGCTGTTCGCTCAAGTCCTGCGCAGACGGATTCAAGCATGGGCGGAGCGAGAAAAGGTGCTGGGCGAGTTGCAGCAGGGCTTTCGCCAGGGACGGCGGTTGGAGGACAACCTGTTCATCCTGACCCAGTGCATAGAGCTCGCGACAGGTCAGGGCAGAGAGTTGTGGGCGGCCTTCCTGGATGTGGAAAAGGCCTATGACTGCGTAGACCATGGGATCCTTTGGAATGGCTACGCCTCAAAGGACTGCCCGAAGAGATAGTCTCCCGGCTGCGCGAGCTCTACACAGACACTAAAGTTGTTGTAGAGTAGCAGGGCCTCTGGTCTCGTCCGATTGAGGTACAGCGGGGCCTTCGTCAAGGATGCCCACTCTCCCCTCTGCTGTTCATGCTGCTGCTGAGCGATCTGGAAGGCGAACTGGAGCGGTGTGGTGCAGGTTTCGACCTAACCTACATGAACGATAGGCGGGTGGTGGGACAGGTCCTCCCAGGCCTGTTGTACGCTGACGACATCGTGCTGGTGGCGGGCTCGGAACCAGGCCTCCAGAAGCTGCTGGATGTTTGCACCGCGCATGCAGGGCAGCTGGGTCTCCGATTCAGCGCACGGAAGAGCGCAGTGTTGTGCTGGTCCCGTGCCCCGACGGGCGTGGAGCCGAAGCTGCTGCTACAGGGACGTGAGCTACCGTGGGCGCATTCCTATAGGTACCTTGGAATAGAGCTCACGACACAGCGGGCATACCTGGAGCTATATGAGAGTGGCCTCCGTACGAAGGCCCTTCGGAACCAATGTGTCCTGAGAGCCAAGGCGCTATGGTCATTCAACAGACTGGAAATACTGCGCACCATTTGGAAGGCGGTGATGGTGCCGGGACTGACTTATGCGAACGCTGTGCTATGTGTCTCATCGGGGACCCGTGAGTTTCTGGAGCAACGACAGAGAGAGGTGGGACGGCGGGCTCTGGGTGCCTACCGTACGTCCCCAAACGAGGCCGTGCAGGGAGACATGGGGTGGTCCACCTTCGAGGCACGGGAGGCGACGACGAATCTGAATTTCGAGATGCGCTCGTGGACGCTTGGGGAAGAACGCTGGGCCCATAAAGTACAGCGTTGTCTGCTGCACTCTGGTATGTGCACGCACTGGAAGCGGAGGGTACGAGCGTTGGGGAGCAAATACGGTGTGCCACTGCCTACGATCACTGACACCGAGGGCACCTGCTGGAGAAAAGGGAAGGTGCGGCAGCGTGTGGCGACGGAGACAGCGCTGTGGAAGACCAACGCAGAAGCCAAGCCAGCTCTCGGATTGTACACTGCGCGCAAACGAGAGATTGCGGAGAAGCGCTTCTATGACAACTCCCTTGGCAGTGCCCTACTCTTCGAGGCTCGGGCGGGAGTGCTGCGCACGAAGAAGTGGCAAGCCCGGATTGCCGGCCAGGACAATGAGGTCTTCTTGTGCACGATGTGTGGGCAGGAAGAGGAGACGATCGAGCATGTGGTGCTGTCATGTCGATCGCTCCACCCCTGCCAACCGAGTGGATGTACCCTTCCGCAGGCGCTAGGTTTTGACACAGGGCAACCGGCAGAGGGCAGTGCGAGCGACAGTGAAATGAACAACCAGGAAGCCATTACCAAGGCCAGGGCGGTTGATGATGATGAAAACTTTATTTATAACAAGGGAGTTTTGGACACGTCGGTCCTTGGGCCCCCGCACGGCCCCACTGCACTCAAACGTTCATGTCCCGGAGGCTCATGACGCTGGCAGCCCGGCCGGTGGCGATGGCTTGCTTGGCCGGGTCCTCGGAGCGCAGTAGGGTCTCCCAAGCCTCCCATGAGGTAAGGTGCTCCAGGCCCCGCGGGGGAGGATCCGCCGGGCAGAGGAAAAGAATATGGTCGAGGGTGGCTTTGGGGTGGTGGCAGAGGGTACAGGAAGGGTTCGTGTGGACTGGGTGATATCGCGAGCGTATATAAGGGGAGGGCAAAGTGCGTGTTTGGAGCCGCCTCCAAAGTGTCTGATGGTAATTGTCGAGGGAAGGATGAGGTGGGGGGTAGAGCCGACGCTCGGCTTTGTAGGCCTGCGTCATTTCACTGAATGAGTGCATGCGCTCCCGCGAGAACCCCAGGTCGGAGGCCGCCGGTGCCCGGTTGAGAGAAGCTCGGGCTAAAGCGTTGGCGGCCTCGTTTCCGGGATTCCCGGAGTGGGCAGGCACCCATATCAGCTCCACATGGCGGGGCGGGTGCGCGGCGAGGGAGTCCAGTATGCGAAATGCAGGGACGTGAACTCTCCCGCGAGCAAAATTTAGTATGGCAGTTTTGGAATCTGACAGTATATATCGCGCCTCCGTGCGGGTGATGGCCAGGGCAATGGCGGCCTCTTCGGCCTCCTCCGAAGTGGCAGTAGGGGTTATGTGAAGTGTGGCAATGGGTTGGAGGGAGGGGTTCGTGATGGCGACAACCGCGTCCTCGCCCGTGCATGCGGCATCCACCCAAACGGCATACGGTTCCGTGCCATAGTATTTGTGGAGTGCCCGTGCGCGAGCTCTGCGGCGGGGTTCGTGGTAGGTGGGATGCATGTTTTTGGGGGGAGGTTTAATAAATAAATCGCGGTGAATGAGGCGGGGTACCTGGAGCTGTGTGGGATCGGTAACTGGTAGGCGTATACCGAGGGTGTGTAGGATGTGTCTCCCGGTGGTGGTTCTCGCGAGACGTATGTATTGTGTCTGTCGGTGGGCCTCAATAAGCTCCCCTATCGTATTGTGCAGGCCTAGTTGAAAGAGTTTTTCGGTTGAGGTATTTTGGGGTAGGTGTAATGCTGTCTTAAATGCTGTTCGAATCATGGCATCCAGGGTGGAGATTTCCCTAGCCTGGAGTTTCAGGTAGGGGAGCGTGAAGATAAAGCCGCTGAGGACGAAGGCATGTATGAGACGACATAGGTCATGCTCCTTCATGCCCTGGTGGTGTGCAGAAACGCGGCGGATTAGGTGTGATATCGACACAGTTGTCTGCTTGAGTTTCTGTATGGTGAGTGTGTTTTTCCCGTTGCTCTGGATGTGGAGGACAAGTACCCGGAGAGTGTTTACCTCCGGGATGGGCCGGTTTTCCAGTGTCACGGTGATGGGGGCTGTGGGACAGTTTCGTGTTGTGGGGCGGATTATGAGGAGCTCCGACTTCTCCGGTGAGCAGGAGAGTCCGATACTCCGCGCATGCGTTTGGGTGAGGATAGCCGCGGACTGTAGGGTGTTCTCTATGTCTCCATCACTGCCATGGGTGGTCCATAGCGTGATATCATCAGCATAGAGTGTATGCCGAAGGTGAGGGATGGTTTGTAGCTTGTGGGCAAGGGGAATGAGAGTGACATTGAAGAGGAAAGGGGAGAGGACGGACCCCTGGGGGGTTCCGACCCCACTAAGGGTGTATGGGGGGGAGATGTGGGGACCGAAGTGAATTTCGGCCGTGCGGTTAGTAAGGAATGTTTGAATATAGGTGTACATACGTTCACCTATGTTCAAGGGGGAGAGAGCCGCCATGATCGCTTGATGGTCCAGGCGATCAAAGGCCTTGGAGAGATCCAAGGCTAAGACAGCTTTTGTGTGACCCGGAATGAGGGGGTCGAAAATGTCCTGCGTGAGTTGGAGCATGGCGTCCTGTGCTGACAGATGGGGACGGAAGCCCACCATGCTGTGCGGGTAGAGGTCTTGCTCCGCCATGTGTTGGGTGAGTCGAGCGAGTGCGACGTGTTCGAAAAGCTTGCCTAGGCATGAGGTTAGTGAAATGGGACGGAGATTTGAGGGTGTCGGTTGAAACAACAAAGCGCCGCCTTGAAAATTGGAGTGGACTGAAGCGTTAGGTGGTGGTGACGACACGGCGGGACAGACCTCGCCGCAGCGTCACAAAGTTGGCTAGGACGTTCGTGTAATGTCCGCCCGTTACAAAGGGATAAGCCCCAAATCCAATCCAATCCAACATTAGTTTTTGCCGTGTAGCAGCGCGCAGAAAAAATGACATTAAGTCGAATAAATGTCATTCGATGAGAATGACATTTTTTTAAATTTGCCGTGTGGCAGGGGTATAACTTCCTTCTAGGCTGACATCGTGCAAGAGGCCTCCCACATCGACAAGGTTACAGGGCACACCACCACTGCACCACTTTCGCATCTGCGTCTTCGCCCATGCGCAATCCCATCAAAGTTTCCGGGATGCCCGTCTTGTACTTCTAAGCCAAGCACCTCAAGAGATCGTATTCATTTAAAATATGATCTTAGAACAAATACATGTATCTCCAATAAAAATACACATACTCAGTTGTGAAGCTAATCGAGAGTTTAATTCTTCATTATCGCTGTGCTTCATAAAACGAGGTGAAAAAAAAGGAAAAGTTTTAAAACATTGGCAAATTCATTTCAAGTAATGCATAGAGAAAAACGTCTACTGAGAAAGACGAGAAAGCGCAATGCGATAGAGGTGCTGACATCAGTGCTTAAAGAATCTTTGCACAGATGGTTTGCGGCTAGTGCCTCAAAATAAATTCCGCGTAAAGTGTCTGCTATTCATTCCAGTATTTTAACTAAAGAAAAAATGTGGACTGATAAATGGAAGCTTATTGCTGCTAGTTGGTTCCAGTCGAGGCGGTGGCCTCTTTTCGTGACGTCACGGGAGGAGTACTCAGGCCTTTTCAAAATTATTTAGAGGGCGTTGGCTAACCTCCCTGCCTTTCCTCTTCTTCTATCTCCTCCTCCTCCATAAACGAGTGTGTTGCTTTCCTAGCGGCCGCCGGAGCACAAAGTGAAACAAACGATGAGTGAAACTGTGGGACTTCCAAGAGGCAAGCACAGCGTGATTTATTTTTCAATTTGGTAAAGCTAAAGAAGAAAACCCGGTGTTGTATGAAACAATTCTGACGACCAAATGTCATATCTGTGCGAAATTCGAACTCGAACACAATCCACCCGTGTAGCTGAGAAAAGCATTCTACTGATCGCTTTTATTTTCTCAACAGTCTGTATATGATGCTCGCACAAGTAGACACCGCTTCAAACGCCCCTGCGCATTCTGGTTTCGTTCTTGCCTAGCCTGATCGATCTAATTATACTTGTGACACTAAAGCGTTTCGCCCTCCGCATGGTAAGCCATGCAGAGGCCGAAATACAAGTATTGTTTACGTCTAGCACCGCATTGCATACTAGCGGATATATTCGTGTTTTTAAAAATTCATTACTCGATTTTAGCGGATTATGAAAGCATATACAGTTCAAGCAGAATGCTTGGCGGCGGGGCGGGAGTCCCGCCTCGCCGCTCTGTAAAAGGGGATATGTTATGCCGACGCCAGGATTCTCAAACACACTGCACCTTCAGACGCCACAGGACGGGAAGATTGACAGGAAACCATGAAAACCCTTCCGAAAACCGTAAGCAAACGCATATATCGCTTCGTAAGAAAGGGGGCCCCCCGGAATGGCGGGGGATTCCTGTTTATGCAGCTCGACAAGCTCTCCCCAACTGATTCGGCTAAACGAAGTTACATGAGAACGTGGGGGCCCATCTCCTCGTTCTGGTTTTCTCGCTTCATACGTGTCACTTCAAGTTACATTGCCCATTCACTGAGGCCGCTCTACCAGACGGCGCGAGCATCGTCGCGGCAAACGCGCCATGTTTGCGGTCGTTTCACGCCAGCTCGCGCAGTGTCACGGTACGCCTTGAGGTAGCCGGCCTGAACTGTTTGTGATCCGTAACATATTTGCACGTTGTTAAATGCGTCATTAACCACTTACATTTGTGGAACGCTTATTGTGCATGAAGTTCGCAGCAGAATTCTGTGCCGTGATATCTCAGCTCGGCAGCAAAACTGGCTGGCTGCACTGCACGCGCGCAAGAATGTACACGACTTGCAGCTTTTGATGTCAGTTGATAACTGTCAGCTAGTCATGCAGGGCACATCGCGGATAAGCAGCACGATTAATTGCCGAAATTCCGAAACTGGCACCGCAGAAACTCATTTTTCCAGCGGCTGTAGTCCGCGAACTGCTGAAGCCTCACAGGCAGTGTTTCAGCAGAAAGGCAAAGCGTCATAGCCGCCTTGTTTACACGACAAGAACGGTCAAACAAATACTGTCATGCGCTCGCAGCGCGAACGGTAGACTTAGCGAGAATGTTTTGCAGTTTTGATTGCAGCTACGTAGCGCTGCTTCGAATGCACAAGACGTCTAGTCATTTCGCAGCAACGCAGTGTGCAGCCATTCCACTAGATTCAGTAGTAGCACGTCACTTTCAGCAGAATGAGGTAACAAGTTAAGCTACAGCTAAGCAAACAGACCCTTCGAATTACTCCTCTCCAAAAACGGCACTTCGGCATCTCGGCCGTCGGCACCCTAAGCACGGCTCTCTTCGACTCACTTGCTTGTCAAGTAATTGCACCCTCTCATAGGTTTTTATGATTTAATTCCTTGGCCTGTCAGCAAACTTAAGACGTGCACAAGGTGGGCCTCGATACCAGTGAATTCAACGTGCGGCAGTAGTCCTGTACGTCGCACACCATGCCGGCGCCTCCACATTTCTACGAGGGGTCGACGTTTTCACAAAGTGGAACCTTTTGAGCGTGCCCAGTCTTTTCTGCTTCGCGCAGTTCATGGAACATTCACTCAGTCACGCGGTGTTACGGGTCGGACAGAAATTATCTGCGGCGAGACGCGAAATACACCCACATTTCACACATCACCAACTTGCTGCGGCTGGCTGCGGCGGACGCGCGCGCGACCACCAACATGGCGAATGCCGCGCCGGCCGCTAGCGCCCCTCGCGGATGACGTCATGTGAATACCTCCTATACTAAGCAGGTTTGAATAAATAGGCCCCCTTCTCTTGCTGTCGGAGGTGAGGCCCTGGTCTGCAGCCGCTTTAGCCCCCCCAAAAGCACTGGTGACGTCACTCACCTTGACCGAGTGGAGCGGGAAGGCGTCTGCCGGCATCGCATGCGCAGAGCATGAAAGTGGGTTCTGCATACAATGCCGGTACACGGTACACTTTAATGCGCTCAACAGGACTCTGGTTGTGTTCGATGCAAACGCCCAGTTGCCCGCAGCCAAAGCTCCTAGCCGGGCTAGTTAATAAAAAAGCATTGAACTACCGTTGTGTCTTATATCACCGGAGCTACCGCTCTACATTTGGTTCAGCAGCTATGACCCCCCCCCCCCCCTTTTTTTTTTCTTTTACGTAAAAAGGTCCATGACAAAAGGAGCGCGAAAACAAAACGACGAAGATAGAACACACACACCGCGAGCGCTCACTTCCGACTGAAGGAATCACACCAGACCACGGCGAACGAGACCTGAGCCGATCGACGAGCGCATGCGCCAAAGTTAAGCCGCAGAATTCAACTGATTAACCCCAAAAAAGAGGAGCAAACAAAAACCAGACAAAAAAAGATAGAAAAAGAAACGGCAGAGAAATAAAAATGGGGAGGGGGGGGGGGGCACCCACATGAAAAGATAAAGATTACCTAGGAATGCCAGTTCTTGTTTGGATAAAAAAAATATATAGAAGGCTGCAAGGTAGCTATCTATATGCGCTTCAACGATTTCGCGAGTTTACCTCTGCCTCTGGCAACGACAGAGAATTCATCCAGAAAGGGGCGCACCCGCACTCCTTGCAACATGGAGGAAAAAAAACTCCTCCATGCCTTGCAATGCAAAGCTAGATTACTGCCCGTTAACGACTTCATTTGTTGAGTGCACGAAGCCTTCGTTAAGGCACCTACCAGATCCTACATATAGTGCTTCCCACAAGACAGGGTGATGCTGTACACGATGCCCTTAACAAATCTTTTCCGGTGGCGGGTGTTACATTGCGGCTTTTAGGGACGTTGTTCGGCGGGCAGGGTTCTTTTAAGGGGCTGAAAAAAAAAAACACACCAACATTAATTTGCCTTTTTTCCAATTTTCTTTAGATTGTGCGAAATACCAAGGATATAAGGGGTGACAGCTGTCTTGCCTTGCGTTTTATCTGTAACCTTTTTCTGAAGTCTATTTTTGAGTAAAATTAAGCTTTCAGCCACTGGAACACTGATATCATTCCATGAAGTATGGCATCCTAATGATACCATAGCATAGGCTTGCTTGCAAGTAAATTTCTCCCTTCAAAAATTATCAAAAGCCATCGACGGCCTTCCGACTAGAAATTCACGAATTAGTTGATCTTCGTCGGCACGCAACTCGTTAGAGATCAGCTTCTGTGTTTGACAAGGTTGAAGGTGGTTCTACGCAATATGTGAATGCCATGAAACAAGGGCACCGGCATTACACGTAGGTGACGATAAAGAAGACTATAGTAGTCTGGTACCACCAGAAACTGTGCAAGCTTTCCTGCTGCGCTAAAAAGCAGACGCCGCGCGACACGGTGACAGCGCCCGAAGGCGCCCCTGACAACAGCGCCGCCGCGCGGAAGTCACACGTCCGGGGGCGGCGGTTTTTCACACCTCTGCATACAAGAGTTATACAGTGTTATACAATTTGTCTCTGTTCTCGTTTTTTTCTGCGTTGCGCTGCAATTCATCATGGAACACCAACTAGCCCGCACAATCACCTTAAGAGAGTTACGGCACCGTAGTTACGGCATGCTGGAGAAATAATTCATAAGGCCACGAGGAGCGTTACGGTAACATTCGAAACGGCACGAAACGGTTCGCTTTCAATACCTGCCCTTAAAGAAGTTCAATATTCAAGCGTCTTCTCAAATGTCTGAGCACCAAAGTCAAATCAGCTGCCCATCATCTGCTACGAAATCCTTTGATTGAGTCCAGTGACGGCTTACCACGCCTCCAGTGGCACCGGGACGAAGTAGACGTGCCGGCTGGACGAGTGTTTTTGACAGGATTTATGTATTATTTATGTCATTGCAACGTCGATGCCAATCCCGCTATTAAAAGCGGTAAGCAAGACAATTTAACGCTTTCTTAAATTTACTGTCCGACAGAAATTAAATGATCAGCGGAATATTTCTTTTGTTACATTTAGGTGTTTTTTCTGCTTCAACTTGTAACATCTAAGCTGCGCGTTATTTCTGGTTAACTTCCCAGCTGTTGTTCCGGTTGTTGACGTCACGGGCGACCATCTTTGTGGTGTTTTGACATAGCAGCCAGTTCGCTGCTTTTCATTGTGGTTCCTGTGAGGAACGGTGGTGACCCGGAGGTCTGCCGGCCTGTGCTTTTTTTCCTCGTGCCGCAGACCTTAGGCTCAGGAGCATGGCACAGCAGCCAACGAGTAGTGCACTACGTGCCCTGGGTCTAGAATTCAAGAGCCTCCAGGAAGAACCCGTTGAAGGCTTTCGCGTAAAACTGGTCAACGATGACAATCTCTTCGAATGGGAAGTGGCCATCTTCGGTCCGCCCGACACGCTCTACGAGGGTGGATATTTCAAGGTGAGCTTGACCGGTGCTTCAGCGGGCGTCAGCAGATCTTGCCTCAGCAGATGCACTCGCCGAGTAGGCCTACGCCACGCCGCATCACGCGTCTCTATTTTTGGGAAGCGCATCTTTTGCGAAAGCCCCGCTGGGCAGCCTTCCTTCTGTCAGCTGTGAGGGGCCCAGCGATCAGCGGTGCTGGGCTTACGTACTGGCAGCCGTAGCCGAGCACAATGCTTGCGCGCGGCGCATCGAAGCCTTTGTGTAATGGATGTGCGTTTGGTGCTGGTAATTGCGCGTCTCTGCGGGTCGGGATAACTGGTGGCGTCCTTGGTAGCTGTGCGGGGCGACTGAAGCAAGCGTTGTCTTCACACCTGCAGGCACACATGAAGTTCCCTCCAGACTACCCGTACTCGCCGCCAACGGTGCGATTCCTCACCAAAGTTTGGCACCCCAACGTCTACGAAGTAAGTCGGCCGAAGTTACACGTTTGCGCCTACATCGCTCTTGAAAGTTGCCTCGTTGACCTCGAAGTCTCAGTCGATGGAAGTGATGCTAACGAAAAAGAGATGAGTTTACGCTGAGAAAAATGAGTACTCAATCGTCTGCTGTGACGAACTATGGGGCCGAACGCATAACGTTTTTTTTTTCTTGTGGTTGCTGGCGTGCTAGTCCGTCCTCATCTGAATGACCTTTTCCGCGAATTTAAGAATGAGATTTAGGTCAGTGCAGACATTCAGGCAGTATGAAGTTTGTGCTCAGTCATTGCGCAAGCAAAAATTTTGTCACGCGCGCTTTTTGTGCTCGACGTCATACGAGAGCACGATTGCCATTTCGCTCTGCTGTCAAATATCTTTACAGGCTTACTATAAGCGCCGTTAATATCTTCGGCCTTAGCTTTAAATATCTATTTGAAGAACTGTATATGTGTGTGTGTGGGTGGGTGTGGGTGGGTGGGTGTGGGTGGGTGGGTGGGCGTTGGGAGAAGACAACCCAAGTCACCGCTATGAATAATTCAAACAGGTGCACAGATCAGTACAAAAGAAACATACAGTAAACAATAGAAACCGGGACAATACGACGAACACACTGTTAGAGCGGAGGAGGAGGGGCGGTGCTGCGAGGAGGGTTGTGCAATGCCAACGAGGAAAGAGCCACATATTTATTTCACTTGACGTTTCGATCGGAGAACTGATCGAAACATCATATGCTGCATATTCCCTTCATGAATTGTGATGTTTCGCTGTTGTGCTGAGAAAAATTCTACAAAGTGCTTCAGCAGTGCTTAATCTGATATTTAATTTTACTGTGCTTGCACCTGCAAACAAAAAAAAGTTTACTGTGTCTTTATTAAGCATTGTATTGTAGGCCACTTGTGTTTTCCTGTGATGGTTGTTGTATCAATGTCCATATGTCGTTTAACCTGTTCAGAACGGGGACCTGTGCATCTCAATACTTCATCCGCCCATCGATGACCCTCAGAGTGGGGAGCTGCCCTGCGAACGTTGGAATCCCACACAAAACGTCAGGCAAGTCTCAGCTAGCACTTTCTTGGGCCAGAGCTTTTACTTAGACATAATGTTGATGGTGGCAGCACTTCCATGCACATACACACAAAAAACCTCTCTGCATCTTACCTTGATGTAAAAACATTTCTGGTGATCTGGAAGAACTTTGACAACAGCTCCTGGGCACATTCTTGTGTTACTAAATCATTTGCGTTTATAGATCGCATGCACTTGTAACTTGTGTTGATGCCCAAAGATGAAGCAAACTCCATCAAAAACAGTATCCAGTCTCAAAAACAGACGCTTTACTGACTTGAATACGCGGAGCTCAAACAACCTCTTCATGGTCTCAGGTACTTCATATTTTGTAACCTTACTTGTTACAATGCATACATCTCCTGCGTGTGCATGGCCTGCCCTTATTTTCTGTGTAGTAAAGAAAAACATAGGAGTAATACAAAAGTAGCAGTCGGTAGAATACTATGCAGCACACTGCTTGTAATCGGTTGGAGTGCAGTTCCATGAAAGTGTATCATTTGTGAAGCTGAGTTTAACAGAGCTGTAGCATTGTTATCAACAAATAGCACATCCTTACCCAGGGTTCTCCCCACGGTGGACGGCAGTGGTTTTGCCACCCACCAGTCTGGCTGACTGCCCACGTCTATGACTACCTGCCCACCGCTGCCCACTTCTTTGGTGAAGACTTAGGGTTTCATGTTTGCTAATGCTACTCATAGAAATCTCTGCAACTGTATCACTGAATGCAGGAAAACGTTTAGGCAGGGCCACGTTATTACAGTGCTATTCTAACAGACTTGCTCTGCCCGCTGCACCTGGCTGCACTGCCTAAAGCAGCAGCGTCAAGCAAAGCCAAGTGTGAATATCGATGTGGTAGCAGTGGAGCCTTCTCACAAGCAGCGTCATTGTGTATGAAGAGGGGCCGCAGCACTGACTGTGAGTAGTGCGCAATGAGTGCACCGTGGGCGCAATTTCTGCCAAATAAAAGAACGGAAGAATTGCGTGAGCGGAACAGAGGGAAATGTGTCTACTCCGGAGTGGCTAGACTCTTTCTGGTGAGAAAATGCAAAGACCAGTGACACACCAATCAGTGTCCGAAACTGCGCAGGACTCTACTCAACTGGTTGGCCGATGCACGGCCAGGTCACCATTGCAGTGGTCTGAAGTGAAGCTCTGAAGAGGGAAATCAAAACTAAGCGGCTGCATAAGGAGGAGCGCAAATATCTTTCCAATGTGAGAGCTGGCAAGACGCAGGATATTGGCATGATTGCTCGCTCTGTCATCCATACAGCGGCACGGCCTCCAGTCGCTAGTGCATCCGAATTAACGAGTGTCCAATGCACATGGGCATTGGCTGGGACCATGTTGGCAGCCCGAATAATCCTGATTTCCCAATTAACAGGGGTCGAATTAATGAGGTTTCAGTGTCCTACGCCTACATGCCTGGCACATTTACGCTTTCAGAATGTTCCGCGTTGCCGGTGCACTGGAAAAGCTGTGTCCTGCTCTACCCAGGACATACTGGGAGAGTGGATTGTTTTTGGCAACTTCATACTTGAATCTGACCGTTTGCAAAAGCTGATAGCAGCAGACGTTTTGTTTTTTGTGGCAAACAACATGACCATGCATAGCAGTCTCATAATTAATTGTGCTCCCACTGCACACTGTAGACTGTGAGAGACTTCTCAGCTCTGAAACTTATCAAGACACATCTGAGAAATCGTCTGAAAGATGAGTCATTGGACTTCCTCATTCATATCGCGTGTGAAGGGCCTGACGTCAACCCCTACCTGTATGATACAGCAGGGTAAAAGTGGGCTAAGCTTAAGAAATAAAGTGTAACGAGTAGGTCCAGAATGCAGAAATAAACCAATAACTCCTTTTGCATTGTAGGTGTGATTGCACTCCCATCACTCAAAAATTTCTGTCTTTACCTTTAGAACAAGGCATTGACATGTTGCATGCTGCAATGCAGCCACAGCTTCTCCTTTCTCTTCTTTTTCCAGAGAAATCTCTTAGCTCAGGAGGCGAAATAATCTCATGCACTGAGTCCTGCTAAGGATATTAAGCTGTGGGCCATTTCTTTAAATGTCATTTTGTTGCAAGTGCTATATGCAATGTCAGCCATGTACTGTGCCCCACTTAATATGAGCCACTTTCTGAAGGAAGCATATATTACTCAGGAGAAACAGTGAAACATTAGGGGGTGTTGCAAACACGTTGAAAGCTTCTTTTCATGTGGTGCAAATTTTAGTTGAAAACTTTTCACATCTCTCCAATGGTTTGCAAGTTGAATCATTCAAATTGTGGTTCCACAAAATAAAATGACCTCTTGTGTGCTCTTGGTGGTTGCCAGCAGTGCTCCTTAAGCTTTGAGCCTACAACATACACTAGTTTGATTACATCCTTTGGGTCTGGTTATGTTGGATGCACCTGAAGCACAAAAACTGTAATTGTAAAGTAGCACTAGTTGTTGGATTCAGGGTTACCAGAGTTGGTGTTGACGATGTAGTCGAATTAATTTTTAATGCATTGTGTTTGTTTTTCACCCTCGCTCACCTTTGGTGCTTATTGAGACGGACATTTGGCTTCAGTTAGTCTGCAGTCATGCGTAGTTAGAGAGAAAAATGTAATGTGGAATGTTTAGTCTTTGTGAAAAGTTCCCACTATGACTGAGGCCAGAACAGCAACATTGTTAACAGTGGAGCTTGCCAGTACCAAGGCTGTGCCAGGTGAGGAGGCATGTTCCCTCGCCCTCGTGAGAACTCAATGTTGGCAAATTCCCAAGAGATATGCCACCTCGCCTGGCGTCCTTATGGGACCGGCAAGCATGACTGATAACAGCTTCACGGCTCGGCAGTGCTTCCGCTCTGGCACCAGTTCCCAAACTTTTGACAAAAGCTGTATGTTCAGGAGTGAAAGTAAATCCATAAAAGCATTGTGTTTCACTGAAACTGCCTTGTCGAAACAAATTCAGAATAAATTAATCCATTCTGGGCTAACCATGCTTTGAGGTTTTATTTTTAGATACACACCTCTTAATTTCATTCGCCTGCCTTATAAACATGTAATGATATTGTTACGTGACGGCAAGCCGAGGAAGGCAGGACTACATGACAGATGGCGATAATGTGATTTAATGGCTGCGGGCCTAGCACGAGCGCTCCAGCCCGCACCACTACCCGCTTCACCTTCTAGTCAGTCACATGACTCGGAGCCACGGAGTGATAGACTGGATTGTGCGAACTAGAATGGCAGTGACAATGAATGCTGGGCGTGGCAGATGGGATGAACAGAGAGGAGATGAAAGGCTTGTCAAGATGAAAGAGATGAGCAGATGATGAGTGGGTGAAGCCAGGCCCAACTGTTCCCATTTCGGGCCCCAAAATACCTCCTGTAAACAGGCAGTGAATAGCATAGGCGCGATTGTGTCTCCCTGCTGGACACCTTTCCTTATTGGAACTTTATTGCTGACTTTATGGAGAACTATGGTAGCTGTGCAGTCGTTATAAATATCATCCAATATGTTCACATAACACTCTTCTACACCCTGACTGCGCAATGCCTGCATGACTGCTGAGGTTTCTACTGAGTCGAATGCTGTCTCGCAATCAATGAACGCTATATATAGTGGCTGGTTATATCACCTGATTGATAGCGTGAATATGGTCTATTGTCGAGTATCCTTTATGAAAGTGAAACATAATAGATTCAGAATAGGACTTTTGGAAATTTTTCACAGTATTAATGTGCCCAGTGTCACTTCTGCTTGGTGCTGATCTAGAGCCAGAATTTTGGTATATGGTTTTCCTGAAGCTGCTCATGGGCTTCGAAGGATGCTGTGGTGGAGATCTTCAGAAGACCACGTGCGGTCGTGCACCAACATCACACAACATGCCACCGAATCATGGCTACTGCAGCCATGATTCGATTGAGGTTTGAAAATGATACTGCAAAAGATAATAAAATGTCTTGCACAGGCACATGAAGGGCTTAAGAGAACTAGGCTAGTTAGCAAGTTGCTAAATCATAAATTTCTTGACTGGAACACAGTTGTCTTGTGTATGTTCCAGGACCATCTTACTCAGCGTCATCTCTCTGTTGAACGAGCCCAACACTTTCTCTCCAGCCAATGTGGATGCTTCCGTTATGTACCGCCGCTGGAAAGACTCTAAGGGTGCTGACAAGGAGTACGAGAACATCATACGGTGAGTCTGTTGCTTCGAACCGAGCGTTTATCTGCTGGTCATGTCGAATGTTTTGAGGAACTGACATTTTGACTGTGCAGTGGTGGCCAAAATTTTGTTCTGGTAATTGTGGCCAAAATTTCAGTTATTTATACCTCATTAAGTTGCAGCCTAGTGAGGACAAACCTAGGCAAAAAATGCAGTTTGCATCTGTCTAGAGGCCTTTGTTGCCACATCTTGGCTGGGACAGTTTAGACAGTGACACTCCAACTATGTGGCAGTTTTATGCTTCAGAGCCTTGTATTGTAGTATCATACAGCACCTTTCCTTGCCGGGTTCTTTATTGATGTGGCACGACAGTGGCGCATTTATTTTGGAGCGGGGAATCCATTTAGGCTCTCCCCTTTCTTTTTCCTCTATCAGCTCTGGTAGTGAATGGTTTGCACTTGGGGCACTGCAGGTCTGTTTAAAATATGAGCATATGGGTGATATGATTGGAGGCCCTTTTTTTAAAAAAGCAATGTCATTGCGAATGGTATTTTGCTTGTGTGCGAATCTGACAATGACAGTTCCGGGAAGTCTTACCAATCATTGTTTGGTTTTATATTTCCACAGCAGGTGTAAAGAGTTAAATTTATAATCAAAGACAGGTAACGTTCAAGAATTACCGCTCGATGGCATGGAATGTAGGCAGCTGGTACGTAGGAGGACAAATTCAAGTTGACCTGTATCACATTATATTTACTGCTTTCTAATGATGCTATTTTTCATTGAGAACGAAGCTTTTGTATGGTAGAAAAGACCGAAACAATGAACTACAGATGTTGCCACCACTGGCCGGTTTTGCAAACAGACTGTAGTGCGTCAGACTAGGCTACACTGCCATTCACTCCAAAACTGAGTCCTTTTTGGTCTTGTTGTCATGAGCTTGAATCAAATGGTGAGAAATTCAATTTTCTTGGCAGTACCAAGTGCATCTTTTGCTGCCTGACAACAGAGCCATGGAATGGATTTTTACTAAGAACAAAAATTGTGTGCAGTTGCCCTCAGTGTCTTTTTAGGTACGTTCATGTCAAAGCAGCAGTAGTAATTTGAGGATCTAAGATGTTGTCAGGACTCTGTTGCACCAAATGCAGAAGTAAAAAAAAAAGGGGTTTCTCTTCTTCGAAAAGCTGGACATTCTGGACATTCCTCCAGAAAGTGAGATCAATTTAGGAGTTGCAGTGGAAGAGGGTGGCTCACAAGATACAGTCAACCACTGATTTTTCACTCTCTCTAGGGACTGTGAAAACGTCCGAAAAGTTGGGCTGTCCCAAACATTAAATTTCACTGTAAAAATAACTTTACATCTACTTATAATTGCCAGTATGATTAGGGGTCAGCTGTGTTGCGCACATTCTGATGCTTCACATGACTGAATCTCGCTGTGTATTGTGTACACAGATGACCAGTGGTGACAGCTTTCATGTGCTCGGCGTTTGATGGCTGTACTGCCATCGGCACATCGCTGATAAACATTCTGGCTGAGGCGAAGTCCAGATGTGAAAGCGAACACGCATCTGCAGTGTATAGGGCATGAAACAAAAAGGTGAAGACAGTGATGGATATAAGAAAGAGTCGACCAACAGCTGAGGCAAGCACTTCGTTAGCACTGGCCTTGATAATTAGGCCTAGCAACTAAGCCGAAAACCACTCTCGAAACTGGCGGTATATACATATTGTAGGCACTCTACTGTGACTTGAGTATAATGAAAGGCGTTTTGCTTGTCATCAAAATGCAAGTTTTGACGATGTTGTGGTAGAAACAATTGAGGCTGCAATACATTTTGTCACAGGTACGAGCTCCGCACTTTGAAAAACACTGCCAGGTTCTTCCTCTCGCCAGCTCCATGAAGTCGTACACCTGCCACACACTTCGTTGCTGGACCTTCACGTATTCAGAACGAAAAAACTCTGCACAGATCAGTTCCATGAACTCTGATCACTACTAAAGTTTTAGCAGCAGACGATGTCAGAGAATGGTACCAGAGTGTAACCACGCATGCACGATGTGCGGACCCACAGAGAGCATCAGCCCTGCTGTTCACAAGTTCCCTTTTAGCTTGAATTCCACTTTATTCAATCATGTTTACGATTCCCCTTGAAATCTGGATTAATGAGGTTCTACTATAGACCTTTGCTTCAGGCAAGGGGATTGTCGAAATGCCTCCTCTCTGGACTGTGTCGCAAACCAATTTCACTGCGGCTTCCACCGTGCTAGCGTCAGGTGCAGACGACAGTCCAAATAGCATTGTGGTAATGCCCAGGACGCGCTTTTTGAGAAAGTCTATGCACATTATATGGCGGCTTGGCTAGCTGCAATTAGTGCGAATGGAGTCCAAAAAATCGAACAGTTATGTGCAGTGGGTCTGAAATTTCAGGCGCTCTTATACATTGGTGCTATGGGGCATGTTGCAGTGCCACAGAAAAATCCGAATAATTAAGCATGTCCGATAAATCAGGGGTCCGAATTTTCAGTCATCGTCTGTAGTAAAGTGGGCAAGGTAGTGAAGACTCGTCAGTCACTTTAGCACTGTAAACTTAAACTGCATCGGGTATCTCATCATCAGTGTTTGCGAGCAAAGTTCTATAGCCAGTACGAGAATCCATGAGGCTTGTGTATTTAGTCCATGTTATCGCCATTTTGTAGACTGACACGTTTTAGTTATTTAATTGAACATTCAAGACTGGTAGACTGATCAGCACTTAGTCACTGTCATGTTGCCATAAGCAGTCTGTTCATTCTTTTTGTTATTGGCCTAAGTTACACACATGTCAAGCACCGTTGCAGGCAAAATTGTTATTAAAACTAATAGGTAGTTTCTTTTGTTACCTTCCCATTAAAAATGTTTCATTTAATGCTGCAGTTATACCCCACAGTCCTGAAATCTCGTGGTTTAAGTGCTAGTGCAGCCCCCACATCATACAGCAAAAGCCTTATAGGGTTACAGTTAGTACATGATGCATATAATACTGGCATCAGTGGCGAAAGAGCTTCGTCTACCTGCACTTGAACATCATGAGCAAAGGAATCTGAACAACTTAATTTACAATACACTTTTGCGATCACATCAGTAGCAGATAGAAGCATGCAGAGAGATAACCTCATTGTTAAATATCCGTTTCATTGTCACAACCAAAGAAACAAAGCAGTGCGTTGCATATCAGATGAGGCATGAGCCACTGATAACTCACTGCGTAATCTACTATGCTGTTGCGCACCGCTGCACTTTTTCTTCTTCTGGTGGTGTGGTGCTGATGTGCTTTCCTGCCATGGTGCTTTACTTCCTGCTTGTCTCTCATTGTGCTGTTTCTTCACCACACTGTTTTCATGCATGCTGGTCTGTTTTGTGCTGTTTGATTGGGACCACATCAGAGAAATTGATTTGTCAAGATACTACTCCATTTGTGGTTTTCCAGAAACTTAAATAGAAGCTATCCTTAAATGCTGTTTCCAGTCTAAACTCTTCCCTATTAAATTAAAATTTTACTGCAAGTTTCAGAGTACAACTGGACGTAAAGATCCTTCTCTCAAGCTACGTCATTCACGGCACTCCATGTCGAAATGCTTGTGTGTGCTCTTGCTTACTTATGTCGAACTTTTCATCACATGGCAGTAACTGCTGTACTGCCATGAAACACAAAAAAGAATGCTCCTGCTGTCTGTTTGCCGCTCCATTTTCTGCTGACCAGTTCAGCCTTTCTGGTGGGGATAGATGGGTTTGATGGGCACGCCCAAACCATGTGGAAGGTGTCAGCCACCTCACCACAGAACTGGCATGCGCCATCAAAGGATGTGTCGATGCTTAAGCACCGCCGGGCACAGTACAGTGTTGGAGAGAATTTTGATGAGGAGCCGCTCGTCAGCGCGATCCAGTCCATTCCAAGGGGCAGGTAGCGCCGCTGCTCTTCCTTGTTGTTATTGGTGATGTGTTTGAATGTAAGGGCCAGATTGTCTGATCGACCCATCCGCAGAAGATTCGCCTGACCAAGAGAATGTGCCCACTTTCGACATCAACCTAGGCCTGCCCCGGAACAGTTCAGCCTTTAGTCAGAAGCATAATACACAACATCACACATCACAAAGTCGCATGATAAGACTCGGCTGGGTGCCGAGTCAGTCGGAATAGAGGGAAATGAGAGAGCAGACACATGTGCTTCAAGTGCGTGCAGTGGTGAAGTCAAGAAAGTCAACATGCCCCATAGAGACTGCATGAAATTAATACACACTAAGTAGAAAGATAAATGGAGTGTGGCTTGGGAAAGCGAAGTAAACAACAAAGTACACTTTGTTAAGCCCACCTTGGGAGAATGGAAATCATGCAGGCATCGGGAATGTTTCATAGAAGTATTCTTATGACGGCTTCACATTGGGCACAGTCACCTGACATAAATTTTCTGTTCACAAAACACGACAAACCCCTATGTGGAAAATGGGGAGATGAACTCGCAGTAAACCATATTTTATTCTCATGCTCAAAACATGAAAAACTAAGAGAAAAATACTTCACTCAATTTTGTAAACAATGCATCCCTTATCACCCAGCGCTGCGCTTAAGTGATAATGCAATTGTTGACATGTCCGTTTTTAGCAGGTTTTCTTCAAAAATTGTGAATTCCTACCCAGCGCTTTGCTTGATTTTATAATACACCTCAGCCACTTTCTCACTCCTGAGGAGGAGACTGAGGTCTTTATTTAATTGGTTGGGAGCCTCGAGATCCTTGCCCACCCAAGGATGGCCATTGAGGTCACCTGACCTTTTTTAAAGCTTTTATTAGTAGCCATCTCTAAAATTACTATCCTTTGTCATCACTAGGTAGTACAAACTGATGTTTTAAGCTCTCTACACCACCGCTGATTTTTTCATATTTCTATGAAATTCTTCAGAAAACTTTTCCTATACCTTGAGCTTGGCGCATGATGGCCTTGGTTGCCTATGTGCTATAGAACCCAACACAACATGCACATTGTGGTCTGTCTTGGCTAAATTTTTCCTTTTCATCTATTGTCAAGGAGGCTCCAGGTACAGGCATGCGATGCGCTATTACTTTGTTAAATCAAAAGTGCGGTATAAAATTACTTCATTATATCGCAGAAACATGGCTTTCATTGGGGCCGATATTTGGATACGAAAAAAATGTGTTGCCATATCCAAAAATTCTGGACAAAATCATTTTTCAGCGGGAAACAGTTTATAAATGCAGTTTTTTCATATAATGTAAGATTTCACTATAACAATCAATGTATCTGCAGATCACATGATAGCAGTCTTAACTGTTCGATGTGATTGATGGAAACACTTCAAAACAAAGATTTTGGTACATATCAGAAGAATGGACCATTACCTTCAGTATTGTCATTACAGTATCTTACAATCTTCCAATTTTCAAAATTTTTGTCCGAGAATATCGGACATGTTTGCAAATTTCACTTAACTGAAGTGGGTTATATTGAGGTTCGACCGTAGCTCAAACTGCTACCTTTCATCTGTCTGAGAGCTGTTTCTGCCTGCTTCACACCCTGCTTGGGTTGCAAATGCAGCAGCCACTCTTTGCGAAACATTTTGTTGATTTTTTTTTAGTATTCAAATCTCTTGTCGGTCTAAGCCTCATTAATGTATTGTCGTTGCTCCACTTGGGAACGTTTTTGCTCAAGAATCTGTTCCTCCAGCAGCACGTCTGTTAGCATCCGGCCAATTCTGCTCATGGCTACTTGGCAGGCATGAAATGATTGTGACATGATGACTTCACTCTGTGTTGCCTTGAAGCATGCCTCTGATTGATTGATCGATGACTCGATGCCACTCTGCCAGCACCTTCCACTGACTGCCTTTGATTGCTCTCTTTCAATCATCATTTTCACTTGTGCCTTCTGACATCCATCATCTTGCACAGTTCTTTCTCCTGCCACATTGTGCAGTCACAGGCTGGCATGGTGTGGCAGGGGCATTTTAGTGGAGACAAAATGCTAGAGGCCTGTGTACTGTGCGACCTCATTGCACATTAAAGCACTCCAGGTGGTCGAAATTTCCAGAGCCCTTCACTGCAGCGTCCCTTATAACCTGAGTCGCTTTGGGACATTAAACCCCATAAAACCGAAATAAAGCAAGCCCACTTGGGTATCTGAAGGTTTTTAAACGCTATCTCATTTAGAAATTGTGGACTGTTTCAGTAAGCATCCACACCTCCTCTAAAGGAAGTTTGGTTTCTCTGAGCAGGCATGGTGCAGGGCAGGGCTAATTGTCTCGGAGAGGCCTTTGACCTTCCGTGGGCAGAGTTGGACCGACGATGGTGGTGAAGGCACTTTTCCTGCCACGCTGAGGGTATACAGAGGCATGGTGCTTGTGAAAGTAAGCTGACTGACGTAATGAGTGACATTTGCAGCCCTATGCATTTTGTTAAAAAGGCATCTGCATTTCAATAGCCTGACATGCTGAGGTGCTCTTAGCATTGCAAAGCTTTGTATTGGTGAGTCTGGACAGCAGCACACTGCTGGATTCTGAATTACTGGGTCAACTAAGGACTGCACGAGGTTTTGCGCCTATAATATTTCAATATCACATCGTTCCAGGCGTGCATTATGATTGTCTAGTGTCACACTTAATTCCATCTGGATGTAGAAGCAGCCTCTTCAGAAGGTGGGAACTGCTTTTAGTGCAGGCCACAACTCAGGTTCAGAAATAGATAGCCTTTCTTTAGTGCATCATTTGTCACTAAGGCAAGACCACTTTTCTTTATTCGTTTGATTTGCTACTTTGAATCTTCCTTTCATTTTTTTCTGCATATCTAGCACATTCTCCTTGCATTTGCCATTTCTGTCTAGGCTGCAGTATTCCCATCCTATGTTTGCCCATACACTGCTGTCCTCCAAAAAGGCTCTTGTGTGCTTATAGCATGTGGTTTTCAGCTGTGCAGGTGGCATGCTCACTGTGTGTGGAGATTTCTAATGTCCGTGCTGTCCCCTCCCTCCAAAAACTCCCCCCCGCTTGTTGCCCCATTATTTCTGCTGGTTGTTCACCCACAGGAAGCAAGTGTCAGCCACCCGGCTCGAAGCTGACCGTGACAATGTGACTGTGCCAACAACCATCGACGAGTACTGTGTCAAGCACAGGCAGAAAGTGGCTGATGACTCAGCAACGTCAGCTGAAGCAGACATGACCGACTTTTACGATGACGACTACGACGATGACCTGGAGGATGACGATGAAGATGAAGAGGTGGATGAAGAAGAAGATGCTGGACGTGGTGATGGTGTGCAGGTGGGGCGCCGCAGCACAGGACCACCCCATTACAAAGACGACGACGATTCAGGCAACGGTGAGTCCTGATTGCCTGCCCCCGAGCGACGACAACAACAACGACCTGAAGGCGCCGCTGTTGCCGCCGGCACTGACTTCACGGGGTGTCCAACTGCCTCGGCAGCCAGTGCAGCCACCGGGGGATTGTGTTTCCGTTCAGGGATGGACGTTTCGTTTCTCGGGACTTGGGTCGTGCTCACCGTGGGCATTGTCTTCTCGTCCCCCAAAAGCGTGGGCAGCGGTCAGTCATTGCTCTGTCAGTCTTCTGTGTTGTCTGCTTTTAATTTCAGTTCTTCAATACTTGTGGTACACAGTGTTTGCTGCAAGGGCTGTGGTGTCATCACTTTGACCTTCGGTGGTCAGTCTGGCCAGCCCAACCCATGATGCTGTTGACTGCTGCGGGCCACAACGTCCATTGATGATCATGTGTCGGCAAGACTGCAGTTTTTTCAAACCATTCTCTTTTAGTCTTTTACTTTTTTTCCCCTTTGCGTCAGTTCTGAGCAACTATTTATAGACGACGTGATGGCACGCCTGTGTGTGCAAGTCCTGGCTAGAGTGTTCTGGTTACTTTTTCTACGTCAGTTTTGTTTCTGAATGGAACCTTCTCTGAATGTTTTCGGACATTTTTTTTTTGCGCACATAACATTGTTGCACAGTGCGCGTGATGCAAGAAGCGTTAAGACACGCTAGCTGGCTGCAAGTTTCATGAGGACACGGATGAAGGCAGTGACTTAAGGAATAAACTGGTGAAAGACGTGCTGGTGCATCTGTTTGTTTCTTTTTTTACGTCCATTTTGCTGCTGTGACAATTAGTTGCAGGTATATTAACATACTACATGCACCTGACTTGGTCCCTTCTAGCATTGAAAAATTCTGTAGTGAAGTGAAGTGCTTACATCATCTGGCAGTACTATTAAGTCTGTACTCATCTTTCTTATTTCTATTCTAGCGTACCTTAACCCATTATTCATCAAAACAGGTTTTCCATGTGATGAAATTCTTCATTTCGTGTTAATGAGTGGTGTGCACAGGGGCTGGGTACTTTAGGTGTCAGGTTTACATTATTTGGTGAAAAACATCATTTTAGCTGACCACATCACAATTGGTAAGCTGATATTGTAGAAATAGCTCTTCTGAACTCACTATTTCCTAGCATTATATTACTGCAGCGACTATTATGAAATTGATCAAGATGTGAAACAAGAGCAGGAGAAATATAGGAGGAACCGTTTGTAGTGTTCGTAACCCAATTCAGATTTTAGCGGGTCTGAGTCTAGTTAAATCGTCCTAGGAAGCCTGTTTACTCCTTTAATGTGTTAACAAAATGTGAAGGTTCCTAGAAGATCTTTTATGGTGATTCTGAAGTGTGTAAAAGTGTCGTGAAAACATGTACAGTACTCGCTGGCATGTGATATCAAGTGTAATTTGGGGATAGCAAAGCCAGACAAAAAAAAAAAAGTTGTCTGCTTACAATGCGAGTGAGGAAAGCTTACCAAAGAATTTATTTGCACTGCTGTTAGCGCTTCACTCGATGGCTCGACGGACACTCGCAAGGTGTACGCACAGTGCCATCTCGTGCCAGGTGTCAGAACGGCTCCATGTGTCTGGCTCGCACTGACATGCTCGATCCGAGAATTTCTTCTAGCAAAGAAAAGAGCAGCTCTCACTTGCCCCGAGACTCGCGTGTGCAGGATGTCTACGGCATGTGTGAACTGGCTCCGGCCTACACGCATGCAGCATGTGCGCTCTGGAGGTGTCCTCAGAGTCTGGGCTTTAGCGATATTGTCGTCTAGTGTACCATCTTCCGAAAGTTCCTTGTCAGACATATTCTTCCATAGAAACTCGTCTTTGGTACCATTAAGCGCATTTGATATCCCGCATTTTTTTAAGTGCTACTGGCAAGCTCCTCGGGAATGCTGGCAAGTGTGCGCGATCCAGCTGCAAAGCATGGCTGGAAAGGCCCGTTTCAGCCGTCCGGCAGCACCAACTGCACACTCTCCCTACCAAATCCGGTTCATGAAGCAGCGCTCAATGCTTTTCTGTGGTGCTTTCGGCCATTACTTACGTTTTAAAAGCATACTGTTGTCGTGGTCCCGACATCATGTGAGGTGCGATCGTCCTGCTTTCGATAACGTGAGCATCACAAGGTCAGCGTGGTTGAAACCAGAATCGAAACCATCAAAACAGTCAACTGACGCTATCGCTACATACAGTTTACTTGAATATTACATAGTGCCTCCTCCCGCTGGAAGCCTGATGGCGACAATGCTGAATAAAAATGAGTCTAGAATTGAAAATTATTTGGATCTGCACGAAATACGTGGCAAAAATTGGACATGCTGAAACCTGAAAAAAAAAAAGAAAGGTCTTATTACACGAGTTTTTAGGGTATATTGGCTTGCATTGAACAAGGCTAGTCGTATGGGGAAGCCTTTTAGAAAACTTGTACGTTGTGCATGGGACTTCTCGTCATAGGTCAGTGAGGTGCACTTGGCAAGTGATGATAGAAAACAACGAAAGTGGGTGTTCGGACACTGGTTGCAGCAATTTGCTGCATAGCTAGCTCAAGGGGACTGTATTGCACCTGAGGTTGCAATTTGTGGCCTTGGGTGTCCACCTTGGGCTTCTCACAGCAGTCACCTCTTCGTAAGGAAAGCGCAATGAAATATGTATTCAAACTAGGAGTGAAAACTTGACTGCTCTTACTTGCTTTTTATCAGAAAGACATGTAACATAGCATGGTTGCTGAGGCAAATCTGCAGACAAATTGAATGGAATACTTGTTTCATTTAAATATGTGTAAAAGAGCTGGAGTTACCACCGTTCTCCGGGGCCTCTCTCCTCACGTGGAAAGCTTGCCTGTTGGAAATGGTGATGTCTTGTGTTCGAAGACTGACAGCTGCAGCAACATAATGCAAGTGATAAGGCATTGGGATGCACCGAAAGCGAACATGTTCCTTAACTTTGTCAGTATATCTCAACTAGAACTACAGAGGACTGCTTATTCATGGTGGTACTCTTGTTTTTGCAGTCCTCTGTTGTGTGAAACTCTGTCACTAGGTGTGTTGCCAATACTTTGCACTTCAAGCTAGACTTTGAACCAGACTGAGCTCGAGTGCTATCCAAGTACCGTGACTGGATAGATGTTAAAGGTTTTGCATATGCACTTTCCTGGCTGGTAGAAACTGCAGAATTTCAGGGTTTCAGTGTTATAGCTTGTCTTTTTTTTGTTGACACATAATATGCACTGTATTGGTTTGAAGCTTTAATGTTGTAATGGTAGAAAAATTTTTTGTGGCCATTAGAATGAAACGAGCTGTTGAAGAGACTACCTCACTGAGCTTAGAGTTGTTCACACAAAGAAAACTGTCCTGCTTGGGGCTATTTTGTTGGTACCCTTTGAAAGAAATGCAGGAATAGTATATCATTCTAAATTTTATTTGTTATTGCATACTAGGGATATAATGCTGAAATAACACTGACATAATTAATCTTGGTATACATTTGTCTTCTAGTGTGCCATTCTGTCTGTGACACACTGAACTCTGGAGGTCGGATGCCTTATGCTTTGTGAGAAGCTTCAGTCACGCTTGCTAGTCCAAACATCCACATGGTGCAGTCGTGAATTAAGATTGCCTCCATTTCCCTTCTGTTGTCTGCCGTCAAGATGTGTACCACAAAATCCATACAACACTGATGGAAGCCTGCTACAGTAGCTAATGCCATGTGCTGTGGGGTTTTATGAGCAAAGGAACGGCACACACTGTGTCGTGCCCCGTCCATAGTTAGTATCTTTTTTTTTTTTTTCAAGCATGGGATGCTCTTAACGCCCAAACGCACTTCCACACCTTGGCAATCAGTACATGTATTCCATCTGTTGTAGACCAGCATTTGGCTCTCACTGAAAAGTTCTAGACACTGTGAACATTTTTCGCTGCCACAGGAAGTGTGTGGCCGACAGCCGGTTAGAGGCAGAGAAGGATGGCGTGCGGATACCAGTGACGGTGGATGACTATGTCGTCAAGCGCCAACAGCCAAAGCCAGCCGAGACATCAACGGACCTCACCGACATCTTCTACGAGACAACAGATGATGATACGGGCGACTGAGCAAAAGAGGAAGAAAAAAACATATTTGGGGCTTCTCCTTTTGCACATAGGCTGACCTGTTGCTGACGCCAAGCATAATTAAAGTGGCTGAACGGTAATTAATGGCAATCTTGGTAGCCCGTGAGAGTGCAAGTGACTACACAGTACGATACAGAACCCTTGGTACAGGACTGTGCAAAGGTGCCAAAACTGCAGTATGTACAATTAAGAGGAAATGTAGCCAGGAACACAGATTTAAAAAGCAATGCAGGTGGCCAGCTTGAAAGAATAGCACCTTACTGAATGTTGTGGTGAGGCAAGGTCATGTCTATTAGCATCTTGTTCTAGATATTGTCATGTGCACATGTATGGTATGCTAGATGTTTGCAAGCTTGTGGTCACCAGCTTCACCAGCCTGGGCACCTGATAACGCCATGACTAGGGTCCCTAGTTTCCTGCGATTGCCGATTTGAGCATTTTTCATGGAAATGTGTGCTAGCAGCTACATTCTTTTTTTAGGTTCTGGCTCCAGACACTGATAGGAATGACAGAATTATGGGAACTGGAGTAATCTGAACTCTTTTGAAAGTTAAATCTGGTAGCAAATGAAGTTCTACTTATGCACCCATCCCCTTGAGCAAGCTGTTCAAATGTAGTGGCCCTGGTGAGTGTGGCCAAACTTTTCTGTGGGAATATTCTCAATACTGGAGTCTTTTCAGAGGAACATTAGTAGTAGTGGAAAAAATAGTTTCGAAGAGCTCTCTGCATCCATTCTGAGGGCTTTCCCTTGCTGCGGTGCCAGGCTATGGAGGAGCGAAAGCAAGCGGTAGGTGGGTACCACACTTTTGTAGGGCTGCATGGAGACAACTGCAGGTGCAGTGCATGGGGTCGTCGTATTGAGCATCAATCTTGAAATGAACAAAGTGCCAAGCACTGCCAGACACTGAATTACAACAGCCAAATTCGATTTTAATGAAGGCATCTTAGGAGCATGTTTCAAAAGTGTAGTTCGCAGAATTTTTTCGGTTTTTCGTTATAAATTTCCTGCTGCAGAAAGTGTAGGGCCTTAAGCATGATGTACCTGATACTCTCCATGATCAAAACTGAATCAGGTAATGTAAGGCGATGGAATAAATTGCAGCACACTGGAGCAGGTGATTTTGTATTTTTGATCGTTTTGGTGTTCTAAGCAAGAGAGATGAAGCCAAGTTTTGCATGGGCATTCTTGCGAGAAAAGCAGTGCTGATTGACAACTTGAGTGTTCAGGATGATGGCAAGCTAGGCGAGTTGGAAGATGTTCACGGTGAAACCTAGTGCACAGACTACACGTAGCACTGTTTACATCCGAGTGCTCCAGAATCCAGGGAGTATGCTACACCTCCAGCCTCATTAGATTTTGCATTAATATTTCAGATTCCAAATTGGTCCAGAACAAGGCTGAATGTTGGAAAGTGTTCACAAAATCCCCCAAAACAAATTCCAAGTGCATTCATTTTAGTAGAAGTGTTGACAATGCTAGCTGTACAATAGTACAATTTATCTTCCAGTAGCGCCCGTGTACTGTGCGATGTCAGTGCATGTTAAAGAGCCCCAGGTGGTCGAAATTTCCGAAGCCCTCTACTACGGCGTCTCTCATAGCCTTAGTCGCTTTGGGACGTTAAACCCCATAAACCCTATTTTCCAGTAGCTAGTGTATTGCGTTCTGAGCCATTTGTGAGATACCATTTAGGCCAGGAAACGTAAAGGCTACCATACAAAAGAGTTTTATTGGTTGGTTTATCTAAATATGAGGCATGGAAATTCTGTAAAGCTCAAAATTAAACCATTAAACCCTGCTCACATTTCGGGGAGAAAATATGCAAAATGATCCCAGCAGCTGAAGCTTGTTTCAATGCAACACACTGACAAGTCTCAATGTAGCAGGAAAAAAGAAAACACGGGTGACATGCACAGTTCTGTACACGTCCTTGCTGTAAAAGAGACAAATGCAAAATGCGCTATTCAGGAGCTTTCTGCTGAATGTCCACATAAACAGCCTCCCTGCACACAGCCGCATTAGTTAAGTCGGAAAAGGGAGAGAACGCCAGTGGAAACCTGAAAGTTCTAGCTTTTTAAGATTTCATCATTATAATGCAGATATGTTGGAGTCATGTCTACCCCACAACTGAACCAATCCTGGTTCCTCAGTGGGAAAGCAACCTTTCAGATCACAGAAACCAAATGTGTTGCCACTGTTAAAAACCTCGAGCACGAGCTGGGATTCTTACAGGATGCTCAAAGAAGCAACATAGTATAATCTGAGCCATCTGAACTGCGGAGATTTCAATGCTTGCCTTCATCACCATCTCTCAGTAACTAAGCCACAAATGTGGGTCACATTGCTGTCCAGCATATCAGCCCAGTATGCAGAGTTTGTAACAAAGAACTAAATGGTGATTTGCTACAAAATGGTAGGTTTGAGATGTCAGCAGCACCTTTTCCAGCAGCATGCAAGTGCAGCCTTTCTGGCAATGAGTAAGATTCAGCCTGTGCTAAATCTTGATAACCTGTTTCCTTCGAGTACAGCTAGCATGAAATATTTGTGCAGCATAGCTCAATTATAGTTACAGTGCAGATCAGCACAGTGATGCAAAGATATAATGCCTATAAATGAATGCTGATAAAAGAAGCCAACAAAAAGATCAGTTGCAGCTGTAGAATACAAAAAAGGACTAGAATTGACACAGTCTTCAGTAGTAACTTACCACCACCTAAAAACAGTGCAGTACAGATGCCATGCCCTTGCCCGCAAAAGTTATTGCCAAATGTGATGCAGCTGTGGTGTAGCGTGCGGACCACACAGTACTTTGGAGAAGAAAATTTTTGGTTTGGCGTTAGGCAGCAGCAGATGCCATCGCTGACACGCAGATCTGTCAACTAAATGGACTCGACCCGACTAATTTTTGTCTCTCCAGTGAACTGGCACAAAGACCTATGCATGAACACTGCAAAGCAACAGCAATGAGTGCCTGCTTGAGGGCATGTTTTGAGCAGGACAAGAAAGGGTGACAGCTTTTACACTTCAGCTAATGTTTGCATGCTCAAAGACTTTCCTTATTCACTGCAATATAACCAGTTGACTGCGATTGCATTAATCTAATTGTCGTGAAACTTTCCATGATGACTCTAATGTTTTTGCAACTTAAAAAGGAATGCCACAGGAAAAGGTGCACAAGAAAACAAGTGCACCAGGCACAGTTTAGCTCATTACGCCGTGCTGTTGTATTGCCTGGTTACGCAATACATATGTAAATGTATTCACCTAGTGATCCCAGCCGCGGTGGTCGAATTTTGATGAAGGCGAAAATTCTAGCGGCCCGTGTACTGTGCAATGTCGGTGCACATTAAAGAAACCTAGGTGGTTGAAATTTTTGGAACCCTTCACTACGGCGTCCCTCATAGCCCAAGTCGCTTTGGGACACTAAACCCCCGTAAACCATCACCTAAATATGGCCACAGAGGCCAGAAAAACAGTGAAATTGTGCTTAGTGAGGCTGCTTTGTAGAAATCGCAAGTTAGAAAAGCTAAGGTCTTTTCAATTGTGATCATCTAAGCTTTAGCAACTGCAAATGAGCATTCTTGTGAGTGATAGCTGAAAAAAAAAAAAGCTGTATTTACTTGTAAGACAACACTGCCATATATGAGAACACAACAGCCAAAACGCATGCAAGGCAAGGATTTCCCCATCACATGCAAATGTAAATTTGGCAGCTGAAAGGAGTATTGGTGCGCAATGAAACACTGTGTTGCCCAGTCAACAACAGACAATCTCCAGCACAAAACACGTGCAACAAATCATGTCACCAGAGGAAGTATGTCTCTGCCAGTAAGTTCCCTACCACAGATTGGCTGTGATAGGAGTGGCTGCGTGCAGCTGGTGTCTCTTGTCTGATCATGCCTGTCACACCACTCTGGTTATTCTTCTCGAACACTGATAGCTATTAACAAGAGCTGAGGGTATAGCAGATTCGCTTTGGCTTCGTGCACCTCAACTTTAGCAATGAACAGAGACACGGCTGCAAAAAGGCAGCAGTACTGGTAAGTTGCCTACTGTCAGGCCCTATTCCTGGGAATTGCAGAGGACATCTCACCAAGGAGTATTCAGGTTCAGGTTTGTAATCGCTACTCAACACAAATGCAGAAATTAAAAATTCAGAAGCTCCTCGGGTGTTCCATCAGCCAGTGGACACTTCAACATGAAAGCACAAAAATGCAAAAACTGCATGGAAAACAGATGGCGCTTCTTGGTTTGTGTCGGCAACAAAAGTGCGTAGATGCCATCTTTGGTATGCTGCCACATAGTGTTTGCACACAAGTAGTACGTGTATGCTGAACATAATCTGAACAGCAGCACAAGTACATACAGCAGGGAGCAATGAGCAACCATATGCCGTTCTGGAAGGTGTGGGGGCTGCAGATATGGAATTGTTTTGGGGCACGTGAAAAGCGAGGCTACATTTTTTTTTTTTTGCTGATTCATAACATTGCATTGCTGCACACTATTCATTGGCATGGACCAAGGTGTAAACGGGGGCAGGTACACTGGCCCATACATCATGACACCAGTTCTGCTGGCACAGCCATCTATGCTTATAATAAATGGAACTGTCGCAACAAGAGATTGCAGCAAAAAATCGAATCCAGTGATTCCACTGAAACATGACATTCAATAATTTAAATGAAGGTTGGCAGGGAAGGGATTGGCTTTCGGAGATCCAAACACATTGAGCTCATAACAGGCACAAGTGATGAGCTAATGTTGCAGTTGAGATGACAACTTCGGGAAGGTGAATGTGAGGAAAAATCTCACTGCAAGTCAGTCTGGTAAAAACAGTTATAAGTGGAAAATCTTGCTCCATGCACATCACCGTTAATGCACAGGTGTCCAATGCAATGGTGAGATCTCCATGCAGCAAGTAGCATTAGAGTGCCTCAAATGCCAAGAGTACTACGATGTATGGCTCTTGACCTCGATCCTATATAAACGGCCAATTCTGTCAAAGCACCAGCTTTTGGTACTCATAGGCACCAGAACTATATTTAGTCTGCGTACCGCAACAGCAGCTTCTGAATAATAGTTTACTGTGTGCACCCTGTTAGTCTCATTGCATATGGTTTGTCAGCACTTGCATGTGTTTTGACAGGCAAGTATGATGCAAAGTGTTGGCAGCACTAGGCATGCAAGGTCTGTCCAGAAAATGACTGTAGTGTCTGCACAAAGCAGGCTGGTGCCCCAAACGTCGGGTGAAAGTTGCGGTGCCCGACAGGCAAAGTCGTATAAAACAAACTGCCAGAAAGGTTCACTGCAAACAACACAACTATGCCGGAGGGATGGTCGGGGCGAGGAACACATCTGTCTGCAAACTGCTGGTTGAGGGAGCGGGGGGGCAAGCGCTGCCCTTGAGCATTTCATGCAGTGCATCTGCTTGGTGCTACTTTATGGACGCAGTCATGTAACCGGTGAGCATTTCAAGTGCCTTGAGCACTTCTTGGCGCTGGCCCCAAGAACAGGACAGCACGGCTGACTTCCGACCATGCATCAGGCCCTCGAGTAGTTGCTCCACCTGTTGGTGAAAACAATGAAGAGACACTTGCACATTAGTGTAACCCATAGCAGGGCGGCATGTTCTAAAAACACACCAATAACTGCTGGCAATGATTGTTAGGGATACTGCACTGATTAGGCAGCATCAACTATAGCTTTACCGCCCTCTACTCTGAGCTTTGCAACAAGTCGACTGCCTTGCTCCTTTCACACAAACCAATCGTGCATCTAATCACAGCACAGGACAGCAAGCAGCCAACCTGCTTGACGCTCAATTTGCTGCTTGAAAAAAGTGCCAGACCACTACTACTACATGACAGCATGCGATGACGAAGCTACAAACCAAGTCGACAAAAACTTCACAACGCCATGAAGTATTTAACACAAGGAGCTGAACATGTCAGCGTTTTGTTCTTTTGTTCTAAAAGACAGCAATGCTGCATGCAAAAAGTCTTGACAAAAGGGAAAGACAACAGAATCTTTGTGATGACAGTGTCATCCAGCAGGAATGGTTCACTGCCAGCATTACCAAGTACCTACATGTAACATTAACGCTACTGCCACAAAATGGTGCGGCAGATAACCATATGTTTATGCACTGCTGTAAACAACAGCTCTGTACAGCTTTGTGCAAGATGTTGTAGAAAGCATGTTAATTGCCTATATGCCACAATGAATGCTGATTCCTACACCTTGTGTCAGTGTTTTCTTGCAACCAGCACAACTGCATGAATCAAGAACTCGCAGCCAACATCAAAACCTTTAAAATATCAAGGGTGTCGATGCACACTGCTCGCATTAATACTGTTGCCGGCCTTGATGACTACAAATGGACATCATCCTTTCTACGGCGTGTGCCACCATCAACCCCTCACCTTTAAAATATGTTCGACCATGGTGTTGAACACCAACTGTTTGTCACCTCATAAGAACCCATTCATAGCATGGTAGTGGGAAATTAGACGTTACCATGATACTTCGAATGGTCCCCTCAGTTTATTTAGCATTCTGACAAAAAAATTGGGCATGGCCTGGATAGATTCCCACCTGTGCTTGAGTAGCGCAGCCTGACACATCAGAATGGGTGGCCAACACAACACACGGGCGTCCTTTCAGCTGGGGCAACAGTTCTGCCAATGTCTGCCGGGCTGCCTGTAAGGAGGCCTCACCACCAGCCGCATCCAGCACAAACAACACTCCATGTGCATCCCTGAAGTACTCCTGCCAGAATGGGCGCACTGAGCCTGCACGACAAAGGCAACAGCTATGGTCATGTCAATCACCATTGATGTCATGTTTACTATTGATAAAAAGGCCTTTTTCCACATGAAAAAGACCACAGCACTCACTTTCCAATATGACCAAGATGGCCAATGACAGCAGGTCACATTTTGCTGCAGTAATGTTAAACTCGCTCATCATGAGCCACGCATCTGGAAGATCTGCTCCAGCAGTTTAGCTGAACCATCTGATAGATTCACATTTTCCTCTCGCAGGTGGCAGAATGCACAACACAATGTCTCAAATGGGTGAGCTAGTCGGTACATGTTCATCAGGTAAAGGCACAGCGCTGACTCATGATTAACAATCTGTATTGCTGTCGCGCAATGAAAAGGTGAAAAACGAGCACAACCAATTCATGGCAGTGCATCAGATTGACTGCATAGGACAAAGACATGCAAAAACTTAGCAAAAAATAGAAAAAAAACACCACTTTGTCATCCTAGTTTCTGAGATAGTCTATTCTTTTAGTGCAAGCACAACAGAAGGTTAGCTGGTGCAGTTGTCTTGCTCCCAATGAATCGGAAATTCTTCCATGGTTTCCAGTGAGCGCTGGTCCTTATGCTCCTACAGTATGGTTGTCTGGCTGAAAGTAGAGCTGTTGTTTTTGCAAGACGGCCAATGCATGACCAGACTGCTTTTTGGGAGGTGGCTTCAAGGAGTGCTTGTGTTCTCTCACAAGTGCATCAGCAAACCTGCTGTACTCAGATCAGACGAAAAGGAACAAGACTATCTCAGCAGCTAAGATGACAGAGTGGTTTCTTTGTACATTTTTTTTGCAAAGTTTTTGCATGTTTTTGCCCTATGCAGTCAATCTTTGATGCACTGCCATGTATTTTTGTGCTCATTTTTCGCCTATTTATTGCGCGACAGCAATACAGAAAACTAATCGTGAGTCAGTGCTGTACTTGTTTCAGTTGTGCTGTGCCTTTACCTGATGACACTCTTAAAAGCATCATGTCATCTTGGTTTGCATCGCTTTCAAGTAACATCATCTGTTATCATGTGTAAACAAGTGGATCCCACACACAAAAAGGTGAGGACAATGTTACCTACCACCCAGTTCCTTGATATTGAGCACAGTGTCGTTCACAGGCAGTGTCTTGATGTTGAAGCCTGTGGTGGGCTCGAGAGAATCACTGGGTTCCCCAACCAATGTGGCCAGGGCTGTTGACTTGCCCGCACCCGTGAGTCCCAAACAAAGCACCTCGTACTGATCACGAGGCTCCTGCCCAGGGACACTGCCGCTGCACGTCAGCCACCGGCAACACTGCATGGCACAGAGATGTGAACAAGCACGAATTATTTTTTTTTGATGGACCGGTAACTGTACACACACAAAAACCTCAGTAAATGCACTGCTTTAAACTGCATATATTGTTCAGTTTCATTCTGATGAACGGCAGCGCGACGAACGTGACATAGAAGAAATGAACACGCGGAGAGACTACACATGTTCCTTTCTACTATGTCCCGTTCATCGCGCTGTACTTATGGAACACCGTAACCATTTACCTTGTGTATATTTTCAATGACATCCTCTTAGAACGAAACTGACGAAGAATGACCACATATGTTAACAAAGGGCACCATGCCCTCAACATCTGTGTGGGTGGCACAGAGTAATTTTTCACACAATAATATGCGCAGTAAAGTGCGATATCACAAGAAAACAAAGCCGGCAACGGGTCATGACAACCTTTGCGCGTACTTCAACTTGTTTGTGGAGCTCAGAACCAGCAGTCACCATGTCTATTTTTCTCCGCATCGCCGACAGCATTTTGAACACCAATGATTACATGGTGAGCATTAAAAAGCAAAGTTCTCGGAGAGGCTAGGTTTAATATCTTGCATGTAGAGTGACCAATTTCTGAAAACATGAAAACTGCTGCGCTATCTGAGAGTAGTAAGTCAAAAATCAAAATCAACAAGACAAATTCTTCCTAGTTGTTTTACTACTATTATATGACTGCATGCAGCATGCGTGGTACTCGGTTAGCAGATGTAAACAAGCTCACAAAGCGGGGAAAAAAAAAAAAAAAGAAACGCCACCATATGAAAAATAAAGAGGCAAATCTACCGTTCTCTACAGTTAAACAGCCCTAAAAAAACTGCAGCCGCACACATCCGGAAGCCACAACACGGAAGCATATCGGGCCGACAATATATAAACATTCTCACTGCGACAGCGAAAGGTCGACGGCCGCGACCTTTGACGGTCGCAAAACCGCGCGCAAAAGTAGCGACAAAGCAAGTTCTTATTAGTGTCCTAATGCTTCACATCAAACATAAAACAGTAGCAGGTTACTCTCAGGAGCCTGGAAACGCTCAGCTTTGTTCCCACATTCGATTTTGAAGTTTGCTCCAGAGCTGTTTCTCCGAAGAAGCACTGACCCTTCGGAAAGCGGTGCGACAACCGGCAAAGCCCAGCTGCATGTTCTCGACGACTTTTGGCATTGTGGGGGGTTTCCTCGAAGGCGCCCTACGAGCCCACCACGATCACCGGCGGCGAGTCTCTGCGGCACCTTCGAGGAAAGGCGGAAAGGCCTACAGTTGTTGACAAATGCCCACAATCAAAGGCGGCCTACAGCGCCATTTTTCAATGGTCGATCATGCTATAGAGAAGTTAATAGCATATAAGCCATAAGAGGCTTGCATTGAGTGTCTAACATTGGCATCTAGCGGACAAAAAAAAAAGAACTTTTTACTTTTGCGTGAGTGGTTCTGAAATATTCGTTCAGTTTTGTGTCCTTTAGTTAACAAAAAAAGTATAATTTTTTAATTATTTTGGTTTCATGGGTATCGGCCTTGACGTGATGCTTGAGCTGTCCCAGGAGCGAAGAGGGAATGTGCTTTTCGCATCTGCTAGACTCGCTGGGTATAGCCAGCATATCTCCATCAGTTTAGGACATTCTGGCGCGCTCGAACTTGTAGAAGCGGGCGTGCGTGAGATTATCTCACAAAGTGTGAGGATTTCTTTCTGAATGTGTGTTAATTTGACATTACCACCGATTTCCTGTTAAGGTGGAAGTAGTCCTTCAGTCTTCATCCTTTAGTGACCGTGTTTGCGCTTTCTCTCGGTGATGGCAGCGTGGGGCGATGGTAAGCTATGGTCGAATCACGTCAACAAAAGTAATTTTGTTAAGCAATAATGCATCTGTTGTGATTAATGCAAACTGTTCGCATCCACATGCTTCGCAGGTGGAGGCTTTATGCCACCCGACTCTCAGGAGACTCCACAACGCAAGTTCGTGAGTGTCGAACGGAGCGTGCCTTTCGCAGCTGGGATCAATTTTGCCCATAGGCATGTGCGCGGTGTCTGATATGGTGGAGCGACCTTGGCTGCTCACCGCTTCTGGCGAGAGGGGACGTTGAAGTTTACTCCTTATGTAAACAGAGACTTGGGGAGAACAGAAGGTGCACCAGCAAAGCATTCACGACGGAATGCTTAGTGCCAGCCTATGGTTTCCTTGACGCGTTTAAGTAGCTTAAATATGGTTTTAAGATCTCAAAACCGCTGCTGTTGCGCCCTGTGCGGCCAGCGCCTCGTCAGGAGACGTCCTTCCCGACGGGCAAGGTGTGAAAGTAATCTGGGTTATAATCTGTCGTACAGATTAGGCGGAAATGTAGTTGAGCAGCGACTCCCGGGTTTAATGTATGCGGACGATATTGTACTGTTAGCAGATAGCCAGGAAGATTTACAAACTTTGGTTAATTGCTGTGGAGACGAAGGAGACGCTCTAGGATTCAGTTTTAGCGCAACTAAATCAGGTGTGATGATTTTTAACGATACAACTGATCAGGTGCTTACAATACAAGGCCACGAAATACTCAAAGTGGCCGAATACAAATACCTCGGGATATGGCTAAACGAAGGGCAGACATACACGGAAAAGCATGAACAGGCTCTTAGGGCAAAAAGACGAAGAGACGCCGGGATTATGAAACATAGGGCATTATGGGGGTACAACAAATATGAAGTACTAAGAGGTATTTGGAAAGGAATAATGGTGCCGGGACTTACTTTCGGCAATGCGGTTCTGTGCTTAAGGGCAGAAGTTCAGTCGAGATTAGACGTAAATCAGAGAGCGGTTGGAAGATTAGCCCTAGGTGCCCACGGCAAAACCACAAACGAGGCAGCACAAGGGGATATGGGCTGGGCATCGTTCGAAGCACGGGAAGGCTAAGAGTAAAATACTATATGAAGAACGCCTGAGGAAATTAGACTATAACAGATGGGCAGCTAAGGTATTTAAATATTTGTACAGAAAGAACGTTGACTCACAGTGGCGGAAAAGAACTAGAAAACTAACCAGTAAGTATGCCGGTCATGAGGACGGAGAAAGAAAGAGCATTAAACGACAGGTTAAAAATGCGGAAGTTAAAAATTGGATGAATTCAATGGAAAAGAAACATAGTGTAGAACTATATCGACACTGGAAAAGGCAGATCAGGAAAGAATTTTTCTATGATAACTCAAGAGGCAGTGCCCTACTTTTTGAAGCTAGATCAGGGTGTCTTAGAACGCGCAGCTACAAAAAGAAATTTAACGAAGAAGATGACACATGTGCAGTGTGTGGTAGATCTGAGGAAACAATTGAACACCTCATACTCAAATATGATGGTATCCATCCGGATGTCGATGCAGGCACAGTCACTCTTTCTGAGGCCCTAGGGTTTAAAGATAACAATGGTCATGTAAATAAATCTGCAGTGGAAGTCAGCAAAAAGCGATTGGAGGATTGGTGACTGAAAAGCAGAGATGTGGCATAAGGTTAGAATTGTAGGAAACCGTAGATAAAGGTGATGGCGAATCTTAATGAGAATTGCCAACACAGTAAACAAAAAAATAATAAAGAAAGAAAAGCTGAGCATGGTGGCAATTGCCACCACCCCGTTTCAAAGGGGGCGCTCCTATCCATCCATCCATCCAATACAATGTATTGGCCATACTGTGGATAAATAAATAAAATAAAATAAATGGGTTGCAGCAAGCATACGCGCAAAGCTGTCAAGCATAACGAGAGATACAAGTTTAACTGCATCGTGGCTTCTGGCTTTGTGCGTTGGGCATTCTATGTACCGATGTGATTGTTCGGTATTTCACAGATATAAACTCGGCAAACTGCATTTTCAGCATCGTATGCGTTTTCATGTTTGAAGTTGTTGCTGCTACCCATAAGGGGGCCACGATTCTGGCTCTTGACAGCCTAGGGGGCCTCTAGTTTTGGCAGTGATTTCAAGAGACGTCTGCAAGTCTAAAGCAAGGCTTTTGTCTTTTGGAAAGGTCTGCAGGGTGTTCACTCAAACAAATTGAAAATACTCTGTATTGCGTGGAAGAGCATGGACGGGAATACTGCTGCGGTCTGCATTTCTAATGTGTCAGTGAATTCATGCTACCTGAAATGTTTCTGATAAATTGTCTGTGTACTTGCAGCAGCTCATGTAGTTATTATTTTCTCAGCAGTATACACCTCTGTATTTTCGTCTGAAGTAGCAGTTATTTAACCTGCATTGCAGCTAAAAGTACCGTGGCATGGCCTTTTCAGACCTGTAGCAGACCACAGAGTGATCAGTCGCAGAATGCAAAATTTCTGTCCCTGTTGCACACCCATATTTTAAGAACACGTTTTTTTTTTATATATATTGTTTGCATCTTCATCCGATGCGTTAGCTATTGCAGAGGTCTATCCAGTAAAACAACCATAGTTCATCACATATAATGAGAATCATTACATGAGCATACAATCACTATTATGAAAGTCACTTTCCCAAGTTGGCTTTAGCAAATAGCATGTCAGCTAACCTTTTAGAACTGTGGAGGTTCCTACAGTTCTGTAATCATCGCTACTTTTAGGGCATAGCCACCAAGAGAAACAAGTAAACGTCATTTAGCAGATGGCTCTTATTTCTCCATTTCTCTCAGCCAATTATAAAAGGTATAGCACACAGTAAGTGCTCTTCTTTCACTTGTTACAGTGAGCATTTGTAGTCACGGTTGGCTGCTGTGTTGTCATTTTGCCAAGCAGCCGGTTTTCTTGCTTTGATTGCAGAGAACAGGTCATTATTTACTGCTGCGGTTGTGGCATTTGCTTTTGATTTAAACAGATATGTTTTGTTTCCATTTTATTCAAGGCTGCTCGTCATGACAATGTGGTGCCATGCACAATAGCTCAGATCCACATGATGGGCCAGGACACACTGACTATTGGATCACTTGAGGTGCAGTATGTAAGTGGTTCTGAACAGCATTTCCTGTATCGTAGCCAAAGGTAGCGGTTGCAGCTGTCATTTTTATCACTCAGTGTAAAAGTATTTGCCCAGCTCACAACCCCAATAGTAGTGCAGCACTATTGCCATAATTTTTGTTTCTGCTTGCTCTGTGGCAGGTGTCCCTTGTGGGCCTTGTAATAAGTGTTGACCAGCAGAGCACTCGGGTCAACTTCACCTTGGATGACCGGACAGGGCCCCCCATTGAGGGATTGATTTTCGCTCAAGAGGAGGCAAGTCGTCATTGCACGTGCATGCCAATCTTTGTTTGCAGGTGGCGGCAGGCACACATTTTGGGATCTACTGCATCACTTGCCATTACTAATAATTGCCTGGTGTAAATTTTTATTTCTGACTATTCCAGTTCCTATGTCTGGCTAGACGAGCACCCTGTCACTGTTCACAGTATGCAAACAGAAGCAGAAAAATGACATTGCATGGATTGGTTTTGCATCACAACATGGCACAGTGAAGGCTTTGAGCGACCATCACAAAAGCAGCCCTCTGCTTTAGTTTTCACTTTTTAAGTATGGCTTGAAATGTTCAGGCATCAAGAGGAAAGTTGTGGAGCTCCACAAATATTGTCCAACTCAGGCACTTCCTACAAGATAGACTTAGCATGGTCATTTTTATTCGGGAAAAAGGAAAGCTCGCGGAGTTTAAAAAATACCACGTGACAGCGAACTCTATGCGCCCGAATGCGCCGCGACTACAACGCTCTCATCCGTGCTTTGTAAAAAACATCACTCACTTCGCGCCTTTCGTGCTGCCCAAGACAAAGCTTTGCATTGTGCTTGGTTCCAAAATAAGCGTCAACGGGTTTGGGCGGCAGATGAAAGAAAGCGCGACTCCCGTTTCTGTGGCGATAATTGTGCTCTCATGTTAGCAGAATGTATGCGGAGGAACAGTGACAATCTCATGAGTTCGAATTTGGGAGCAAGACCCCAAAAGGCAAAGACACATATTACAAGCTTGATAACGTCGTGTGAATTACGCTGAAAAACGGGAGCCACGCTTTTTTTCAATTTCTGCCTGAACACACTGGCGCCTATCTTGGAACCAAGCACAACGCGAAGCTCTGTCTTGGGCAGGCACGAAGCGAGTGATGTTTTTTACAAAGCACGGATGAGCACTGTAGTCGTGGTGCATTCAGGCGCACGGAGCGCGCTGTCATGTGGCATTTTTTAAACTCCGCGGGCTTTCGTTTTTCCTGAATAAAAACGGTCACGCTAAGTCTATCTCGTGGCAAGTGCCTGGGTTGGACAATATTTGTGGAGCTCCACAACTTTCCTATTGACGCCTGAACATTTCAAACTATATTTAAAAAGTTAATTTATTTATCTCAACTAATTATTCAAGTAGGACGAGCAAAAAAATTGCACTGTAACTTTATATAAATGCTAACAACATTCACGCAATTTCAGTTCTGAAGAACGCTTAGGTTTTTTTCAAATCTTGGTCCAAGTTAGCTGGGACACCCTCTATATTTTGTTATGCGCTCTTTAGAACATCCTGCGGCGAAAAAAAAAATCATTAAAAAAAATAGTGCTGCCTTTGCACTGATGAGTGGATTTGTGGAGCAGAGCAGCCCTCATATCATGCTGGCACAGATCAGTGCTTTTTTAAGCATGCCTGTCTAAAACAGCGCACAAACTTGTGCAGATTAGCATAGAAGTAATGCAACACTGCTGAAAGCATGTGCGTTCAATGCAATAGTACTGTTAGTTTCTTGCAGCTGGTGCCCCATTTATTTTTTTTCCTAAATTTTGCCAACATCCTTACACGTTGCTTTCAGCATTGCGGTGGATAAGAACTTGTGTTACAGATTAAAACACTGATTGGATCCTTTCTGAAATTGTTTCACACGATTTTTAGCCCTAGAGTGCAAAACTTGGCACTTTAAAAACAAGGGTCCATTTTGAGTAAACTGTAACCATTTGGGTCCCTACAAATGTTTTGTACTGTAAATAGTTGTGTACTGTGTTCACCTCCTTTTCTGCAGGAGCAGATGCGTGTCATGAGCCACCTGGTCGAGGGCAGCTACGTACGCGTGGTGGGTCCCGTACGCTCCGCTGAGGGCAAGCGCCAGCTCAAGGCCTTTAAGGTCTTCCCCGTGACTGACCTAAACGAGTTGACCCTCCATCTTGCTGAAGTGGTGCATGCCAACATGGCTCTCCGAGTGGTACGCTTGCATGATTTTTTCACATGTGGTTTGTTGTTCTCCTGCCTTCTCTTCTTGCAAATGCACTTCAGAACACTAGTATATTCAAAGAGAATAAGGAAGGCGATGTAATGTACCATAGCTTGGGAGTAGTGCATACAAAAATGAAGAACAGAATGATTCCTACTCTTACAATTTAATTTTTTGTGGAAAAAAAAAAACCATCAGTCATGCACTATTGGCCGGAAAAGTAAATGGAGCACTGCCCAGGGCAGCGGAGTGGCTGCGGGGCTGTTATCTTGCGCCGCTCGCTTGCAGCCAGAGTGCCCCGTGTGACGACAAACTTAGCCCTCTCTCTCACACTGGGGCTTGATAAGTATCTAGTGTTGCGTTCAGCTGCTTTGCTGTTGGCGGTCTCGACAAAGGGGAGCGCACATCGCCTATTAACCGAGCACATCGGGCTGTGGCAGACCAGTCGGACAGCCGCAGTCCATCAAACTGCAACAGTGTGAAGAAACGAGTCGCAGTTTTGTTTTTGGTTGTCCTTTTGTATTGCCCTCATGTTAGATATTACTGCCTATCCCCTGCCTCCACCACTGACAGATTTTAGGCAACATGGTCCAAGACGCTGTCATGGACCGTGTACCAGCATCTTGGAGCTGTTTTGAACAAAAAAGTGAATACAAAACAATCACTATTTATACCAGTGATTCTCAAGAATTCATCCAATCAATGATACAATGAACCAGTTTAAATACCATGTTGCACTTTATTTGCAACAACAACAAATAGTCTAGCTTTTTGATCTTGCTTGCATGTGATGGTTTACCGAAAGGCACCATCCAGCCTTCACATGTTTTGCAGCTGTTTGTTCATGTCTGCAAGGCTTTGTCTGCAAGGCTAATAAAGTGCAACATGGTATTTACACGGGTTCATTGTATCATTGACTGGATGAGTACATGAGAATCACTGGTATAAATAGTGATTTTTTTTTTGTATTCACTTTTTTGTTCACAGCAGCTCCAAACAATGGTCAAAGAAGCCAACAGCAACATGTTAGCCATAATTTGATTTGTTTACAGTTTAATTACGCTTTAAAAAAGGCTGTCTCATAGACCTTTTCAGAGACCACCAAAAATATTACACAGCTGCTCCAATTGCTCTATTGCACTGCTGCAAAGTGCATTTTTTGATGCTTCAGAAAATGCTCTGAATAGTAGCTTGGCATTGGCAGCACTGTTTTCAGAATCTCAATGATACGAACCTGACTGGGTCGCGTAAAATGTTTGTATCATCTAGAATGAACAAAATCCATATGCAGAAGCACAGGGAAATTTATTCATGCAGATCTGTTCTCGACTGCGCACTACCACTCCCTGCTTGCAATCTGTGCAGTAGCGAGTAAAAAATATTGGCGCAAGTGGCAGATCACCGGAATGGCAACACACGGCGCTGCAGTTCACAAACATGAAGATAACGACAGGATTTGAATCATTTAAGATAATGGAGGATCTTGAATCATGTCCCACCAATTCACTCAATCAGCAATTTTGATTTTGCTAGACAGTTAGTGGAATAGGCATGATGTGCAAGCTTAAATTAGAATGTACAAGAAATGATGCGCACGGTGTAATTTTGAGGTGGTGCCCTAGTTTGTTGCTTGCATGTATGCAAATCATATTGTCTTATGCTGTGTTAAGAAATGACCGGCAGTTACCAAATCTGATACTAGACAAACTTTATATTTGCTAATTCATTGTGTGTTTGGAACCCTTAAGCACGGTGGAGAGCGATGGATGCTTCTTTCTATTTTTATGGTAACCTGGCACTTCAGAGTGAAGCAGTGACACACCTTTTATGAGCTTGATGTCATTTCATGCCGCAAGCCTAAACTTATGATCACCGTGTGCTGCAAAAGGTGCAGTGTTTTACAGATTAAAGGACTACTGGACGTTGCAGGTGTTTTTTGCATGATCAGCTGAAAGAAAGAAAAAAAAACACGGGTCAGAGAAAGCATAGCACACACAAATCATCCAGCCCATGCAGCTGCGGTTCCACTATAGCACACACAAATCATCCAGCCCATGCAGCTGCGGTTCCACTTTGCATCATGGGCAGGGAGCCTCTTTCCTTTCTTGTATCCTGTTCTTAATTCACGGCCTTTTTCTCAACAGGACTTTACTCCCTCATCAGTGAAACATGAGGCAATGGACACTAGCAGCAATGCATTCCTTGGGGGTGCTGCCAGCAACCTTGGCTTGAATCAGCAGCAGAAACTGGCAAGTGCCTTTTTTTTTGTCAGTGTGCATTGACTTGCCTAAGCTTGCACCTGTTAGAGCAGTTGAAATTGTCTAGCAGGCCTCCTTCAATGAAGATACTTTTTGATAAAGGTGCCACGAAGCCCAAGGAGGCTTACAAAAGCTGCGCAGGGTCAGCATCAATATGTATAGCCATTAGAAAAGTCTTTGCCATCTTGGTGGCACGTCGACCATAACATGTACAGCCCCCGTCAAAAATGTACAGCCCAGCGCACGTGGCTGCGGAGCGCCTGCAGAGCCGAGTGGTGGCGTCCCCTTCTCCCAAGTGCGCTTGGTGCGAGGGTATAGAGGGTGAGGGTGAAAAGCTTCTCTTGCTCGCAGGTGGGCGGGGGAGACAGAGTCACGCTGGCTGCGCTATAGTAAGTGCGGTGTTCTTGGTTCTTGGTATTACTTCCTTCCCGGCACCTGAGTGGGGGCGCTTGCATCGATGCAAAATGCAGAGTCACCTTTCGGAAGCTGCTCCAAAGCGGGGGGGGGGGGGGGGCTTGAGGCTTGAAGATAAGCCGTGGCAACTTCTTCGCACTAGCGTGGACAATGTGTTAAGAAACTGCAGTGGCCGAACAGATTCTGCGCGTCCTTCCCCAGTGAAAAACACAAACAAGAAAAGGCCTCAAGCCCGCATAGCGCCTGGCAACAAGCCATGTGCTGTGCTCAGTTTCTTTCAGGCTCCTTTTATGTGCTTGTCGCTAGTCCTTTTGTGAACCTTTCATTTCCATCCTCAGCTTCAAGCAGCAACCCTAAGAAACTTACTCGGCTGCGTATGTTGCTGCATTGTAAAAAATAACAATAACCACTGACAGCTCGATGAAATGTATAAGCGTGAAACTCCTTAATTTCATATATCCTGCATCCAGTGGCCGTATGCCATTACTACAGGGCGAGAAAACTTGTGCCTTTCTGCAGTGAAGCTGAATTCCACCCAAACGATTTCAAAGGAAGCAGGCCTGCACAGAAGTTAGACCACACAATCCTTTTACACGCATTTATTACTTGGCACACTCTCATGGATAGTCTGCGCTGCAGCAGGCAGCATACAGAATTTGACTATGTGTTTAAAAAAAAATAATGCTTGAGTTTTTAACCCATAAACTTTTCCGGCTGTGGGTTTTAGGATGTTTTGGTATTGTGAGAAATACTTCTGGGCTTACTTAAATTAAGTCAAGCTGAAATTATCCCGAATGCTACTGTGCTTTACTGCGCATTACAAGGAATAATTTCAGGACCATCGTGATGGCTTTGAGCTTCTCTTGAGTTGTTTAACCTTTCAGCACTGGTGTCATCAAATGACACCACAACACAAATATTCCGCTCGCGCCTCAGTAAAGGACGGAAATGCTATTCATTTCAAATGGATAGTTCCTCCGGTATCCCTGTTGCCATCGGCATTGCTGTTCATGCATTTCCATAGAGCTTTGCGTTGTAAGGAAGAAGAAGCAGCAGCATGGTAGCCATGCGGTGAAAAGGCAAATTTGTAGGCTTATATATTGCCACGTATCATTGTAGTGTTTGTTCGTTCACGCCTCAAGGCTGCAGGAAAGGGTTGTTATCACTTTTGTTCGTGACGCGAGAAGCGACCGGACTAATCTCGATTATTCACATCCATGAACAGCTACATCTACTTGTTTCTAGATTACTCCAGATGATCTCGACCTGTTATCTCGAAGTTTCCTTGCCGGCTTTAAATTGAACGATGCCACGAGCAGCGGGCATTCGTAGTTCGACGATTGACGAGCACGCTTGTTGCTTACGCCGTCACGGAGTGATTCAGTTCTTTTGCGGGCGCTAGTCAGCCCAAATAAAGAGCTTCGTTTGCAAGTCTTTCTGGTGTCTTCCTGACCGCTGGATTGCCGTCACTACAACGTGACAATATCACTAACCATTCCTTCTTTCTTGCTCAAATTTTTAAATGTTTTGTGAAACACCTATCTAAGCTCATATTCGCGCCGCAGGTATTATTGAATACATAAGGGCTGCGCTACATTATGTTTTTGACATGTGTGATTTTGACACCACCAGGGCTCAATGGTTGCGAGCGGTGGCCACTAAGTGAAGATAGTTAACCTTTCGAGGGGAAGTTCTGCTAGTCTTTGTGCAGAGGCACCTATACGGATGAGTTTGTGGGACTGCTGGCATAAATATTCCTCACCTCAAATAGACGAATGATTAAAATTAGCTTTTTGATGAACTGGAAAACGGTAATTTTCGCTTTCGTATAGAAAGGGAATGTTTGGATCCAGCCTGGGAATGACAATGTGGATGCCGGCGAACAGCAACCGGAGTAAAGGAACAATGAGAATAAATGGACGCTTGACCTTGTGCATTTATTCCTTTCTTTACTGCCCTCCCCCTTCTGTGAGAATCGGCAGTGAGCTGCAAGAAGCGAGCGGTGCATTCACACTGCAACTCGCGCACCGCCGCTCATGCTGCATGACGCTACGAGCAATGCAGAGTTTTCGTCTACTTTTTCTTGAGAACGCGTGTTCGGTATGCTCTTAAGCAGCTTCCCCTTTCTTCCTGGTTGAGACATATCCTCGCCGCATAAGCGTATGGTTGAGAGGGAATTTCTTGTCGCCCGTACAGAACAGCATTTGGTCAAGATTTCAGGCATGACAGATATCTTCCTGTTTAGGAATTCTTTTGTAGCAGAGAGCTCGTCTGAAAACAGGTGCAATCCAGATGCATTCTGCCTCGCACAAGCTGGCAACATAAATGTGCTGGGTGCTGCGCTCAGCGTTACTGAAGCGCTTCATGAAGCTCGATATAAGAGGGTGTTACAAATTTGGGGAATGTCTTCATCTTGTCTGCCGTTGCCTTCCTGGAAGGCTGTGCAAATTTTGACCATGTGTGTTGTTGATGTGACATACTATCAGCTGGAAGTTTAACGTCCCTAAGCGACTCAGGCTATGAGGGACGCCGCAGCGGAGGGCTCCGGATAATTTCGACCGCCTGGGTTCTTTAACGTGCACTGACATCACACTGCACACGGGCCTCTAGAATTTTGCCTCCATTGAAATGTGACCGCCGGGGCCAGGATTGAACCCCCGTCTTTCGAGTCAGCAGCCGAGCGACATAGCCACCGCGGGCGGCCTAGGTGGCAGCGGAGGAAGTTGCCTAGAGTTGCTGCTTGAAGCTAAGGATAGAAATGCCTGCTAAGGACTAGCAAAAAACTCATGAAAGGAGCCTCAAAGAAATTGAGCACAACATATGGCTCGTTGTCAGGCGCTATGCGGGCTTGAGGCCTTTTCTTGTTCATGTTTTTTTACTGGCGAAGCACGCGCAGAATCTGTTCAGCCTCTGCAGTTTCTTAACACAATGTACGCGCTAATGTGAAGAACTTGACATGGCTCATCTTCGAGCGCCCCCGAGAGCTTTGCTGCTCGTGCCGCGAACCCCTGCTTCGAAGCAGCTTCGGAAAGTGACTCTGCCTTTTGCATCAATGCAGGCGCCTCCGCTCAGGCACCGGGAAAGAAGTAATACCAAGAATGCCGCACTTACTACAGCGCAGCCAGCGTGACTCTGTCTCCTTCACCCTCTATACCCTGGCACTAAGCACGCTTGGGAGACAGAGACGCCACCACTCGGCCCTGCAGCCGCTTCGCGTCTATGCGCGGTGGGCTGTGTATTTTTGACGGGAGCTGTACTATCTTTGCCAAAAGTAACTAGCCAATGGGGTTTGTTTCATAGCCGTGCAGCAGGGCACTTGTGGCATCCCTTACGCTCTAAATCTGTGTAAGGTAAGGAGAACGCTTGTCCTCACCTTGCAGGGCATCTAGGGGTGCTGTAAGGGCCCCATTATATGGCTGAGAGCAAACCTCATTGCCTTACAACTTTTGGCAAAGACGGTACATATCAGAACTCCTTACCTTAACTGCATTGGCGGCTCATTTCGGTCAGTGAAGGCAAAACTGTTCAAGGTTCACAAGTGCAGGTAGTATATGGCAATGATAGCCTGAACTTTCTTTTCTTTGGGAGTGGCTTCGGGCTGAGAGACTTAAAGGAGTAGACGCGCCAAATTTTAGTTGTTTTCTCTCTTTAGAATGATGCGTGGCACATCAGAAAACAGAGACAGCCACCTAGATTGCACTAACAAGCAGTAAATAACTTATACATTAAGTGAACTGTTTTTCTCTTGTGTGTTTCGGTTTTGGTTTCAACAGCCAAGCGACAGCTGTGATGTGCAACATACACTCTGGCCACGCGAGGTGTACAAAAACTGCAGTGTGGTCACTTGGTCACTGCTTTCATCATTTTACACATCAACTCTTATGCAAGCCTGCTCAAGAGTTGGAATGACAAAAAGTTAATAAGCAGCGGTGATATCGCAGGTTTTGCACACCTCATTTGACGTAGTCAAGAGTTCGACGGAAATCCGTCTGGTCAGGCATGGTGATGCAATGAAGTGAAGTAGCAGTCACTGACCATAGTCGAAACGTCTTTCTTTCTTTTTTTTTTTTTTTCGACTATGGTCAGTGACTGCTACTTCACTTCATTGCAACCTCATTTGACCTGAACACATTTTGTATGTCACAGCTGCCATTCAGCTTTCAAGACCGAAACCAGAACTGAAACGACACGAGAAAAAAAATTCAGTTATGAACTGTTCAGCTACCGTAAGTGACATCCAGCTCGCGGCTCTTCTATCACTTCAAAGAAAAAATGTGCATCCAGACATTTGGTATTTCTACTTCTGGCCTTGAGCAGGAGAGAAAGAGAGGAGCAGAGGTTGCTCGTCATTCATTTCTTGACTGAACAGAACCACAGTTGTCAGTTTGAGCCAAATTTTTTGTCACAACCTTGCGGAGTTAGGGCAGCATGCTTTGTTTCTGCAAGCCTGCTTTGGACACAGTGTGCAGTTTGAGGCATTTGATGCCAGCTGCATTGGCAATGTGCATAACATTAGTTTTTTATCTTGCAGGTGTATGAAGCAATCCGTGAATGCACCACAAACTTTGGGATCAGCTTCGATGAAATTTGCTCCAAGTTGAAGTCGCTCAATCAGACATCAATAAGGTGGGTTTTTTTTTTTCTCCCAAAACGAAATTAGACATTAGTAAATATTTACAATGTAGGTATGAAAAAGTTAATCCTTTCTGCCAGAAATGTTTTAAGAGATGGTCACCCACATGAAGTGGTGAAAACTGTGGCATGCACAGTCAACGCTCGTTATAAATTCATAAGTAGTTTGATATAGCTGAAATTCACAGTATAAAATTTTCTCTGAAACATATTTAAGAGCAGTGCAATTTAGTCATTGAAGAGGCGGCAAGAGGCGACCCTTACCGGAGAAACAGAGGGACCTTTTCCCAGGTTTAAGGCCCGTTCACACTTGCCCAAAAATCCGGCGAGCGAAGCGGATTCGCTCCCCGCAAAAACAAGGACCTGTTCTCACTTGTTCACGCGCGAGCGAGGCGGATCCGCCGCGCCGCTGCTGTTTCTCGCTTTTCCACAGCGCATCGCTGCTAGCGGCATACACAGATATAGTGAGAAAAGAGCATAAATTTACGCTGTCTACGTACCATAGGCGTATGCATGCTTACGTACGTTAAACGCAGGCACATTCTCACTTTTTGTTTAGCGTATGCTAGCACAGACTCAAAACTAAACTCAGCGTGTAGTGGCGCCATCTGGTGGTGAGGGACGGAACCATTGCTGTCAACAAACCGACTCTGCTGTTAAGCCTAAAAGCGGCGGAATCGTCTCTGTGAATAAAAAAAGGAAGCAAATTTATCACTTATACGTTTTCTTGGAGGCGAGGTGAGAGGAAGCGAAAGACCTGTGCCGCATTTCTGGCCAGTGAACGCACTGAAAAAGGCAGTAACAACGAGAATTCAGTCCGAAGCGGGGGGTCCGGCTTCGAAGTGCGCCGCCATGTTTGTCGCCGTGCGGCGGAAATGGGTCCAGCCCGATCGCCCTCGCCGCGCCGCTTTCCGCGTCGCTCGGCGTCAAAAGCGGCCGAATCCGCTTTGCTCGCCGGTTTTTTGGGCAAGTGTGAACGGGCCTTTAATGACATTTCTAGGGTGCCTGCAGCAATTCCTGAGGCCAAAAAAAAAAAAGAGCACTAGTTAGATTGCCTTCCCCGCGCAGCACCGCAAGCGGGGAAAATGACTCCAAAGATTGACAGGCACTTGATGTGAGTTGTGGGTTGTCGGCAGCATACTGGGCACCGCCATGATTGTTGGTGTGGTGTACCTTGCAGTTACGAGCGGACAACAGGAAGGGAATGACCGGGCATTGCAGTGCTTGTCTGAAGACATACAAAAATGGGTGCCAGACAAAGAGGTGGTGCTGTTGGGTGATTTCAGTGCACACATTTAGTCGTTTGGATGGCTACCAAGACCACAGTGGTGACATCTTGCTCAACTGGGCCCACGGTCACAGCCTATGAATCGCAAAGTTGACTGACTGCAAGGGTTCACATGGTGTGCCTGGAATAGCAAGTCGGCCACTGACTATGCGTTTGTGTTGCCCCGACTGTCGGCCCACATTGTTAATGTGCACATCGATGAGGACGGCTGCTGCAGTGTCAGAAGTGACAATAGTTGTGTCCGCCTGTCACTCGCAGCCTGTAAGTGATGTGCACCAGCTACAGAGAACTGTTGTCGGGTGTCGTGGTACTTCCCGGTGGCCGCATATGAAGCTGTTGCCCAAGCCTTTGAAAACAGCACGGAACGCTTGAAGGCCACCTCGTACACAGCGTACATGGAAGGGTTGTGGTGCACACTGCACCGTCACGAAGTGTGAAAAAACTCCTGAGGAAAGCGTCGCAAGAAGTGGTGGGATGATGAGGTGAAAACTGCCTTCAAGGGGCAGCGCAAAGAAAACAGACTGCACTGCAGAGTGGTTAAATATCTTCCCACCAAAGATTGCCGCCTGGCCTGGAAGGACTGCGTCCTTCGCAAGAGAGAGTTGCAGCTCCTTGTACAGGCAAAAATGGCAAAATGCAATCACTGACTACAGGAGCTTACAAGGGCGGGACACAACAGTCCATGCAAATTCTCGTCCTGAGTGACAACCTTAGACCAGAAGCCGCCATCGCGGGTACTATGGGACACAAACACGGGTATAGCAAAGCACCTCATGGGCCATCTACAAGAGATATATGGGCACCCTAATAGGCTGGAAGAATCTGATGCCTCAACGGAGGCATGTCCAACAGCATATGACAACACACTAACCTCCTGCTTGGCTTAGTGGGTGACCCAAATGGTGCTAAAACGTACCATCGTTTGGGAATCAGCTCTGCATAGGGCTTGGTCAGCATTCCCCCAGGCCTTGGAGAGGCACGGGAGCAGCTGGCTTCTCTTTACCGACATAATTGCTGGCAACCTTATTCCCATGGACTGGCTAAGCAGCAGGGTATGCCTCATCCCAAAAGGAAGGAACAGATGTTGCTAGCTGCGGCATCTGCCATCGAAACCTGAAGCACCTGAGCTGCGGCTAGCGGGAATAAAAGGACAGGGAGAGGAAAAGAAAGAGGGGAGCAATAGAAGAAAGCAGAGGGGTAGGGCGGCAATATAGGGGGAGCGGCCGATCGCGGCCCATGCGAGGACTTTCACGCCAGCACAGATGGGTTGCCCTGCGCCAGTCAGAGCATCACATGGGGCCATTGTTCGTGAGGGAGCATCGACGCACGTGCACACTCACTTGGTCACCGGACGTGCACACTCGCTTGGTCATTGCACGCCGGCCGCTCAAGCTAAATATTTACATGCCGCACGCGTGCCGTGTCCTGTGCCGAGAGAGAAGAAAAAAACAAGACGCAAAACACACGCTCGTGGCTCACTGTACAAATAAGCTGGTGTGGGGGCGCCCAGCTGTAAAAGCGTCCGAAGGTAGCACATGCGGGGCGTTCTGTCACTGCCGGTAACTACATGGCATGTAGCAGACGGGACGCCAAGTCCGTCTGTTTGAAGTATACACACAGGTTCACCAGAGTTTGCTCACGGGTGTGTGCACTGCCCTGCGGCCACAGGAGCACCGGTTCACTGCTCGGGTTGAGTCCCTGCGACCCGTAGGCCGTAAGCATGTTGTAACGTGGTTGGGAGCAGGCGGTACAGCAGAGGAGCAAGTGCTCCATTGTTTCAGCTGCACCACAATCACCACACACGTCGCTTGTAGCTAGTCCGTGGCGCGCCCGTCTGTCCCCGGGCCACACGCATCCTACACGCGCATAGAGGATCATTGCTCATTGCTTGCTGCAGCCGTATCCGGGAGCGGCCACTGATGCTGTCGATGCACTCCTCTCATGATACACGCGGGTCGTGGTGCTGCTGTCGGAGGTGGTCGTAGACGACCGCTCGCACGTCCTCCAGTGAAAGAGGGAGGTAGCTGGTGTGCGGCGGTCGCGAGTTCGTCGGCTTGCTCGCTGCCTGCAATTCCACAGTGGCCGGGCACCCACTGTGCACGAATGGTGCAACCGTGCTGTGCTAGACGCTCTAGGCGCGCACGGATTTTACGCAGCAGAGGCATACAGTTTGGATCGAGCGGTGGCCTTCTTAAGGCTGGTTCACATGCAATCGACTGAGCGATTGAGCGAAGCATTGCAGCGAAAATTTGGAGCTTCACCACGACAACTCCTAACAGGTTTTTGTGCGGCAACAGCAGGATTCATTAGTGTTGTGTTTTCACTTGCATGTGAAACAGGCTTTAGCCGGAAGTACTTGTTGCACGCCTCACAGTCCACTTGCCGCTTCAAGATGTTCAAATCTACATACTGAATACTGCAGCCGCTTTTTTGGAAAGGGTTTTCCTTGTTTCTCATTTTATGTGACATTATTTGGGAGGCTATACAGTAGATTCTCGATCGTACAAATCTCATGGGATCATAGAAAATGTTTGTATGCAGAATTTACACAGATTCGTTTCTGGCTGATGAGGCTTACTTACGGCCATGTGCCACCGCTGACTTGTGACATCGACGCTGTGCTCGTCGCACGCCGCCGCTTACTGCTCGCGGTGCGCACCATGCAACTGGTGATCGCAGCGTCGGCGATGTACGGGTGCTCGAGGGTGCAGTTGCGGCTCGTGTTTTCGTGTCATCCACAGTGGGGTGAGGGGTTGTTTGTAACATCCGAATTTATACCCATTGCACACAATGCACTCTGTCTAGGGCAGTTTAAGAGTTCGTATCATACCGAAATTCGTATCCTCAAGGAGCGTCGGGTATTAGGCGCATCACCGTACTGAACGCCTATCAGCGATAGCCTGCTCCAACTTGTGTTTCATTTCTGCCACATCTGTTTCAGTATTTTCTACACCCCTTGTGACAGTAAGCTCATAGGCTTTTATTGCGAAAGCATCAGTGGCCGCTCCCGGATACGGCTGCAGCAAGCAATGAGCAATGATCCTCTATGCGCGCGTAGGATGCGTGTGGCCCGGGGACAGACGGGTGCGCCACGGACTAGCTACAAGCAACGTGTGTGGTGATTGTGGTGCAGCTGAAACACTGGAGCACTTGCTCCTCTGCTGTACCGCCTGCTCCCAACCACGTCACAACATGCTTGCGGCCTACAGGTCGCAGGGACTCATCCCGGACAGTGTTTGGCCTTTTGACGTTTGACCTTTAGAATGACCCCTGACATCATACCATGCCTAGTGACGTCACAGCGTGACGTGATACCAGGAGCGAGGGACAGGCTACCAACTCGGCTCGTCGGGTAATGCCGCTTGGCACGGCGCACCGCGCTCCTCCCGCTAGAGGCGTTAGTGACGTTATGGCGTGACGTCATGCCAGGAGCGAGAGACAGGCTACCAACTCGGCTCGTCGGGTAACAGCGGCCGCTTGGCACGGCGCGCCGCGCTCCTCCCGCTAGAGGCGCTAGTGACGTTATGGCGTGACGTCATACCAGGAGCGAGAGACAGGCTACCAACTCGGCTCGTCGGGTAACGGCGGCCGCTTGGCACGGTTCGCCCCGCTCCTCCCGCTAGAGGCGTTGGTGACGTTATAGCGTGACGTCATACCAGGAGCGAGAGACAGGCTACCAACTCGGCTCGTTGGGTAACAGCGGCCGCTTGGCACGGCGCGCCGCGCTCTTCCTGCTAGAGGCGCTAGTGACGTTATAGCGGGACGTCATACCTGGAGCGAGAGACAGGCTACCAACTCGGCTCGTCGGGTAACAGCGGCCGCTTGGCACGGCGCGCCGCGCTCTTCCCGCTAGAGGCGCTAGTGACGTTATGGCGTGACGTCATACCAGGAGCGAGAGACGGGCTACAAACTCGGCTCGTCGAGTAACGGCGGCCGCTTGGCACGGCACGCCGCACTGTTCCCACTAGAGGCGCTGCATATGCAGTATAAAACACCTTCTTTCGCAACCTACCTAGCTTAACCAAAGCTAAGCCCTCGCCAATTTTTTTTGCAGTGAAAATTGGTGTTGGAATGGCGCTGTCAAAGGCTTCAACGAAGCAAAAAGTTGAGGATAAAAAGCGGTGATTTCAAACTCGATGGGAACAGTCGTATTTCTTCACTGAGTTGCGGGACAGGACGTGCTTAATCTGGCGTCAGACTGCATCTGTGTGGCGGCAGTGCAACATGCAGTGCGACTTCATGTCCTGTCATAGTGTATTGACATCAGATATGTTTGACAACAAAGTGGATCAGCTGAAGGCGCCATTCGAAAAATGGCAGTAATTTTTCTAAAAGCATGCCAAAGCAGCGAAAGAAATGATGAGAGCAAGCTTCATTATTTCGCATCTAACTGCAAAACCTTTCACCGATGGGTTATTTGTGAAAAGACTGCTTGCTTGAAGCTGCAGGCGCTATCTGTCTCAACGTGAAAGGAATTCGAAAAGATAAGCTTTTCATTAATATGACTACAAAAAGAGTTACAATATAGGCAACGACATTGAAAGTGCCTTAATGAGTCTACGTCTGGATTTCGAAGCCTTTTCTCCTGCCATTGACAAAAGCATTGACATTACAGATAACGGCCAGTGTGCCACCTTCATTAGGGGCGTATACAAAAGTCTCAACCTCAAAGTCTCGCGTTGTGCTGTTGAAAGGCACCCCTACAGGAGCAGACATCATTTTGGTACTTGAAGCTGTTGAACGCAGCGGCTTGCAGTAGGAGCGGATGGTTTGTGCCGACGGTGGCCCATCCATAGTCGGAAGCAGGAGTGGTCCTGTAGGACGAAGCTTGAAGGGCTCCGAGTCACTGAACAGTTTTGGCATTGCACTGCATCTTGCACTAAGAGGCACTGTGTATCAAGACATTGAATATTCCTTTCAGGCGCCAATTAAACCTGCTGAAAGGAAAAAAATCTTTGTTTGCATAAATCAAAATCAGTAGGCCAAATAGAAGTGATGTGCAAAAATTATGCAAAAATATTCATATTCGAGTATATTTTATTCGCATCCATATGTGGAAATAGTGCCTCAAAACTGCTACGTGAACGTAAACACTGCAACATTTGCTTGCCTTTTCTGATCATTAGACATGAAAATAAATGTTTAGCTGTGAGAATGTGCACATCAGAAAATTTAGTTCATGACCTATAAAACAGATAAACGACAGGCAGAGAAAATTTGACACTTCCAGCATCGAACACGGCTTTTAGATGTGCAGCCTTCACACCAGCATCGTTGTGCAATCAACGGGCTCAGAAGTTGGGGCCAATGATTGCTTCCATCATAGGCATGTTAAAGTATGGCTCCATCAAAGGGGCTCGAAGTCATCTGAGCACAGGTGGAGAGGGAGAGAGAAAGCAGCTTTACAAAGAGGCGAAATCATTTTTAAAGGTTATTGTTTGCTCAGTTTATGTCAGAGACCTGAAACAAACTATCCCCACGCTCCACCAGTGTGCTGATTGTTGTATAGTAGCCTTGGAGCTGAGCGGCCAGCTCTGAACTGACTTGTGGTGTGAGGGTACGGGTTCCCCTTTTTCATTCCCATTGTGCAGTGCTTCCACTCTGTATTTTTCTCCAATTCGGGTTTTATACAAAATGTTAATGATTTATACTAAAAACCACAGCGAAATTTTCAAAATGGTAGAGAAGAAATGTTGAGACCACAACTGAAAAGTGGTTTCTTGCTTCGGATTTGTGCAGTCTGCATTCTAGCATGGGGTTCTCAGATCCCTTTTCAATATTGGTAGGGGGACTAAGACCCTTTGAGACCCCCCTTGACTTTCAGCATTGATCATAGCCCGCTGTGTTTGTGGGCTGTGGCGCAGTGCAGTGGCGATTCTTAGCGACCACTTGTGGGTCATCATTGCTCGGTCAGCCGTGCTTCTTCATCGGCTATTTTCATGAACAGTGCTTCAGCGCTGGAGTTGTACAACGTTCTCCTTTTAGAAGCATAGTTTTCAACACCCATAAGCAATAAGCCCATTTTGCACCGCACTTGCCTAAAAAAGAACGACGCATAATGGGCAGAAAACGCCATGTGGATATTTTCGACATGGCCATGTTTGTGGACGCGCCGCTCCGAGCGTCCACTGCTGTACTGTTTCTTCGTTTATGATGATGAAAATTGGTGTGCCATTTCTACATTAACCTACTGACACATTCCGAACGGTAAATTGCATCATTCACCATCGTTTGAAAAGACAGCATGCAAAAATAAAAACTATTCACTCGTCCTGTCAAAAAATGTCGCAGTGCCTATCTTTTATTTTTTGCTAGCACATTTCACTGTAGCTGCAAGAGATGGTGTCACAGACTTGACAGGGAGGGTCAAAATGGTTAAAACACTGAATTCAAAGGTGGAAATTCACCTTGTACGCGAAAATATGAGCAAGCTTTGGTCACGTCCACATATGTGGACACAGCGCCTGAAGGGGATGTGAAATCTGCTGTGAACATTGTGTTCGGCACAGTGAACTTCATTCATTCAGAGTGCACAACCATAGTCATTTCACCTCTCCATTACAAGAGGAAGAATGCAATCATAAGAAGATCCTATACCTCAGGGACGTATGCTGGTTGAGCGGTGGAAAAGTGCTAAGAGATTTTTTTTACCTGTGAGAGGAAATCGACAGCTTCATGAAGGATAAAATAAGTAACTTGCTGAGCTGTCAAATGAAAAGTGGCTTCATTAATTTGCAATTCTCACAGACATACCGACTGTTGCATCAATCAAAGAAATTCTAAAAGAAATTCTTTCGGCCTAAATGCACATTGTTCAGGCTCAAATTTTGCTCAGAGGTTGCATTTGGTGGTCAATTTTGTTTTAAGATTTGGGTGGGGTACTGGCCTAATTTGGTTAGGATTAATTGAAAATATCCATCACCTACGATGACGGCGAACCAAAACAGCAAGCGTTCACAGCAGTGATACCAGTAGCGCCATCTGCGCCCACCGGAGGAACGAGCGCTCTACTATAGAGGCAGCGGTGAAAGGCTAGGGGGAGAAAGCGGCTGCGTGGTTAGTTTGAAAGTGCTTTCTCGACTACTCTATCAGAATTGGGCACAGAAAACATCGTTTGCACGCAACCTGCAGCCTCCCTGCACGGTAAAGCGCACGTTCGTCCAGAGGGCATGTGACGGTGCTACCGTCACCATTTCCGCGAAAGCTTGCTGTTGTGGTTCACTGTCGCCGCAAATGATTAGGATTTCCAATCAATTTTGACTATCAGGTAATTACCCTACTAAAATGTAATATGAAATAAAACTGACCGCCAATAGCCACCTCTGTGCGAAATTCAAATGTACTGCGCGCACAAACTGGAAATTGTTCTGGAACTGCTGTATGGCAACAGAATGGGTAGCGCTCTGCTGTTCTAGGCATGTGCCGACGTGCAAGCCACTATCTGCAAGGCCTGTGGAAAGCTGGAGGAGCTCCCAGAGCACTTAGTGCTTCATTGCAATGGGTTGTCCTCACGCACTCAGATGGCGCCACCTTTCCAACTGCTTTGGTGGTCGACGATGAAGGCGGGTACGGTATGGGGTCCGTCAAAAGTTCCAAGGCCACAGGGTCTGATTTCAAGCTGCGTATACTGCCACTTACGATAGCATCAAAGACATCAAGGTTCTCAGAGGTGAGAATAGTACTTCTACTATCCTCCACAGAGATTTTTGGCTCCAGGGGTGTCGTAGCTGCCCAACTATAGCGCTCTAAAGCGGACCCTGTGGCCTGGGAACTTTTGGACAACCCTGTACATCCAAAGCTGCGCTTCCATCACAAGGGTCCGGCTGCAACTGTAGTGGTAGATGATGCATATATATGATGCAAGTATTTCTCAGTGGATGATGCAACAGTGATAGTGGCGAACGTGGTGCACCTGTGGTGTGACTTTGGTTTTTTTTTTTATTGTGAGCGTTTCATTTCCTTTTCTTTTTTTTTCCCTCAATAATTTGGCTAGGACGAAGTTTTGTGACTGCTCGATACAAAAGGTTATGCTACAACATCACCATCACCGTACACCTAGCAGACATCCATAGAGCCACCGCTTGAAAGTAATAGCTGCGCAATGTCACTACTGCAATCTCATAGATAGGTCTCACATCCCACAATTACATTGGCTCCGCATGTACGTCAGCTTCCCCAATTTCCGATAGCCATTTTTGCAGGACGTCGACAGAGCTTCCATGTGTGTGACAAAGCTTAAATGCATTTTGTTTTTTTCATGTAGTGACCTTGCCTATTAGAAAAAATACACGATTTTGAAAATACTTATTGTGCCATTCAACCCTTTTTTATGTGCCACAAGTATTCAAAATTATTCAAAGAAAATTACCATTTGTTATCAATTCGCTTCGAACCAAAAAACCACTATTTGCACATGCCTACACAGGATGGTTACTGCAAGTTTACAACTATCCATGCCGCTGTGCCTTCCTATTGAAGGCGTGATGAGAACACCTGTGTGAGACAAAAGTGCAAACGCTTGCCGCCTTGTCACCTGCCATCTGAACAGGCTGGAAGGTTTGATACTTCTGTCTCATGGCCAGTCATGTTTGATATATAAAGTAGAAATTGCATGTGTTTGTTAAAAATATTTATGGAGAGTTCGATATACCCAATAATTAGTAGTCTCTGAGTTCGTTTTGTTCAGTTTACACTTTATTACACCTACAATGGGAGAAATCTTTCAGCACATTGTTCATAGTACAAGCCATAAAAATTCAGGGGGCACTTTGGCTCTCTGAAGTGCTGCAAGGCGAAAGCGTTTCCTGGCCACTGTTTGTTTTTATTTACTTTTTATTTTTCATATTTTTTTGCTCCTTTTCTTAATTTTATTGTTTTTTATTTTTTTTTTCACATCTTATATTTGTTTTTATTTTTGTTTATTTTTTATTTTCATTTTCTTGACTTTACTCCTTTTATTTTATTTATGAAGCCCATGCATTCACTAGATGCGCCTTTATTCATGCTGGAACTTTGAGCCTTTTAAGCAGTGACGCCAAAAGGCGAACGAATCTGCCGATGCGGCTGCCGACACGTCTGTTGACACGGCTGCCGACGCGTCTGCTAACGACAGTATGAGGCATTAAAGGCTTTCGCCTTAAAAGGAGGCCCGGCCTTTTTCTTTGCAAACAAGGAACGCAGCCATACAAAGGCTTGGATGTTTTTGTCTTTTTAGAAGTCCTATGTCTAGATGTTAGTGTTTTGTTTAGTGCACTTCCACTTGTAGTGGCCATTCTCCACACTTAGCTGTTGTGTTTGTGGCAGGCTGCGCAGCTATATACACCTGGCAAGTTGCCCACTTGCCACTGCCCACCACGGCAAGTAGCAATTGAATTCATGATTGGTTGAGACTGGTTGCTCGGGAGTGGCACACCACTCAATGGTGTGGTATGAGGGATCTATGAATGCCAAGTGGAGAATGATCAAGTCTGCATATATGAGCATTAACTCATTGTCACTGTCCGAACAACTTCCATCCATGAACAATAGATGCGAACACCGGAACTGAAGTGAAACTGAAATACTGGCGCACTTAATTTCCATTTGGCTGAACTATGCAACTCGACCATCACTTTTTTTTCCCACTTTGCAGGGAAGTAGTAGAGTTTCTCGCCAATGAAGGCCATATCTTCACAACCATGGATGATGAACATTACAAGGCCACTGACTCTGCATAGGAACAACTACTGCTACTTATACTGCTTTTTTGTTGCTGTATGTACTTTCCTATCTTCATCACTCCTGCTCATCATTTAGCCAAACAAAGTTGTGTTGTTGTGAATCTTGCAATCAGGCTGCATTAAATGCACACAAGCAAGCATTGGGCAGAAGGAAGAGAAAAGCATTGCGCTTGCAACTCATCTTTTCTTTTTCTTAGAAACTATTGGTGTAAAGGCGTGCCATCTGTGCTTCCCTTCCCTTAGATCAGTATGATATGCTGTGCCTGGTTTCACATCATGAGAGCAATATAAGAGTAATATCATGTAAGAAAATTTAAATAAACAGTGTGTAGACAGTAACTGTGCCATTATTACTTTCGTGTTGATGGCCTGACTTGTTACTGAGCTTGTTTACAGGTTCTGTGGCTGTGGCATTAATACCTCTTTTCCCTGCTTTTTCAAAAGCAGCAGTTTTTTTGTTTTTTTTTTTTCCAGTAACTTTCCAGGGACAAGCTTTTGCTTCGCTGCCCCTTTAACTGATTACGTGGCTAAACAGATTTAAGATCTGGTTATCTTGACTACACATTGAAGAGTGGCAGTATGGCTGGCCGCTGCATCAGTCTGTCATCCACAGTGGAACCAGTGTGACTCAATGAACTGTGAGTCAGTTACTGCGTGCTGGTCACAGGGATAGTAATATTACTCACCAGTATCATGAACTTTTTTTATTATTGTGCATCACTTTACCTTTGCATTTATGGTTAAAAGAGAAATGCAAGCTGCTTTTTTTTTTGTAATGCTTTAAATATCTGTTTTCTGTACAATAAACTTTTGAAAGCACTCATCAGTCTACTTCATCCATTTCTTCTTCATCTTCAACTATACGTGTAGTTCCCGATGTCTCTAACCGTTCACGCAGTCGGGCAATGGTGTCTTGAGACTGGATGTCTGAACCCATGGCGAGGTTCATCATGTGCTGCTCTTCAGACTGGCTGAAGATGTAGCCATTGCTCCTATCACAAGCCTTTAGCACACTCCACATGGACTCCTTCTCCTGTGGGGCAATAGAAAACACCAGATTCCACTGGATGAATTGGAGCAATACCTGGCTGACCTCGAAGGTTACGTTCATGAGCAATATTGACTATGTGAAGGTGTCAGAATTTGCAAGAGAGATTTTGGGGTTGAGCACAAATCTGCACTTCAAATAGATGGAGCAGCCAAACAAAAATAATAATTTCAAACCCTGAAAGCCTAAAATAAGCTAACAAAAGCTGGGCACTGTTTAGAGTTGATTCTACAGACTGTGCAAAAGAGACTGGGACAAGGAAGGCACCAGCTTGCAACTGAGGTTTACTCACCCAGACCATCCCATTTTATGATGCAACCGAGCCATATCACAGAAGCCCATCACAAAAACAAAAAGCGGTAACAACTATCAGCTTACAAATTCTTGGCGTACCTGCTGTAGAGCAAAAGAAAATTTAAAAAAAAATTCATAAGAAAGCACTACTCGAGACAAAAAAAAGCAAATTAATGTACTGAGTCCCTAGATTACTTTGTTTTGGTGCATTTGGCTAATGGCTCGGTCCAATAATTTTTTTTCTGTTTCGAGTGGTGTGCTCTCTTGAGCTGAATGGTTTTTTTGCCCGTCAGCTGTCGTGCCAAGAATCTGAAGGCCGATAGCTGTAGGCAGTTTTTATGTTTTTGTGAAAGGCGTCTGTGATATGGCTCGGTTGCATCATAAAAATGGGATGGTTTGGGCGATTAAACCTCAGTTGTATGTTGGTGTCTCCCGTCATTTTCTTGTGCCTTCCTTGTTCCTGTCTCTTTTGCCTCGTCCTTAGGATCAACTCGAGCCATGAACCAACTAGGCCAAACCAAAGCACTGCTTGGGCACTGGACTCTTCCAGTTCAATGGGACATTTCCTGAAGCTTTACTGCATTTCAATGGCAACCTACGCTGCAATGCTGAGGACAGTGCTACTGTATTTCAAGCTGGTAAATTGCTAACCTGTACATTGAGCGGCAGAAAGGATACAAGGCTGTAATCTTCAATGACTCCAGCCAGGGCTTCGTTGAGCTTCTTGTACTTCTTAAGAAATGGATCCTCCTGCATGTTCGCACAGGTCATGTACACACGCTCTGTGCAGGCACACAAACGATGCCAATGTGGCAAGTTATGACTAGGGGTTATATTTTTTGGTTCAAACCAAAAAAGGTAGGCCTAATTCCATTTCCAAAATTCGATATTAACCAAAAAAGGTTTACCCATGGCATGGAGCCCACAGCTAGCTTGCTTTTAAGTAGGTATTGCCTAATCAAAGGAGGATTAATCATGTACGCCAAACAGGTGCATGGTTGTACCTTTGGATTAAGCAATGGAATCGTGGAATTTGGGGCACTGCTTCACTAATTTGCATGCCTCTGCATACTAAGAGGCTCCACACACCTCCTCACTAAATGTTGTAAGCTAGTGTAGTGCCGTTCACTTTGATTACCTCCTTAAGCAAGTTACTTCATTAAGTAGGTTACTCCACTGCATATAAGGACACCGACGCGAAACCATGCATAAATATCGTGAAAAAGTGTCATGTTTGGCTACCATGAATGGTAAGCGGCAGTTCGATTGCTGAAGTCAATACGTGGGCTATGTGGTGCACCATTGTCCTCTTGGTCAACCTAGTGCAACATTGCAACGCTAATATGACACCCACCTTTAGCAATCATCTAACTTCCATTCCTTTCAGTAATCGGGATAACATATTTATCGAACAAGCACAGCTCTAAATACGACAATTTGTGCATTAATTATTTGTAAATGAAATGCTCAAGGGGACGCGTGGGGTGGCGGCTGCCACCCAGAAAATTTAGTGCTTGTCATATAATTTGATGAGCACTTTGAGATCCTGACAAGCACAAGGTTTCCCAATAATGCAGCTCGTATATAGCCCATTCGCTGGTTAGATTTGATAAAAATTGTATGAAAAGCTCTTGCGGCCGCCATGGTGGCTCAGTGGTTACGCATGGCTGCAGACCGGAAAGACGCGGGTGCAATCCTGACTGCGGCAGTTTCATTTAGATGGAGGCGAAATGCTAGAGGCCTATGTACTGTGCAATGTCAATGCAAGTAAAAGAACCCAAGCTGGTCGAAATTAACCGGAGCCCTCCACTATGTGCCCGTCATAGCCCAAGTCGCTTTGGGATATTCAACCCGATAAACCAAACCCAAATGCTCTTGCCGCTGCATTTTGTGCATCCAATTTATTTTTAACCTTTAGGAAGATCAATGCCACAAAGGCATTATGCATACTGTCCCCCCCACCACTATTCTCTGCAACACCCCACTACACATATTCTGGCGCTGTCCCTGGCTCATGCTGGCAAAAAGGCCAAGATAAAAATGTAAGTGACTTTTGACCGTACTGAGATGCCACATTATATCACCCAAAAAAGTCAGTAATTCATCTATAGATAATCGCCCAAAATAAACCGAGACTGGGTTCAGAACTAAAAACTGAAAAAAGTCCGCCGAATTTTCCGAAAATAAATACTGAGAAGTTCAACCTCTAGCTACGACCAATTAGGCTGCCAGAGGCCCTGCAATCACTTCATTGAAAGTAAAAGTAAGGAACGGTTCCTTCGAAGGCATAGTAAGTCAACTATGGGTCACGTCGTCCTGTTGAATGAGTGCATAAGGGATATTAATACGCGCTGCACCTTGCTTTAAAAGTATCGAGTGGTCATTCAGGTTTGCAAAAAGTCTACTTACAGAGAGGACATCGGCGAGGAAAGAGAGGTCCATGACCTCCATATAGAAGTCTAAACCGAAGTGAAGCTTCCCATACTTCTCCACCAGGTCCACCTTGGACAGCACGTTGATATGTGGTAGCTCCACTGCGTTATGCATAGACTAAGTTAAACCACTAATAAAGGCTGTTACATTATTTATTCATTGTGCTGCAGTGATTCAAAAACGCTGGAAGGAGAACGAATAGAACAGCTCTCACAGTGCATCATAGTGGATAACGACGTGAGCAAGACGGATATGAACTTTCCCGGGTCGCTGCAATAGTGAGAATCGACAAGGTGGGTGGCCGAAAGGCGGTAGCCAAGAGCTTGCAGCTGAGAGACAACGTTGCGTACGCTTGAGTGGTGCGTGTAGAGTTCCACCTGCACGTCGTCACCAAGGTTATGCACTGAAATCGCATAAAGCTGTCAACGCAGAACTGCACGCCGCATACCTGGCCAGGACAGTCAATAAAGAGGTAGCAGCCGCGCACTTTCGCCAGCTGCCCGCAAAGCCATGCTAGGTTGGTCTCCAGGTACTCCATGCAGTAAACAAGGCCGCCGTTGGGTCCCAATTTGAGCGAGTCCATCACGTCACGAAGTTCAATAAGGTCACTGATGTTCACGGCTGCCTCGTACGGCAGCAGGTCGTTTGCCGGATCCAAGTTCACGACAGCCACTTCGCGTCCAATTGCGGTGCACAGCTCTCGCATTGCTTTGCAGTAGGTGCTCTTACCCGATCCAGGCGGTCCGATCACCACTTGACCGAATGTCCGATCGCGTCTCGCATTCCTCGCGGCCTCCATATTCACACCAAAACGGCTTAAAGCAGAATCAGGAGCAGGAGATGAGCTTTGTGAAGCTCACAAACGAGGAGCGATCGGCGAAAACCTTACTATTCTCTATGGCGAAAACAACAAGCGTGCGAGCCGCCATGAAGGTGGATAGATGGGTGGATGGATGATAATGGCTTTACCCTTTGTACCGGGCGGTAGCTTTCGCCACCTAGCCTATATTTCCCCCATTGTTAATTTATTTTTATTTTCCCTTTCTTTCACTTTCGCTTTTACAATGTCTAGTCTGGCTATCCTTTTCCCCTCCAAATTCACCCCTCCCCCTTGATTTCCGCCACCAATCCTCCAACCTCCCCTTCGTTAATGTCACGCTTTTCCCATCCACTCTCCCGTCCTCCCCAGTAAATCCCAGCGCTATCTCTATGGCTGTTGCTGCCCCCTCTGCAGAACCAAGTGCTCTATGGTCTCCGTTTCCGTTTTACAAGCAGAGCAGAGTCCCTGTCCTAGTCTCAAAAAGCAGTGAACTGCCCCGAGAATTATCGAATAATCGCTCTTTTTTGATGCCCTGTTTTCGTGTCCTATAAATGCGATTTTTCCTGCATTCTTTCTTTCCACATCTTTCTTTCCGTCTCCTTTGCCTCCACTTTCACGTTAGTATTTTGTTACGTCCCATCTCTCACCCGTAAATGCTTCGTTCTTAGCTTTCGGGTTCCATTTGTCCATTTTGTGTTAATACTTTTCATGTACAGATACTTGTACACCTTTTTTGCCCACCTTGTTTCCTCCATTTGGGTTAGTCTCTGATCATATTTCAGTTTGCTGATTGCCTCCCGAACCTTGAACGACGCCCAAACCATATCTCCCTGGACTCCCTCATTCGGAGTGTTCCCATGGGCTCCCAAGGCTAGCCTTCCTACACTTCTTTGTCTGACCTCTAGACTTGACTGTACTTCTGATTTCATGCACAGGACTGCATTTCCAAATGTGAGGCCCGGTACCATGATTCCCTTCCATACCCCTCTAACCACCTCATACCTATTATAAAATGAACAAGGGAGGGGAAAACCTCCAACGTTTCGAGAAGGGGACTTGTCTTCGTCTGGGCAAAGCGTTCATCATTGGCGGGGATTAAATAGGGCCTTCGCTCCGAGGAGGAAGGCCGCGGGTGGGGGAAGGAAAGTGGTGTGAGAGGGGATACGTGTCAGGAAGGGGAGGGAGGTTTAAGCTCTCACACCCCTCACATCCCCTCTCACACCACTTTCCTTCCCCCTTGTCCCCTTGTACCTGACCTGACCTGACCTGACCTGACCTGACCTGACCTGACCTGACCTGACCTGACCTGACCTGACCTGACCTGACCTGACCTGACCTAACCTAACCTAACCTAACCTAACCTAACCTAACCTAACCTAACCTAACCTAACCTAACCTAACCTAACCTAACCTAACCTAACCTAACCTAACCTAACCTAACCTAACCTAACCTAACCTAACCTAACCTAACCTAACCTAACCTAACCTAACCTAACCTAACCTAACCTAACCTAACCTAACCTAACCTAACCTAACCTAACCTAACCTAACCTAACCTAACCTAACCTAACCTAACCTAACCTAACCTAACCTAACCTAACCTAACCTAACCTAACCTAACCTAACCTAACCTAACCTAACCTAACCTAACCTAACCTAACCTAACCTAACCTAACCTAACCTAACCTAACCTAACCTAACCTAACCTAACCTAACCTAACCTAACCTAACCTAACCTAACCTAACCTAACCTAACCTAACCTAACCTAACCTAACCTAACCTAACCTAACCTAACCTAACCTAACCTAACCTAACCTAACCTAACCTAACCTAACCTAACCTAACCTAACCTAACCTAACCTAACCTAACCTAACCTAACCTAACCTAACCTAACCTAACCTAACCTAACCTAACCTAACCTAACCTAACCTAACCTAACCTAACCTAACCTAACCTAACCTAACCTAACCTAACCTAACCTAACCTAACCTAACCTAACCTAACCTAACCTAACCTAACCTAACCTAACCTAACCTAACCTAACCTAACCTAACCTAACCTAACCTAACCTAACCTAACCTAACCTAACCTAACCTAACCTAACCTAACCTAACCTAACCTAACCTAACCTAACCTAACCTAACCTAACCTAACCTAACCTAACCTAACCTAACCTAACCTAACCTAACCTAACCTAACCTAACCTAACCTAACCTAACCTAACCTAACCTAACCTAACCTAACCTAACCTAACCTAACCTAACCTAACCTAACCTAACCTAACCTAACCTAACCTAACCTAACCTAACCTAACCTAACCTAACCTAACCTAACCTAACCTAACCTAACCTAACCTAACCTAACCTAACCTAACCTAACCTAACCTAACCTAACCTAACCTAACCTAACCTACGTGCCACCAAAAAGGCTGCCTGTTTGGAGGAGCTTGCAGGCAAAGCTACCTCTCCAGTCCACGTAACTGATCGAAATGTCGAAAATTGCTCTTGTTGCGGTTTGCGCACAAAAGGTTAAGTAGTTGTGGATTTTTTCTGGATTTTCACTAACGCTCAACAACCGTATTTTCTGCGACACGATCCCCTTTATTCTGATATACTACACCGCTGTACTGAAAACACCCTGTGCCTTGTAATGGAAACCAACTCGCGGGCAGCTCACAGCCTCCGGTTAATGTAGGACAATATTTTTGAACTCAAAATTTATTCATTTATTTATTTATTTGTAGATATAACCCCCTTTTTGAACCCACGCAGGAGTGGATGCAAGATAGGAAAATGTCAATAGTGGCTCGAACACGGAAAACAAGTACAGGAGCAAATAAATACTGTAATGGGAACGACCGGCAGCTGTTCAAGCGGTGGGATGAAGAGGTCGACAAAGTGCAGTTCTGGTTCCTGGAAGTGTGCCTGTTGTGACGCTCTTCGATCAACGACCACCGACCTGCTTTGCGAACACACACCTTTACATTTGGTGGAGGTGTCTCGATCGCCATCCTGGTCCTCAAGCTGGAACTTCGGAACCGAACGTTACCTGCCCCCGCCACCATGCCAGACTGTCCAAATCAACCATCCCCGCCCATCTTTGCCACCTTCCTTTGTTCCGGGGTGCAGTGCCAGCGCGGCCCTTCTCCATTCAGTGGTAAAGACGACTATGATGTTGACGACTGGCTCGCCTCATCTACTTACAATCATTCAATAATAACATAATACAATATAATATAATATAATATAATATAATATAATATAATACAATATAATAGAATAATAGGACAATATAATATCACTTACAATTGGTGGGTGATTCTGTCAGGTTGAGCAATGTCTTCTTCTACCTCACAGATGTTGCCAACCTATGGTTTCTAACCATGAAGACAACCTACCTGGTCCTCATTTAAGACGAGTTTCACCGACGTTTTCGGCCATCCCGCCGTGCATAAACTCCGTGCCGAGCAACGTCTCCGTGCTCGAGCTCAGCTACCGGCGGAAACTTTCACAAGCTATTTTGAAGACATCGTTGATTTATGGAAATGCGTCGACCCTTCGATGGCTGAGAAAGACAAAGTTGTTTTCAAGAAGAGCAGCACAAAATGCACAAGGACTAGAGGAAGAGACGCAGACAGGCGCTGACTTGCAACTTAAGGTTTATTCCTCGGAATGTGGAATTAAATAGAGCGGGCTCCAAAGAACAGAGAAAACATGCACACTTGTTTATACACACTTGTTTATGCACACGAAAAGCCAAAATGATACAGCAGTATTACTTCCCTGCAGATAGCAATTCTAATTCTTTTGTTGACAACGCTAAGGAGGGACTGCGGACACGTTCGTATTTAGCCAGGTGATTTCAGCTTGACATTGCCTTGCTAAGTCACCCAGGACATGAACTGCAAAGCATGATCAATGAATTAGACAAGCAGAGCAGAACCATGGGGCTAAGAATTAACATGCAGAAAACCAAAGTTATGTTCAACAGCCTAGCAAGGAAACAGCAGTTCGCAATTGGTAGCCAGGTTCTGGAAGTAGTAAGAGAGTATGTTTATTTACACGCTTGGGTGATACACACTTGTTTATGCCCACAAAAAGACAAAATGATACAGCAGTATTACTTCCCTGCAGATAGAAATTCTAATGCTTTTGTTGACAACGCTAAGGAGGGTCTGCTGACATGTTCGTATTTAGCCAGGTGATTTCAGCTTGACATTGCCTTGCTCAGGACATGAACTGCAAAGCATGATCAATGAATTAGCAAAAATTAACATGCAGAAAACCAAAGTAATGTTCAACAGCCTAGCAAGGGAAAAGCAGTTCGCAATTGGTAGCCAGGTTCTGGAAGTAGTAAGAGAGTATGTCTATTTAGGGCAGGTAGTGACAGCTGATCCAGATCTTGAGGGGGAAATAACTGGAAGAATAAGAATGGGGTGGAGCGCATATGGTGGGTGCTCTCATATCATGAGTGGGAGTTTACCAATATCCCTCAAGAGAAAAGTATACAACAGCTGTATATTACCAGTACTCACCTATGGGGCAGAAACGTGGAGGCTAACAAAAAGGGTTCAGCTTAAGTTAAGGACAACGCAGTGAGCTATGGAAAGAAGAATGATAGGTGTAATGTTAAGAGATCAGAAGAGGGTGGAGTGGGTGAGAGAACAAATGTGCGTTAATGATATCCTAGTTGAGATCAAGAGGAAGAAGTGGGCTTGGGCAGGGCATGTAATGTGAAGGCAAGATAACCACTGGACCTTAAGGGTAATGGAGTGGATTCCAAGACAGGGCAAGCGTAGCAGGGGGCGGCAGAAAGCTAGATAGGCGGATAAGATTAAGAAATTTGTGGGAATACCGTGGCTGCAACTGGCGAAGGACAGGGTTAAGTGGAGAGACATGGGAGAGGCCTCTGCCCTGCAGTGGGCATAGTCAGGCTGCTGCTGCTGCTGATGATGATGATTTCAGCTTCTTCAATAATTTCTCGAGTCAATGTGTTGGGGTGTCTGCTCAACACTTTTGTTTGTTGGAAGTATGGCTGGCAAGTTTTGCTTTCACAATCTTGGCAGAGGATGCCAAGATGCCCTTTAACTGCATTGCCTCGACATTGTTATTGTGTTCTCTCAGGCGCTCGTTCAGGCATCTGCCCGTCTGGCCAACGTACTGTTTCCCGCACGAAAGTGGAATGGAGCAGATGACACCACCTTGACGTGCAACAAAATGATTCTCATGCTTTACGGGGCACTTTTGTGGCGTGAATTCGTCATTAACGTGTTTGCACAATTTTCCAAACTTTTCGGGAGCCGAAAAAACAACTCTTACGTGAGCGCGGTTGCCTATCTTCCTTAGTTTATGGGAAAATTTAGGAATGTAAGGAACAACTGTTGTCTTTTCTTTTGCCTTGGCAGACTCTGTCAGTTTGTCCTTTTTGTTCTTGCTTAAACTTGCTAGCATTGATTCAGATACGGACACGAGCAGTTGCTTGAGATAGCCTGCCTTCACAAGACGATCAGTTTGGTGGTCGAAACTATCTTTTTGAGAGTGAATGCATGATTTATTTTGAGGGTTGTTATAGCATGACTTAGCCACGGCGCGTTTAACTAGATTAGAATGCGACGATGCGAATATAAGTAGAAGGTTGCTTTGTGGTTCACACGACCAGCAAGTATGATTTGGAGTAAAGCTGCGTCTAAGGTCAAGAAATCTAATCAGGTTATTTTGAGGAACGTCAGAAGTCGACGTGTGTGGATGATGGCACTGCAAAAAAATATCTTGAATCTCTTGCTTGACTGGCTCAAAATTATGGACATTGGTGTCTAACAGAACAAAGAAATTGTCAACAAACTGAAAACAGTGCAAAGCTTTTGACCCATTCTAATTGTCGTTGGAGCCTTCTGTCCTTTTGTGTGAGCAACAGATCACTAAGCACGAGCGCTATGCATGGACCGATGCAGACTCCTTTTTTCTGCAATTTACGATCCCAGATAGCATATGTTGGCTTTAAATACACTTCAAGTAGTTCTAAGAACCCTGCAATGGAGAGGCCTGCCTCATTTTGGAAGGCAACAACGTCGTGTTTGTCGATGCATTCTTCGATGCACGAAAACAGCTCATCATACGGCAGTGAATAATAACGCTCTTTAACATCAAATGAGCAAGCCATGAGACCTTTGTTCTTATGGGTTTCTAAAACCTGAATTACATCCTGTGATTTTTTCACCAGAAAGGGATCCTCTAATGTCAAAGAACTTAAAATCTTCTTAAGAAATACAGCTACTGATTTTTGTCACGTGTCGTTCTCAGATACAATTACACAGAAAGGACATTCCGACTTGTGCATCTTGTAACTAAAGAAAAACTGTAAACTGAGTCCTTTACATTTGTCAGTTGAATTTCTCAAGACATCAAGGTTATGCTTTTTACATGTTTTCTCGGCTTTTGCCTTGATCTTAGCCAAGGAGACCTTGTTTGCTACATTAAAGGACCATGAATCTTGTAAACCGCTCTTTCAGTCTTTGCCTAGCAACAGCGCCACCACATTAAGTTCGTTGTGTGTGAAATAAATATTAAAATAAATATTGCCGCGACTGAAATTCGAACCTGCAGTGGCCCGAACAGATCAGCTTCGCTGGCCAGTGCTATAGAGCTATGGAGCATGTATGCAGCCTCAGTAGTCAGCCTGCACCACTAAATCCTTTCGAGTGCGTAGCTGCAAATGTGAATATTTCGCATCTCGACGCAGTGGAGGCTTGCTGTTCTAAGTTCATTGCTCGATTAGCAGCCATATTGGTGTCATTGCCTCTCCAAAGCTTTACCCCTTCACCTAACACTGCTGTCCTTGAAAAACCACTCACTACAGAAGAACTCCATGTGGTTCTGGAAGCTACCAATAACAGTACTACTGCACTACAGTCTTCCAGCTCTTCAGAGTTTCTCCAAAACAAATATGAAACTCTTTGAAGTCATGCAAGCTAAAGAATCTGCCTCGGCCTTCCCAAGAACATCTCCAGGGTGGGTACTCTAGCAAAGAGCAGACATCTATCAGTATCAGTACTGTTAACCCAGGAGCCCGTTCGTGCCCAGGTGCGGTTTGTGACTCGTGCACCTAACCATCCACTCGCAGAGTACTGCATAGAGAAAGTTTCTGACCTTCTCCCATCACAGTACCAGCACCCTGTCACAACTTCCTCCCCACCTTGGAGGTACGCAGCATGGCAAATCAAGACAACATTCCCTGCCATTAAAATAAAAACAAACACCCCCGATCCTCACTTAAATACTTTGCTCTTGAGCACATTTATGGTAGCTACAGTGTGCACCACCCCATCTACACTGATGGCTCTGTCACATCCATCTCATCAGTAGTTAGAGTCTGGGTTCCGTCAATGTGCACCACAATTTCAGCGACACTCGGTCACTGCACCTCGAGTACTGCTACCGAGCTGGTTGCTCTAAGAGCAGCATTTACTTACATTCTGCAAACACTGCTGACGGCGTGGGTTATCTTCTGTGACTCTCTTTCTACACTACAATTGATAAAGGTATCAGAAAGCGTTCAGGAGCACATCGCTGATGACTTGCACAGATTACACGTCGAGGCCTGTGAGCTACGTCACCGTGTTGTGCTGCTGTGGTTACCCACTCACTGCGGCCTCGCAGACAACGGTCATGCTGACGGTGCAGCGAGTTCAGTGCATGGAAACACCTAGCTCCTTGCTCCCACCCATACCCTTTTCTTGTACTAATGGCTACTAAATCCTGGCAGACACAATGCTTTTTGTGGTGAGATCTGCAGCACCAATATAGACCTCTTCTTCATATCGACCCCACTTGTGACTTCCGCATGCTACGCAATTTAGATAGAGTCATCGCAACTGCTTGCACCGAATTTGCCGGGATGTTGCCTTCACTAAATTCTATCTTCATAAAGTTAGTTCATCAGGCACCCCTCTGTGCTGTGCGCGACATGTGGTGTGAGCGAGGATCTTCAATGCTTAATCTTCTGCTGCCAAACCTTTAATAACCATTGCAAAGCACTGTTAAGTGCTTTAGGACTCCGTCAGGATGGCCCCGTGCACCTGGAGCATGTTCCGGGACCCTGGCGTGATGCGGCTTTGGCTGCACGAGGGACAAAAGCACTATTAGTTCTTCTTAGGGATACGGGTTTGGTGGACACTCTTTGAAAATTATGTATGTTTGTGAGTGTATGAGTGTTCAGTACGCTTGATTTCAACCTTTCACCCTTTATTTTTTCCCTTTTCCTCTCTTTTTCATCCTCCTCTTCTTATCTTCTCTTCTTTCACCCTCACCTGGAGTAGCATGCTAGGCTAACAACCAAGCAGACCTCTCATGTATTCATTAAAGTCTCTTTCTCTCCCTTCCGCTAAACAAGGGCCCCATATGCAGCACATAAAGTACTCTGTGTCATTTCGATTAGCTCAGTAGGTATTTAATTTCAAAGAAAAAGAAGTAAATATTATATAATGTGACGAGGCTCTTCTTGACATTTCCACAAGCATAATCTCGCAGTTCCTTCTGTGGTAGAGCAGTGTTAGGAGTTGTATTTTGTTTAAAGACTACGCGATACAGGTGGACCAACTCTGCAATTTTCAATGCAAGGCTAATCTTGCCTGCCTGCCTAACCTAACCTAACCTAACCTAACCTAAAAAGTACTTCAGTACTCATCTCACCAAGAAAGGTGTGACTCCCTGTTCCACTTTATTATTCTATATCAACACATCACGAGAGGCACATTTTAGAAGACTGTGTCTTGTGCCAGTGCATGCTTAAGGAAATTAAATGTTTTCTCAGACTTTCAGCCTTATTGTACTGCCTTTCTTTTCCTTCAGTGAACATGAACAAGAATAAGCTGGATGGTCTCCGCCACAGTTCACACAATATTTTAGAAGATGGAAATGATCTGGGCTAAAGGGTGCTGTTGATGCCCAAAATTGACAAATTGCCAGAACTGCCTTTGTTCACATAAACTGGGCTCTAGGGGCAGATTTATGCCGGGATGGGGAGGAAACTCTTTCCCAAGCAAGAAATTTTACATAGGCAAACCAAACTGCACCCTACTTTTTAGACAAAAAAGTCCCCGTCCAAATGGAATTCTCCCCTCAAATCACCTCCTCCAAGAGTGACCCATAAGTCTGCCCCTGCTTGGCCTATGATATATTCATAACTAATGCCAATGGGGTGCAGAGCTTTCTTCATGCCAAATGTGATTTTTGTTTTAGGAAGGGGCGTGAAACTAAATTTAAAAACGAGCATTTTATTTTTGTCACATCACATGATAATTTTTTACACAGCAATTACAAAATGGTATTGTGAACTCAGACATTTTCTTTTTATACACATCAACACAACACTTCTTCAACATAAAAATTTGCTCCGTGTTCATAGACTAATGGGTTGTTGATGTTTTCCTGAAGGCACCGAGTTTCCGTAAATTTGGGCTGAGCCCGACAAAAACATTGCTTCTGCAGCCAAATTGTTCATGCTTTAAATTTGCCACCACACTGTATTGGGCGAGTTGGATGTAGTTCATCTTGAAGACCAGCCCAAAACAGACAAAGGACCGGCAAAAGAGAAGATGACACGGGCACTGTCTAACAATTGAAGGTTTAATGGAAAAATCAGGAAATATATAAGGTTAAAACGCATGAAACTTAAAACAATCAAAAACAGAAAAACATCAAGAATTACAGTGCTCAAGCAACTCAAGCAGGCTCAAGCAACGTGAGGTTTTCCCCTCCCTTGTTCATTTTGTGATCGCCAAGGACCATCTACCACACCCTCTCTCTACCAAGTGCACAGGAAAGGCACTTATTAAGGAATGCTGTCTCGTTTCTCTGCAAAGCAACAGATGGTTTTGCTACACACGTGTTCGAGTTCTTAGCGATGCAATATGCTTCGAAAATTTCCCTGCCTATCTGGTTACTACTCTTGCATGCTATCGACGTGTTATGTAAGTCCGGCAGACAAGGATGATCTTCATGTTCTTTGCATTTGCGGCAGTGCAGCGCAAGGTTAGAAGAGGGGATTTTTTCCTTGTGAAGGGAATTTTCACACTCTTTCAATCTGACGTTTCTGCACCTAGCTGTTCGACTATAATGTATCATTCCACATGAAAAAGGAACCCTACACCACCCCTGTTTTGCAACTAATGAACTTTTCAGCATGTGATAGAGAGCACTTTTGAACGTCCTTTCTGGAATAGGTCGGTTCCAGCTTCTCATTCACTGCAGCACACACTTTCCCAACTTTATGCTCTGCGGAGAACACTGTCTGAACACTGCATCGTGCTGCGGTCTTTTCTAGATGATGAGACACACCGAGCAGATATGCAATGGACACGACCTTCTTTTGTGTCTCTTCCTGGTGCCCCTGAGGGGAAGGTGTAGCCTTTTTCTTCAGCTTTCCCAAGAGTCTTTCCGTAAACCGAGCAAGGTTCTTCTCTTAAATTTGGCACTGCAGGCATACTGAAGTGACTATGAGAACTGCAAAATAAGTCATATCAGCACACTATTTTTGGCTCTGGGAATCACCTAAAGTGCCTTAGAACACAAATGTTTCAGGCATTTACTTTGGTCTGCTCTATCCTTTCAAAGGATAATGAGGATGAGGAAATTAAGTGTTCCAAGCAGTTTTGTGCTCTACCTATGGCACCACTCACCCACTGTATATAACAATTAAACGCGAATGGGTGTAAATGTCTCCCTACTCTCCTATGGAGGGAAATATATGTTAACAGACACAAGACTAACTTGAGCTCCCTAGAAATTGCAAAAAAAAATTAAATTGTAAACTATGTGACTTAACATTCCTCAGCGACACGTGAGCTGTTAGGAACACCATAGCGGTGGACACCAGATTAACTTTTACCAGCTGGGGTTCTTTAGGGCGCACGTGCAATGCACAGCAATTGAGGATTTCTGAATTTCTCCTTGACTGAAGTCCTACTGACCTAGCCACATGCCGCGGTAAGGCCACTAACCCAGTGGTTCAAATTGAAGGAGTAGATAGAACAGCAGCAGGAAAAACAATTTTGCGAAAAGGACACGAGAAAGAAAAAAACTTGCAAAGACAAAGCTAGGAAAATGTGGTACATAGCTTTTCCTTGTTAATATTCGACAAGAATCTGCTCGAGAATTTCGAAAAACAGAACCCAAAGCTATCTGTACTCAGTTTACACATTTTACATCACTGCATATATGCTCACATGTGCAACCAAGTTATGCAATGCACCATTTCCAACTGCAGTTCTCGCTCTGTCAGACAAGAAATAATGATCTAATTCTAGACGAAGAAGGATAGCGTTTTCACATAGTCCACCTGAACAGGCGTGCAAAAGCGTGTGTTTAGCCTGATTGGCTCATGGTTTTGTTTTGCTGGGTCGACGGCAAGTCTGGCAAGGATATTAGACTAGCTTAAGCTCTGATCGATGCTAAGGTGATCCGATCTATTCGCGCCTGGAAGCTGATGAAGATGACAATATGCAGTGCATAGTGCAAGAGTGTGTTGTAGTTTAACACGAGGCGTGATTGGCTGTGCTGATAGCATAGTGCTCTAGAGCACTGGCCATCAAAGCTGATCTGTTTATTCGAAAAACGAAAGTTGGAGATGGAGACTTTTATTCCAGGCCACACTGCTGGAGAGCTTATTTACAGAAACATGCGCAGATATATGCACTTCGCTTTATATGACAGTAACCAACGAAAGCCAGACAAACGGTCTGGCTACGGAGCCCTTCAGGTCTTTCGTATTTGAAGGCGTCACAGACTCTTCATAACCACCCAAAAAAAAAAAAACAATTTTGAGGGGTGGGCACAGGGAACTTTCTTTGCTTTCAATAGCTTGAAGCATCACAGTGGCATTGAGCGCAGTGCGCCATCGAAGCCCTGTACGTAGCTAGAAACTACACTCCATGAAATTGCTATGCACGCCAAATCTGAGATCCTGCATGATAATTCTTTCACCCCTGTGGAACAGTGGAGAGCTGAGTTAGTTAGTCGAGACAGCCTGATGATGACTGTGGCTTTGTCCTTTGAATCAGATGGGCACAGCTGGTGTGGTGCCCAGCCAGAGCACACAAACACATGCACATAGCACACACAACTAGTCACTCCCTACACAGAATGCATGCACTTGCATGAACACACACATACAGACATACAACTGGAACAGCAATGACAGCAGCACATCGTAAGCTTGGTGGCCATTTCAGTGACTGCTGCCACATGACACCCCCAACCAGTGTTTATAGAGGTGCTCCTAGTGTCGTCGGTACACAGCACCCACCATCCAGCAAGGTGCTTCTCGATGGTCTCCACTGGGGCTCGGACATTACGTTTGCTGCGGTGATCGCGACCCAGTTCCTCTAGCTGGGTGGGAAATGGAGACCCAAACGCCTGTAGAATTTGTCATCCGTGGTGGACTAGAAAGGCCTTGGCAGGAGAGAGCCAAGTGTTCCGCAGTTTTGTCTGCTTGCTCACACATTCAGCATAGCGCCTGATCCAAATCGGCGTCATGGAAGGTAAGGGCAGCCTGTCGGTAGCCTTGTGAAGGCCATAACGGATTTTCAGCGAACATCTCCACTCCCATACATGGGAACTATAAACTCTGGGCGAAGGTCTTATTTTCCAAGTTAATTCTTAATCCGCCGTGTTGGTTCCAGCCAAACAGAAAACCACAGTATTCTTGGAACTGAGCTGCGGGTTCAGACGAGTAACCACATTCTCGCAGTTGTTTAGCAGAAATCGCAAATCCTTGGGGGGTATTCCACAGGCAGTACTAGATTGTCCGCGGCGGTCGTCATCCATGCCAGCTAAACCAATCTGCGACCTAAGCAGCTCTCGCTCGATGCTCACATTGGCGCAGACCTTTCTTCTCTGCGATGGGGCCGATCGAGGACCCGAAGCGCCCGAAGTGCGTGTTTTCCTCACAGAGACGTAGAATGTCAGCCAGCAGATGCTCCGGAGGCCCCAGGTCCGAGTCCGAAAGGGAGGTAAAAACATGTGTAAAAGGACGGCATGGGGTACGCTGTCGTACGCTTGCTCGGATGGATGGATGGATGGAAAAAACTTTATTGCTGATAAATTTAAGGTGTTCTTGACCCTTACGGGTCACTGGGCGCCGTGGTCGATCCTTGGTCCAGGATGCCGCACTTGACTGCTGCCATCGTGGCTCGGCGCACAAGGAATCGTTGCGCTTCCTCGTCCTCACTGGCCAGCAAGTGCTCCCACTGCATCACACTCGGGTTTATTCTTGGCTCTAAGTCTGCCTTAGGGCAGGTCCATGTGATATGTTCTAGTGTAGGTTTACCCTGACACCACGGACATTCGTCTGCATATTGTGTAGGGAAAATCTTGTGTAGTTTGTGAAGGTGTGGGTAGGTACCGGTTTGTAGTCTGCGCCAGTCTACCGCCTCCTCTTTGGTGAGCCTTTTGTGTGGGGCTGGGTAGCGTTTCCGCTGACCCCTGTAATGATCGAGTATATCTGAGTACGTGGGGGTAACTGGGTCAAAGGTGCCTGTGGTGCAAAGTGCTGAGTATGCTCGGTTGACGTATCCTCGAGCTAACTCGTCTGCTGCCACGTTGCCCCTCATCCCCTCATGTCCCGGAACCCACACTATACTATGTTTAGTGTTTTTGTGTCTTCTCGTCGTGTGTAGAATATGATTGGCGATGCTGTCGATCCTGCCTCTTGTGTAGTTTCTACATGCTTGTTTGGAGTCCGTCACTATAGTGAGGTTAATTGTGTCCTGTTGCGTTGCCGTGCGATATTGCCGGAGCAATGGCGACTTCTTCAGCTGCTTCTATGTTTGGGTTGTTTATCGTTGCGCTGGTTATTTCTTGCCCTCCTTTGTCTGTTACAACGGCGATTGTTTTGCGTTGGTATCGGTACTTTGCTGCGTCCGTGTAGACTACGTTGGGATTGTCGCTGAGTTCCCTGGTGAGTGCTCGGACTCTGGCTTGTCGTCTTTCATGATGTAAATTCAGATCCATGTGTCGTGGTATTGGTCTTACCCGGATGTTGTTTCTGTCTTCATTATTAATCTGTTCCTTGTCTCTTTGTGTACCTAGAGGTAGCCGTAATTTCTCCAGTAGGTGTCTTCCCGTTCTGGTTTGAGTGAGTCTGTCTAATTGCGCACTACGTTGCGCTTCTCTTAGTTCGTCGAAGGTGTTTGATACTCCCAGGGCCATTAGTTTTTCGGTTGGTGTGGACATTGGAAGTTTGAGCGCCGTTTTGTACGCTTTGCGTAGTGTGGTGTTGATTTGTAGAGTCTCTTGCTTGTTTAGTTCGTGGTAGCATGACTAGCATGACGAAATTCATTCTACTGTTCATATGCGCGAACTCCGCCTCAAGCCATGGCCGCCGCCCCGCCTCAACATTTCAACTAAATTTAAAAACAAAACCTAACAGTTGTATTATTATAGTGAGCATTTAAGCTGCAACTGAATATTCTAAAAAATTATGTCGATTTTATGCGCCCTTTTGTTTAAATATGTTGGCACTTGGTTATGACGTACTTCCTTGCGTGCCACGAGCAATCTAGCCCCCCCCCTCCATGGAGGAAGGAAAGAGTTTTCCTTCCTCCATGCCCCCCTACCTCTGACACGCGCGTGGCAGGATGATTGTGACGTCAGCTTTTGTTTAATTATGTTGTCACGTGGGTATCTGCGTGTCATGAGCGATATAGCCCCCCTACCTGGATGGTGACACGCGCGTGTCTCCATCCATTGCCTTCTTTTTTTCCTCCATGCATCAAAGGCTTTCGCCTTAATAAGAACCGCATATGCGGGAAGCCCGCCACGCGCCAAGCGGTACGGGGAAGAGGCGGTGGGTTGACTTTCGCCAAGCACACTTTAGAATTTCCAAAGTGTTTTCGGTTTGGTTTTAAAAATAGGCTTTCCAGTTAAAGGAAATTTTTTTTCCTCACATTCCTCACAGCATGTAAAAGTTGCCAGTGGGCTAGCTAGCAGACTATCCATACATGCAGCTGTGTGCACAGGGCGTCTCAACACGCAGCACTGCATAAGCTTAGAAATAAAAGCCTCCTACCATTTACATTATTAAAGCGAAAGCTTTACTACTTGCACTTTCAGCCTTTGCCGTGGCGCGGCGGTGCCACCATTGACCTTTAGTTGATGATGATGATGATGATAACAACTTTTATTTCCACCGATGTAGGAGGCCCCCTACTCCCCGTCCCTGGCACGCAGGCCTAGGGGACGGGGGACGGGACCTCCGCGACTAAAGACTGGTTGACCTCTGTGTGACGTCATCGAAGAGAAGGGCGACCGACTCGCGCCGTCGCAAGCCGCAGCGGTGCCACCACCGGCGCCTAACTCCTGCGCTCTCCGCTAGGAGCGCGATTGTGGCGTTACGCTTAGAGTCACTGGAAAGTGACTCTAGTTACGCTGAAGAGATTAGGCTCGACTCACGTCGCTAGAAAGCAGTAGCTGTGCCAACCACCAGCGGCTTAACACTGCTTCGCGATCTCGCGCCGTCCGTGTGCGACGGCGGTGCACATGAACGGCGGCCTGACTGGACTGGATTGGATTAGAATAGATTAGATTACATTGGATTGCATTGGATTGTATAACAGATGCATCGCCACAAGTCTAACCACAAGCACCACCACCAGCTACACTACCAGCTGAACCATGGCGTAGGTACGGATATTTAACCAAGCTAAGCCACAGCGAATTTTTTTGGTTGTACTTCATACGAAAACACGCTACGAAGCAGAACAGAGTCGACATCGAGTTGGTCTTGCGATGATGCAATACAATCAGCAGTGTTGCAGTGAAAATAAATTAGTGTAAGAAGCGAATTAACACAGCAACTGCCGTGAAGCAAGCGAGCAAGGGGAGAAATTTGGAACCGGAAGTAGCGGCAGCAGACGACTTTCCCATGAGCCTCTGCGCTGAATAAACCATGGAGGAAGGCTTGGACAACGTTTCTAGATAAAGACAGTTGGGAACATGGTTGGGAAACTTCGCCGGCGAGCCAGGGAGCAGAGCTAGGGTCCCTAGAAAGACTTTTCTAGGGACCCTAGCAGAGCGGCCCCACGCGATCGCCGTCTAGGCGGTGGCGCTGCGGTCGCTTTAGGATGAGAGCGTCGTCTGCTACTCCCAGCTTGAGGAGCGGTCTGGGCATGCCGCGCGCGAGTGAAGCCACCGGAAGTTGGACCGCTTGTCCCGGAAGTCCGGTGTCTGCTGTGTATTTGAATGCAAAAAGTCGTGTCTTTTGCCCTTTCGTTCTCAGTTTTTTGCGTTGTTTTCGTGTGATGTCTGCTGTTTTATGAAAGGAACAAGCAAGCTGAACGCGAGGAATGTGAGCATTGTGTGCAGAACCCTGTAATTTCTGCGAAAGCGAAGAAAACAGGCATGCAGGTCTCACCCTGTCTTGGCAAGGGGGTACGTGCATTAAACACTATGTTCTTGCCTGGTTCGTGTATTCCGAGCGTAAAAGAGAAGTAGTGGAATGATGATGACCTTAAAACCGAATTTTCGTGCAGTAAAGAAAAGGCACAGCGCGAGAGGAACGACTGACAAGAAAAGCGAATGGTGCAGTGCGCGTGAGAAGCGCTGTTAGAAGTCAACTGCACCAAGCACCACGAATTAAAGACCATTCAGGCTTAACTTGCAACAACACGAAACAGTACATGACACGCTCCGTCGAAAAAGCAGTACCATACCTTTTGGAGGCGCTAATATGAACCAAGACCTACTGAACTACAGACCTGCACATTTGGCACTGCTCCAGCGCGCATGTTCTAGTTCATGCCTTTTGCCGCTAGGGAAAGACACCTACGGGAAGCGTGGCGCTACATTATACCTGTTGAACAAGATGGCCTCCTCCATCATTTTATTTCAAAGAAGGCAGTTTCGTCGTTTGTCCACGTAATCATTAACATCCATTTATCTATGCTAGGCACGGTGGTGTTGACGAAAAGAAAGCGGATAAACAGAAAGACGTTTTGTGTACTCATTCAGAGCGAAAAAACTCGTTATTGCGGATATTTTTATTGTTGATGTTAAGATAGCAGAAGAAGACGAAACAAATGTATTAAATATCTTGCGGAAATTGGCAAACGATGATGATGATGACAGCAGACGAACAGGTCAACCGAGCGCCCTCAACGGCCAATAAGCTAACGAAAGTCGGCGCACGCTGCTCCATAGGACCCCGCCAAATGTGCAGGTCTGTAGTTCAGTAGGTCTTGATATGAACCAACCGAACACCGTCAACACCTCACAAGATAGTAGCCTAGCCCTCGCTCCGGTTCGGTCTAAATATAATTCGGTAAAATGGTCGCTGCAAAGTAAGCTGCCTGGGGAATATTTCAACCTATTCTTTCTTATATTTATCCCCCATTGATAGCATAACTTGGGCTTGAGCGTGGGAACAAGCATCGCAGTAAAGAGCAGAGTTGGCGAAGCTAGGCAAACGAGACGACACCGAGCCGAGTAGACGAGGCTCCATACTTGCTGTGTGTAGCGACGTCCTGTCGTCTGCTAGTGTCGCCCCATTGAAATGCAATGGGCCCTTATTTTTGAAACGTCCTTCCCGAAGACTTCGCTGGTCTCCTCGCTCGGTTGGCGGCGCAAATGGTGGGCATTGTCATGGAAAAAGACGAGAACGGCGAAAAGACGAAATGCTAAGTGGGAAAACAAAACTGGAACTGAAAAACCGTGCTGAGGTCCGATTTCATGCACTGCCAAAGGCTGACTTCCGGGACAAGGCCGCTTACTTCCGGTGGCTTCACTTTCGGGCGCCCGATACGGCATCCAGCTCCCCTAGTGGAGATCAGTGGTCTGGGCATGGCCGACAGCCCTGCAAAACCACATATTACCCACCCGAGGAATATTATCAACATAAACTACGAGGAGGCGAGCGGTACGTCATGTTTCTCTAAACCGCGGAAAGAAGGGCTTCCAGTTTTTTTCCGATATTTACAGCCAAAAGCTCAACCTCGATGACACGTTTTGGCGGGCTGGTTGGTTAAGCATCGTGAATAAACAGCGTGAAGTCAGTAGCTGAGTCGGCCCTAAAGAAGAGCAAGTCAGAATCAGCTACACGGGACGGCCAGGAATCGGACAACAACCGCAAACGTGTCGCGGTGATTCCATATCTACATGGAATTTCACACTCCCTGAAAAAAGTGGGGAAAAAAGCAGGTGTCGATGTTGTGTTTTCCGCGCCTGATCGTCTGGCTGGTTTGTGCCAATCTGTTAATGAGATCAAAGGAAAAGTGGCTAAGTGCACAACTAAGCACCAGTCACGCTTCGTCCCTTGTGATAAGGTGCCCTGGGGAGGGCAGTACGTTGGACAGACGGGACGACGTCTCAGCCTGCCGTCCCGCAAACGCTTGTGAGCGAACACAGCTATAAGTCTCAAAAGTAGTTTCCGGTCACCTCGGCATTCATTTCCGGGATTGTGAATGGGCAAAGAAAGAGAAAAAACAGTGCGTACCGCTATATCATGAAATAAGGTCATTGCCAAAAATCGGGAAAAAACTGCAAGGGAAATTATAGAGGCCTAAAACATATTGAAGCAGGGAAATGCATGTATCAGCACTCCTTCGCTAACACTACTGCAAAAAGAGCTGTCACTCCTGGGGGCTGATAATCTCCGTTGATTTCTGGCGCGCTTGTGTTGCTGTTGTCACATTTATATATATTTTTTTGCACTTTGTATATCTTTCCCTCTCTGCCGACATCTATGTATTTATACATGTATAATCAGCAATAAACCCTCAGTTGTTAGTCAGCGCTGTGTCGTCCGTTCCCTTGTGTTTTGTGCTCGTCTTCGTTCGCGCTGTTTATTCAAGAAGACTCAACCTCGAGCATCCTGCACTCACGTACCCCAGACGCAGAGCGCACGCGGACTTCGCAATTCGTAGATGAGCGCGGCTAGAAGCAGCCGCCCCCGGCGCAGACGATGCGAGGCACGAGCTAACGTTAATCATTCGCGCAGAAATCGTGGCCTCTGAGATCAAGCGCAATGGTAAAGTACCGATGCTTGAGCTGGTCACGGAGGCCATGGGAAAACAAACGCGTAAGTATGTTTCTCTATGGTACTCCCGCCACCTGAGAGATGGCGCTCGCATCTCTTTGAGATGAAATCGGCGACAGAAAGGGGCCGCATACCCGGAGCAAGTTTCCCGGCTTGGAGGAAGGAAAATTGATTTTTTTTCCTTCCTCAATGGAGGAATCCTCCATGGAGGAAGGAAATAAACCATGGAGGTATAATGGAGGAATAAACGCACCTCACCCAATGGCCAAGCTTTCCTTCCTCCAAGCTTCTATGTTTATGAGAGCGCTACCAACGCTATAACAACATGTGGCTTTTGTTTCAGTCTTTAGGAATGTGTATTGTAAATTTTATGTTAAAATAATTGGTATTTAGCATGATAATTTTAAATGAGCAAATTAAATAATAGATCCGTTTCGTCAGACAATCTTGCGTCGTGTTTTTTTAAGTTTCGGTTTCTCCGCAATGGCGCAGCCATCGTTCTTTCTTTTTTTTTTTCTCTCTCTGAGTCTGTAGCATAGCAACAAGTGCACTATCGACGCACTGGAAAGCGATGACTGTCTCTATGTTCACCAAAACAGTGCGGTAAATATTCACATTCCTCTTCCATTCGTTGTGACGATTATGGTCGTCAGCGCTACTAGTACAAAAGATGCAGCTTGCTTCCTTGCTCCCAAGTCCCGTGCTGATCACTTTTTTTTCTTCTTGGGCCGAGCTCTTGATAACCTTGGCGCCAAGGTTCCTCCCACGCTACCACCCCTCCTTACGGTTATTCGCGATTTCTTTCAAACTGCGCTGCCACTTTCTCCGAACAGATCTGTCGGATACGATTCGCATTTCAAAACGACGCGTTCGCGGCTGGACGCAGTCCCGCTGGCCGGTGCTTCCAGCTGATGCGGTAATCAATATCGCCGGGCGGCGTGCATGGCCTAGAAACCTTGACACATATTTGTGGCCCAGCCAGCCTACCTTTGAATGGCGCGAGATCCTGGCTGCAGCGCGGAGGTGCTGTCTTCGTCGGTGCCGAATTGCATGCCTATTTGGGTATCTTTAAGCGTCGCAGATGCGCAACATAGCTTTTAACGCACTATAGTGGGTTGCAAAACGTATTTTTTTTTTTTTTTCGGAAAGCGTTAGGAACGCTGTGGCTTCTGATCGCCGAGGCACGGTGCGTTTACTTGCTAACTACGTGCTGTCTGGATGTGCACTTCACCTAGATGAACATTGCGCTGTCCTTTGCGATTACAGATTGCATAAAGATAGCAGGCGAATTTTGTGTATTTCATTGTGTAGCGTACCTCGCCGCCTTTAGACTAAAGCACCGACCACGAAAGCGATATCGCCGGCTAGCATCGTTTTTCGTCAAGGCTGCTGGAGGTGCGGTACCGGGAGAAAAACGAGAAACGACATCGAAGTTTATCGTAACTTATTTCTCAGTTGTAAAATCGCAATTTAACCGGCTGTTTCTATCGTATTCAAAACTAACGCCTTTACTTGCACAAAAAATAAAAGCCCTGGTCTGCTCTTATCACACCTGTGGTCTGTGTCTTATATGTACGCGCGTATGTATGTGCAGGACCTTCGTGTTTGTATTTCCCTGGAGAACATGCTTCTTCTGTTATTTGACAAGTTGACACGATTACTGCCGCGTACTGTGTACATAAATATTTGACTTTGTGCTTAAATATTCTGATTATTGCAACAGCTGTTCATCCTACATATGCAGCACACTTCAGAAGAGCTTGACACACAATAGTTCATAGCAGTGAGAAAATTTTCAAATACTCCAACATTTTGCAGTAATATATATATATAGAAAGAAGCTTTGAGCTGTATTATGTTGTTAAACAGCACATATTTCAGTATAAAAAAAACGCGTCGTTTCTTCATGACTTGGTGTACTGCACATTCAATGCTCTGTGAAACTGTGCTTGTTACGGTGTTCTGGTACTGCTTTGCTGTGTCTGCAAATTATATAACTTTTAAAGTTCCTGCATTTTTTTTCACTGGTGTATCGTGGGTTTTGGTGTAGACTGTTCAAGTAGCAGCTTGGATACTGGAATTAGCATTATTGTAGCTTGCAGCATAACGTAATCCGCATGATCAACTTTGTTTCTCTACTGATCACTGTTATGTTTCTCATGAATAATTGCCCTGACATGAAATCCTGCAACTGGAATCAAGAGCACTTGCCACAAGCTCACTGTCCTATATGTTTTATGTTTGTGAGTTCTCAGACACTGTTCTGCTTTCCCACTTATGCAGGCTGGAGCAGGCGGTGAAGCTTATTAACCAGCTTGATGACACCAAATTTAGTGCTTTGCTTGCCAGAATTTTGCAGAAGCTGCCCTGCAAAGTAAGTTTGCGCATCTGGTGTAGTTGGCACATTTCTTGTTGATTTTCTGGTTGTGGTGAAGGAGGCCAGGTAGTTGCACCAAGCAGCTGAGTTAACATGGTTCTGCTGGGGTTTGCATGGAAGCTTTGAAGCTTAGCTTCATGTACGTGGGGGATGTATATGCCTGCCATGAGCCTTGTCATTCTGCTTCGCTTCTTTGATAGTGATGAAACTTTTGCACTGCAAAGGGAAGTTTATCATGCATGGTTTTACAGCATGCCCATTTTTGGGGTATGCTGCTTGCTATTTCCTTACCTACAACAGTGAAGCAGCCGTGAGTTTTGAGATGTGTGTTACACTAGCCATGCACTCTGATTATGTACAAACTTGAAAGGATTAATCTACCTGCTGTGGTGGCTTCGTCGTTTGGCTGTTGATCCCAAAGTCGCGGGTTCAGTCCTGGCCGCGGCAGCCATATTTCTGTGATGGCAAAATACAAAAAAAGCCCTTGTGCTGTATGATGCAGGTAAAGAAACAAGACGTGGTCCAAAACTAATCTGCAGCCCTCCACTACGGTGTCCTCATAGCCCATGTGTCGCTTCAGGACATTAAACCCCACTATTCAAATGCGCAAATGACTGATCTGGTGTTGCAGTACTTGTATCCTAGATAATCTGTGTAGTGAATGAAAGACTTCATTTTTAAATTGGTGGCCGATAACAGTTCTTGAGTGACTTGATTTCCTGAGTTTGAACAGGAATCTTCTTGTATTTGCTAGAAACAATTGCAAGTTTTCGCAGCGTAGCTTCTGAAAATTTCATTTGTGCCTTTTTGTTCGTGGCATGTACAAGTGCAGCGCCGCACAGCTTGTGCAATGCCACATCTCGCAAATGCTGTTCCTCACATATTTCACTGGCAATAAATGAAAAAAAAAAGAGTGCAGTGCTTCTGATGGGGCTGTAATTGAACAGAGTGGTTGGCAGCAATATTATAAACCATGATGAGAAGCCTCATTTGCATGCAATCCATTCCAGGATGAGCGCAGCTTCAGTGAAGAGGAAGAGCAAAAACTGCAGCGAGCCTTTGGCTGCGGTGCTCAGGAAGTCACCCTTCTTCTCGAGTCCCTCTCCTTTATCCTGGAACAGGTAAGGGACGCTCTGCATCCACTTGGGGTGTTTTGGCTAGTCAAATAGTTATTTGGCGTGAGACGGGCCACGCTGGCTGTCCTATCCTGCCTGTCTACTGGTTTTAGGCTCCTTTATGGCATTGAAAAAATTGAAAATGTGCTATGTGGTACTTACTGTAACTGAATGCATATGCAAGCTGTTCGCTTCTCAGAAGGGAACTGTAGCCCATTCCTAGTGTGTAGTTGTTCTTCCGTATCTTCATTTACTTGCATAAGAGTGTTTATAGAGAATTAGCTCTGTACTTTAGCTATATGGAGGCATTTTGCCTCTTATCACTGATCTTCTGTATCATTCGATGAAAAAAAAAAAAAATAAATGTTTGCTGTTGCATCTTATATAGGCCACAGCCAGCATGCAGATGAAACATAGAGCATAGTGCCATGCTTATCTGAAAAGCAATGTGACTGATATCACTATATCCTGTTTCATACATAACAGGCAGCGCTGCGGAGGCTGCTCAAGCACTGTGCCAGCAAAACCATATTACTCCGCCACATATCATTCGTTCTTCTTGAAGCTTGGTGAGCAATTGGATGAAAGCAAAGAGCAGTGTGAAACGAAGTGCTAACATTGGAAATCATGGTTGAAGCTGTGAGGCACTTAGTGTTTGGGCCCTGTGGCTGTAATTTTCACTCAATGTGTACTACTTTTTGAGCGCTGGTGGAGTTGGAGTGATTCGCCCTACGACCATGACATCATATGTCATTCTTACTTCTTGAAGCCTGGATCATTCGCACGACGAAAATGTGGCAAGAGGTAAAACGAAATGCGGGAGGTTGCCAGTCACGGTGCTTGAGATTTGTTGCAACAAAATATGCCTGTTGTAAAGAAGACGACACACATTTGTGACAAAGACGAAGATGGCCATGTGCTTCAGCCGTATTGCTATGAATGTCTGTGTGCTCGGCCTGGCTGACTGTTTTCACCGCGGCTCCTGTCTTGCCAGTTCCTTTCAATAAACCCCCGTCTTACACTGTGCTCATTTTGGTTGTACGGCGATGGGCGCTGACTTAGCCTGTGCGAACAGGCATGTTAGTTTTGGCAGCGTTGACTGCTATGTTTGAAATAGTGTGTAGTAACATTCTGAGTTAAGATTTAAATGACCATCAGCTTCTATCTGAACGGAGCCATATAGCTGTGAAAGAAAGCCAGAACAACTCTCTGAGAAAACTTTCCTTCACAGCCACGAGGTTGCACTCTGGTGGCTGCTGTTGAGCAAACTGCTCTCTTAATGGCAGATGCGGGTCTTAAAATGGCAAAAAAGAAAATGCGAAAATTTATATTTTTCAAAAATAGCTAATTGGGGTTTCATGCACTCTTAAGTACCTACATATAAAATTTCAAGGTCATATTTGATGTTCAGTTACTAAAAAACAATACATTTGGCGCCTCCAAAGCGTTGAAACTGTGATTTCGGAGCAGAATGCAGCTGAAGTCCACGCCTGTCGCTTTCCGCAACTGTATCCCCGATGGCCACCTTCTTGGTCTTGTTCAAACGCTAGCGCTCTTCTCTACATACTGGTATTACTCACTACTGTGAAATCCTCTTGCATTTATCCGTTTTCTGAGGCCTCTACAATGACCTCCAAATAGCTGGCATGAGCATTTCAAATGCACTTTTCTCAACTCCATGTTTTTGTCGGCACGACTAGCCTTACGGAAGTTTTCATTATATTTTTGTGGTGGAGTTTCAATTAATCCTGTACCGTTGAATTCAGAAATAACAAAGCTATGGAGCTATGCTAATTTTTCATGGCTGAGTCGGACATAGCAAATTTTGTGAACAATAATGTCAACAATTATATGTCATAATTATGGTGCATTGACATAACTGAACATTTTTATATGGTGATATACCTCAATAACGATATAAATAGCATAGCTCCACATGGGAGGCCTTTGGCTGCACCTACATTTCAATCAGAACCAAAAAATATTAAGGGAAAGTTTCTTAATGACCCATATGAAATTACCTTATTAGGCTTCGGTTATTTTCCTTTGTTATGGGAACTAATTGAGGTATGCTGAAACTAATTATTTTTCTGATGACAGGAGGAAGAGATACATGTACACACCTAATTTCAGGCCACCGCGGTGGCTCAGTGGCTATGGTGCTCGGCTGCTGGCCCGAAATACGCGTGTTCGATCCCGGCCGCGGCGGCTGGAATTTCTTTGGAGGAGAAATTCTAGAGGCCCGTGTACTGTGCGATGTCAGTGCACGTTAAAGAACCCCAGGTGGTCGAAATTTCTGGAGCCGTTCACTACAGCGTCTCTCATAGCCTTAGTCGCTTTGGGACGTTAAACCCCATAAACCAAACCAAACACCTAATTTCATTATGGTATCTCTAATAATCCTCGAGGACCTGAATACATTGAACAAAGTAATATTGTTTTACATAGTCCAAGGTTCGACGGAACACCGTCTGGTCAGGGTGGAGCATTATTTACAAATGAAAATTGGGTCACTGACCAAGTCAAAAGATGAAAAATGACGTTTCGGGTCCCATTGTAAACAGGGCCCCGTATGGGACCCGCAGCGTCATTTTTCATCTTTTGACTTGGTCAGTGACCCAATTTTCATTTGTAAATAATATTGTTTTACTATTGCATGTACAATGCCTCATTTAACAACACACTTCTCTGCCTGATGAACTATGAAAGCCCAAGTTTGTGCTCACTTGATTTTGCCATGTTGATGTGTCGCTCATGTAAACACTGTGACCTTACTCACGAAGGCTGCGCTGTCTGCTGTTTCATTTCGTTTATTAATACCCTCAAGGCATGACAGAGGGGAGTGACTAAATGGAAACACATTAAACATGAATCGAATGAGAGAGCTTCATGCACCTGAAACTGAAAACGTGCAGCGTAGGTTAAAATTGGTCGGGTTATCTGAGACTGAATCGGGTGCCACTGAAACGCGGAAAAAAATTTAAGGTTTGTCTTGGTCACAAAGCCATGAAATTATGCTTCCAAAGAGAACACAGCTGCAACACACAGCATGTATGCGTAACCTAAAATAATGGCTGCCCAACACTGTCGTGAACAAAAACTTTCCGAGACTCATTGTGCCAAAACTCAGACACTGTGGCGTCAACTGAGGGCAGAGGACAGAGACCTTTCTTTCTGCACAAAAGTGATTATTCAACTATACTTACAAAAGCAAGTTCAATCTGTGGCTGCTTAAAAATAAAAGAAATCTGCTCAAAAAAGTGGTTATGATGGGTACACTGCATGAGTAACAGTGCAGTTAGCACTGTTGTTTTCATTTTAAGCATTTTTGAATAATGAAGTAATTCTGCTGTAGTACAGCTGTTGTGGTGATCTCGGGAAACATTTCCTTTATGTCTGATAGAAACTGTGCACAGCTGAGGTGTAATTTTAACTTTATAAGGCCTCTCTTTTGGTGACAGAGCTGTTATTTTTTGAGTTGACGAAATTTTGCAATAGATTGTGTGTGTATGAAAGGACTAGGAGGGGGGGGTGCAGTTGTGAAAGTCACAGTCATTCACAGGAAAGCATACTTATTTAATATCACAGTTGATACTTAGCATTTTCAGTCCAAAATAGTTATGATATTACTGTTAAGAATGAGTTCTTTCAGTGCAAATTAGGCAAAGAGGTATGACATTAAAAATTGCTTTTACTTTCTCTCACCACAACTTGGTGTCTGGGCGGGTTTCAGGGCCTCCACAACACTGAATGTTTTTGCAAAAACACAATAAAAGTGTGTTCAAAAGCGTTTTGTCTATTGTTCTTCTTAACTAAAAGCATTTTTCGGAAATAATAGTACTTTGTTAATGTACTATGACAGTTGTTTAATTTGTTAACATGGAAGATGGTGCATAGGCGTTTGAAAGCTTGATGAAGGTGGTCTGTTTATGTTTCAGCATTTTCTACTTTGGAACTGGATATTCAATCGCATTAAATTCAAAAACATTAAGTGCGTTGAAAATTTATTTGAAGGGGCTGACCCAAAGTAAACGTGACTCGAGGGAAAAGGGAGCTTGCTTTCATTCCAGAGTACCAAAATCACTGTGCTGAGAACAGCTGATGGCACCTATTTCTTTTGGTTCATCAAATTAGTTGGCCACGTTTAGGTGTTATCTCTGTGGTTTGCCAGGTTATGGGACAGAATGCAGCTTCAGGAGCTGTTATGTGCTGGTGTTTCATCAATCTCGGCTAGAGCCATGCCTGCTTCGTGCACTACTCATGCCACCTTGTGTGTCAGCCCAGTTTTCCCAACACATCTGCTGGTCGTTTGTGCAGGCTGCATTCCACATGGCCAAGCCTCAGGTATTGCGTACCCAGCTGACTGATCTGGGCATGGAAGAGAGCAAGGTATGGCTTTCACCATTGCAGCTTGAATTTTAATTTTTGTTTCTTGCACATTTTTCATATATTAAATAGTGTACCCAATTAAGGATCATCCGGTACATGAGAGAACAAGGAAACCTCTGTGAAGAACTTGGCAAAGTTTGCTGACTTGCTACCAAATGTACTTATCACAGTGTATCAGTGTCCCAAGAGTCATCCTAAGAATTCAGAGCTCTCAGAGGAGCAGTTTAATGTATCTTGAGTAAAAAGGAAGTGTTTAATGATATTGTTACATGATGGCAAGCCGATGAATACAGTATGTGATAGATGGCTATGACATGATTTAATTGCGGACAGCCTGGCACAAGCGCTCCCGCCTGCGCTACTGCCCACTTCGTCGTCTTCTTTGACACAACCCGGGGCCACCGAGCGATCGTCCTGACTGTGCAAACTAGAAGAATGGCAGTGACAGCGAAATGCAGGACATGACAATGGGCGTGACAGAAGGGATGAACAGAGAATAGAAGTGGACGAGAAGAAGATCGGATGAACCCTGGCCCACGAAGCTTCCAGGCCACAGGTCACTAGGAACCCACTGCCGAGGCCTATAGACGCACCGAACGGCTTGGGCAGGGGATGGTGTTCTTGCTTGTCGGGTCAGTGGTGTCATAGAGTCTTGTAGCGGCAGCGTCGTCATTTTGTCGTGTCTTCTGGTCAGGGCAGGGGACGGGGTGGGCGGTGAGGTCAGTTCTGGTCTGCTGGGCGGTGCGGACCAGGTACACACGGCCAATGACCATGGCAGACGCAGGACGCCCAAGCTCCGGGACCAGGATAGCGACGATTCCCTTGCACCTCACACCAAATGTTGCGTGACGGTAAGCCGATAATTGCAGTACAACTCGGCAGATGGCTAAGGCATGGGTTGCTGTTGTTGCCTCTGAAATGGCTTACGGCATGGCACGAGTGGTCCCGCCCGCACAACTGCCCACTTCGTCATCTTCTAGTCCGTGACACACAGACTACAGATGTCAAGAGGATTGCAGGGGCAAGAAGTGGTCAGCAGAGGATTTGCAGTCTGGGGCATCAATGCGGCGTCACCTCTGGGAGCTCCAACAGCTAGTTTCCCGAAAAACGGTCGATGGAATATAGGGAGGTGCCGCGGCGAGGAAGAGGGGAAGGAGAACAGTGGGTTTGCAGAGGTGAGCGGCTGGACTCAAACAGGTGGAGTGGTCTCGAGTGGGGTGGCTCATAGCCTGGTGAGAAACGGCGGGGGTTCGTAGTCTGCACGACGATCAACGTGGGAGAAGGGGCGGGGAGGAGAGTACCAATGGCTGCGGCAGTGGCGGGAGATGTGACCAACCCTCAAGCACGGACAGATGGGCCGATCGTCAGAGGTGCGCGCGCCACTCCACAGGATTTGCAGTACCGGTAACGGGTCATGAAGGTGTTGGTGGGCGTAGCAGTAGCGACCACAGGAGGGACGGGGCTTGAACTCAGGTTTTACAGTGTGCAGCTAGAGGGCCTGCCCATGATTTGCAACCTCCTGTCAAACAGTGGCCGAATGAGAGATATAGTGGCCAGCATGATGTCCAGCAAAGGTGATGTGGAGGCAATAGGAGTCGGGGCCTCACGGCGCGTGATCCGAGTCAAGTTGTCGGTGTTCAAAGGCTGCCGTAGGGTCGGTAGATCCTCGCATGAGGAACTGGCAGCTGTGTTTGGTGAATGGTCAAAATGGTGCCCAATTCTCCGGTGTTTGGCCTGTTCGAAGCGCCTGCACACCTGTAGGACAGAATCAACCGTGGAGCAGTCTTTACAGAGAAGAAGGTTGAAGGTGTCGTCAGCAATGCCTTTTAGTATGTGCCGCACCTTATCTTCCTCGGACACTTCTTGATCAACTTTCCTGCACAGGACCAAGATGTCCTGAATACAGGAAATGTAAAATTCCATAGACATTTGGGCATGAGCAGCAAGTTCCTTCTTTGCGGCTTCGAGCAGGCTTCCCAGACAAGTTACGGAGCTTCTGTTTGCATACATCCCAGGATGTAAGATCTTTGTGGGTTTTGAACCTTACGTGTGGGGTTCCGGCAAGGTAAAATATTACGTTCGGAGCGTAGCTTACCACCTGTTATGCTTGCTGACATGCTCATAAAGCGAGAGCCTGTCCTCGATATCCATGTCGTCAATGCCACAGAAGGTGCCCAGGTCGCATGGGTGGGCCATGATGACAGGTGGTGCTGTTGGCGTGGATGGAGCTGTTTCAGTGGTCATCGCAACGGCACCAAGGTGACGACCATTGCGACGATCCAGCTTATGGGCATGGCGGGTGATGACATTATGGCGTACTTCTCGCAAAATGTTACAGGGAGGTTTCCACAAGCAATTGTGCAACGCAGAGAGTTGCTGTACAACCTGAGGCGCTTTGAGAACGCTCACGCACACACACTCAGCGTCGTTGTCTTCAAGAGCAGCGATAGTCACTTCGTTGTCAGCGGGTAACAGTTTCTTTAATTGTGTTTGGCAGTTGCCTTGCTAGTTTTCGAAAAACTTTGTTTCGAGTATTGGTAAGCTACATAGAGCCAGCAGCATAAATTTTCTATTTTTTTGTGGCTGATGCAAGACAGGAATAATTGTAGGCAGTGGATTCAATAGATTCAATTTGGCTGATGATGGTAGTAATAGGATGTCTAAATGGTTTTGTATATGAAGCAAAATGTGAAGCAAGTTTTGATGCCTCATTCAAATGAACTGCGTGCATTTATTCTGATGGGTGATTGTGGATTAAAACTGGTGATGGTGGACTGATTTGTTAGGCTTAGTTGCTTGGCAGGATTTGACACATTTTTTCAATCCTGACTGCTGGTTATGAAATCAATTAAGCATTCATTTCATTATTTTATAACACAAAGGAGAGGGTAACATTGAGATCTAGAAACACTTGATGCCTAAAATTTGTCCTGGTGCCGTTTGGTGTTTCTTGCCGTGGCATGGAATTACAAGAAAGCATGAGCTGAAAAGATATCTTTGGGAAGGGTTATGTTAAGAATGGAAACGAAACATTGGGCTAAGCTGGCTGCATATCAGCACTGTCGCAGCAGTGATATATGGAGTCAGCACAGGCAATAATGCTTAGTGCTGTGAGATTGGTTTTCATTGGCACTTACCCTCTGCAACTTTTCTTTTCGACCAGGTACAGTGCATGGTGCAATCATGGACGAGCCATGCCAAACAGGTGGTTGAGCAGCTGAAGCAGCGCTCCCTTGCCCCCAGGCAGGTTGGTGCTGCTGTTTGGACAACTTCATGTTTGCCAATTTATTTAATTGTTAGAGAACCTGCTTGTGCACCTCTGTGAGCCAGTGTCTAAGGCTGCTGTCTTGTTATGGCGAAAAGCCACAGAATCCAGTTTTCCTCTCTCTCTTGGGCACTCTTCCGCTTTGAGACGCAATTTCTGATGTGTCAGCAATGAGCTTCTGAAATCATTCTTTGACTTATGCCTCTGGCATTTGCTGCCTCACTGATGCTGTTTGCTTCCACCCTTTTATTCTGCTGCTTACACACAAATCAATGCCTTTGGTCGCAGAGGTCACCCATAAATGCTTCGCAGATGACCTACTGTGCAGCCGTTGTGAAAAGAACTCCAGTAGAAAACCATCAGTCCTTCTAGAGTGCTAGCACAAATCATATTGCTGTTTATGCAAGGTGAATGAGTAATAAGCCATATAATACTTAGGCTTTTACTCAGCGTTTGGCTTCATGTAAGCGGTATTCGATGTGGGCTTTTTTTATCATGCGTTGCAAGGCATCACAATAATTGAACTCTTACCTGTGTTGGAGCCAGTGGATAAAATACATATTGCTTATCGGATAATGTCCAGCCTAGTACTGTGCCAGTTGTTCATTTGCGTAGTGAGAAAATTTTTGGTGGTAACTCTGTATACCTCAGTCTCTGAAAAATGACCCATCAATTTTCGTGGCCTGAATGTGTGCAAACGTGTGCATATAACAGTGCTTGCAGTTGTTGTGTAGAGGGTCGTCCACTCTTAGTTAGAATGCGCTAGCGCATGGCCATGCTCTTGGGAGGGTCACTGCGTCCGAAACGGCTGCGCATCGACGCGAAGCGGCAGATGACGCAAAGCACCACGTCCAGGTACACCTTCTCCTGCTCCACTTTGCTGCGATGAGCGACTGTGTCGCATGCGGTGGCCCTCTGAAGAGTGCGGCCATGCGCTAGCGGGTTCTAACTAAGAGTGGACGACCCTGTACTTGTGTTGCTGTACACACAGACCCATGTGCTTCTCTTTCAATCCGTGCATTTTTTTATTACACTCCTTGCAAAAAGGGAGACAGACAAGTGAAATGGACCATTAACTAAGGATGTCATTTGTGGCAGCCTTACAGTAAAAGTTCGCTAATTCAAACTCCAGGGTACCGGAAAAAATGATCAAATTTTTGTATTTACTTGCATAAATTGTGCACCCCTAATTTATTACTGGAGTTTATAAAAATAAAGAAGGCTGCCAATTGCATAGTTAATCGAATGGAAAAGTAGGTGCACAAGCACTGCTTGATGGAGTGCAAGCAACATACGTCCGCTCCATCCGGAGTTCCCAGCAAGAATCCCACACCACCTGTGGAACGCGTGCTACAGGCCACAGATGTAATACAGCTGCCCTCTCATTGGCTGCAGCTGTGCAACCGTGCTGCCGCATTATTGGCTAAGCCGCGTGACGCGCGCGTCGCCACCTGCCAGTGCCTGCTCTGTTCTTTCAGTGCCTGGTGAAAGAAAAAAAAATACACAGAGCGCCACCCTCGTCGCTAGTACAAGGTGCTGCCGTAGGGAGCGCCACCAAAATGGATTTTTATGTCGCGCACTGGTCTGTGTAGTCTGCTTGCCAAGCCGGGCTTGTATTCGCGTGCAATGCCAGGTTTTTTTGGTGTTTCCAATGCAATGATGAGGCAGAAATGATGCCAGGACATGCGAGGGGGAGTTGCCGGATCTAATATTTGGTTCCCTGTTCACTCAGCACCCGTCAAGGGGCCGGATTAAGCTACGCGCGCACATATATGTGCTTCGAGAAAGTTGGCGTTGCAAGCATGCGGCGCGCCCCAGCAAAAAAAATTCTGGGGGCACTTTGTTGACCTAAAGTGCGGTGAGGCGAAAGTCTTATGCGCGGTGTTGCTCCTTGTGTCACTGATGTGTGGTTAAGATGTTAAGCTTCGCCTCTAAGAGTGGAGCTGCTGCCAGGGAGTCCACAGAACGCCATCGCCCGTGCGGATTGTTTTTTGAGGAAAGGAAATGTATCTGTCTCGCATATCTGGGTGGACACCTGAACCTCACTGTAAGGGAAGGGAGGAAGATGGGAGTGAACGAAGACACCGTATTCACTAGTTCATCCAAACCATCGAGCTGGAATAGGGTGCTCATCTCGCACTCCGGAGACCGGGGTTCGATTCCCGACTGTACCGATTTCCTACTCGGTTTTATTTATTTATCTGGCCTGACTAGAAGAGTTAATTAGGCTAACTGGGTAATTAAGCAATTAACTAAACTCAGTCCCACTTACTTGGAGCATAACTATACGATCCCTTTAATTGGTTGCATGGTTACTAGCCAAAGTACAATTGGCCCCGTTTGAAATTCGCGCACTGTGACGTCATGAACGTTTCGACCAATTGAAAAGCGTGACATTTCTGTCGACAACTTCTGCTTACAACGATGAGGCATTAAAGGCTTCCGCCTTAATATCCAGCAGCGCAGCTGCTGTTCAGCTAACTCGTGTACAAAATGGGCTTACAGCATCTTTATGGCTTTTTCATTGGGATCAGAACAGGAAAATGCAGAAGAAAATCATTTATCTTAATCGCCTCAGCTGCTTTCTCGGGAGTGGCTTGTTTGGGAAATACTGGTTTGCATCTTGCCTTTCGGTGATGCCGAATGCATAATTTGTCAGGAAAGGTCTCAAGAAGCGCACAGCTGTAAGTTCCATCAGTTTTAGACGGTAGGTTTTGTCTTCATCTTGGCACTTGAAAAGTTTCGAGGCACACACTGCTGGAACAGCATGATGCACCAACGTTGCTAACGGTTTAGGGAGAGTTGGATTCGCTTTCAGCATTTCATCAGAAAATTCCCTGAGGATGTCCAGGGCAAACAGCAACTGCTGTGAGAAATAAAGGAGCCCACCTCGGCCATGACTACATGCGATTGTCAAGAGCGGTTGGTTTGTTGCTGGTCTCACGGACATACCTACGCAGCCGCCGCAGTTCATTTCTTCACTGATGACTCTCGCAATGTAACCCCCCACATTCACAGTTGCAGAGATCTGCTGTGAAGGCATGAATAAGGGCAACACAGTTGTATCCAGCCTTTTAAGCACATGAGCAGCTTTTCAGAGATGTACAGCCTTTGTCAAAAGTTTGGAGCCCAGGGGGTTTGCTTCTGAAGCACACTGTCTGGTTCGTAATGCATCTCCAGTGCTCCAAATTTGCTGAAGGCAAGATTTCCCGTCCTGCTTCCTCCAATGAGTAGGACTACCACGAATGTTACAGGAGTCCCACTGTGAGGCTTAGAAGCAAACCCCCTGGGCTCTAAACTTTTGACAAAGACTGTACATCTAGGTTGGCCTGCGCAGGAAATGTCTCGGAAGGCTGTATGGGAGACATTATTGTTTTTACAGTGTGAGCAACATATGACAGCATATTGGAGGCAGCTATTCCTGTCTACAGCACTTTTTGAAGCCCTGAAAGGGCAGCGCATACATCCAAGGTGTCACTGCATCTCGAACACATCTGCAGCGTCCCGAACAATGATTCTATTGGATAGCTCTTGAACTTGTGAGTAAGCATGAATGAGAAGTTCTCAACTATCAAGAGATATCTCACACAGGCAACGCTAAAGCACGTGCTGATCAAAAACGTCTCATTTGTTAAAAATTCACGTGGATGCGCACACCTCTTTTTTATGTCCTCCAAGTACATTGGCATTGTCGCCTCAAGCCAGTGCAGACGAGCATTAAGGAACTTCTGGCGTATGTGCTGCATTGTATTGCTTGTATCAAGAAGGACAAACCAGTGATAAGGGATCTTCATGAATATGATAGTTGGCCAGCCATTGCAAAAATTGGAGGGGACACTCAAGCTCCGCCTTGAGGGTGTGACGCGATAGCATGATGGGTTAATTCCCATATATGCAGAAAGTGAAATGGACGCGCGGAGTGGCGAGCCACGCAGAAACACTGCCAGGCGCCTTGCTGAAACGCGCGGGACTCAAGTTGCAGTCGTAGTTCATTCGCACATTGTTCTCGACAAACCTGGTGCCACGAACGCCAGCACAGCTGTCGCGCCGAACAAACGGGCAGCAAGCCGGAAGCTTTGTGGTGAACATGCCTTGGATGTGCGTTGCATTGTTTACCGCTCACCGCGTGATTCCTGCATCCCCGCACGGCCCCACTGTGCCCGAACGAAATGAGCGGGAGGCACTGCCGTCGTGCGCTATCTGTTGGGGCAGTGGCGTACATTGGGAGGAGGAGGAGGAAGTGCTTTTAGTGGGCACCGCTTGATGGCGCTACGTGCGCGGCAAGCGAAGAGAAGAAGCGGAAACGTACGTTGCTACTCGCTTAACTGCGACTTTTGTAATTTCCATGCTCATAATTACTAACATCCACCACAGTACATGTCTCTAAAGCAACCTTCTTAGACAACACCATATTCACTAGACGTGCTTTTGTTCATTCCAAACCATCGAGTTGGTGTGGCGAATTGGTTAGCGTGCTCGTCTCGCACTCCAGAGGCCCTCGTTTGATTCCCCAACTCGACCAATTTCCTACTCTGTTTTATTTATTAATGCTTTTGGGATTTTTCGCTCACGGCCAGCGCCGCTGATGCTGACGACACTGGCTTTTCTGCGGCACAGGGACCTTAACACTATTGCGTTAAAAGATGTACTGCAATTGTGACCAGCTTGTTCTTTTAGGTGATGTAAGGCAGCTGTTATTGCTGGGGATATTACCTGAATGGCTCTTCTCACATTAATTTTTTCGTTGTTGTTCGTGTACATGTGCTTTCGACTCTGATAATGCCCTGGTTTCACTGTCAAGTTTTTTTGTAATTCATATGCATCCTTGAGGTAATTTGATAAAATTGCTGCTTTTGGCCCAATGTCGTGCACCAGAAACTGGGAGTGCACGTTTCTGAGCACATGGCAGGGATCAAAACTTAGAAACAGAGGCCTTCCAGGGTCACTTGGATGTACAGTTTTGTATGTCACAGTACCACTACCATGTATCTTCATGGCATGTACTTTATGGTTGTCGGTGACGAGTCTCGCGTGGCGGAAGCCACAGGTTTCTTCTTTCTTTATAATGAATAGTATGAGCTCATGAATTTTCACGTGGTAACTGACTGGAATTCTGTCACAGAACAAAACAAAACAAAGAGTTGTCTAAAACAGCATCTTAGCTACCATCGCCTGCGCCAACTTCGTGGTGCCCAACAAAGCAGTCCTGCTGCTTGTGGTACTGCAGATTTTCTTTGATGCGCATCTCATTATCGATAAGAGAACACTCCCTTGGTTGTGGTGCAGTCAAGATTTCAGCTTCAGCCTTAAGTCAAGTCTCAACTAGTTTTGTGAGTCCTGTATGCCGATGTGAGATGAAAGCGTCTTTCTTCTCCGTAGCTTCACAATGACTTCACTCCACACATGCTCATAAGCTCTTGTAGACAGGTGTCTCAGAACAACACAGCAGCAAGTCTATCTCCAGACCACGTTGACCTTTTTTCCTGAAATTTCGGATCTGATCGAGCAGAAATAAGGCGCCAGGATGGCTCTCTGCTGCTTTGTATCGTATATAGGAAAGCTTGGATGCAAAGGTGTCCTTTTTAAGCTGTTTTAGCTCTTCCTTGTACCTGTCAACAGTCTGTTTTAGGCGCAGAATTTGGCTTCTGAGATCTCTTTCCTTTTGTTTCCACTTAGCTTGTTCAGTAGTGATGTAACTTGGTGACACTTTGCTGTCGATCTGCATGCCTCTGTCGTGGTTCTCGTTTCGAGAAGTTGGCGCTGTGTCTGTGGGGAGATCCTATTCAGCCAACTGTATGTCTATAACTATTGGAGACGGCGACAGATTTGAAGTAGATGCTGCGGAAGCATCTGTCGACTCTTTATAGCAGGCTTTCTTAATGCTCACCATGCTCCGCTCACGTATTACCTTCGGCTGCATGTACCGGGGGCAGTCATCGAAAACCGAGGGTACAGCACCTTTTCTCAGCCGTGTTCTCTTGCCTTCAATAAAATCTTGTTTGAAATGCCTGCTGCACACTTTAGTGTAGCACAATGCATTGTCCAGTGTCCAGTCGCTCCTTCGAATCGTGGTGAGCCACTTTTCTCACAAGTCAATGTCGGCTGGCACTTCGTGAAAAGACAGTCCTGCACTTTTTCTTTTTTCGTGCGATGTTCGACTTGCACAGAGGAATGCAACAACACGACATTTTTGCACACTTCAGTCATTCATAAAGAGCAAGCACATGCTCGTCACGTCAAACACAGGCACCACAGAAAAAAATGGCTGCGACTTACCGGTCAAATGATTTGAGAAAAGCGCACGCGAGCGAAGAGCTTCTACCTTTTTTTGTGCCGCCCCCTTGCGGCGGAAAAGCTTCAAGGGGGAATTTCCGGGCACTGCAAAATACAGGAGGTGCTGCACCTGCCTGTCTCTCGCATTCCAGGTCGCGATTACGGGCAGTAGTGCTAGCGCACTAAAAAGCTTCTACTTGACGCTCCCTGCTGCTGCACCAGAGCACCAGCATGCACGCGGGTGCGCGTTACGCAGGCTTGTTACGATCGGCGCAACCTCTCCGTCGTGTGCGGCTGCGAAGGGTGCGAGTGTCGGGGGGGCGATTTACACTCCGTTTACCTGGCGGCAGTTGCTTTCTCGGACAAATGTTTGCATGCATGCCAGAATCTGAAGCTACCGAGCAGTTTGCTATTCGGTTAGCCACTAGTCAGCCGGGCCACACGCATGGGCGCCGTTTTATTGCCTGTTATCTCCATTTTCCTCCTACTGCTGGCTTCGCGATTGTTTCCTTGCACGTTTATTGCTTTGAGCTGCGCACATGCCGTCATGCCATCCCGCAGAGAACTACATAACACGGGGCGGGGCGGGATAGAGTGTGCGTCTTATTTTAGAGTCAACTAAGTTTTTTTCGGCCAGCAATGGGTGCAGGTTGGGGGGGTCGACCTTTAGGCGGTAGTATACGGTACAGTAATAGGGGATATTCAAAATTCCGCAAGTGCGCTTTCCCGCATAACAATGTTGCCCCAAACAAGATGGCCGACTTCGCTATAAAGGAACTGCGTGGGATACAGGACAGGCGCTAAAGGTGTAGATAGAATGTAAGAAACGTATTTTGGAAGAATCAAACAAAAAACCAATCTTTCTTGCTTTGTTTCAGCTGGAAACGCATAGTCGGCCATCTTGTTTGGGGCAACATTGTTATGCGGGAAAGCGCACTTGCGGAATTTTGAATATCCCCTATTGTAAGACCCTCCTGCATCCTTCACAGTGTGAATGTGTAGAGCTCCACGACTACCGCACCACACCCATCATAAATGACACCGTCACGTGTTTGGAGGCTTCACCACACAAACAGCTAACGGCACATGATGAGCGCAAGAACGGAACCATGTGGATGGAAGCGAAGGAAACGGTTCAGCAATGCCAAAGTAGTGAGAAAGAAAAAAAAAATAGGGTGAGAAAATACCAGTGACGCAGTGATCGACGTCCGAAATGGTGCTCAGCTGGGTTTGGTTAGCTGGTAGATGCTGGCTGGTGCGAATCTCGGAAAAGCGGAACCAGAGTTGAAGGACCCCAGCGAAACTGAAATTAAGCAGTCTGTCTGTTCTTGGAGATGGGTTCGTTCTCCGTTTGTCGTCACGCCGCTGTCGTATGCACATCAGAGTTGTGTGAGCGACTGTGCATCATGAATCTCGGGTTTTGAGCAGGGCTATTTCGATGATTTCTTGCTGCGCCGGTTGTACCTAGACACGGCCTCCTTAGGGATCCGTTCAGATTAACCAGTGCAAGACCCGCACCGTCCGAATTAGCAAGTGTCCAACTTCATAGACTTACATGGGCATTGGCTGGGTCTGAGCTGGAAGTTTGAATTATCTGGATTCCGAATTAACAGGGGTCAAATCGATGAGTGTTTACTGTATAGCATGCGCAGCATGTAGATTTGATTGTAATGTTTTTTCTGCTCTTCGTTTGCAACTTTCTTTTGAAGGGCCATTGTTTGACTTCGTGACATGCTGCGGCTTAGAGAATGGGAATGACAGTAGTGGGCTGTAGCAAAAATCATTCTGCAGCTGCGAAATGTGGACTGGGAGGTTCAAGTGAGAGCAGCGCAGCAGTCTGCAGCACGGTCCAAGAGGCTGCAGGCCCTGGTGGACCTTGTCGTCTCCACAGGAGCTGCACATGATCACCTCCTGTTGCAGTTTTCACACGGGCAGCTCTTCAACCTCTACACACAGGTGCGCTTCACTTGCTTTTCAGTTGAAAATTGCCAGTCTGTTTTGTTCCTGGGGTTCTCCATGAACCGTGAAATTCTTCTCTATGCTGGCTACTTCTACAGGAACTGTGGTACTTGCAGCACCATGCAGGTGATGCCACCGCTGTGTGATTAGTGCTACAACTAGCACTGGTGTACCTAACCACTGGCATCTCCACTTGATGCTAACGAACATAGCTGTTTACTTCCGCGTGTTTTCGGCTGAGGGATGGGGTTCCGATGACATGTTCAATTACACACATTAGATGTACTGTGGGTTTTGAAACTGGGTCAGCAAACTTTCACCCTACTTTCGAACTTTCACTTTAGTTTCACCAGCACAAGTTGGTAATTTTTCCACAGGGCATTCGTTAAGAAGCTTGGTATGGATGTATGAATTTCAGCTCACTTTATCACAGCGTTCATGTGCAAGTGTTGCCAATGAGAACTTTATGCATTGTGTGCTTAGAACCATACACCAAGTGCTCAAGTAAGCTTATTGTTTTTTGCAGGCATTATTATGGAGCACATGTCGTGGTTCTACTGTCGAGCCTTGTTGTTCAGAACCTCACTAAAACGTTGCACTGCTTGCATTCGGAACTCACTGGAGTAAACTTGCAACAATGAGTGTTGGCTAGCAGTTGCTGCAAAAGTTTAACCTGTGGAGAAGCAGAGGTGTCAGAAAGTGGGGCCTAATGAAGAGATGCAAGAAGCCATTCATTTGCTGTCTTTTTTTTTGCATCTTCTAGTATGTTTCTTTTTCAAAGTGAGAAGGCAGGTCATCGGGGTCAAATTTGCATGGTCATTTATGATCCTCGTGATCAGATAGGCTTTTTGTTACAGTACTTATCCACAGATGGGCCCACCACACTGTTGAAAATCCATTTTCACGCTCCTCTCTCAAAGGTCTCACTGGTCAGGAAGGGTGCAACAGCTTTGTGCAGGCTGACTAGGTAACGTGGAGCAAGTGACGATTTGTACTCTTGGTCAAATGTTTAGGGAATCTCCCAAGGTGGAGTAATTTTGTAATAAGGGAGCATTTTACTCACTGTCATCCACCCAAGCACAGTCATACGGCTACAAAGGAAAGCTATAAAGCTTCCACAGAAACTTCTTGGTTAAAGAAAAAAAATTGTACTCTTGTAACTGGGCAACATTCAGCAGCATTCACCACACTGCTTTCTTTCTGTCAAAGTAGTGCTGTGTGTGAAAGCGATGAATGCATCTTGGCCGACAAAGAATTCACTTGACAAGGTATAGTTACTGAAATCTGCATGAACTGCAGCATGTCTTTTGGCTTCACATAATATTCTGACTTTACAGCAGAATTTCGATGATACAAATCTCACGGGGTCGCGAAAAATGTTTGTACCATTTGATATTGTATCATCCAAAGCGGACAAAATCCGTACTCAGAAGCTCGGGAAATGCATTCATGCAGATCTGTTTACAGCCAGGCGCCATTGCTCACTGCTCGCGTACCGCACGACTGGTGATCGTGGTGTCAGCATCTGACTACATGCAGTCACTACACTACACGCATGTCAGTACACGCAGTGTGTAGTGCTTTAGGGTGTGGTTGCGGCTCATGTGTTCATATCATCCGTGATAGTGTGGGAAGTTTTTGGAATGCCCAGAGTTCTTCGCAATGTACTATGTCGAAAATTTTAAACTTCAAATCATACTGAAATTCTTAGCATTCATGATCCATTCTGTTGAATTTGCGATCTGCTAATCTTTGTATTTAGACTTAGTAGTATTCCCTTTTTGCATTTCTCAGAGCCTGCCTATGCTTGAGTTATTGTTGGCGTCCTTCCTTGTTGCAGTTGGAGCAAATTCAAGCACAGCTTGACACCCTCATCTGAGCCAGCCCCGAAAGCCTGCCTTCCCTGTTGATACTGTCCTCACCTTCTTGACCCTAGTTGTGCACAGGGCTCCACCGACCACTGGCTGGACCACAGTCGCCGATATGCTTGTCACTTCGATTAAGAACATTTTGGCATTATCTCAGCTGCTGTATAATTGCAGGCAAACACTTTACTTTGCTTTAGGATCACTCTATATGTAGAAGCTGGTTTTTTCCTTCGGTGAAAAAGTGATGCTGTTTATTAGCAAAAAGTAACTGTGCAGCTCAGGTTTGTCACACTCAGGGTTTGCGATTTGAGTCTACTTCAGTGCGTCTAGGGCTATAGGAGACACGTTTATGACTGTGTGCATCTTGGTCTACATCAGTACTTGGAAACTGCTTCTAGTGTCAGTGATGGAACGCGCATGTGTTGACTGATGCCCAGAAGAGTGTGTGACATTAGGGTTTCTCTTGGCTTGTCTGTATGCTTTCTTGTGGTAGTAAGTACTTCAGCGTGGTCATGAGGGTTGTATGAATCTCGGTGGTCGTTGTAGTGAAATGCACGGCTCATTGAACAGTGGGTGCTTTGTTTGTGTGGCACAGATTTGGCATGGCTGTTCATGCGAGTTATTGGCTCTCCTAGTTATATTCTGTTTATTTTGGAGCCAAGAAATTTCAGGCACCATAGGACCTGGTAAGCAGCTGTAAGCAAATCTCAACTACCGTAAATGCATTGAATTAGTTTGTAAGGTTATGTTACGATTGAAGGTATAAGGAAGCGAGCGTTAAGATTTGCAAGTGCTGTTGGTGGGATTCAGGGAACTTGGGTGCACAGCTTGTGGTGGGTTCGTCAAAGGTTGTTGGGCAGTACGAATGTCACATATGGACCGGTGGGTCTTGAGTGCCGATTATTGTGGTTGGCTGCGACGTGCTGCGATTGGGGATAAGTATGGTGAAGCATGGCTATGAGGTCATCGAATAAACGTTCATTCTTCACTAGTTATTTTTAATTTTTTTTTTCCATGTAGCTGCACGCATATTGATTATCGATTATCACTTGTTTGTTTGACTGTGTACCCAGTGTTTCAGGGAAGCCTGCCACTAATCTCTAAAAATAAGGTTTTTGAGGTAAAGAAAGGCTTTTTGTGGCATGGTAATACTGGTGTTGGTGCACAACAAAAAACGGGTGAATCGCATTACTTAGTAAATTGGTTAACTAAATTCTAATAGCCGCTTCACTGCTATAGCGTGGGCGGTGCAGAGAATATCTCTTGGCTGGTGCGCCATTTGATGGACATCGCTGTGCACGCCCCAGAGGCACACGTTTTTCGAAATGCATGAGAAATAGCCCAAAAGCTACAGCAGCACGGGTAATTGCATTTTTGAAATTTTAGAAACTGATGTGGCTATTACTAACATTCCTACAAGTCACTAATCTCAATCAGGCGCCTGTCGGCAATACCTATAGTCGGATACAACTTAAGAAGGCAGCGGCTTTTCGCCGTCAAAGAACCCCTCTCCAGCCAATGGTGTCGGCCGTTTCTCATGACCCTGCTAGGGTGACAATGCAGGGAGCGGTGCCACAATGGAGAGTCTATCCCGGACTATGGACAGAGAGGACTATCCCCTTTCATCTGCCACTCCCTGGATTGTCACGCTAGCAGGACAATGAGAAACGGCCGACATCATTGGCTGGGAGGGGGTCCTTTGACGGGGAAAAGCCGCTGCCTTCTTAAGTTGTATCCGACTATAGTTAAAAACTTAACTATTGCAATTTAGTTAATCAATTTATTAATTAACATGATTTGCCTGTTTTTTGATGTCTGTCGCAGAAAGCTTTTCTTTACCTTAAAAATCCTATTTTTAAAATTTAGCGGCGGACTTGCCTGAAACACCTGGTTTGTGTTGTGTAGTAACTGGCATTACCTGGTAGCCAACAGCTCATTACATTTAGCTATATTAAAGGAAGCGTTATATGGCATTAATATGGTATGGAAGAAAGCAAGGTCAGTGAACAGTCTACGGACAAGTAGGGATTGAAGATGTCAGTTTTACCAAATATTCAACTGTTGCATGTGATGGACAGGCATGGTTCATACAGTTGTGCGGCGCTTACTCCTCCATGTTTTGAATGACTCACATTCACCTGATGCGCTTGTTGTTACGTATCTCGCTATGGTAAAGAGTGAAGAAAAGTCTTCGAAAAGTGCAGTATAAAGACATGCCTGCTGGGAGCTTAGCTTGCTAGATTCCGTACAAAAAAATATTCCCAGCAGCAGATCGTTTAAAAAAAAAATTGGCTGAGACAAGGTAAAATGACAAAATGGTGTACAGAGCAGCAGAGGGCATGCTGATGTGCATACCCTTTTTTCAGCTCTGGAGGTAGTTGGAGGGCCAGACAAGCTTTCTGAATGGCCGACTGAATCCAAAGGTAATCATTTATAGCCTAATTTATACACTTCATCGGGTTATGTTCCCATATATAGTCTGCAGCCAGCTCTGTGGTTTGTTAATTCTGATGTCTGTGTCTCGTCAGAAAGCATTCAGTCCGAGCATGGTTTGGACAGTGTTAGTGTTGTTAGCCGCAAATGTTGTCATCCACACGGCATTCGTGTTATTCCCTGCACGTGATCTCAAGTGTTGAATACAGAAGTGCATAAAGAGACCTTTTGAAGCGGGTATACTACCTTTGAGGACCACAGCATGGTTGATTCGGAAAATGATTCGGTGAGGCCCATGGTGGGTCCAAGCAAAATGTTCCGAGGAATGCCTGTACATTTTGCTGCTTTCGTGTCCTGCTTGTGGTTGCATATCACAGTAAGCGGTTAGTGAAAGGCACTGTGTGTGTGCGTGTGTGTGTGTATCTGTGAAATCTTTAACGCTTTCCTCTGCCTGATCTAACACTGATCGTGTGAACTGGTTTTGTGGCTACTGCCCTGAATTGAAGCCCGGTGCTGCCCAAGTTGCCAGTTATTGTAGAATGTTTAACAAAGCAATGCTGCACTGCTGCTTCAACAGGTGGATTGAAGCAGATGGCAGTAGTTTAGCAAAATGCCACTGTTTACTCAATGGCATTTCAATAAACTATCACCATACTCCATCATGGTACTCAAGTATCATGATGGGAAGCAAAATGGAATATTATCTGTATCTTTAGGCCAATGCTAGTTTGTTCAGAAGCCAGATATTGGCTGCTATGTGTGTTCACAGTTTAAGATACAGGCAGAAACAATAAACCTTGCTTGTACATATTCTTTGAGCCATATTTATTGGAAGTTAAGCACTCTTTTTGCTAGTTCTTTCTTTTTTTTTCCATGTGCACGGGTATGTAGCGTGTGCAGTGCACTAATTTCCATGACAACTTTTGAAAACATAGCTGCAACAGAAAAGTGATCGCCTCTAAGCATATGAAATGGTGCAGAGATTTGAAATACATATATTGTGCTCATTAATGCAAGGGACATCATGCATATAAAATATGCTTTTAACGTTTTTGGAGCTTGCCTTTGTATTAAGCTACCAAAATATGGTGCTGAACAATAACTTGATAGAACAAAATGCCTTTGGAATTAATGGAATTTGCGGCCGTTAATTGGGTCCCACCTGACATCAGCGAACAGCTGTTGTGGTCATATGCTAGGCAGTGCCCGCCAGACTTTCTTGTACATCTAGAACCTCAAAACTTCTCGCTCTTTCTTTCGCTCAGAGGGAAGCAAACTTGGTTATTAAATTGGCTGATAATGGCACTGTTTTTGACTTGTGAATTTTTTGCTAGTGATGGTGAAAACAGTCTTTAACAAGGAGGAGAGTAATGTCTCCGTCAGAATCAGAACAAATATTAAATTGATCCAGTGACACCACTGAAGCTAAAGGGGGCAGAAAGGAGATGGCGTTTTACCAAAGGGCGTGTAGCAAGCGCCCCGACTTCCACCCAGGAAAATGCCTTCAGTTGTTCCATATGGAGTTTAAATACTGCGAAAAGGCTATCGGGTGCGAGGGCATTGCACAAATGCTTCACCAATCATTTGTGCCCTGCAGTGTCTTCACAATGCCAGAAACAGACGAAGTAGTTCCTTACTGCGATGACTGCAATAGGTCAACAAAAGACGGACACAGAAAAACATTAGCAGAAGTAACAGAGTACATTTATTGTGTTTCAAGGCAGCTGCGTGAACAGAAACACATGTATGGTATTGTATATGGCTTCGTGCATGGTTTTGTTTCAGTGGCTGTAAAGCAGTCACAGTCTGATGAGCTAATAATTTATATTGCTCTATGTTACTATCGGTCACCTGTTCAGAAATCTGATTGATTCACCCCTTGGCTTCTTTCAACCAGGGTGTCATGCTAGTCCATGCAAGCTGGCTACATCAAGTAGCAATTCTGCTCTGCCTGCAGGAAAGCTGCCGATGGTTGTAACACACAGTAAGTGCAGATTGCACCAGCTTTCCAGTGTGTGCTGAAAGTGAGAAACATGAACAGACAGAAGTGGTTGAAAGTAATAGGTTCATTGGTGTGCGAGTTTGTTGATGACAGAGCTAATGTGGGTGGTACACGTAGGGGTTACTACGACAGTGCAAAGTATCCTTGAATCAGGTGGTCGTGGCGTGTGTTGTGATCTCTTTGCCTCTAGGTCTTGGCGCTGGCCGCATTCTCCGTTTCTGTAAGCTGTCATTTGGGGGTGGCATAGTCACATCTTGTTGACAGCTGTTGCCTTCATTCGATGCTTGAATTTTTTTTTTCTTATCCAAGCCACGACATGAAGCACCTTCTTACTGCCATTGCAAGGAATTGCCAGTGCCATCACATAAGCTTGTGCTACATGTGCTTGCTGAATTTTGTAGTGTATGTGTAAATGTTAGCAGTCTGGACAAGAGGACTGAGAAGTTTACGATACTAGATACGTTAGCTGCTCTAACCTGCACTTGAGAGAAGTGTGGCTTGCTGATTTGTGGAATAATGATGAACTCAGTGGACTGACATTTTGTGTGCCAACATGTTATCTCTTGAGGCAAAAGAGATGGCTGTTCAGCAGTAAACGATGACGTTTGCTCAGTTTGACCATGTTGTCCAATCTGTTAGGCTTGGCATCAAAGCTAGCCCAACAATTGCCTGTGATCAATGTGCACTGGCATTTGGGACCAACGGGCTCAGCAAGGTGTGACTGAGCCATAGCTGCTCAATCTTTCTTCTGCGTTTTGTCCTCTTCGCTGTGCAGAAGAGAGCACGGCCATTGCAGGCATCATTGCTCGCTCCTCTTTCATTAAAAGTGCCACAAGACAGCTCTAAGAGCTGTGGCCCAAACATGCTGCCCATGTGCAACAGTTCGATGCAGTAGAATGCACAAGATACCGGTCTTTTTCTATGGTTCTTGATTTGGTTATTCCCACAACGACTGGCTTGCAAGACTGATTGCCTGCTAATGCCAAACGCGTTGTTCCTCGACACTTGTGGCCATGCTTGCCATGCTCTTCATCAGCACGTTGTATTGGGCGAGCTGGAAGTAGTTCATCTTAAGGACCAGCGCAAAACAGACAAAAGAACCAACGAAGCGCCCATGTCGTCCTCTTTCATTGATCCTTTGTCTGTTTTGCGTTGGTCCTCAAGATGCTCTTCATGTTTAAACTGTAGCAAGTGCAAGGACATGCTGAAGAGTCTGCTCAGGACGAACTGGCGGGCTAGGCGGTTCTTTCTCGTGTGCTCGGAAATTTTGAGATGCTCTTTTAAGAGTGCCTTGGAGTATGTTCAAGTGCTTCAAGTAGACGTGTTATAAATGCATTTCTCTCTTGAAGGCTTCACCCTATCATTACATTTATAAAAACTAAGAACCTGGATATCAGTCTGATGGCTTGTAAAGTTGCAGTAAAGCTACTTGTGCACAGGAGGAATACCAACCCATAACTGTGCTCTATTCGTTCAGAGAAATGCGCTGTTGATTAATGACATGGCATCATGTGCAAAATGTGGAGAAACGAGTGTTGTTTTCTAGAGGCCTGTCTTGGAAATGCATGCAGGGACCATCACCAGCTTAAGCAAAGAGCCCACAAGTTAACCTCCTGTCTTCATAAAACTTTTCTGTGTTGGCAACTGGAATACTCTGAAATTCTCCCTTTGTCACTCCATTTTTTTATGTTCATGTTGCTTTGTACACTGAGCATGCTGACTGCTTATGCAGTTTGTTTTTTTATAAATGTAGATGCCATGTGATGTATTAGGTCTGTGAATGGAATTTATATTTTACTTACTGTGTTATGAATAATGTGCTAGAGTTTCTGGTAAACATTTGTGCTGTTAATTCTGTATTTGCACGTGTGACCTTTCTTTGAGGGTTGATTGCAACTTGTTCTGAAATCTCTGTAGCATTTTACCGCTGAGTTGGCAGTGGGGCCTCTGCAGACTTTTTTGTGATCCCTGAACTCTCCCAACAGTGAAACTAGTTTGTGGAGAATGTTGCCTGAAGCCTTGTTACCCAGTTCAGGCACTGTTTTGCTTTGGTGTTCAGGATATGCTCCAGTGGCCCCTTCATTTCAGAAAGCTGTGGCTCAAGTTGTTCACTGTTTTTACAGATGGATTTTTGGAAACACGCACAAATTTGTCCTTGGTGTCTCCAGTGTTGGACACCAATACACGTTTTATGGTGCAGTCCATAGAGTATTGTACTTTTGCGTCTCATGGTTATGCTAAGTGTTTGTATGAGTGTGCATGCATCCTTCTGTGAAGCCGTACTTGTCACTGCCGGTGGCAAGTGCTCTTTCTGTAAGTACTCCAATGTGTGTGAATGCCCCTGTCCCTCTAAGTGGCGAATAAACAAGTCGGCAGAAAAAGAGGCTGCTCATTCAAACTTCACAGACACCACAAATACTGACCACCCTTTCAAAGCTGGTGCCTGCATAATGGTGTGCTCTATTGTGGTGGGGCTAGCCTACTGCTGGCACCGAAAGGAGGACTGCCATGAAATTGAGCTCCCAGCAGAAGCTCGTATCATGTGGCATACACTGGTGAAGAGGAGCTTTATTCAAATGCCTGTAAATCCACTCATTGCTTTGCCTTATCAAAAATTCTTCCTGCTGGGACATGCGCAGTAATGAGCTTTAAAACTGCCAGTTAATGAGACAGTTTGACTAAACATTGTGTAGGTGCCATGCAAGGTGCAGGAATTGAGGCTGCTCTTTGACCTGGCACATCCAAATGTGGTGTTTTATGCACTTGAGACTATGCAGTGCATGAATTGTGCTCTAAAATGTTGCTTTGACATCTTCATTCAAGGAAACACTAGGGCAGCAATAAAACTGCCTCGACATCACGAGGTCACTCCAATCAAAACCACTTTATTTTATTTTCAGAAATGAGGCAATGGCAACAGTCGCTGGAATAGCAGAAAAGAAGCTATATTAGATTTTAGTGTGTTAAACACAGAAGCAGGATAAAACATAAGTTACAATGCCCTAGGAGATTGAAAGCAAACTCTCTTTTAATATCTTTCACATGCTTTTGGAGACTGTGACCAATATAAATTTTGCAAAACTTTTCCACGATGAATTTCAGTAAACACTTTGTGTTTCTGTTATTTGGCTCTCATAAAACCATAAAGCGCATCTGGGTTCAGAGCCAGTCTTAATGCAAGAAATGCTCATACATCAAAGAAAAACAAGTGGTAAGGAAAAAAGAGGAGGTGCAGTCTGTTTCTGTCAGCATATTGAGGTTCTGCTAACAAAAGAAGGAAAAGCGCGCGAATGTCACAACAAGCCCAGAAGCATTTACTACAGTGTCTTAACTTCTCACCCGCTCTCTTGAGTGAATCGAATGCGATTCTCTTATAGTTAGTTTATAAAAATACTCTGGAAATGTGTAAACTGTCCGAAGGATAAATTTCTCAGAAATCTCTCTCTTCTATGTACAGCAGCATAAAAAGAGAAGCTATGTACACTGCTCTGTGGCTTGCCTCAGTTTGGCAGAGCGACTCCCATACATGAACCTACAGCCTTCAGTTCAACTGTAGCTATATACACAGATATGTTACGTGCTGTTGGAGCTGGAAAGTATAGTATACAAGATAGCAAAGCTTCTGCAAACACGGAATAATAGTGGACAATCTTCTAGTGCAATGTTGCATAGCGTTATTCGTGTGACAAAGACAGCAGGTTGCATCAACAACTGCATGGTGTCATTTATTCAATGCCATCTTGGCTGCCTGATTAATGTGTGCAGTATTTTCCACAAGTATCAATTATAAATATGAAGTTAACTACAAAATTACATGACACTATCATGCATTTATGCTGCATGACAGTTAATCTTTCATCTATCTTTCACGTGATCAGATAGAATAGCATGCTCTCGAACAGGCGCCTGTTTCACTCATTTCATTCATTTGCATACAATGCATTTATCTTTGACACCAGCATTTGAGACGAAAAGATGCAAAAAGTGATTTAAGCTTGTAATTTTTTTGTAACTTAAAATAGCATCTGTGGATAGCCCTAACTGGTGCTCTGCTCTGCTGCCTGCATGCACTAATTTTCCTGACTCTATTGATCTGTCTGAACGAGTTGCTAATTAGTATGCAGCTTTCTATTGCACACCCGTTTGGCACGCAATTCATGCACTTGCTCTGCAGAAGTGTTCCTGCAAACATTTGAGCTGCTGAAATATCTCTTGCAATGTACATACATCTAAACATTACAACCTCTTCTTTTTCACTCATTGCAGATACATAATAACTAGCAGAAAAGGCAACTGAAGCATTCTCTCAGCATCTGATGCTTTGCCTAACTGCTTCAGCTCCAACAAATCGGCGTCAATTCAATCCAAGAAAAAAAAATGCAGTGATACTTAAATTTCATTTCTAAGCCACCAGGAGAAAAAAAAATGAACGATGGACGTCATTACAGTGAAGGCAAATCATTCAGTGCTTGTGTTGCATTGTCAACGGTTCAGTGGAGGCCAGGTTGGCAACAATGAGAATGCAAATAGCAATATGTTAAGCAAAAACATGTCAGGTAAGGGGAAGTGGAAAAAACACATGAAATCAAAGCTCATGAGTTGAGCCTCTCCAGGACATCTGGCCAGTGCCATATGTGACACCGTCACCAAAATAATCTGAAGCTGTGGCAGCAGCATTGCCAGGCGCACCACTGTATTGTCCCTGAATGAAGCGTGTTAGCTCTTCCTGAGTGTCGAAAATCATCACCATAAACGGCGAGCCGGGTACGTGCTCCCCAGACCACTTGACCTCGATGCGATAATCCCCGGGCTCCGTTGGGTCGTACTTGCACAAAATGGTGCGGTCTTTCTGGCTTTCACGTTGCATTTCCACACGGAACGCACCTGGAGTGGCAGATTTTCAAATTGACAGCAGTGAGCACATCTTGCAAATGATGCTTTGAGGCAAGAAAAATTCCTGGTCTGTTGCTTTATTGGGAGTAGGCCCAACGCATGCGATACTGTGGTGCCATTAAACCCTTGCAAGGGATAACTGTGGCAAAGCTGTCTATTACTGTCATTACTGACCTGTGGAAAAGAAAACTTGTCACAATATCTGCATTCTGCTGCGACTAAACATAGCAGATGTTTTTGGGTGCGATGGGTGTTTGCTAGATCATATATTGAGGGGACTACCATCGCAGTTCTTGAACAACTGAAAAGCATCAAACAAAACTATTTTCATATTCTTCACACCAAACAAATGTACTATGTCCAGTCTTACATGCAGCAGCTTTAATATAGAAGTGTATGGCCATGCAGATATAGATAAACACATCTGGCTGAGAGCTTCCGTGACTCTAGTCATGAACTGCAGCTGTCAGTATTGACACCAATTCTCACAAACCCTAATGAGACCGTGACTCGCAGACGTCGCTCAACTCTGCGCCACCCCAACAGTCAACGTTCAACTGTGAAGAACTGAGCTCATGTGAGCTGCTCGGCAGGGCCATGACTAGTAACATGGTAACTGCAACAGGGCTGGCAGTGATATGTGACAGCTCATTCTGAGGCGGGGCCTCCAACCAGTGTTCTGGCATCTGCATATCTCTGTGACATTTTCCCTATGCGAATTGGCGGCAAGGTTGCTGTTTCATGCTCAGCCTGTGCTCTGCAGTAGGGCAGGAAAAGTTTGCGCAGCACCAGTGATGCTACTGATTGAATACGAACACAAACTTCGTGCCCAATGCAGAGCTGAAAACGTTACGCCTAAAAGTGCACTCACCTTTGGGGCCTCTGATGCGCACAGTCAGCTGGCCCGCACCGGCTCCCCTGGTGTCGCATATGAAGCGGCTTTGGTACACTGCCAGCACACCCGGCTCTATGCCTGGCCCATACACCCGCACCTTGGACGCATCTGGTGCACCAGCAATCCGGATGGTGTACGGGCTCCCTGCCAGAGATAAGCACATGAAAAACATGCAGAGTTCTGGAGAAGTGCACAGCTAAGTTCAGAGCAGTAAGCAATTATAATAATTCATGTTTGTATGTACGGCATTTTGTGAAATATATGTTCATAGATCACTTACACACTGTAGCATACTGTAGAATTACATGTAGCAATGTTTGTGCCGTGGCCCTAAAATTCCACAGTGTTGGTATATCAGGAAGCAGTGCTGCTTTCATCAGTTTCGCTAATTATTGCCAGACTTTGCATTACAGTACCATTTCCATCTGGCTCTGAGTGCTTCAAGGTGCCCAAAAGGATAGCTGTGCATTGCCTTCTGCAGCATAGTTGTTACAACTCCATGAGCGTCAGCTGAAAATGCGGCCCTGGAGTTTTTTAGCCCTACGTCAATGAGCGGGTGTGCTGATGCGCCTTCTAGTCTGACAGAGGCAACACGCGCGCGATGGTGCTCTGCCTTTTCCGCACCTGCAAGTGAGCCTCTCCCCAAAAAAGCCCGCTCCTGCAAGACAGTTTCCCCCAGTTTTGCACGAAGGTGCGCGGAAGCCATTTTGTGGGAGTGCGCTTTCTTGCGTAGAAGCATTTTAGATGTTTTTCCTAGACAATGCTTCACGGGCATCACCTGAGTGCCATTGCGTGGGGTCGCCATAGTTCGCAGTTGCTGCGAAAGTTTGTCTTAACCGAAGGACATGTGGAATAGTTCATCTTAAGTGGATTTTTTTACATGGACTACTTGGGAGACTAACCAAATGGTATAACGTTGGTCATTTTGTCCGAGAATTTCATTAACGGCAGTCTACATATTGCATTGTACGTTCCCAGCCAACCACTTATCTTCAAGGCATGGCCCAATTTGGTTTCAACGTCCACGAGTTGGAGTGCAGATTGGTGGGATGTCCACTAAATGTTTCTGGAAGTGCATAGGCAGCCGTGTATGTCTAATGAACGTTGTGTGGATGTTTTCGTGGAACATTGATTATTGTTATTTATAATGTCATCCGTAACACATTCTGTAGGCGTCCCATGGATGCCCATAAATGTTTTTGCGAAATATCTCCAGTGAGAGCTCAAGGTGATGCAATTTGTTTTTTGGTTCAAAAATATGATAGCTATAGTTGGCTCATGTAAAATTAAATATATACCAAGATGTCTTCATCCAGTTCCGGGAATAAAGGAAAGGTATTAAACAGCACCATTATATACTTACTTTTTAAATGGGAGGAGCACCTAATTTTTTGTTTAAGGCATTAGTAAATTTCCCAGTGCCTAGTGTGTACATTATTCTATACCATTCATAAGGCGATAAATGTTTGACAAAAGCATTTGTTGGGCGAGTTGGTGTTTTCGATGATCCATAACTACAGAGTCAGCGCTGTGTGGTGTCCCTTCTTCATCTCTGTCCTGTCGTTTGCGCTGTAGTTATGGATAAATGTTTGCTGCTTTTCATGCATTCTAAAAACCTTTTGTGTCTACTGCTTTCAAGATAAAGTTCTAGACAAATTATTACCGACAGCATTGCATGTCACCATTTGGTGTCATTCCACAACTGTTTCAATGCCTCTGAAAATTGAAGCCAAATAGGACTTTTTTTTATTAATTTATCATAAAGTGCGGCATTGCACAACTTTAGTTTTTAAAGAGCAGAAGCAAAGTTGTTTGTTCAATGCTTTAATAAATCATTTTCTTGTTCAATGTTCTTTTTCCTCTTAAGGTTTTGGCTGGCTTTGCATCACTGCTCATGAGCACACGAGCCACAACACTTCTCCGCGTGACAGGAGGAGCGTCTTGTGCAGAATGCGTACGCCAGACCATGGGATTCGATGATGGCCACCTTCTGGTCAACCGAAATCGTTTTGCTCTTTCGTTTTCTGCCGCTTGGCCGTGTGAAACCTGCGGCACCACAATATTGTCGAGCACATCAAGCACACTGCCAAATGGTTCTACACCATGTGCCCGTGCTACGAAAACAAACTAAACTGCACATGGAACCAGAGATGCAGAGTGCACTCACAGAAGACCATGTGCAGCGAGGAGGTTGGAGAAAGGAGGAACTCCAATAGCCTTGGCAACTCTGTCATGGCGTGCAAGCAATGCACTGCCAGGCATTGTTCAGTGGGCTGCATACCCAATTTGCGGTGAAGAAGGAAGCTTGCTCCAAACCGCATGCAAAAGCTGATGAACTGTCCAAACAAACATTCCATGCAGGCCCCACTTGAGGCGGAATAATGAAGTTGTCCATATGTTTTGTGCGGTGCTTGACAGAGCAGATAATGTGCAGTGATTTCAATTTGCCTCATCCAATCATCACGGAAATGTTGGGCACCATTAAAAATAGACATACTCAGTGCGAAATGCCCAGTAGCTTTCACTGGAGGTTTGTTGTATTGTGCTGTAGGAAAATTTTTGCTTCGTGAAGGAAGAGACGTCAAATACACGGCTTCTATGGGAGCTTCCAAGGCAGGGATGAATTTATGCAATCGTAAACTAATGTGCCCCCCCCTCACCTTTCCGCTTCTCAATTGACAGATTTTCAACTAGAACCACACTGCACCTCATTTTTTGACAAACAAATTCAAGAAATAAATGGTTCAAACAAGATCATCCCCTCCAAGAGTGATCCATAAATCTGCCTCTGCTCCAAGGGGAATGGCTCTTTTTTATTAATACTGTTCCATTATAAACTGTTGGTTAAAAGCGAGGCCTGGCTGTAATTGTTTTGTACTAGCTTATTAGCATCTATCCCCTTTCTTTTTCATCTTGAAGCAAGAAAAACAAGTGCATCTTACCAGGAATGTGGTCTCCACCGTACTTGATGGTGAGCAGATGGCGACCACCTTCTTGGGGTTTCAGGTAGAGGGTGAATGTGCCATCACGATGGTCATACAGCTCACAGTGTGCCATCTTGTGGGGGCCCATGCAGTGTGCAGTCAGTTCGCCTAGGGTGCACCAAGATAGCCCAAGTCAGAATAAGAATAGGCACAGTTGGTTGGCAATTAACCTCATCATCTTTAGCAGTTAATCTCATTATCATAATCCATGTTTGGCTGATTGTATGGTTTCATGTTAATACTCACATGGTGCTCAATCATGGTGGGCATGAATGGAAAATACTTGTGCTAAGTCAGTAGCAAACGCTTGCAAAACACAAGAGCAGTTAAAAAAAGGTTAACCACCGATTTACCTTGTTAAACTAAATGCAACGCAGGTGCGCTACCAAAATATGTGTGTACCTTTCACATAGATTACTTATGACAGTTTTACAGACAATGTAAGACAGCTGATGAGACATTGTTTTTGCCTTTCCACTTGGCCGCAGCGGCTGCAAAACCAGTTTTCCTCCTTTCCACTAGGCTGTAGCAGGTGTGATACCCCCGTTCCACGTGGCTGCAGCTGCCGCAAAACTGACTTTCTTCCTTCACAAGGCTTTTCGCTCGTGACATATGTAGTGCTAGTAGTGCTAGTGCATGGAAAGTAAAAGGGGATTTCCCTCTCTTCACTTTTACCACCCATCCCACCACCCTCTCTGTCTTCCCTCTCCTCTGAAGGCCAAATTCCTCCCTCTCTTTACTATACTTCGTCTCACAAGATGTTTGCAGCACTACGGAAGGTAGAGCTCTCTCGTCCAATCAGGACTGCAGAAACACAAAAAATAGTCCCTCAAATATTTGAGGAGTGTATGACTATTAATCAAAACAATAAGCATAGCAACTTAAAACATGGTTTGGACAGGTATATTTAAATGGTAGAGAGTGTTTAATCACTGGTGATATTACCAGAAAAAGCCCATACGGACACAGCTCTGCGGAGGCCTGCTGCGAGGTAGTGATGCGTCGCCATTTTCCAACATGGCGTCGGTCGAGTCTGTTGTGTCTCCTGTGTGCTCTACAGCGACAGTGCGCTGTTTCCCAAAGCAGGCGAAGCAGGTGGCTTTAAATGCTCTTGAAGTGCTTCGCGTCGAGTGCGGAGGCAGTTCGAGTACAAATGCGCTCATCAAGAGGGTGGCAAAACTCACGCAGGTGTGCGAGCGAACGCTTTACAAGTGGACAGCGGAGACGTTGAAGGTGGGCCGAGTGTTGTCACCGAAGAAGCGTGCTGGCGGAAGAGGCCACGACCGGACGAAGAAGCTGGACGATTTTGACCTGAGCGTGTTGTGAAGGGTGGTACACAGCTTTTTCCAGAGAGGGGAAATTCCAACTGACTGCACCACCCAATCTGCACACAAAGCGCATCAATCCGGACTGTCGACTGGTCTACAAAACCCCAGTGGCAAAGGTGGCAGACTTATTGTGATGCATTGCGGAAGTGAGCAAGGTTTTGTCGAAGGCGCAGCGGAAGTTTTCCGAGCTAAAAAAAACTCGGGTGATTACCACGAGGAAATGAGCGGGGAACACTATGAAAACTGGTTCTCCAAGAAACTTCCCCCACTACTACCACCCGGCAGTGTTATAGTGATGGACAACGTGCCATATCACTCTGTAAAGCAGGATAAAGTGCCGCGGATGAGTAGCCTCAAAAAGGACATACAGGCTTGGCTGTCCGGAAAAGGTGTCGCGTGGAGCAGCGGCATGGTGAAGGCCGAGCTCATGCAGCTTGTCAGCAATGTGAACACAGGTGGGGAGCGATACCGTGAAGACTGCATCGCCGAAGCTGCTGGCCATCTCGTTGTGCGCCTGCCACCCTACCACTGCCAACTGAACCCGATAGAGCTTGTCTGGAGCAATGTCAAGGGTTTCGTGGCCGGCCAAAACAAGACTTTTAAGCTCCAAGACGTCGAGCCTCTGGTTTGGCAAGGTATCACGCAAGTGACTGTTGAGAAATGGAAGAATTACGTGCAGCATATTATCAGTGAGGAAGATGTGATGAGAAAATTGGACCACATCATCGACGATGTCGTTGACCAAGGACCGGCCATTGTTGTCAACCTGGAGGACGACACAACCAGCAGTGCTGAATTCAGTTGTGATGAGGACGATGAGATGATCGAGCCCGTTTAACAGGCGTTGACTTTCGTGCAGCACATGGGCTTGTTTTGCATTTCGCCACCATCGACATTCGGCTGCCTCAGCATGCTGTTGTAAATAAATTTATACGCACATGACACGATCACTGAAATTTACTGTGACGTGATAACAGAGGAACTGATGAGAACAGGTTGTGACAAAAAAAAAAAAAAGTGGGGCTAGTCCCTTTGGAACGGGCGTCCGCCTGTCCAAAAACAAACCAAAGAAATAATAAAAAGACATCAAGCGCCACCTGCTAGAGGCAGAAAGAAGCTAACTACCTTGAGCAGCGAGAAAGCGCGCGCGTCGAGACCGGCCGTACCTCGAGCCACCTGGACATCAGGTAGATCGAGCCACAGGCGCGTAGGAACACACTAATGTAGTGCACCATCCTGATTGGACGAGAGAGCTCTACCTTTCGTAGTGCTGCAAACATCTTGTGAGACGGAGTATAAGTGCACTGCACCTGCCAACCATGGCAGTTGGCAGGTGAAGGCTTCACCCCTAGACAGGATGGCTTTTTCACTAGCGAGGCATCTAGCGCTAATAGACTAAAAAAAACGGCTTTGCTTTGGCCTAGAATGCGCAGCCAAAACAGAAAACTCCGCTAAATATTTTGCAGCTCCCATGTTCTGTGACAACAAAGTAACACAGCACAAGTTACACAGGCGTCTATGAAAAATACAAGTACTCCCATTTCATCCATAATTTATGTGTGGTTCTCCATACCAACTGAACAGTGGCACTGGTTGTCCACTCCTGAGCTTTCATATTTCTGTTAATGTGTAACCTAATCCCAAGAGTGTGAACCTGCAGTGTTCCTAACCACGGCAGCAGAAGTGGACAGGACTATGACGCAGTTGTGGTCGCAAAGGTCGACACAAAGTCTCATCTTCAACTATGTTCATGTAGCTGGAGGAGGCGTCTTAGGTGATTGGAGAGGAGATGGTGTACAAACAATAAAGCAGTGCCCATTGGTCCCTTGAAGACTGATCTCCCCAGTAACCAAGCAAGGCGCTGCAGTTTCTGGTGAAGAACCAACACCCACCTGGTCCAGCCTTGCGGGTGTCAAGAAAGGCCTTGATCTCCTTGCCCACTGTTCCCCCCCGGAGGCCGTCTCCTGAGCAGAGCACACGACTGGCATCGCAGCTGGCCGCTACCATCACCTTGAGGGGGCAGCCTTTCACCTGACGCTCAGACCACATGACATTGAGGAGGTAAGCACCTGCAGACAATCGGACACATTGTGTGGCACAATCTGCTGAACTGCCACTCTGCATGAATGCCCCACCAAAATTATCTTAAAGCAGCAAGTTAGTGTTTCTAATGTGGGAATTTGGTCAATGGAAGCAATGTTTTGCAACCGCGGGAAACATACTGCAATATGCAATATTTTGTTTTTCATTCAGATGAGTACTGGTAAATAAAACGTGATAATGATTTATGGTTTTTGGTTTACAGGGGTTTAATGTCCCAAAGCGACTCAGGCTATGAGGGATGTCGTAGTGAAGGGCTCTGGAAATTTCGACCACCTGGGGTTCTTTAACGTGCCGTGACATCGCACAGTGCAAGGGCCTCTAGAATTTCGCCTCCATCGAAATTCGACCGCCATGGCCAGGACCGAACTCGCATCTTTATGGTCAGCAGCCAAGCGGCATAACCACTGAGCCATTGTGGCGGGCTCTAAACCGTGATGACATGCAGCTGCAATGTATACTAATTTGCACACCATGATGAGCAAAAATAAACTTGCACCACATCAGTCTGCTTTTCAGAAACAAGGACTCCAACATGGGCAAAAACCATGTAATAGTTTGTGTTGTACTTATTTACAAACATAACTGCATGAAAGACTGGTTGGTGTATATTAGACATTAAAAACCAGTGCCCAAGAAAAAATTTTTTTATTTCCCAAACATTTTTCCCACATGTTTAGTTACTGTGGAATTGCTGCAATAAATGCTTTTAACTGCATGAGCATTCATATGGCTTCCTTGAAAACAAAAACAAAACATCAAAGAATCTGCAGTGCTCGAACTGGTAAGTTAGCCAGTAAATTTAAACATGACTGGCATATATAACTTGTTATGCCCTGCAATAATTAGTGCCAAGCAAAAGCGCTGGGATGATAGCCTTTCTGTGTTAACTTTCAAGTTGGAAGGATGATCTTAGCTCATTAAACTATCTGAAACTGATGTTTGTTTTGTGATCATGCTGTGGAATGATGTGGGTGTTTTCATTCATCATACCAGGAACTAGCTGAATTGAGCTTTCACAGCAAATTTAAAATGTGTGAAGCCATATAAGAGCTTTTTCTTATTCACCAAAGTATACCTAAAACGGTGTTCAACATAAAGGGCAATATACAAACGAACCTTGATATATTGAACACGAATGTGACATTATTGGCTATATATCGAACTCTCCCAAAATGTTTTTGGCAAACACAAGCAACTTTTACTTCGTGTACCAAACTTTGAAGGACTATGTATGGAACATAGTATATGATGGATATATCGACCTCTCCGACTCCAAGCGATGTCCGCTTTGACGACAGGTGGCAAGCTTCGTCGCACCACACAGCAGAAGCATGGACGGTTGTAGCCTAGCTGTAAACATGGCTAGCTCAAGTTGGCTGCCATGAAGGTAGCTGCCTTTCTGACACAGTGCCTTCCATGTGACCCTACTGTCAAATGGGAACGCCATTCTAGTTGGCATGTAGCCAGCCACTGCTCTGGACGGCGGTGATGTGCAGGGAAGTCCACCTAACCAGCATTTGGCTGTTTTTCGCAGCCTCTGAAATTGCCACGAGCACCTTCAAAATGGTGCTAAAGCTTTGGAAAAGGTCTCTCCCTGCTATCCAGTAAGGGTCACTGCACTGTCGCCCTTTCTCTCAATGAAGTGCGGTGCTCTTGTGTGCACTTTTATAAAATTTTACAATGTGAACTTTTGCTATATTGAACTATTATGTTACAATTTTTGCCGGTTCGTTATTATGAGGCTAGACTGTATTAAGGAAACCATTAACTATTTTTTTTTTTTCTTAACGTGTCAAAACAGTCTGTGTAGCCATACCTGGAGCTGAAGGAGTGTAGAGGACCTTGTATGTGTTGTTCCCCAGTGGAATCAGCTGCACCGGAATATCTGTCTTGACACCACTTAGGCTCACCTCAGGCGAACCTGTTATATGAGAAGAGGATAAGTAGCTGAGAGCCATTGCACATGCCTCTGGTTCAGGAAGCATAGACTAAAGCAACACTTAAAATGAGGAACATCAAAGCCTCACAAAATTTTAAACTTGTCTCCAGTTCACATAGACAATCTATTTATTCATTCACAAGCAAAACTGTTGTGTGCTGCAAATAAAAAATCCAGGGGGCACTTTGGCTCTCTAAAGTGCTGCAAGGCGAAAGCGTTTCCTGGCCACAGTTTGTTTTTATTTACTTTTTTATTTTTCATATTTTGTTTTTTATTTATTTTTGCTCCTTTTCTTAGCTTTATTGTTTTTATTTTTATTTTCACATCTTTTTATTTTATTTTATTGTTTTTTTTTGTGTTTGGCGCATGATAGCCATAGTTGCTTATGCGCCATAAAACCCCATATAACTAACTAACTATTTTGTTTTTATTTTTGTTTATTTTCTTATTTTTATTTTTTATTTTCCTTTTCTTTACTTTACCTTTTATTTTTTTTATGAAGCCCATGCATTCACTAGATGCACCTTTATTCATGCTGGAACCTTGAGCCTTTTAAGCAGTGACGCCGAAAGGCGGACCAATCTGCCGATGCGTCTGTCGACACGGCTGCCGACTCGTCTGTCGACACTCCTGCCGACGCGCGTCGTCTGTCGACACTTCTGCCGACGCGCGTCGTCTGTCGACACTTCTGCCGACGCGTCTGTCGACACTCCTGCCGACGCGTCTCTCGACACGGCTGCCGACGCGTCTCTCGACACTCCTGCCGACGCGTCTGCTAACGACAGTATGAGGCATTAAAGGCTTTTGCCTTAAAAGTCTATTTCAGGCAGGGACTTGGAATGAAATTACGATCACAAGCTATTCCTCACCAGGTCCAGCATCAGAACCGTCGATGATGAACTCAGCCTCCATGCCAACCTTGGCACCCGTCAGACCATGGCCACGCAGCACTACTCGAGTGTGGTCTAGCACAGGAGGCAGTGGCTCTGCTCGTGCCAGGAATGGAGAGTTCGGGTGGGGCACATCGTTGTAGTAGACATAAATAAAGTGGTCCCCTGGAGGGAGACACAGAATTAGGGGGCAAGACCAGCTAGTGGCATTCGAACAGTTACACCAAGATGAATTTGCTACACTAAAAGAAAAAAAAAATTGCCGCTTAGAAATCCGAGCCTGAATTTTGTGCAGCAGTTTTTAAACAGGCTGGACGTAAAAGAATAGGAAGGATCGATTTTATATGAGCAACTTTTTCAGGTGACGCAGCTAAACCTTCAAAATGATAACGAGAGTTTTATCATCCATAAAGGTATTTGATTCACAGTAAGTATCTGAATAGAAAATCTGTTTAATTATGAGCACAGTGCATTTTGTTTATTTCCTGCATTTTTGTCACATTAAAAAAAACCTTGCCAGTTAGAAATAGCCAAATGGGACTTCTAGAAACACATCTAAAACCAAAGTGGAGTACAATTAGAAGTTATTGAATACTGACTGTAGCCAACTGCGTTTTTCTAACACAAGAAGCATACACTACTTTCAGTGCGATGCAGTAAACTGTGCAGCAAATGTGCTAGTGTGGTGGCAAGTCTGCCGGTACACAAGTGCAATTGGGCTTTTGCAACTGCACTGCAGCACAAGGGGCCCAAAATTTGAAACCCTCGCACCAGTGCCATTTATATTAGCAGACTGCTGCCACACAGTGCTTCATTACAACTTAAAAAGGGGTGTGTACTGACCTCATCAGGTATCATGGTGGTTTGTCGAATTAGTGCTCAATATTGGGAGAAGTCATGTCTAAAGCACGTTCAATATGACTGAGGGGTCTACAATGCCAAAGCTTCGCCATTATGCCGTGTACTGCAAATATGTTACCTTCTTCTTCTGGTGTGAAGGTGATCCTGTACCGGTGGCCACTGGTGTGCTCCATATGGGTTTCGACAACATCCTCAGGACCCCGTACTTCCACCTTGAGCTTGCCTGAATGCGAAATGAAAAGCAGATGGCAGGCTTTTGTGAAACTTGTGTCAGAGTCACTCCAGATGTAATGCTCTCTAGCTTTAGCATGACATGAAAAAGTCCCTAGGCTGTGCAAAGACCATAAGCTTCGAACACTGTTGGTAAATGTATAGCCAATGGGCACAAGTCACTAGTTCTGACATTATCACTAAAGCATTCCTTGGCAATAAATAATTATCACTATTGGTAATTTATTTAATTTTCCAAGTCACTGTCATGTCTGCTGCTGATTATATGCCACTGCTTTTGTACAGAAGCCATCAGGAAACACAGAGCAGAATCTACTACTGACCGGGCCCAGCATCTCCAACATCCACCGAGATCTTTTTCTCCTGTCCCACAGTGAGTGGGATGCGGCCTTCATCATCCATGAGGCTGTCCCATCCACCAATGGCTCGCACCTTCTGCGGATCAGCCACCTTGGGGTGGAATGGGCTTCCTGAAAGCCAGACAGAGAGGCTGGACTTGGTGCGTGTCTAAAGCAAGCGGTTCAGCTCTGTCTTATTTCATTTGGCTTTACTCAGAGGCAGGATAACCAACACCTTTTAGAGAGCAACTCTTAGGCGCATCTTGTGCGTAGTAGTCATCGTAGTCATCATAGTCAGCGTGGCCAGAGTCACTGTCCATTTAACACACTACCTGTCCGGTGGCGTGTGACAAGTGGCGTGTTGGCAGCTAGTAGTAGAGTGAAGCGCCACCTGCCACGGCGAGAGAGGACAATTCGACAGCTGGAAAGTGGCTGCCACGGGAAGATCCTGAAGGGTGGCTAGCAGCGCAACACGCCACCTGCCAGTGATGGCAGGTGGCATGTGAAGAGCTGCTGTTAAATTTCTCATTAGTGATTATCGTAATTGTCTATCAATATTTTTTTGGCCTGTAGGGAGATAAGTACCACAGATTTGTGCTCTTACTTCTGAAAGATGCTGTGATCCAGGCCAAGAATTGCAACTCATTTTGGAATTAGGTGAACAAGGCAAGAAGACTGTTTTGTGTACCAGGTATGTCTTTGCCATTCCAACGAATGTGGACGTCAAACACTCCGACCTCGATGGGAAGGTAGGACACCACATAAACACCCTCTTCTTCCTCTTCAATGGTCAGCTCTGGCTCAGAGTCAGGTCCTGTGCATGGAAAAGATACTTGCCACATGCTCCAACAAACGCTTCACCTTCACGTACAGCACAAAGAGAGGGTTCTGAATGTCGTTGCAGCTAGCACCAAGAGACATCAACAGAACATGCAAGCTTGTACATACGCTACACATTTCACAAGCAGCTGTTATGATGCAGATTAACTATGGTTTGAAAGGCATGCACAAACAAATCTTTTCGAGTGTGCAACGGTGCAAGAACACAACACTGAGAGGACTAACATAAACCGCTGTAGCAGTTCAAAAAATAACATTACCATACATGAGCAAACTTAGCCTAGAAAAGCTTGTTAGCCTCGTTACTAAATGAGTACAGTAGAATCTCGATGATACGATTACTGTTGATATAAATTTCAGGATGATGAATTCTGAAAGTGTCGCGGATGGTCTACATTGAACAGAATACGTTACAATTCAGCATTATGTGAACATTTTTTCAAGCCCGTGCAAATGATAAGGATGCACCAGCAGCGCGGCCACCCATGCAACCGCACCTCCTCCCACTGCTACCAGTGTCCCCCAGAACCGGCCGAACCAGCTGCTGGGCCCTGCCCATTCTCTTTCAAGTCCAGCAAGGCGAGTCATGTGGGCTCATGTGGAGTCATGTTGACTAGCCTATGGAAAAACGCATTTTGCAAGCTGTCGGAGCTTGTTGCCGCCGCGCCACCCACCCCATGCCTCTACCGATATATTCATAGAGAAAACAAATTTATAAAGAGTGGACACTAAATGAAATCTGGCTCCAGGAACTGCATAACAGATCAGTTGGTAGCCCCTCTGTTTAGTGGCGGCACCAGCATTATTACGCATGTGCATGCGTGCACGTGGGTGACCAGCGACAGAGCAGACAGGCAGACGAGGCAGAATGAAACCAGGAGATGGTCGTCTGCATGGCTGTGAGCATGCGGAGTCTTTATCAGTGCGCAGACTCCATGTTTATGCGTCTGTCTTGGTCTTCAACGTGGAACTCGTGCGGTTTTTAACGACGGCAAAATGAGAAATTTTTTTTTGCCCAACTACTCTGCATTTTAAGCAGTTTACGCTCGCTAAGCACGCCGGCTGATGCCTTGAATTATGCAGTTTGTGAAGAGGCACGCATGCTTCATGGCCTGCTGGCTGTTCTGGTGCAGTTCGTGGCACTCCTGCTGTTTCTGACAGTGGCAAGGTGAGAAATGTTTAGCTTTTGCAAACTACACTGCATTTCAAGCAGTTTCGGTGAGCATACCGGCCGGCGCAATACGGCACACCATGCCTACCTGCTCGCACCATGGCACGAGCCCGCCGGTCAGTGGGCAGTTAGCAAAGGACGCGCCCATGCCTTGTGCGTTGTGCGCTTTGCCTAGTGGTTAGTTTCGTATGGTTGTGTACTGAGTTTAGTGGGGATGCAGTTTTTTATGGCCCCCAACAATACACAACTTCTTTCGAGCGTTATTTGTTGACAGATTTGTGGTCCCCGTAATATTTGTTGACGGCTGGGTAAAATATGTGGTCAACTTGAAAAAAAAAAAATGGACAAACGTGTTGAAAACGAGCGCTCTCGCATTGTTAGTAAAAGCTCAAAAATTACGAGGCCAGCGCTGACCTCAGGGTACGCGCCATGCGACATTTTCAATGCCGATAAGGCAGGCATCTTCAACCTGCAACTGAGCAAGAGCTTGTGTGTGTAGGGTCAGACTTGACAGGGCGGCCAGAAAAGTAAGGAAAAAGTGTCTGTACTTTTCTGTTCCAAAGCCAATGGTTCCAAAAAAATGACACTCACCACGATCAGCAAAGCTAAGCAACTGAGATGATTTCGATTAGCTGGATGTTTGCTTTGTTTGTGCAAAGCTAATAAGAAAGCCTGGATGACTGCGAATATTTTTCAAGAATTCCTTACTGGCTTAGACCGGAAAATGTCATCAAAGAAAAGAAAAATTTTGCTCTTTGTCAATCAGTGCTCCACCCACTCCAGGCAAGTGATATTAAACAACGTTACAGTCCTTCGAAAACATAGCGCAAAAAGGACATGGACGACACAGAAGTGGACAGGACAGGCGCTAACTTGCAACTTTATTTTCGAAATGCCACCACGTCTAATATATAGGAGCCGATTACCACCATCACTCACCATGATGGTGGTGATCGGCTCCTATATATTAGACGCGGTGGCCTTTCGAAAATAAAGTTGCAAGTTAGCACCTGTCCTGTCCACTTCTGTGTCATCCGTGTCTTTTTCGCGCTATGTTATCGAAGAACTGTTACCAACTAGCCCAAACCAAGCTACTGTAACGTTACAGTCATGTTCTTGCCTGCGAACGCGACGAGCCACCTGCACCCATTGGACGCCAGAATAATCCGGAACGTGAAACATCATTTCAAGGGCCTTTTAGTGAGGCGATTACTCACAAAGATTGATCGCAAAGATGACAATTTGGGGATTAGTCTGCTGGACACAGTTCATTTTCTGAGCATGTCTTGGGACAGCGTGGCTATGGAAGCAACTGCTTTCACAAGTGTGGATTCACGACGGCAACGGTGGCACCACCAATTGCTAAGGAGTTCGACGGGGCAATTTTGCTACTATCGAAAGCTGGGAGATGCTGGACATTCAAGCTTCTGCTTACGACTTTGCCGCTGCAGCTGACAATGCTGAAACTTTGTAATGCCAGTGCCGGCAGCGTGAGCGACGAAACTGCGGCACGGTTTTATTCTTTTCAGGCTAAGCTGATTGGCAAAACCGAGCCCAAGAAAGTGCAAACTAGCATTACTGACTTTTTTGGCAGAAATTAAGTAATTGAGCCAAATAAACTTTGTGCTACAGTTTCACGTTAAACTTGGCTTGTTTTGGACCGAATGAATTTGTAATGATACAAATATTTTTCGGGGTTACCTGGAATTTTTGTCATCGAGATTCTACTGTACACTTTACATAACCTAATTCAGTAGAGTAGGGCACAAAGGGCCACTCCAGCAGCCTGATTTTGGAACAAGCCATACGTATTACTGATTTATTTGTCATTAGATTAACCTCGATTTGCTCCAAGGAGTACAATAGCAGGGATGACAAAATGACCTTGTTTTGCACGCAGTATTTCTAAACTGTTAAAGTTCCTCTGACGAAGGGTTCCTGCAGACTGAAACTGAAGTACTAACCATCAATCCTAACATCAGGCCGTCCCCATATGCCATGAGCATCGATCTTGAAGGAAGCCATGACACCGCTCTGGGCCACATTCAGACCACTTCCAGTCACCTTCGGTGTCCCTCCATCCTGAGCTATAAATGTGATCGGGCTCCCTGTGAAGTAAACAGGCAACAGCAAGTTAATGCGTCAACTACACATCACTACAGCAGTTCAGGGGAGCTATGCACAGATTATCAGCCTTTGGCCCAGTCATGATGCTGCTCGCTGTTTGGATCAGTGTGCTGCGGATATTCTGAAAGCATGTAGTGCTTCACACTGTTCTCATAAATGCACTGAGGTGCTGGCATGAGACTGCAGATACTGACTGGTACCATGGCACAGAATGCAATTCAAACAGGATGCAAGAAAAGGCATGCAAATGTGTGCACCTTGTGCAGGATGGAGTTGACAGAACAAAGCAAAAGCAAAAAGATTTCTTTTTCTTTCTGTGCTTCTTTCTTGCGTACTGCTGCACCTGAGCTGTTTCTTAGTTTCTATAGACCTTTCCAAAAAGGGCTCCCTGGGCGCGGCCATATTGTTCCCTGGACTGCAGTGGGCACCTTCCGCTAGCACGGTGGAAGCGGCGAAACGCCTCCTCTCTGGACTGCTAGAAACCGGTTCCGCCGCCGGAAACAATATGGCAGCGCCCAGGTTGGAAAGGTGTATAGAGTGTGCATCAAATAGCCGAAGTCAGCACCCTGCCAGCACCAGCCTTTCCTCCATGCACTAGCAAAACACTGAAAAGAAGCACATCCGTGCGTAAAAATCACAGTGCCAGCTTTAAGACCCAAGACTTGTGTTGAAATGTCATGTGTCTCATGAGTCATAAGAGGGCAGCACAAAAAATGACATGGAACACAGAAGTAACACTGAAGACAGAACTTACTCAACAAGGGGAAGCTTTGGGCCAGTTGGTCAGACATGTTGGGGAGGAGGGATAACCGCAAACTTGACAGGACTGAAGATCGAGTAAGTTAAAAAAAAAAAAAAGGACTGAAGATCGAATAAGTTAAAAAAAAAAAATACCGCTCGTCCTGTCCTTTTCTCGATCTTCAGTCCTGTCAAGTTTGCGGTTATCCCTCCTCCCCAACAGAACTTACTTGTGTCATTTTTTGCGCTGCCCTCTTATGACTCAAGTATGAACCAACTAGCTCAAACACAAATTTTAATCACGTTTCACATGTATCAGCCATAGAACAGTGTAATGGTGTTGCAGCTTCTAAACATGAGATAGTAGTTTTCTACAGTCGTACACCACCAAGGCAATTCCACAAGTCATATTTGCTATCCTGGTTTTTAATGCCATTAGGCTGATGTCAAGCAGTTTCCTGTTTCTCTTTAACGAAATTCTCTGTTTGGTCGTTAGGGGTCACATGGCTGCGGTGATGTCATCAGGGTCATGTAACCCCAACTGACTAATCAAGGAGCGCCGCCAAATTTGAAATCCTCTTGATTGGTCAATTGGGAGATGACATCATCAGGGTCATGTGAACCCAAAGGAACCAATCAGAGAGCACCGCCAAATTTGAAGTTCTGAATAACTGGTCGAGACAGATCATGTGACCTTGTGACGTCATCACAACCTGGCCACCATGTCATGTGGCAACCTGCCCAACTTGCCCACCAGGCTGTGAGCTACTTTTCCCCTGTGGCAATGAATTCATCATCACCATCATCAGCCTGACTACACCCACTGCAGGGCAAAGGCCTCTCCCATGTCTCTCCAATTAACCCTGTCCTTTGCCACCTGCAGCCACCATATATCCGCAAACTTCTTAATCTCATCCACCCACCTAACTTTCTGGCACCCCCTGCTACACTTGCCTTCTCTTGGAATCCACTCCGTTACCCTTAAGGACCAGCGGTCATCTTGTCTTTGCATTACATGCCCCGCCCAAGCCCAATTCTTCTTCTTGATTTCAACTAGGATCTCATTAACCCACGTTTTTTCCCTCACCTACTCCGCCTGCTTCCGATCTCTTAATGTTACACCTATAATTTTTCTTTCCATAGCTCGCTGCATTGTCCTTAACTTGCACTGAACCCTTTTTGTTAGCCTCCACGTTTCTGTCCTATAGGTGAGTACTGGTAAGATACAGCTGTTGTATACTTTTCTCTTGAGGGATATTGGTAAACTGCCATTCATGATCTGAGAGAACCTGCCATATGCGCTCCACCCAGTTCTTATTCTTCTAGCTATTCCCTTCTCATGATCCGGATCAGCAGTCATTACCTGCCCAAAGTACACGTATTTCCTTACTACTTCCAGCACTTCACTACCAATTCTTGAACTTGAACTTTATTTCTCGTCATCATGAGTGGAGACTGGGACTAAAGGTACCAAGTACCTGACAAAAGGTCCCAGCCCCCTACAGTAAACAGTTTCAACAGCAGTAATATCAGAAGGAAATACATATAAAAGGCAAAAGTACAGAATTTACATAAATACACACATATTGCACTTGTATATAATACACATTACACAGCCACAATGCACACATAGCACAACTGCACTCTACATATTCATTTTGTGAGCGTATATACGTACATACAAACAAACAGAAAAGGAACAGAATGACAGTAATCAAGAAAAGGAAACAACATCGGCTAGCAGCAATGCGGTAAGCTCTTTTTTAAAAGTGCCCAATGAAGTGCTAAAATCTATTTCTGAAAATCTAAATTCAGAACTGCTGTTCCCTTGTAAGCCTGCTGAACATTAGGTACTTTGGCCTTCTGCATGTTATGCCTTCTGCTCTGCCCGTCCAACTCATTGAACATGCTTTGCAGCTCATCACTTGAGTGACATAGCAAGGCAATGTCATCAGCGAATCGCAAATTACTCAGGTATTCTATCCCCCAACTGTTCCCAATCTAGGCCCCGGGATACCTCCTGTACACAGGCGGTGAATACCATTGGCGAGATCGTGTCTCCCTGATTGACACCCTTCCTAATCGGAATTTCATTGCTGACTTTATGAAGTAATATGGTAGCTATGCAGTCGTTATAGATATCTTCCAGTATTTTCACATAAGACTGTTTTACACCCTTATTCCTCAATGCTTGCAGGACTGCAGAGTTATTACGGAATCAGGGTGTCATAAAGTGGTGGTTATAAAGTTTTTTTTTTAAACAACAAACTCAGTTGAAAGTTGGCGCCAGTCCTGTCTTCTGTGTGTTTATCTCCATCTTTTCGCGTCGGTACGCTTTTGTGCAAAGTATGCTATGTTCACTCTACTATGCTTACATTCACAGCCACCTTTCTTATTGTGTGTCTTCCTGGGACAACACTCATTTTTGGGGGTTTTTTAACATCCCAAAGCAATTCAGGTTATGAGGGATACCAGAATGGAAGGCTCCGGATAATTTCAACTACCTGGAGTTCTTTAATGTGCACTGACAGCGCACAGCATACAGGCCTGCAGCAGTTTGCCTCTGTAGAAATGTGACCGCCGTGGCCGGAATCGAACCTGCGTCTTTCAGGTCAGCAGCCAAGCACCATAACCACTGTGCCACCACGATGGCACAGCACATATTCCACTCATCTGTATGCTCTGCAGAGTCTCTAAACCCATTTGTAGCCCATTTATTTGGCTGCTATTTCATTCCACTTTATTCCAGTCTAAACCTACTGCCTTTTAGCCAATTATTTAAACTAAAATAATCAGTTATTGTTTATCAGGTTATTTATTCATTGTGACATGGAACTTGAAGTCCTCCCCATCCATTATTTTAACAATACTAATGACACAAGGTTTTCTGAGCGTCTTAATCTGCTCCTTGCAAAAGTATGTCATAATTATGAAATTCGCTTTGTACATATGCTATTTTAAGTTTCTTTACTAATGATGATGTTATTTCTGAGACCACTGCATATTCATGTGATAGCAACTAGCAACCCTTCCCTTGCATTCGTTTAAACTACATTACTTTGAATTAGGAGGTCCCACTGATGGTTTTTTGACCAGGGGACCTGCTACAATACTAATTTCTTGTACACATTTTGTTTGTATTCTTAATGCCCAATAAACTTGAAACTTGACATCAGCATTAGAGATGACGTTATTTAAAGAAATTAAGGTCAGAAATTTACACTTTTGTAATACCAATTTGGTCAATTATTTAACATTAATTCAGTTATCTGCCATAAAGTCTAAGCTGTTAAGACCTGACACGAATTAGTTGGATTCATGTTCGCAACGGATAAATGCTAAACTCGTGAACAATGCAATGCGAGAAGCTAGGCAAGCAACTGATGTTTCTTCAAGCATCTTCTTTCTCACCTGGCACTTCAATGCCCCCATAGGTGATGGCAATGCGGTACTTTCCAGGAACGGTCGGGGTGAACTCAATCAGTTCGCCATCTCCGTCAGCCGTCCCTTTCACTTCAATGGGAAGGTGGCGCCCCAGGGGGCTCGTCACGGTAACATCGAGCTCAGAGTAGCCAGCATCCCGGCGGTTCACTGCCAGCGAAAAAGTGTGCATGGCACAGTGATTCAGCTGAATACTCATGAACAGGATGAGCAAGAAAGACTTTTTCCTATACTGTACAGTTCCCCAAGAAGAAAACTTTTAAGCATTAAGTTAGAATTTCTTTTGGCACAGAGGATAGTGATCACATTTTCTTAACTACAGAAAGAATGCTGAAAAACATCGTATCTGATCAGTTTCATTACAATCATTTAGATGCAAAACAAATCTGCAACTCAATTTCTCTTTATAGAAACGCACTGATTATCAGCCTCATGAGCCACAATTGCAAGGATAAAAATAAATTGGAACTTCGAAAGGTATAGTCAAACCTCGCAAGGAACTTGAAAAGGTATGCAGTCAAACCTCGTAATAGTGAACAGGTAAAATATTGTAAAATAGTTTGATATAGACAAAACTGCAATATAAAATTTCGTCCAAAATTCAGGGAACAGTAGTGCAAAGTTAGTCAGTGAAAGGACGGCAACTCACGAGATCCTTGCTAGAGAAACAAACTGTCTCCGAAGTTTTAGTGCTATTTTGAAGGAGCTCGCTGGGATTCCGGAGACCATAAAAAACCGAGTGCCAGTTAGGTTGGTTTCCCAGCAAAGCCCACCAGTACACAATGATGGCAGGCCAAATGCCAACTAGGGTGGCTTCCCTACATCACAACTGTTTCATGTGGAAACTGGTACATTGGAGCAAAAGCTATCGCTGTTTTCACCACCTCCATGACAGCAGACATAATCACGCTGGTTACTGCGAGGCTACAACCATCCACACCACTGTACCTTCCGTGGGACTGTTGAAGGTGACATAAGAACACTCGTGCAAGATAAAAGCGCAAACCTTGGCATGAACGCTTGCTGCACCATCACCAGTCATTTGTGTAGTGCAGCAAAGCCTGACGCCTGCCATTCAAACGGGCGCCACTTGGATATATATAAAGTAAAAATTCCATGCATTTGTTTAAAATATTTAGGACAAGTTCTATATAGCAAATAATTCCTAATATCCATGTTCGTTATATCAAGGTTTAATTGTAGACACACACAGAGGTAAGCAAGTTTTCCTACACTAGTAAGAAAAACTTAACAGATTATATCCCTCTATGGGTACTGACATGCAAATGAGATCTTCTCATTCACAGCAAATGTGGTGCTCCGCACTTTCTGGAGGATCACCCGGCTAGCATCAAAAACCTGGCACAGAAATGGCGAGCCAGGGATAGGCCTTCCCTCGTACAGCACTTCCACCTTGTGGCTGCCTGCACAAAGAAAACGCAACACAAAACATTAGCAGAAATGTGCTGCTTTGCTCTGGCTGCACGGAAATGTCCAAGTACGAAATGCTTTTAGCTTTCAGTGCAGTATTTTCATTCAAGTCTCTGCACTGGCTCCAGAGTTAAGATTTCATTCCAAACCTTTCAGGACTCAAACCAAAACCCCATTAAAAACTTGCCTGTTTCAGCCAAGCTCGTTTTAAGTTGGCAATGGTGCAATGCCTTTACAATTCTCATCTGACCAACTAATCAACTGGCACCCAAAGCTTATTAAATTAATCAAAAGCTCGTCTCGTCTACTTCTTCAGAATTTGAATGGCACATTTCACATAGAGCAAAACCTGTCTTCTGTCAAAAAGTATGAAGTGGTAGACAGTGCCAGACAGCAATTTTAGCGATGTCATGCACAAGCTGTCAAGAGATTTCCATAAGGAGACCAGCAAGGGTATCTGCAGCATGCTTATGACACTGCTTTTACAGAGAATAAATACCATTGCCACAGACAAAAGCATGCTTTACAACTGGCTAAATAGTGCTTGTAGTCACAAGGAGACATTTCATTTTTTGTCACCTCATGTCAGCTTTCACTGCAACAAGAGGGCATGATGAGGCACTTTTTTTTCAATGGCAAGTTTTACTTCTGACGCATATATTATCAATATTTCACATGCGAAAGAAAGCACAAGAACTACCAGCTGTGGTTGCAGTCCATTCTACCAAGAGGCTGCCATCTTTTTGTTGGTAGCACTTGACTGGCAGGGGTGAGCCATTTGGAGCTGAAAAGGACCAAATAAAAGGCAAGTAACTGGGAGGTCAGGAGTAAACAAGAATAAAGTGGTCTGTTCAATTCGCTTGTACTGCATAGACTAGTTATCGTGGCGCTGCACTTCGCCATTCATTTCAGTGGTGCAGCAAGGCACCTTCTGCATGACAACATTAGTCTTGGTCCCTCATAGCCTGATTCGTTTTGGGACCCCCCATAAACCAAACCAAACCATTAGTCTCAAAAAGTGCAGACGTCGTGCAGACCTAATGTCTCCTCGATTTGGCTGCACTTTCTGCACCAGCTCAGGAGGTGCAGCACTCTTGCACTCGATTTTACAGTGCAGCAGCTAGCGCCAGCTGCACTTCGGCACTCGATTTGACTTCGTGCTGCACGAGTTCTTCTGCACTAGCCTCGTGGCGAGTTCTCTTCTCGTGCAAAATAGTGCAAGGTGCTTGGCGCACTCCATAGCAGACGGCTCCGCGGCCATGCTTGTTTTAGTGAGCAGTGTTGAGACCATGGTTGAGATGGCTGCATACCCACGCTAGGCGTGGCATCTGTGCCGTGCCCTCACCAAACAGCTGAAATGACAGTGAGCGTATGTGCGTGTCTGTGTAAGCTTGTGAATAGCTGGCATGGCGCACTGTGCATGGGTTTTCATCTTTCCGTACAGCCTTGCATGTTGCTTTACACCATTTCTCTTTTGTGTGCAAATATTATTATTACACACAGCACGACAGAGCATTTCCATAAGAGGCAGACGGTAAGATGTTTATTAATATGTGGGACTGGCCTCGAGGTCGCCATCAGCCCACACATCTGCCTGTTAGTCAGTTTGCCAGCTAGTCTCTGATAGTCAGTCCGCCATTACCATTCACCAAAAGTAAACGAGCGTTGTTCAGTTCAAATATAGTCCAAGTTATCAGGCAACTCTTTCCTTCTGTAACTGGTGGACAACTGCAGTCACTTTTCGATAGAACGGCAACAGTCTGAATCACGCATATGGACGGTCAAAGGTAGTCTTGAATTCGAAGTTTGTTGCCTCTTCAAAGTACCCATTGAATCGGTGATGGTCAACCGGCCTGCACCACTTCGCACAATGCAACGGAAAGGACTGTGTCAAATTCTTCACCACTTTTGGAATTAACAAATTTTATAGCCATTCCATGAGATGCGCGACTTCGAACAAATGTACAGTATTCAATACTGCTAGCACAATCCCGCGCATATGTCAAACCATGCAATAAACGCCAACACAAGGCTGCAGCAGACAAACGTTTCTGCACTTTTGCCCTCGATTTGGCCATTGCACTGAGAGCACTAGTGTCAGGTTACACTCGTGCCACAAGAACTGGCTCTATGCTGGCACGGCACTTGTGTGAACTAGTGCAGAACGTGCAGCCAAATCGAGGAGACCCCTAGTGCAACCAAACTCTGCACTTTCTCAACTGCCAGTGCCAATTTCGTGCAGCAGCAGATCCGCATCATGGCAGGGGACGACGGACTCACTGAATGCAAGCATGCACGGACAACATTGGCAAACAGAAGTGGTCAGCCAGAGAATACATGCTGCATTAGGTGCCAAGGCAGTGGATAACGACAAAGCAAATCTTTTCTGCACTCATCTATAGACGGCCTCCCATGCCTCCCACCGACCCAGAGAGCCAGTCATGCGCCTTTCTTTTCCTTAAAAAAATCAAGGGAATCTACAACGTTGTCAACGCCAAAGTCAGTGGCAATCAACCCAATGAACACTGGCGGCTTATTGCTCCAGTGCCGTGTTTCTGCCAAAGTGTTGTCAATGCAAACACAAGCAGCACACATCTCTTTGTCATTACTGCCACACAGCTCAAAGCACGATTGAGGTCTCCACTCACCCAGGGAGCCAGTTATGTGCATTTCCTTTCTGTTCATGACTTTTGCGCACAGCTGGAAGTTGATGAAGACGATGATGTGCAATGCACAGCGCGAGAGTGTGGCAGTTTAAGGGGGGAGCCTGGTCTTGAAAAGAAAATGTTATTAATCTGCTCGTAGTTATGACATTTTCAGGGCACATGTATTTTCGTGCCCTGATTCTAGATATGTCATTTAATTTCATGTAAAGCAATTCCTTGAGCACTTATGTAATCTTTATGCAAGTATTTTGGGAAGAGTTTTGAAGAAAATTTGCTGTGGGAAACTAGCTGAAATGTATGCCATTGGGTTCTCTTGACACCAAGGAATGCAATAAGGGTTAAATTATCATCCTGCTTATCACAGAACTTGAGTTATAGGGTACTGAAGCTGCCACTGCAGAAACAGGTAAACACACTTTTCTTCTCATTTCTGAAGTGACAATTTCAAAACTCTGTAACTTAAGTTCTATGATAGGCAGGAAAACAATTTTACTCTTATTGCATTCCTTGGTGTCTAGAGAACCCAATGGCATACATTTCAGCAAGTTTGCCGCAGCAAATTTTTTTTCAAAATTCTTCCCAAAATACTTGCATAAAGATTACATAAGTGCTCAAGGAATTGTTTGACATGAAATTCAATGACATATTTAGAATCGGCACACAAAAATACATATTCCCTGAAGATTTCTTAGCGGTGGCATCATTAATAAAAATTTCTTTTTGAAGACCAGGCTCCCCCCTTAACATGAGGCATGATCGGATGCGGTGATAGCATAGTGCTCTCGTGCAGTGGTCAGTGAAGTGGATCTGTTCAACCAGCCGTTGGTTCGAAATCCAGTTGCGACAATATTTATTTTATTCCTGCAGATTCCTGAGAGGCTTCAGACAAACCTTGCCTTTTCAGGATTGCTATCAAAATCATGCTTTTGCATTAAAATGTGTACAGCGAACAACTGATGCCCTCAAAACCACCACGGTGCACCAGATGCAGAAGGTATGCACGACTTCTGCACTTTGGTGTTCATATCCGCTCAGCACTAGTGTCGCGCTCTGCCTGCAATGCTTAACCGGTGCCTCATGAGTGCGGAACTTTTTTGCATCATCATGAACTATACTCCATTACATACATCAAGTGCAACACTGCCAGAGCTAGCTACGCCCTCGTTACGTGCCGTTTCCTGTTTGTGCGATAAAGCCTCCTCAAACGTAACTGTGCCACTTTTGATGGGCGCGATGTGGCAGCGGCGAAGCTCCACCACGTTGCACCATGAAGGATGCCGGAGACCCCAGTGATTTTGGAGCAGTTCTGCTTCAATGCTCCCGACAGTATGCACACACTAAAGCATTGATGTAAACGTGAAAAATAGCAATGGCTGCCCTGTTCTCATCTCAAAATCAGGCAACCATAGCTCAGTCTTTCACCAAATAAATTTACTGTGATGCATGCAGTTCTTGACAGTTTTTTTGCGGGCATTCTATAATTCCAACTTTTGGATAATTCAAACATTTTTTCCGGCTCCTTGAAGTTGGAATTCTCAAGCTTTTACTGTAAGTACTCATTAGCATCCACCTAAGCATAGCCAATGGCTACAAAGGAAAGGTGTACTTCACAGAAACATCGTAGTTCAAGAAAGAGCTGTCTTGGTCTAGGGCCCTCATGATCTTGTGTTTTGTGTAGCATCCCATTTCGGACAATTAAATGCGTACTCCCACAGTTTAACCTACTCATGTCATGCCTTATAATGTAAATATCACAGGAAGCAAAAAGACTAATTCTGCTGTAATGGCTAATATTTACTGACATTTGAGAGAAACTATCTTGTAGGACGGAGTGGTTCTGGAAACTAAGGTGAAATTGCTTGATTGCAGTGCCTGCAATTCAACTGCATGCTCTGCTGTTAAGTCTTTAAAAAATTCTAAAAATTCTCATGACAGCAGTTTTCCTGGCCAGAGGTCCACAAGTGCCAAAGTATAAACAGTACTTTCAGCCCGAACGAATTTAGCAGCCCTAAAGTAGGCTACCTCTATATAAGCGCACAGCGCGTCCGGCACATTGGACTCAACATAAAACGGAAGCACTCTGAGCACAAAAGAATACCAACCAGACACTAAAATGTCAAAGTCTTTGGCATCTCCATAGCCTCCCGTCTCAATGATGAAGCTAGATGTTTTGCCCAATTCGCAAGCCTTGAGGCCTGACCCATGGGCGATGATGGCATGGCCAGGGTCCCGCACCTCCACAATCTGGGGGCAACCTGCTTGTTGAACCAAAGATTGGAAAAAATTGTGCAGTCAGAGGTTTGGTCACATTTTTTTTTTTCCTATACCAGGGGTTCTCAAACTGGGTTCCGCGGAACACAGGGGTTCCGCGGGCTGTCTTCTTGTGTTCCGCGAGAACCCTCACCGGCCCTGACCCGGCAGCTGATATGAGACTGGCTCTGAGTGGCACTGAGCCACGCTTTGACTTGCTCTTAAAAGGGAAGCAGTACCACCCATCACATTAGTATTTGTATTAATCTGTGCAATAAACATTTAACTTTTGCAGCTCTCTTTGCAAAAATGCACTCGAGAACATTGCTGGTAAGTGAAAGCAGGGGGGGGGGGGGTTCCCTGGAACTTACTGAAGGCTTTTGGGGTTCCTCCAAGCAAAAAAGTTTGAGAACCCCTGTCCTATACCATACTGAATGGTGGATCTACTGAGGCATTGTACTGGCACTCAACAAGAATTAACTGTGTTCTAGCATAAAAGTATTCCTCATCATCAAAATAATTATACCACTTTCATCTTTATTTATGTTTGCTACATACTAACCCAAACATCAGTGACTTGATCCCAAGCATAGCAATGGAAGTGCAGAAAATGGATGAGCCATAATAAAGAAAGCTTACCAACATACCTACCTACTTTCTTTTCAGACTTCAAAGCAATTTGCGACTGCTTTTTGAAATACAAGCCTAAGTTTTCTTTTTGTCACTGTTGTCAATTTACATAACCTATTTCTTTCAACTGAAGCAGTGAATATCAGCGATGAATGCACTGGGGTCTCCTAGAGGGCCAAAGCATGAGAGTGACAAAGGTGTGCAGGGAAGGACAGGTAAAAGTATCATGATGATCAAAAAATAAGTTATAACTAGCTGTGATTGTGAATTGGAGTTGTTTTATGGACCTATAAAACAACTGGCAATACAAGGACTACATTACTAGTTAATTATTTTGTTTGTTTATCATTCCATTGTGCTGCAGCAATTCCCTGAATACACATAATTCAAATCATATACTCAAGATGAGCACATTCTTCTCCATAACATTTTGTCACCTAGACTAGAAAACATCAAGAACCTAGAAACATCATGAACTACAAGGATAATATTTAAATGAAGAACATAGCATTCCGACAACACACAGAACGCTATGTTCAAATAGTGCAGTACAATCTCTTGTAAGGGCCACGCTCACTGTTTTGGACTAGATAATCGAAAAAAGAATACAGTTATGAAGTTGTGTTTTTGTAGGGGCCGCATCTTCAAAATTTATACCCGAATTTTGAACAAAAAGTTCGGACCTTACGCAAGTTTATATGGTATGTCTGACCAACTGGCCCCTCATTAGACAGATTTAGCTGTGCATCTGGAATGGCTTAGCGTATGCAAGGAGCTTGCAGGAAGGGTAGTGCAGATGCGCAGAATGCAAGTGTGAGCCCTACATCTTGCGTACGTATGCAAGCTGCAAGCCTTTGCATTGCAGTGCCTGTGTGGGTTGCGTGGTTAATGTTGACAACATGGCGGTGGCCTGGCCGCCTACTTTGAACCAAATACTGCGTCGCTGCTGCATTTTTCGACACGACAGCTCACTCTAAAAGGCTGTGTTCATTTTCATTTTGCACATTCTCACCCCTCCGTAATGATATAGGCGAAAAATAGTAATCATTTTTTGATAAATTGATGAATTTCTTGTTAAGCCTAACTATTTACGGCGTGCACTGTCATAGCAATGATACCAGGCAAAGTACTTCTCCAACTTTACACCAGAATTTACATTTTCATTTGATTAAATTGATTTACGCTTCAAAAAAACAAAGCCTTCAAATGCATCCCTTACTGCCACTAATAAAACATAAGAAAGTTTCTTCAGCACACAGTTCAGGAGCTCTGACTTGCTGCCACTAGATGGTGCCACAGTATATTATGCTTGTCAGGTGCTATGCTAGGCACTCTCAACTAAAAATGTCGCTGTCAGGACAGGCAGCAGTGCGCGTAAGGTGCACCTGCTGCGCATGCAAAACTTTTGCGGGCACACAGGTAAGACTGTCTATTATACTTGTTATTGAGCTCCAGGGTTCGAAGGGTTCACTACAGTATGTACTTAGTGATGTGCCACGCTTATGCTTATGATTACAGTTTTAACGCAGAACCTGTTGAGCTTCTAAATGTGTCACAGGTCATGTTTGTGGAGACATCTCGTTGAGGTGCTACATTCTTTGATATGAAATCACGACAAAGCAGCAGGGTGACCTGGAGCTTGGTGGCCATTGTAGTAGACGTCAATCTTATGTGGCAAGTCTGACTTCGGAGTGTAGGAGACCTTGTAGACTCCAGGACCAGCCTCCCGAATAGTGTTGCGCACCTCACGACCACCTGCCATGATCACTACATTGAGCGCCCCATGACCAGCACGTGTGGTGTCAACTGCACGAGGAAAAAAAAAGCAAAAAAAAATGTGTTCACTCCGTCACAAGCAACCAAAAGAGAACCTACTGCAATAACTTGGTGGGATCATCTCAATGCACCTCAACAAATAATATTACAATGAAAAAGGAATGAAGCAGTTTCACACCTATTTAACAAGCATTAGAAGCAAAAATCATGCACTGGAACAATTCAGACCAGAAAAAAAAAAAATGTAAGTGAACTCTCGTTAACTCAGACTCGATTCATTCAGGCTGATGCTTTGGCCCTACAAACATCAAACGCACCTGTAAAAAATAGACCCCTTAATTTGAACTACACCTAACATGAATATGTCTTTGGCTTTCTTTGAGTTTATGCTATTGAGAGTTGACTATACCTTTAGTACAGCTCTGGCAAGCACAATTACTTGCTGCAGACAGGGAGAGACAGGAGTAAGTTTCACACTGCAAGTCCTGCCCCTAATTTTTACTAGTGTTAACTTATCTACGGCAAATACCTACAATAGGGCCACAATAGGGACACAAGTAGCAAGCAAATTTATATGTGCAAAGCAATTACCTCTAAATGTCTGGGACCGACCAACAATCCCGTCTTCTATGTCAACGACCTTGACCCGGCTCGGGTCAACCACCTCCACAACAAATGGCTTTCCTGAGATGGGAACTCCATTATGGAGTACTTCGATCCGATAGAGACCCACGTCGCGCGTGTGGTACTCTGCACGGAAGATGTTGCCTTCCAACTTGAGCACATTGGTTCGCACCTGATGAGCCTCGGATGGACCTGGAAAGAGTTAGAACATAGACGTACTCAGCTGACAGACAGCGGTTGTTTTGTAACAGTGTTTAAAAAGCATATACCAAAGCAAAACTGCAATTATAAAACCCATCCCCCCAAAAAAACCATGTGTTTCAAATGCTGTGATGCACAGATTAAAAAAGTGCCATAATTACTATGTGACAGATAAAAAGTGGCACTATCAGAACGCATTTAGTCAGCGAATCATGATCATGTCCGAGGAACAGCCCTCACAGTTCGCAAATCAGTAAAAAATTCAGCCCCCCGGCAACAGAACCTCAAACTGCTCAATGTTCAGGCATGACTTGGCAGAGGCTACAAAACACTTTAGTAATTACTTAATCAGGGTGGACGAACTTCTTGTATAGTTTATTAGGCATAAATCATGTAATATGTTTACCAGCAAAATTTCTAAGCAGTACCATTCATTTAAAGAATTCCAAAGGGTTCCTGCTAGTGATGCAAAGCTATCGAGAGTTTAGTCACAATCAAAAAAGTACTATTAATAGTACTATCAATAGAACTATCGATACAACTATCGATAGTACTATCGATAGTTAGTACTTTCAATAGTTGTATGATAGTTCTATTGACAGTACTATCAATAGTACTTTTGATAAAACTATTGAAAGTACTAACTATCGATAGTACTATCGATAGCCGTATTGATACTACTTGCTATACATAGAGCCATTGATTCTATAAAATCAACCACACCTACCCACTGCACCCTAAACTTGGTTTCCCGAGTGTATGGTGTGGAGGTGATGGTATGGGTAACTGACAAGACTCGCCCATTTTTGCAGCCTACGCGTCACTGAGCGCTGCAGACTTTCCCTATGTAAAGTTGCTGAATGAAGTGTCAATGTGCGAATGTCCTAGTTGCGGAGCATGTGTGCGAAAAGCATTTCTGCAGCGGTTACGTCAGCAAGACGGCGTCTGCTGTGCACGATGGTGTCGTGTAATCCAGCACAACTTGTGATGTTTGTTCTTTCATCAGATGCAGTTCCAGCTATTTTTCCGAACTGTCCCAGTGCACGTTAAAGAACCACAGCTGGTAGAAATTTATCTGGAGACCTCCACAACGGTATCCCTCATAACTTGAGTTTCTTTGGGACGTTAAGCCTCATAAGACTGTCAAACTAATCAGGTATTGCAAATGTTTTGGCTACACCGCTGGCCAACAAAAGCATAATATAAACAGTGTTACTATCGATAGCAATACTATCATTCTATTATCGATAGTACTATCGATAGTTTTTTACACTATCAATAGTTTTTTACACTATCAATAGTTTCAAAAAAACTATCGATACTATCATGGTCAATTTCCTGATAGTTTTGCATCACTAGTTCCTACATTCTAACATCTGTACTAAGGAGACATAAATAAACTGAGAGAAACTGCACTGGAAATGAACATGTCAGGATTCAGTTTTAGCTTACAGACCATAAAAGTGCTAAAGTCAAGTCTTACCAGTGACTTTGATGTCAATATCACCTCCAGCACCATTTGTGTCAACCTCAAAGCAGTTCGCAGAACCGACAAGCCCTTGCTTGAGACCGTCGCCACGTGCAATCACTGCTGAGGTACTTGTCCTAGGAGCTGCTTTGGCCTCAACGCTTGTCTGGCTGTCCCTGATGTCTATCTTGAATGGGTTGCCTGTAAGCGACAGAAATGCATCAGCTCATGCCTCACAAAGTCGCAAAGTTTTATCAAAGAGAAATTTTAAAATTCTTCCCTTCCAGTGCTACCGGACCATTTCCTGGTCAAGGCCCAAGGTGAAAAGGCTGCCAGTTAGCTGGAACCCGGTGCCACTAAGAAAGCATTTACTTTTCAAGAGCTCATCAGAAGGTGACGATACAATGAAGAGTGTTTCCAGGTTTTGCTACCTTTTTCATGCTAAATGGAGTTCATCATCTGGTGTGTTAGTTTAATAACAGATCTTTGCAGATTCAAGAAAATTTACCGACCGATTAAACTAATTTCTGCATATCTGGCAGTATATGGTAACAAAGAAAGTTAAAGGTCTCAAGAATGGTGGAATTTTGCAATCTACATTTGAGAAAAATGCTAAAAGTGAAAACTATGGCAATGCAGACTTCATTTCAGACAATGACGATGACAGAAAAGGTGACAGTGCAGGGGCAGATTTATGGGCAACTCTTTAAGAGGGTGATAGGGCATTTCATTTATTATTCATTATATTCATTTATATCAGTATTTCAATCAATTGGCAAAAAAAAAGGTGGGGGGGGGGGGGGGGGGAACAATGTGGTTACTGAATAGAAAATTTCTCTCTTGAGACATTGGTACCAACCTGGAATGTCTTCTTCGTTAAATGTGATGTTGACATAGTGAGGTGTCTTCTCTGTGGGAACAAAGGTGACCTCGTAAATTCCATGGCTCTTCATGGCAAACTCAGCACAGACTGAGGACTTCCGTGTTCGAACGACCAACTCTAGTGTACCATTGCCAGCCTGTAGTGCATCCACTGCAAAAATAAAACAAGAAAAAAAAATTTTTATCATTACTTTTTAGGACTGACTCTCCAAAATACATATGGTGCAACATTATAAAGGTTACCTTGGAATGTCACAGGCTTGTTCACAACTGCAGGGTTGAGTCCTGTGACTCGAACTTTGCTGACATCATACACATTGCATGTGTAAGGACTGCCGGGGACTGGTACTCCGTCTAGTATGACATTAACCTGGTTGGGACCTGGAAAAAATGAAAGAAAATAGTGAACATCATTTAAAAAACAACAAAACAGAAAGACTTTGCAGTTTTGCTAGAGCAAATATGGCTTCGCTAAATATGTTACAATAAGGTGCCAGGTCATAAAAAGGCGTAATGAAAGAGTTTTTGCTTCCCTTACAGGAGTGCTAAATACAAATGCCGGGGTTGATGGGAACCCGACAGTTTTACTGCAAGAGCTGTAACAGTGGCACTTGGCAAAAATGTCACTGTTACTTGTGTGAAGTCTCAATAAGTGAAGCTGCCACCACCAGCCAGCCAACCCCCATACTTTAACTCTCTATCCACCACCAACCCCTCCACAAGGCTTGTACCCACTAGGAGCCCATGCAGCTGCAGACCGAAAAAGCGATGGTGAAATCAAATTCAAAGACACGGTTGGAAAGACAGATGTCCTCCAGAAGCACTAGGTTTGAATCCTGGTACAACCAAGAACACAACACTTCTCCTAATGGGTGAAAGTATTTTCTGGCCTGGCACATTTGGCTCACACACTAAAGAACCAATTAAGAAAGTCTTCTAAACCAAAAGAAGAGCACCTAAGAGTTAACAGTTCAGTATCCCACAGATCAACTTTGAAACTGTCTTTGTTCACTGCATTGGTAATACAAACATCATGCCAACTTGCCAAGCTGACCGTACCTCTAAATTTGTGGTCTGTGTTGAGGGCTCACACTGATTACTTTCACAAAACAGTTTGAATTTCGATGGAGGCAAAATTGTAGAAGCACGTGGACTGTGCGATGTAAGTGCCCACTAAACAACCCCAGGTGGTCGAAATTTCCGGAGCCTTTCACTACGGCGTCCCTCATAGCCTGAGTCGTTTTAGGACTTTAAACCTCACAAACCAACCAATCAACCAACAAAAGGGGATGCAAGTGCAAGAAATGAATAATGAAAAGAAAAAAGAAGATACTTGCCTACTTCAGTTGGATGAAATTCTGCTTCAAATGTAGTAGTTGATGTTCTTGTCACAGTCACCGGTACTTTTTTGCCTGAAGGCCCTGCAATCGCCCAGTTAAACATGTGGGCATGATCATGTGTCACATGATGAGTATGTCAGTTTATTATCCACTCATGTGAACTTCTGAACATCACCTCTTGACAGTTTTATAAATATACAAGCCAGTTTCTTTTTTTTATTCTCAATTTTTGTCTAATGCTGGGTTTGCTTTAATAGTCTCTTAAACTAAATATTTTTCAAGAATTTGAGACAAATTTAAATTGTTCATTTCTGAACTTCATAGCTTGTCACAAACTTAAGATGGAGGTGACAAGGAGGCAATATTCTGTCTTACCCACAACGGTCACCTTGCAATCTGTGTTCTCCGAGCCTTTGGAGTCTATTGTAAACTTGGCTGGTCGTGAAATGGAAGACGTCCTCAGTGATGCTCCACTCACCATAGACTGGTTGCTGTCACTAACTTTCACAAAAAAGGGACTTCCTGAAAGCAAAGTGCATGGAAAAACACGGGCATCACAAAAACTATAGATAAAACAGAAACAAACATTAGCCACTGCACTTTCAGAAGCAGTTCTGTTGCAAAATAATATTTCAGTTTTATAAACAATCAACAAACTAATGTTTCTGAAAATTATAAATGCCCTTAATATCTGCTCCATAAAAATCTTCAATTATGAGTCCAATTTGTTTTGATCAACTGGTATAGCAACTGATACCACTAGTGCCAGTTATAAACAATAACACGATCACTAGCAGAAATTAAGCTCCTGTTAGAATCCATCCTGACCCCATTTAAACTCACAGCATACTAACTGGGGTCCATTTTGACTGGAGTTAGTTTAACTAAGGCCATTATGACTGAGACCCGTTCTAAGCAGCAAGCGGCTAGCACGGTAATCTAAAAAGACAGCACAATACACACTCTGATAAGGAAGAGGACATATTAGCAGTTGCATTAAGAGTAGTGTTTAAGTGAGGCAGAGGTAATACCTGGCACAGGTTCCCCATTAAACTTGACGCTCAGGGTATGCGTTAGGGGTTCACTCGGCTTGAAGTTGACACGGAATTTGGCATTGCCCTCAGACTGCACATAGTTTGGCACATTACGTCCACCAACTGAGACAATAATCTCCAGATTGCCAGCCCCTGCTTGGCTGGCATCAACTACAAGAAAAAAAAAACAGAATAAATTAAAACAAGTAATCACAAGCCATAACAGTGTACATGAGTGACAAGAGCAAGTTGCCATTCTCTTTGGGGGCACGTCATGATTCTACAACTTAAAAACTAATTAAGACTACGATGAAACTAAAACATTCGCTCTCTTGATTTCATAGAACTCTGTGAGTAGCAAGCCCACAAACATCATGAAATAACAATTGCATAATATCATCCAAGAAACCTGCAGGACAAAATAAACACTGTATGGGGTGTAGGGCTAAAGGCTTGGAGGCCTAGAAATTAAAGTCCCAGCTTCTGCATAAAGAGCACAGGTTGGAGTAGCATAAGTAATGGTTCTTACAGAGAAAAGCCAAATGTAAATGCACAGTGTGCACTGACAGAGATGCATGTACCACAGTTGAAGATTTAAAATGTTTTCATGTTTAAGTACAACAGTTAAAGGGCCACTGACGACCCTCTGGTAGAAAATATTTTCTACTTCTCTGGTAACGAGGCATCGTCCCCGGAAGCCGCGGCTGCAAATATTTTTTTAAAAGACTCATTAATAGCATAGTTACAGCCATTGCAATCAAGCTACTTCGCCTTGCTCCTCTCCTTCTGTCCCCTCCATGAGATTTTTCTCTCTCGCACCTCGTTGAATAGGCTCCGCAAGGGAAATTCGCCCTTCCTCCTTCAATTTTACCGGGAGGCGTGCTATCTGGTGGAGTACATCACATGTCTACGTCATGACCCACCTTGAAAAGAATTCTTTTCTTGCTTTTTGCTACCCAAGATATTTTATGGGGGGGGGGGCATGGGGTCTCCCATATCCCTCTCTATTTTGCTCTTTGAGTCTCCTCGTGGTGTTTCGTCGAGCTTTTTTTTTCTTTGTCCTTTCTTGCCCCAGCCTTTTTCAGTCGCTGTTTTCATTGCCTGTGTCTTCAGTGTCTTCCACAAGCCAACACATTTTTGAACGTTTATTTCTGGAAGGCTAATATGCATTGGAGCCAGACATGACTCGAGGCATAATCTTCTCAAAATCAGCGCCGGATCGTGGTTCAGCTCCAGTCGCTACGAGCACATCCAGAGACGAAACAGCGTTGTTGCATTTTCTCCGCATACTGAACGACTGAGAGGCGCGATCGGCTCAACCACCTCAACATGTTAGCGAGCACACCTTTTCATATATCTGTATGTTTTTGTCAGTGATATCTCCAGTTAGCGAGCCTCCTTTTCATGCATGTAGTTTTTTTTTTTTTCCTGTGAGGCCTCTCCACCGTTTTATGACCAGAGGGGCAGGAGTCGCTTTTGTTCAAAACGCACAGCGAAGCACGGACCTGGAACTGTCCGGTATTTCTTGGAAATGCACGCTTGTACTTCTCCGTGTGTGTTTGTGGGTTGTATGTGTTTGTGTCTGTTCTCTGCTCCTAAGTTCCTGTCTTGCCAGTGTAGACAAGATGGACGAGAGCGAGAAACAGTGTGTGCGCAGAGTGGTCGAGAGTGCGAACGAGGAAAAGGCTGTACGACACACGACATGGCGCACACACAGAACAAGCTGAAGCATACGTGAACTGGCACGAGTAACTAAAACCTTGTTTTTTATTTAAGGGGGGGGGGGGGGGGGGGGGTGGTGTAGGCAAAAACGGAAGATGCTACGGAAAGCACGCGTGCAACTACAGACAACGCGATGAACTCGCTAAGCCTACTCTTCGCCCATCAGTCAGAACGACACACCAATGGAATGCTTTTCACGAAGGTTTTCAAGACGATGTCAACTTGAAGGCTCAGGAGCCAAAGTAGAGGATGAGGATGCTTGCTTCTTGAAGGAAAGTGTGAACGGGCTTTGATTTGAATTTTTACAGCTTTTTGGGACGCGCATGGCTCTAGTGTTTTGCAGAGGTTATCTTCGATGCCGCATCTATACACTGGGCTTGTTTGTCTAAAATGTCCAGGCCCCTGGTCAGTGGCCCTTTAAAGAAAAGAGAAGCATGCTGGCAGGCAAAGTTCTCCATAACAGCATTGCATAGCGGTTTGGTTTGGTTTGGTTTGGTTTGGTTTATGGGGTTTAACGTCCCAAAGCGACAATTGGTGGTGTAGGCCACGATTGCTCCCGACAGTCACCAAGTACACATGACAACTGAAAATGAGCGTTTATTGTTACGTCATAGCAGGTACCAAGTGTTCATTTCGACTGAGCCGAGAGTGGGAAGGGTACGAAACGCTTCGTCTCCCTACAGTGGAAGGTGGCAGCCTGAGGCACCTCAATGGCGTAATTCACAACACTGATGGTGTTAACTATTGGGGCTCCGTGCTCGACAGGGAAGGGGGCATCACTGCAAAGTATTGCTTGGTGGCAAAATGGTACCCAACACAAATGTTGGTCGTAAAAGATGTTCTGACCCAAATTTTGTGACAAATTCAGTTCACTGTTAGCGATGGTCTGCGGTAACCGGGTCTGTTAAAACCCAAACATGTTGGACTTAAAATGTGTGGTGACCAACCAAACATAATTAATCGTAATGTCCGTAGTATTTGGATCCATTGCAAGGATTGTCAATTACACGGGGTGTCCCAGATAACTTTAGCCAGGGCTGAACATGCTGCAGGCTATTGTAAAGAGCAAGTTACACTATTTTTTGTATTGTGCTTAACTGCATAATTAGTCTAGGTTAATTAACCAACTTCGCAAGCAATAAATATAGGGGAAAATTCCAATGACAAAGTTGTAGAACAGTCCGCAAAACATCCGATGGGACAGTTTCTAACTTTCCATCTATTACGTATTAGCTTTTTTCGCTCCTTGCAGATGCCCACGAAATACAAAAAAATGCCACGTGACATGTCTGCTTGCACGCTGCGATTTTAGTGCTCTCAAATGTTCTGTCTACAAACAAACAGTGCATTTGGCTGGCTGTTCTGCTGCTGCAAAGTGACAGGGCTGCGACTGTGCTGTGGCTGTGCGATTTACGCCAGAGCAAGCGATAAGGGCTGTGTCTGCTTATCGCTATGATGAACCGCCAAGCATACTGCTGGCTGCATCGCTATTCTATTGCCTTTTAAGCGGCAACACACCGGGCTAAATGATCTGCTTGTTCCTACGCAGAGCATTTGAGAACACTGCAATCTCCGCACACAAGCGGGAATGGGAAGTGGTATTTTTCTGCATTTTGCGGCCACCTGCAGTGAGCGAAAAATTGCCTTGATGCCTAGGAGATCATATATACAAACTGCTTCAAGTCTGCAATCACAGTGTGGGAAAAATCTTGCACACAGACAGGCTTTATGCTAAGCAGAGAGGCAGCGTTTCTTCCCAGCAAGCAACGTACCTCCCCATGTGCGCCCAAAAAGGATGGAATGTCCCAGTCCCAGTACAACATTTATCAAACGTTTCCAGACCGTAGAGGCAAGACATAGAAACACAAGCAAAAAGGCAGTGCTTCCACTAAAGGTCTAGAAACGTTTCTTCGGGAGTTTTAAGCAGCAACAAAAACAAATCAAAGCATTTTGGTCCCAGAAAGGCAACTGGGTATAACGTTTCAGGACCAATGATTGTCAACAAGAAATAAAAATCGACTGCTCATTCTCTTTTCTCTCTCTCTTGCATCACAAGCTGCGAAAGAGAAGGTTTTGCTCTCGCACTCGTCGTTTTGAGAGATGAAACAGCAGTCTCGAAGAGCCGAAGGAAGTGGTTAACACCGCATCTCTCTCAGCGCATGCGTTTCTCGCACGTGGGCCGTCCATGCTGCAGGCACGCGAAGGCGGTCTGCATTTTCATCGCACCGATGGACGCGACGGTCACCAGCTTTCCCGTCTTCTAGCGTTTTCCCTGCTGCCGCCCAACTTCAAACATTGTGTGGTGGTCCCCCCAGGCATCTCTGACTATCGGCACTCCTCGCTGCGCCACTGTCTAGCAGAAGTGCAGTAATAGCCTCCCGTCACTCGCCCGGCTTCCTCGCTGGACGGAAGTCCTTTTGCGCGCTCTTAATTATTTGCACTGCCCCAGCCGTTCGAGCACAAGCTCCAGCGCGTGGCAGTTCTTGCTCTCATCACTGCTCCAACTGGGCTGTCGTGGACTTCGTAGCTACGGATTCACAGCAGCTTTTGCCGCGCATCTCAGCGTGCCTACACCATTCCTTTTGGAACTGATGCGGCGGCGGCGCATCGCAAGTCCTTTGAGCAGCTTCATGGCCCTACTGATGCCACTGTTCGAGGCGGCGGAGTTTGTGGCAATAGCAGACTCCTCGCAAGCACCCTGCATTCCTCAGCGCCTCCGACGACTGCAGCACGTTGGTGGTGGCAGTGTGGCCGTCTACTACGGTCATAGGAGGGAGGGACCTTCAGAGACTCACCGCTGTCTTTCTGCGCCGCCGCCCAGTCATTCTGTCGCAGCGGTATAGTTTGTGCAGTGTTCGCGTGGCTGTATTGATCCTTCCCCACCGAATTAATCATGCCTCGATCTCGCCTCCAACGCCGGACTGTGCCGCATGCATGGTCTGCTGCACCATGGGTGCGGCGCGCCACTGCACGTACCTGGACACGTTCACCTTCCCGCCTGGCTCCAAGCAGTCTTATCCCCACACTTAGTCACAAGAAAATAAAACTCCCAGGATCGTTACGGGGATGTAACGTGTATGTTTGGATGTTCGCTGTGCTATGAGAGGGCGCAGGAGGACAGAAGGCTGCGTTTAATTCATGCTTCCAGCTGTTGCAGCCTTCTATTTCATCCCTGGGTTTCCGTAGGCAACGTCGTCAAGGTATGTTGGTTCATGCACATTTTTTTTTATTTTAGCCTAGTAAAACTATTTTTTTTTTTCTGTTATGATAACACGTCATTGAAGCTTGCTCCGAGGCTCGTGCGAGTCTCTAAGCGAGAAGGGGGTTTCAACTTGAAGAAAATTCGTGACCTGAAACGGCGCATCTGCAGCGTATGCCCATCTCGTCTTTTCTTTTGTCCCCCAAGTTGCTCTTTACATATGTTTGCCTTTGCATGAGCACATCTGCTTTTGTAACTCTTAGAATACTTGTGCAAGGTGCATCAACTTTCAGCCTGTATTTTGTTTTACTTGCTTCATTTTGCAGATTTCTCAAAGCTGGAGAAAAATGTGGCTATCATTATATGCATGGTGCCGTAGTGCTATGCACACTGTGTATTAAATGGTGCATACGTTTGCGTCTGCTGTTTGTATTCATTCAAATTTGTGCCGTTGAATGTATGTTTTGTTCAACACGAACTTCCAATTCGCTCTGTATTGTTTTTCTTTGACTGAAACATGACTGCATTTTGACTGTCGTGGTGTATGGTGCTGTCGCCGGTATGGACGGCAGGTTACAAGTCATGCAAAGAGCACAGCTAGTAAGCTGAAATGATTTCTGCATGGCACTGCTATTTGCTCTTATATGGGCAGGATCAGGTAGCTTTTTGAATTCATATTTCCTTTGTATGTAAAATGCTAGGATATTAGTTTAGTGCACAACAGCCAAGCCAGCACGCATTCACACGAGTGGACAGATGTATTACACCACGTGTAATGTAAGTATGTGCCTGAAATTTGGATCATATATGCGCTTAGATGCCTGCAGGCTGCATGAAAAAGGAGCAATAATTTGAGGAGGTTATGTGTTTTGAAGAGGAGGTTTTGTTTTGAAGAGGAGGAGGAGGATTTCGAGGAGGTTTTGTGTTTATTGGGTTGTCATGAATACATATCACATTTCCAAATGCATAAAACAGATGCCTAATCACTCACAGGTAAAAAAAAAGAAAGAGAATGTGCGCGCTAACTACAATAACTTCTAAGAACTCAAAGCACAAACTATGAGCAAGCAGGACATCTTCACTAAATTCACCACCAGTACTCCCATCTTGTGGATAAATGTGCTGAAAACACAGTGAAGCTTTGCATAATAAAAACAGCGCTGACCTTAACTCAGTACTTTGACTTGCCACTCACCATCTCAAGACACTTCTCTGTACTACGTTTGAGTTTACTCCTATTGCATTATTTGGTGCCATTTGGCTTAAATGTTACTTGCTAATAATCAGTATGGCACAAGTTTATTACCCTTAATATGCTTGGACTGTGACCAACTTGTCTAGCAAATTGATATAATGGTAAGGCCACACAAAAGTGTGCAGAACGAGAAAAATATTTCATTTTCAGAACATTCAGCAGAATCACCTGACTGTTATAGAGAACAATATAAAAAAATGTTTTGAATTCACAGGACTTCACTTGACTGTGGAAAGGGTGAACCACATTTGTCACCGAAAGGCTAGAATAGCAAAAACATGGAAGAAATGATATCGATGAAGTGGACTCACTCGTGAAGTAGACGGGTCGTCCAACAACCCCGCTGCCAATGTCAGCCACTCGTACTTTGGATGCATCATACACTTTGCTCATGAAAGGGCTTCCAGGTAATGGCTGGCCACCCAGTTCCACGTCTATTGTGTGATCCCCTGGAAGGCACATTTAAATAAATATACAGTATTGAGCACCTTTACCACGAAGACTTCAAAAAATTTTCTCACCTCAAACGCTGGATTGTTTGCTGTAAAACTGAGCAATGAGCTTGCGTATTGTGGTAACTTTTGTCCCGTACCAAGTTTTACAACAATACTTGCTTGATTCAGCCGCAAATTATGCAACTCTGTAATCGTCTGTGCCGAGATCGATGAACTGAAAGCCACCAGCGCCAAATTGCCATGATGAGCAGCAGTGGCACCATCAAAGGACCTGTGCAGCTTGTAATGCTGACCTTGGCACCCTTCGTGTCGTGGTGCTTTCGTATGCAAACAACAGATGGTGCCATTAATGCCCTGTGGCAAAAACCCAGAGTTGGCTGCTTTCGGTTCATCGATTTCGAGGCAGACGATTACGGGTTTGCATTACGCGCGGCCGAACTAGGTAAATACTGTTGACAAACTTGGTACGAGACAAAAGTAAGCGCAATACCAAAGTTCTGTGCACAGTTTTAGCAAAAACGAGCCAGTGATTGAGGTGAGAAAATTTTGAAAAGTCTTCATGATAAAGATGCACAATATTGTATGATAAGCAGAAATAATATGGAGGAGTAAATGCCAGCTGCCATAGGAAAAAAACATCAAATAACCCCCGTGCAGTGCAAATAAACAGTGAAGCCTTACAACAGAACTAAACAACTATGTACAATGGCAGGCAATGCATACGAACAATAACAAACATTTCTCCAAACCTTCAGCACCAATATTCCTGTCACCTTGGCAGGCAGAACATCAAAGTATCAAAGAGCAGTGGAATTCTTCAAAACCCTTGATGAAACAGCAAACATTTTCTAGCTTTTGAGCCTAACTTGCACTTGTCACAGGTGTAAGAAGCAGAGCTCATTCACTATGTTCGAAGAGTTTCCTCCTAAACATTAGAACAGTTGGGCGTAACCATTTCAGCAAGACATGAGATATTTTTTATGTACCTGGGATAACTACAGTGCAAAATGTGCTTGATAACAATTATACTGCAGAAGCTATTGCTGAAGGCTGCTGCCAAAATGCACTTTCACAACAGCATAAAATGTTTAATATTTGACAGCAATATCAAACAATTATCTTTGGACTGCAGCTGACTTCGCATCGTTTGAGAAAAATGCAGTTTTAATTCAACTTCATTACATTCACATAATCGCAAAGTAAATGTGGACCATCAGTTAAATCTGTGCTTGCACCCTGGATAGCAATGCGCGTCACTCAACTGCTTGAAAAAAACTCACCAACTTCTGTTGGGGTGTACTCAACACGATAGCCGCTGTGATGATTGCCTGTCACATGAGCCTTGAGTGCAGCTTGGTTTGGACCTGTGAAATCAAAGAGAGAAAAAGGAATGCAACAATGCTTTTTAGCAGACCAAATCGCAACTACAGCACAACATACGCTGGTGGGACAAAAAGTAACACATTTCATGAAGGTTCCAGAGTCATACACACAGGTGGAAAAGAATGAACACACAACAAAGCAGACCATATAGGCAACAAAGTCAATAAACAGACAAAACTGAAACCAGACATGTGCCAAGTGATGACAAAGTTGTAATATTAGAGTAAAGGGCATGCAACAAGCAGGAAACACAAGATTTATTATCTGTGCATTAAATTCATGTAGACCATCATAAAACTTTAAACTTATGACCAAAGCCTATAATCTGAACTTAAGAAAGCCATTAAAATCGAAAACATCAACTGCCTCTGTCTGTAGGAGAGAAAAGTTAGTAAGGCAAAAATTGCATGCACATCCACGAAATTATTGCTTGTAATTATCCAACGGTCACTGGACCACAACAGCAGTTATGAAATGTACCACTACCTGCATCAACTCAAATTTATCTTCATGTCACTACCCAAAAGACAAGCCAATAAGAAAAAGAAAATTTGCAACATTATGAACCCTGCAAACTGCCAACCGCTTTCTGTTGAGGCACATTCACAAAACAGCCATGACTCGAGGATTCCAGCAACTGGACAAGTGCCGAAGAGAGAGGACATTCTCACCTATCTCAATGTGCGCAGCAGACAAACAGCCAGGTGAGAGAGCACCCGAGAAAGCAAGACAAAAGGAGGTTGGACACGAAAGAACAATCAGCCGCCAGCCACAGCACACAGACAAATGTCTCCCACACGGGACAACCAGCCCAGCTGGTCCTGTTGACAGGAGTGTATGCCCTGCAATGGCACGGGCACCCCTCCTTCGGGAGAAGGCAGCTCACGCCGAGAATGCATCGGGAAAGAGAGAAGTGCAGAAAGGAGGAAGCAGAAAAAAAATAGCAACAAGGGTAAGGCAATGGTGAACAACAAACACAAGCAAGGGAAGGAAGCACACATATCTAAGAGGGAACTTATTTGAGAAAGGAGAAAGAGGGTGTACAGCAGAAGTTGGGGGAGTGTGCAAAGAGAGAAAGATGATGATGTACAAGGGAGAGAGGAACTTCACGCAAGAGTGCCCACACAATTACGGAGGAGAGGGTGGTGCTACAATGTGTGGCTGCTCCCCCACCTCTCTGGCAAGGTGGTCAAGAAGCGTGTCGAAACGCAAGAGCGATCCCACCCCTGTGCACATGGACAAGTAAGCACGTTCCTCTGGTCCCCTCAAGCGGAGACGGAACCCTATTCAAGGTGCAATGAAACAGTTCCGCCTGGCTCCTTTTGGGCTTCTACACTATGCACCCGATTCTATTGGGCAAATTTCTCTGTGTTTGCATTTATAGTTTATTTTTTATATATTTTTTGTGTGGATGATCGCAGAGTTTCAGGATACAAGAGTTTGTATAGAATGGCTGACAACAACTGAACACGGAACTTGGCGCGTGTGCAGCGAATTGGAAAGGATAGCAGCATAATGCAAGAAGGTTATGCAACCTTTCTGACCTGCCTATCTGAAGTATGCTGGGGCACTCTGATATGTCTCCTGGCTAATTTTACAAATTTTACATATGTTGTTAATCCTACAGTCGGCAAATAATGCGTGCAAATGATGCAGACAACAATGGGATATACTTTTTTGTAAGAGTCAGCAGCTGTGAGTAGACACAAAATTAAACAACTGGGATAAATAAAATTTAGCTTAGGGCTAAGTGGGCAGGAAATGCAAAGGCAATAAAACACTGCGTCTTTTACACCACATAGGCAAGATTTTCCTCCTCAAAAAGTGTCAAGAGAAAAAGCTAGACAGGGGCAAAACATAATCACTTCTTGAAATTTAACTTGGAAACTCACCTTCGGTTACTATGAATTGAAATGTTAGCATAATATTACCATCTGCTTCATCATAAGGAAAGCTAAACTTGAGTAACTACAGTACTTGACCTTGAAACACATACAGTGTTATCACATTGTCCACCCAGACGTGATCAGCTATTATAATAACACATGTCAAAGACTTTTATTGTGTTTCACTATGCCCCTGTTAGTCAAAAACTGCTAAATCAGACAATATCCAAGGGCCCATAAAAGCATGCTTGTACTTCAGTGGCAAATTTACTCTATATATAATCAGAAGAGAGAACAGAGAACAATAAAACACCTGTAATTAAATGTGTGCACAAGATACAGTTAATTAAAGGACCATAGACACCTTATTTTAGTTGCATGTTTTCTTCTTTCCGGTGATTCACTAAACATTAAATTGTTTAGAATGGTTTTTGAAAGTTATTTGGAGGCCATTCAATAATATGAACTTTCAGACAATTCGAATGTTTTTTCCGCTTTCTTGCAGTCCAAACTAACAAGCTTTTACTAATTGTATATCAAAAAAAAAAAAAATGAAGTCTTTCTGCTGGCATCCTAGATGCAAAATGCTATTTATATAATGGCTGACATATACAACAATAAGGCAAAAGGTAACTGCAGAACCTAACTAGGTAATACCAGAAGCACAACACATCTTGCCATTTATGTAGAACAGTGGGTCTGACTCACTGAGCCAGCTGCGTTAGAAACAAGCTCTTCAAATGAGGCACACACTCACCGATAACTGAAGCCGAGAACTGTCCAACGTCCTGTCCGTGTGTGTCAACGACGAATGCTGCTGGCCGGTTGATTGGCACTCGTTCAATGCCCTCTCCCACGAACTTAATCTTGGACAGGTCCACTACTTGACACTCAAACGGGCTGCCTGTGGACAGATGACTTGTCAAACCTGGCTTACTGCTAAGATTGTGGCACAGGAATTCTTTGAAATGTCAAGCTATGCTTAGTTCATAAATTTTACCACGATGCAGAAACTCACTATGGTTTAAGTACGTGGAAGGACTGCTGCTATGCAAGCTCAGAACAAAGAGAAAGCAGCAAAGCACATAAACATGATATTAAAATGACAAAAGAAAAAGCACAAGGAAAGAAAGAAACATAACTTTTTACATCAACCAAGGCTGAGCTGAATAAAACTGACTACCTTGCCTGTGTACTTGACGTGTTTGAAACTGGGTAGATATTATCAAAGTGACTAAAATGTAACAATGGGATCACTCTGAAGTGGCTTTAACATCTGACCGGCCTCGATTCACCAATTATAGTAAACACCATCTGCCTGAGATAGCGCACAGAACTAGAATGTTAAGCATACAAGGTCAGGAATGGATATGCCGTATGCTTTAGCTAACTGCTAATACTAACTAGTACCTCTAAGCAGACAAGGGTACGGATATGAGGGGCTCATTATGACATGAATATTAAGGAAGCCAGCAGACAGCAGGCATAATCACCTTATGGCTGAAAATTGATAAGAAAGCAAATAAAAAAAAACAACCACATGCCGCTAATGGGATCCGAACCCACGACCTCTGAGTTTCGCGTCCGGTGTCTACCAACTGAGCTACAGCGGGGGGCTGTCCAACCTTCTACATTCAGGGGCATTTATGTTGCGTGTAACTTAACCTTGAAAGTGTTCACCAGCCCTCATCTGTAGCGGACGTAGTACAGTCATCCACACACTTATCTAGATTGCTTGAACGGTGCACTATCTTGAGCATTTATGACAATCACCACTGCCTGACAGGCCTGATACAGCTTTTCAAGACATCGGGAGTTCGACACAATCTATGGCAACTTGTTTTGAGCCCTAGGTCACTCTTAAATAGTGCAGGTGTGCTCCCCAGTGCAGCCTTCATGCCCTCTAGACAGGTGTGTGGACAACTGTACATCCTGCATTACTGAAAGAGTCATGTGGAAGGTGATGAAACGGTGCGGGCTAAAGCTATGCAAGAACCTTCTTATGCTACCTATAGGATCAAGATTACCAGAACCGAGGCCCTCATTAAGACACACATATTAAGGAAGCCAACACCCACTGAAAAAAAAAAAATGTTACATAACATGCAACATAAATACCCCAAATGTAGAAGATTGAACAGCTGCCACTATAGCTCAGTTGGTAAAGCATCGGATGCAAAATTTAGAGGTTGTGGGTTTGGATCCCACTGCTGGTAAGTGGTTCTTTTTTTTCTACTTTGTTATCAATTTGTTTTAAGCCATAAAGTGATTCAAAGAATAATTTCGCCTTGATTAACACTAAAAATTAAAAAAAATATCATTCCTCCATGCTTTCCTTGGTTTTGATCCCTGTTGACTTTCTTAATAGTACTTCTAAAGCTCATCATGTTACAGACATAACAGAATGCTCTTGTACCACACACACACACACATTTCACCCCGTTGCCAAAAATCTTGAGAAAAACATGAGAGCGTATTTCTCACAAGTAGTGTTCAACAGCATCACTAGGAAAATGTCACCAGTGTTGACGTAAGAAGAGAAAATTACTAGAAATAAACCGCTCATGAGAAGGCAGAGAAACCGGACCTGGTACATGGTCTCCATTGAAACGAACATCAATCATATGGGGCCGCTCGTCCGTTGGAGTGAATGTGATGGCATATTGTGTGGGCGACTGGGCCTGAGGAGTTGTGGGGACGCGGCCATTGTTTACCATGACCTCCAGGTTGCCGGGGCCCGCATGAGCCGTTTCAACTGGAAAGCATACAAATTTATCTTCACGTAAACTAAACTAATCCAATGTAGCCTTTGTTAAACTAGGCTGTAGCTGTGATGAAAACAAAAAGTTGCACTAAATGAAAACAACAGCACTTGAGCTGTGGTCAAAGCTCCCTGCATGAGGAAGCCTGCAAGAACAGTGCCTAAAAGTGATGAGCCAAGGTGAAGAACGAAGAGACAGCATTTATGCCACTGGTGACAAAATTTTTCTCACCTGTACCAAGCATTTTATCATAGCATACGGTTTATACATAGCTGACTATACTAGCTTGCTTTCATCACTTTACTGTAAGTCCACGCACTAATTTTAGGCACCACTTTTTCTCCAAGTGGATGCCTAACCTAACTTAGCAAAGAATCCTTAGAACAGAAACATCTTTAGGTTGAGTACTTTTTCATCACAAAGCTGGCTAAATAAGACAGTGCGTGCATCTATGTGTGGAGCATTTGAACTCATGAAAGTGGTCAATATCATGTTAATAAGAAGCCTATTATATACAGTGAAAGCTCGTTAACTCAAAACTCGATAACTCGAATTTTCGAATAATTCGAACTACACTACTTGGTCCGGCCAAGCTCCATAGAGATCTGTGTATAAAAAAGCCCGTTAATTCGAAAGCGAGTCGGTTCTGTTACGGATAATTCGAACTACGCGCCACCGCATCTGGGCGGCTTGGCACACAGCATGTGACCAAAAAAAAAAAAAGCACCTCCTCCGCATAGTCAGAGGCTGCCTACGTCCTAAACAGGGACAGAAGATGGAACTAGATAAAACCTTGGAAGAGTGGGTAAAGCTTAAATGGCACCATCACCGGCGCGGTGGCCGGCGGCACCGGAGGGAAGGGGTTGGCGACCGCGCTGGCGGCTGCCTACCCTCTTTTCCGCGCAACCTCCGGAACTCGCAACTAAATGCTCGTTAATTCGAGCCCTGTTAATTCGAAAATACGGATAAGCACTGTCAGCGCGGTCCCAGCCAACGCCCATGAAGGCTATGACTTCGGACGGGCGCTACAAATTACGAGCGAAAAACTTTTTTTTGTCTTTGCGAGCGTTGTCCATGCTTCCATCCATCGGTCCGTCGCCAACGGAAGCACGCGCTCAGTCGCGAACAAGACGCCGGCACAAGCGCTGGCACTCTGCCAAAGTTCGCTTCCCCCTTGCTGGAGCTAACGTCAAAAGTGATGTTATCGCTGCGCCGCATCTTGGCGCCACCAAGAAATGCGTTGGGGGCCGTGACGGTGCTGAAAACGAGGCTTGCACAACCGAACAAGCGCTGGCACTCTGCCAAAGTTCGTTTCCCCCTTGCTGGAGCTAACGTCAAAAGTGATGTTATCGCTGCGCAGCATCTTGGCGCACCGCCAAGAAATGCGTTGGGGGCCGTGACGGTGCCAAACGGAGGGAAGCGTTAACGACTGACGCTTTTTTTTCTTTTTTTTCAGATTCTTAGGCAAAAAATCGAGGGTGGGTGGTGGGTTCATTATGTGAGTGGGTTCGTTACGCGAGTAAATACCCTACATACACCGTAATGCAAATGGTTCTTGTCGGTTTTTTCGCGGCCATTCGATAATTCGAACATCAAATAATTCGAACGTTTTTCCCGGTCCCGTGAAGTTCGAATTAACGAGCTTTTACTGTATACGTAAACTACAAGCATGCATGCGTACATGTAAAATTATTTTGACCAAAATAGCTGCATTCGACAAGAACAAATCAGTACATGAAACAATATCGAGAAGGTATATGCATATTCTGCAGTTATGTTAGAATCAGACATATCGTAACCAAGATGAGGAGTGCTTTTTTCAATGTGTGCTTGCTGCAGTGAGACTGCATAGTGTCAACACATAAAGCGAAATTATCATGGTACGTGCATATGACATAAAATCACACATACAATGGCAAATACACCAGTGCACCTACCGAGAAATGTGACGGGCTTTCCCACAAATCCTCTGGGCACCTCTCGAACCTTGATTTGATGAGAATCAAACACTTTGCACACAAACGGGCTGCCCGTAATTGGGGAGCCTTGGAGGGTCACGTGAACCTTGTGCTCCCCTGCAACGAAAGGTGAAACTGGCTGAGGTTCATCTGCACCAAGAACATTGCTGCTACATCTAAAAATGCCCAGAGACGCATTAATTTTTGAAGCCCTGAACTAGGCATGTCATGACACACTTGGCTCACCATGCTACTTCCTGAGGGCTCACCATGACCCACCAATGAGTCACCAGCTTTAACTGGTTTCTCCAGATATGTAGATGCCATGAACACCCACATTTGTGTATTTTGTGGTCTATTTGAAACTTAGTGGGAAAACCCAGTGAATCACCAGATAAATGAGTGATGACCCGCTTTCCACTCTGCACTTGCTTCACCTCACTATAAGAACCACAGTCATTACATATATAATACAAGACTTGCCTCAAGGGCTTCATCACACAACTCCTCTGATTCAATGTGAGTCAACTGTACCTACATACGACGGAAGCCAACAGACAACAGCTTCCGTCATGTATGTCATAACGAGCACCTCTTTTCCCGTAACTCGTATACTTAATATGTACCTACATATGAGTGTTTCTCAAAGGAACCTTCTCAAGATCTTTACTACCCCAGCTCCTTCCCTTGAACATCCAGCTCAAAACATAAATAATCACCAGTGAGCAGCAATTTACTAGAGATGTATAGCACAAGCAGTATAGGCAGGCTGAGTTATGTAATAACAATTACTCGGAAACAAATGATGCAAAAGTTCACTTACCTGCCCTGGTGGGCGAAAACTCCACCTTGAGGTTTTTGTCTCCAATGTCCTTGAGTGAACAAGGGACTGGAGAATTATCGGGGCCTGCGTACAGTTCAATTTCAAAACTAGTCAGGCATACGCTGTGAGGTATAGTACAAAGGGCTCTTCCTTTAAGGGCAAAACCCAGTTTCACCCAGTTCTCGCACCCCAAGAAAATTTCTGAAAATTTGAGTTAAACCCAATTTCTAATTCAAAACACACATTCAAGAGCAAACTGCACCACATAGGAACTAGTGTATGTTAACCTAACCTGAAATGACGATGCAATGCCATTTAACCTTCCATTGCACTGAGCAGGTGCCAGAAGACAACCGGATAACCAGAGAAACACTGGTAGGAGAGCAGAGAAGGGCCTCACCCTGCTGTTAGTTTGCATTCTTGCAGCTGCATGGAGTCACTATTGATTTTGTCAATGCTTCGTTGTTTCAGGCTATGTTGTGCGTATCCTAGAGTGGTGTTTGCAGTTAATTACTTTAATTTTCTTATAACACTTAAAAAGTTGCTTAATCTGAAGATAAGTTAAAAAAAAATATGTTTTAGAAGCGAGAGGCCAGAACTGTCAGGGCATCTCACAGGTGCCATTGTATTGGCACACTACCTATTCTAATGAGCAAGGAGCAAGAAGAAAGGCACAGAGGTTCACAGAGGCCACTTTGATGCTGCATGAATGTTTTCGCAGAGCACAAACAAAGGCACAAAGGTCTAGTATAGTCGCGGGGTTGCTGCGTATTGATATGGTAATAAAGTAATAAATACAAAAAAAGAAACACCTGATTAGGTAAGCAGTTACTTGATAACTAGTTATCTTTACACTGTTTAAGAAAATTATGGGCAAAAAGACAGTGCATCTGGCGCACTGCCCAGCGATGAGCACTAAGAGTAAATTAATAGTGGAAAAAGTAACTTGAAAAAAAAAATATATATATAGCACCCGATTTTTCTCCCCTGAATTTGGAAAAAAAAAAAAAAAATTAATCCTGGAAAATGAAGGGCCCTAGATATACAGACGTCAAGATTTTCACTCATTTGCCTAAGGCCTCTAGTTTCCCGTAAATTTGCAATTTCATGAAAAATTGCAAAATTGAGTGTTAGCAGGCGCATTCTCTTTTTTGGTGCTATTGTCGCAACATTGTTATTGCGGACATCAGCAGAAATGAAAATATTATAGAAAAATGAATATTTATTTCCACCTGCCTGCATATAGCGAGAAGGGAGAGTTTCAGAACTGAGCAGAAATTTTAAAGAAATATTATTAGATGCTAATGCACTTCTTCAAAAAACACAGAGAACTCAATAAAACATGGAAGCAGACACCTTTAGCATACCGCTGCACTCACCGAAGTACACCACTAGTGTGCGTACACTGATTGGCCCCCATGCGGCAGGCATGTTACCTGGTACTATCAGGTGTCAAGATGATCTACACATGCGCACTGACAGCGCGCAGGCTTCTGGAACAGAGCTTCTAAATATTAGGTAACGAGAGGGAAAGCTGGCGGCTTGTTGACTGTTCTACGAATTGAAATTTTTTGGTTGTTCAGTTTCATTTTCATTTACACTTCGTGCGCTTTGTGGTAGTGCAATTAATTAGCTATGAACGCAGTTCATTCAGTAAGGTCTGAAGCATCTGAAGGCTAAAGTAACTGCACTGCGACGAATATGGTCAACGCAAAGAATGCACAAGTACATTAACTGAGCTTCGGTGCAGTAAAATTCACATATATAATCTGCTTTCTCTGCGAAGGACTTCTATCATTTCACGTGAAGTCGTGCATGAGCTTACCTGCCTGTATTGTGTTTCTGGCTGTATGATCGAGGAACAGAAGTAATTTTTTGTTTCTCTTTAGTGCGTGCTTCCATGAGAGGCTAGTGATGGTGAACAAACCTTACACTGCTTACATCGCAAATAATGATTGCTGCTAGGAAAACTTTTTCAAGTTGTCTCATTTCAGAAAACAGTGCATCTGTTCTATATATTGAGACAGCAAACAAAAATTAAAGAACACCTTCGCCAATATATTTTTCTTCGTGTTTATGTGTGCCGGCATGGCATTTCAGTGAAGAACAGTTTAATGAGTTGCTCTGGATGACAAGTGCAAGTTTGAAGTTGGTTTGTGGACTACTATTCATCATCATCATCATCAGCCTGACTACGCCCACTGCAGGGCAAAGGCCTCTCCCATGTCTCTCCAATTAACCCTGTCCTTTGCCAGCCGCGGCCACCATATTCCCGCAAATTTCTTAATCTCATCCGCCCACCTAATTTTCTGCTGCCCCCTGGCAGAAAACAGGGACGAAATGATGGAAGAAAACACATCATGATGTGCACAGAGCGTGTTTTCTTCGGTCATCTTGTTCCTGTTTGCCACACCAAAGCATTTTTTCAATGTGGGTCACCAACTGGCCTAGAACACAACCTTGCTATGCAGAGAGGTTGCATGCATCAGTATGAACACAGCCATCACTTATTTGTGGTAGACCAGCTTTCCGCTTCCTCGTTGTTTTTTTTTTTTCTCAAACAAGTTTCTCATTGAAGGTTCAGGGTTCCGGCAAGTTTCTTAAGGCCCGAGCATGGGACGAGAGCTCGCAATAGCAGGCCACACCAAAAAATATTTCTATCTTTTACAGTGCCAAGACAGAAGCTTCAAAACTGTTCTATTTTAAGTGCTAACAATTTAAAAAAAAAATATTTGCTTTAAAAAGTGTGTCTATATGATGACAAGAAGAAAGCCCTCTCTCACGTGGGCAAATTCAGCACTATTTGTCTGCTTTTGTGCTCATTTATTGAAATATACGGCTAGCAGATTTTATTATAGGACATTTATATTGCAAAACAACGTTTTCTTGCAATATTTCCGTAGTCATCATTATGTTTTATGGCTAACACTAGCTAAGCCGATTAAGAAACCTCGTCTACCCTGCATTCTCATGGTGGATCAAGTGCCCTTTTAAGAAACTCTCATAGTTGGTGACGCCAGTTTTACCTCTAAGTATAATTTAAGAAGACTCTAGACTCTATGGTTACCGGTACTCCGGCAATGGTAACATGGTGCATAGTATGCTAAAGGTGTCTATTTGAGAGGCAATGCTTCAGATGTATGCACTGCAGACAAGCAAAGCAAAGGCCAATATTTTAAAATATCGGACTATATCTATACTCTACATCTATACTATACTATCAGACTATATCTATACTATCAGAAAATAAAAAACACGCCCTATGCGCCCTGGTTTCAGTGGCTGTTGGCTTCAGTCATGCATGCCATAACGAGCACCTATTTTTCCCTTCACTTGTATGCCCTATAAAAACAAGGTCGACATGTGTGATAGCCAGCAACTTGTGCAGATAATGTGGATTTCTCTGATGTTCCTAGTCTGTAAGCAAAAGAGCACTGGACCAGCAGACTTTGGTAACTTCCACTTGGTAACACTTGGTAACTTGGTAACACTTTGGTGAAAGAGTATAACAGCTACGGACTGCAAAACCAATGAATAAAATTACCTTCAACTCTGACTGTCAGGTCTTGTTCCCGGCCTGCAGCGTTCTGGACAACAAAGCCAACAACTTTGTTCACTGAAGCGGCTGCCAGTGAGGAGATGTCCATGGCTGTAATCTTCCCACCATCATGCACTTTCACCTTGAAGGGGCTTCCTGCACGAGCACAATCATTTCCATATCACCGAATTTCAGAATGTTCACCATGTAAACATATTTATTATTGCAACAAAGCTACATTTTTTTGCACAAAAAGTTTGCACGATACCATATCTCGTCAAATTACCAGGCCCATGTGCCTGTCACTAAAGTCCAAGCATACACACATCTTGTGTGAGTTGATTTGTCCTCGTGGCCTTGAAAAGAGTAGGAATAATATGTCCTTGACACCTATAGTTACAAATCCAGCTGATGGCAATGATAACTGGACCACCCTATGACACACTGGCTCACTCCAGTTATGGAAATTTTAGTCTCAGGACTTAAGTGATAGTTGCAGCCTGCTGAAATCCCATATTCCTCACTCAGCTAGACAATGTCCTTGTAGCTTGAACCTCAATTCCCCTCAACTAAAGCAGTTTAAATTTTATCACCATGAGACGCTTTATAAGCTAAAATGCTAAAATAATGTCATCAAAGCTAAAAAAAGTGAAATCCTGTCTTGTCTGAATCTAAAATATTGCATGCAAAACATGATTTAGAATAAACAATGACCAATGAACTATATACTTGAACACCACAGCTGTCTTGAAGTGCACAAAAAAAAGACTGAACCCAAATAAACTTAAGAAATAGCACATGAAACTGCAACACATTGTAATTTGTTCCATTTCATATAACAATATGAATAAGGCTAAAAGCAAAAACAAGATCAAGAGAAAAATGAGGGTATGCAGCACGTGGGACTTTCGGCAAGGTGATGCCAATACCTGGCACTGGTTCCTTGTTGAAGCTTATGCTGATGACATGGTCGGACACATCACCAGGCACAAAAGACACTGCAAACTTGGCCCCTCCCATGGGATGAACAACCGTGGGGACATCCCGGTTGCGGGAGGTCACCGATATAGCCAGGTTGCCTTCACCGGCACACCCCACGTCGACTGCAAAGAGAGGGGAACATGAAGAGCTGACATTCAAAGCAATTCTTGTTCTCTAAACAAAGGGCTGCTGCCTCCTAAAGGATGTGCAGATAGGTACAGGGTCAGTCAAAAGTTCCCAGGCCATAGGGTCTGCTTTAGAGCGCTATAGACGGGCAGTTACGACACCACCGAAACCAAAAATCTCTATAGAGGAGAGAAGAACTACCATTCTCACTTCTTAGAAGCTTAATATCTCTGTTGCTATCATAAGTGGCAAGATATGCCGCTGAAAAGCAGACCCTGTGGCCTGGGAACTATTGACCAACCATGTACAAACATTTTCAGTGGTATGTCACCTGTTGTGCCGTGGTTGACTATCAAGTTAAAGTAGAACATTTTTAAAATACATAATACAAAAGAAATAAAACACAAAATACATTAAAACTGCTTAAACTTGCCAACAAGTAACATTATGTGATGTTACTAAAACTCAACGAAAAATGAAGATTGCTGAAATGCAAAAGCAAGCTTACTCTCTTTCTTACGCACACCTGTGATGTCTTTGCTGGTGAAAATGTTTACCACTTCAGCTTCGGGCACATGCACGCACTTTGGAAGATGAATGGCTGTCTGTTATGTTGTCTTACCCACAACAATGTGCATTGAGAGAAACCTGTATTTCATGCCAGCAGCTGCCATCATTGCAAGTGCTTATGTCAGAGCCTGTTTGATACAGTGCAACAATCTAATCTGCTTGCACAAATGGAGAGTTTCTCCTTCACTCTTGTATACAGTAACTGCTTGTGGCTACATGGCACCTGTGCCTCACCTGTGAACTGCACCGGCTTTCCCAGCATGCCTTGGGTCACAGCACTCACGTCCACCTTGTGGGCGTCGTACGCCTTCACTGTTGCCGGTGTGCCTGCAAGAACCTTGCCAGCATGCTCCACCTGCACCATGTATGGGCCTGCCAGCCAGCATGGAAAAGAATGCCAGTGTTTAATTATGAGGCCCTCATTTCATGTGCAAAGATATCAAGATTTATTTTGGTTTCAGTAACAACTATGGAGATACTTCGGGGCCCCAGAGTCGCAGGCGATCTCAAAGGTGACAGCCTCAGTACGGCTTAAACAGTCTCACAGACAGAGAGTCCTTCTGATCACAAAAGCATGAGTAATAGCAGAACCACTGTGAAGCATGCTGAACCACTGAACTGGTACACTTCATATGTACATTTGTGACAGCAACAACAGCCACAAAAATAAAAACAGTTAAACGTTTCGAATTTGATGGAATCAAAGACTTTCCCCACTTACCTACTTCCTCTGGGACAAACTCGACATTCAGTCCTCCTCTCGAACTATGGCTTACTTTAGCAGGAATCTTTTTGTCGCGAGGAGCTGTGTGGAAAGAATAAATATACAAATAAGTAAGCATACAGCATGTACAGTACAGCTAACAAACGAAAAATGCACCCTGTTCCTCTACTGCTACTGTATCAAAAGCAAATAAGTAAACAAGCAAAATTTGATTCATACGTGCACACCACTGTGCAGCTGAGGCAGGGTACTCTCACACTATTACGCAAGACTAATTTTGAGCACCTCATTCATTTAAATGACAATTTGGTGAAACAAAAGTAAAAGGATTGTGCTTTCTGACATTATTATGCACAAAATTTATGCTAGCTGCACCTCCTCAAGACCAGCTAAAATAGCTGCACTAAAAGAGGCAATCGTCAGCACACCATGGCAAAAATGCGCTAAACACAAGGCAGAAATTATGCCAAATTTTGTTTTTGCCAATGGCTAAACTTTCACAGCATCTAAAATTTCTGTCTTATTGGCTCCTCACTGATTGTCTTATTGAGGACAAGGAACTTGGGGAGGAGATATAATGCGCAGAACAGGTATCCATGCAAAAACCGGTCTTATGGAGTGAAATAGCAGATATCAAGAGGAGGAGAATGCAGCCAAGAATGGCAGACTCAGCTATTCTGATAAGGTTAAAAATTTGCTAGATAATGGTGGCCACAGCTGGCATAAGTCAACGAGCACTTGGCGATCACTGGGAAAGGATTTAAATCTGGTCTACTGTCCACCCTCAATAATTTAAACTCAAAGGGGACTGAACATTTGTGCAGGCTATTGATGTTGAGCAGATCCAAGCATAAGTTTATAAAGCCCAGAATTTAGATTAAGTTCAAATTAATAGGAGTTCAATGTATAACATAACTATTATAAAATGGGGGTTTATTGAAAGGCACTGGGGCGACGGGAGCAGTGGCGAATACAGTCCGAGGTCAGCCAGATCGAGCACAGACACACGCGGCGATAGCAATGCGTCTGAGGTGCATGTTCATCTTTGACTTTTCACTAATGTGCACTCCTGTACACTATTAGTGATGATGCCATGTTGTTGGTGATATGTTTCTGTATGCATTTCTGGCTCTCACAATCAACTGCAGCATTGCAGCACATACGTAATATACCTAACTTTCCTCATCAGCTGGGTTTAACGCCTATAAATTTTAGCAGGAGACCATTTGTACCATTGTAACTTTCATGAAATGACCTGTCCCAAAGCTCTCTGAAATAAAGAAACATCTTTATGAGGTTGTTTATAGTGGTATTGTTCCTATAAAATTGCGCCAAATGAGCTAGCATGTATCTAATGCACAAATGTTTGCGTACTCACAGACAATGGTCACCCGCAGCTGATCTTCATCTGACACCTCTGAAACATGAAACCTGCTAGGACGATTGACAGGCACTAGCTCCAAGGAGCTCAGGTCCACAGAGCACTGGTTTGTGTCAGACACTGGGAGCACCACTGGACAGCCTGCACAAAATGAAAGTAATACGGGCTTGGTACATGTCAAAGAAAGTATAAATGTGCAAATGAAATAGTCGTACAAGACTAGAAGACATGAAGAAATGACACCTTTGGTGCAGACTTACAACTTTTTCGCTGCTGGAACAAAATCACAAACAATGTAAGTGGAAAAATAACCGGCGTTCAACCACAGCAACCTTGTGCGCATGCATGACTACCAATGAATAAAAACAAACAAAAGAAAATGCACTAGAATCTCTGCCTGTGTTCAAAAAAGAGGGTATAAAAGCAAAAGCAACAGAAAAAACACAAGACAATTGGAACAAGAGACCTGTCTTGTCTGGAGCTGAACTTAAAACAAAAGGATTGAAAGGACCTAGGATGAAAAGCTGCAGGCAAGCAGCTTGGTGGTGCCTGGGGCCCCTGCTATTCTTGGTGAGCACAGCTGGGCCATTCACATTAAAGCAAATCAGGGATAAAGGCAGGAATACACAATTTAACACAATTAAAACAACATAATACATAAAATGAGTTGCCTTTGTATCACATTTATAACCATAATAACAATGTAATATGCAAAACAAAGTTTCAAAAATTCAAATGAAACAACAGGACAGGCTCAAGAACAGTAAAACAGAATTAATCACAATTACTAACCAAATATTTGAATAACCTTTTAAAAGGCACACAGTTAAGGTGCTACTTACATTTGCACTATAGCACACCTATAGATTAGATGTTAACACTTGACACAGTGGAATCTAATTAATTCAGACTCACTTATTTCTAACTGCCTCTTTATTTGAATTGATCCTATGGTCCAGTAAACACTGAGGTTATTAAAAGGCTTCTCTTAATTGGAGTCACACACAATTTAAATAAATTTTCGGCCCTTCTGAGTTCTCATTGTTGAGAGTCAGCTGAAGGCTAGCGGTCATCTTTTTTTCTGACCCCGCTAAAGATGACACGTACAAGTTGAAAAATACTTTTTGAAAAGGAAGTCCATTCAGGAACGTATTCTGGTTGGGTCCAGTTCAAATACATGACATCACTTAGACTGGGACCCTTCTGACTAAAACAAGGTCAGCCAGAAGTATTCTAACTAGGATAAATGCAATGCCACAATTTTGACTGCAGTCTGTTTGATGTTTTCACCTGGAATCTTTAGACCATCTGTTACAAAAATACTACCACTCTAAAGCACAAGGTTGGTCCATCGCATTAACTTGGTTCACAGCTTAGTAGTACAATCCTGCTACAGTTGGCAACCAACTTTTCATACTCACTAGGGGTCATGAAAATGACTGAAAAATAGGGCTGTCCAGAAAATGAAATTTCACTGAAAAAATCACGAACTTATTGTGAATATGTTGGAGGATGGGGTCAGTTGTATTACACACATTCTGAAGCTCCTCATGACTATATTTCGCTGCATGTCATATGCACTGACGACAGGCGGCCACCGTTTTCACGAGCTCATCCTGGCTGTGCTGCACTTGCATGTCGCCGATGAATTCACGAGCTGAGACAAAGTCTAGACGGGAAAGTGAACACGCCACTGTGGGAGCTGTGCTGCGCCCACAGTACGATAGGCCCAGAACGAGAACGCGAAGGTGGCGAAACAATAAGAACCGAGAAATGGCCAAAGCAAGCGCTCCATCAGCGTTGGCCTTCATCATTAGGCCAGCGACTAAAGTCAAAATCGGCATCGTATCTGGCGATATGCACTCTGTGGTGGCTTGTGTATAAGGAGAGGTGCCTTGCCTGCTATCGAAACGCCAGCTGTTTACGGTTTTACGATAGAAAAGTCAGAGTTGCGGTGCGTTTGCCGTGGGTGCGCTGCCTTGCTTTGAAAGGCACCACCATTTCCTTCTGAGCCTGCCGTCTCCATGAAGCCATACGCCTCTCACACACTTCGCTGCTACCTCTTCCCGTATGTGGGATGAAAGATTCGGCACAGATGAGTTGAGCGAACTCTGACTACTGTTCAAGTTTTTGCGGCGAAAGAAGATATTTGAGAATGGTACGGCAAAACAGCGCTGACGGACGGGACGGAAGAAGAGACAAACACATGCGCTGTCTCTTCTTCCGTCCCGTCCGTCAGCGCTGTTTTGCCGTACCATTCAACATGAACCAACCAGCCCGACTCAGCCCTCTCCTTGAACGTTTGAGAACAGTACGAATTTGAAACCACGCAGGCACAATGTGCCGCCTTGTACAGAATTTCAGCATCGCAATTTAAGGGGCTCCCTTTAAGCTTGAATTTCGTTTTATTTGATGAAGTTTTCGATCTCTCCTGCAGTTTGAATTAATGAAGTTCCAGTGCACACATTATATGGCGGCTTGGGTACTGGCGGTGAGTGCGAACGAGGTCCTAAAAATCGAGCAGTCAGTTGCAGTGTGTCCTAAATTTCAGGAGCTCTATACATTGCCTCTATGGGCCATGTCACGGTGCCACGAAAAAGTCTGAATAATCAAGCAAGTCCCAAAAATCAGGCGTCTGAATTTCCGGTCGCCAACTGTACATATAGAGAAGACCATCAGGTCATTTTGTTTTGTTCCCCCGCTTCATTATTATTATTATTATTATTATTATTATTATTATTATTATTATTATTATTATTATTATTATTATTATTATTATCTTCAAAGTGCCTTCCAGCCGCACTCCAAGCCTGCTCCGATGGAGAACTCAAACTTAGTGTGGTGCATACCTGGCACATTCTCCCCATTGAACATGATGCTGACCATGTGAGGCACAGCCCGCAGTGGCTTGAAGCTGACCAGGCACCGACCACTGTTGAGCACTTGCACTTGGTTGGGTACCTCGCCGCTGTTCACGGATATCTCCAGCTGCCCCTCGCCAGCTCTCGATGCATCCACTGCACAGAAGTTAAGTAATCTCCTATGTACAACCTGCTCCGAGAGACAACATTAGCTTGTGCAAAAAGGCAAAAAAAAAAAATGTGTATTAGGCTGTCTAACCAGGCAACCCACCAGAGCACATCTTGATAAGATTTATTACATATCTACTGTAGCACATTCAGTTGCATGTCACATGTTGCTGGCTCATTTTCTTTTTATATATTCCTGTTGAAATTCCTTGTGCCTTGCTAATATTGGGTTTTAGACTTCAGGCACCTGCATTTACTTTTTGTCAAGAAGGACGAATGCATAAAGGCCAACTGCCCTCTAAATTCATATTGTGGCTAGTCTACGCACCATTTAGTGAAGCAGCTTGCACTGAGTCGAATATAAAATGTAAATCAGAGCATGCTGATGCATCTATGGCAGAAAGGAAGCCAAAATGCTCGTGAGAGACAGGTTAATAATTTTTCAAACGTACCTAATACAAGTGTTGGACAACCGTTCTTAACAGGAAGTAACTTTTTTTTTTCTATAATTTCATTTTTATAAAAGTTAGTCAGATATAAATAGCACAGATTTTCAAGAACAGTATGGCTTGTGTCAGTTCACCACCAGCAAAAGAACTTGTGCACCAAGAGCAGGGCAGGTGATGAGCAGATGCAACGGCAGCCCTTCGCATGTTAGATTATTGACAATAACACAGTGTCACTAACGCTGAAGAAAATGTGCACCAGTTAAAAAAACATGATTAAATAAATTATTTACGCTACTTTCAGCAAGGCCTATAGAAGCTGTTAAGCAAAAGACAGTCAGTCAGCGCATATTAGTGATTGCTTGAGCCGGGTATTAATGCCTTTACACGAGCTGTTGTGTTGCTCAGAGACAGATTAATGCTTTGCCTTGCTAAGCCACTAGGCTGTCCCATATTCTGCACAGAGGTGGTTCAAATAAGCCGTGACTTTTTATTTATTGCTATGTTTAGCTGTGGTCACATGAACTGGAGGTGCACATCCCCTGCAGCACTGCAGCAATGTTGGACTGGAAAATGAAAATTCAAAGTAGCAGGAACGACCATACCATCCGACATTCTGGGGCAAAACTCCTGCTGTGGAGGCGAAGTAGTACTCATGGCAGAGCGGGTTTTGATCCCAGACAAACGGAGACTACCATATTATTCTCAGTGAAAAAAAATATGTGACTCATTGTGACTATGCGACTCATTACTGCCACCGATAATGCCCATATCTGATTCATTCTGCCCAAATCAGTTAAGACACCTCCTAACAACATACAAAACAAAACCCACAGCAAAATGCAGCCTCTGTGCAAAATTTTAGCACGAACAAGCCCACGCTGAGGTAACGTAAGTAGAAGCATTAGAACCTATCATCAGCCTGTCCACAAAGGGTAGTCACTTACCTTGGAACTGAGATGTTTGGCCAACAATACAGGACTGTGGCACATCACTGAGAGTGATGCATGAAGCATCATAAGCCTTTGACACAAAAGGGCTACCGGGAACCTTCTGCCCTCCAGCCATAACTTCTATTTGGTAAGTGCCTGAAAAGCATATCAAAAGAGAATGTCATGAGCTTTTATAGCAGTGTAGAAAATAGCCATTACAACAGTCACCAGCACCAAAAAAATAAAATGCCGATCTATCTTATTACTTACAGAAGATGCATGAATTGAACGCTTACATTTTCCAGTGAAATAAAGGAAATGGGCCTCGGACGAAAAACTACCAGGGTAGCTTGAAAGGTGCCTGAGGCCCAGTTGGGCAAGTAAATAAAAATTAAAAGGCAGAGCAACAGAGCATGTGCAGGCTCACAGGCAAACATATACATGAAGCACGTCATGGCACAGTACAAAACAGCGAAATTTTCGTTCATTAAATGAATAAAATAAAAAGAATGGCAGTAAACCACCAAAGATCGTTGAACAGTATGCAACAATGTGCAGCTTGACCTTAAGAAGTTAAGTGCTCAAGATAATGCCCCCCTAGGCAAGGAAAAGAACGATGGAGCTGCATGAAAGAAATACAATTTAAAGTCCTTCATGGGTGCTGTAAAAATGAATGGGTTGTTTACATAATGATGATTTAACTTGTATGGTAAAATGAACCAAAGGTACTGGTTGCCATATGATGTCCTCCTTCAAGGAACGTCCCATTCTTGTTTGCTTCTGGCAAACAAGCATTTTTTTTAAGCTTAGGTCTAGCAAGAATCCTCAGAAAGTCGGATACACATCGTGGCCACAACCTAAGGCAATGCAGTAAGGGATACTCAAACATGGTATGCACGCGAAAGATCTTATACTGGGAAAATAAACTTCCCATATGAGCAGTGTAGCCTGTGCCAGCAATATGTCTAATTGCCTTCTTTTTGGGGGGCAAGTATTATATCAAGGGGAAAGCCTTTAATGCCTCATTGTTGTGGACAGAAGGCTGACAGGTGTCCACCCAGATATGTGAGACAGTTACTGCATAATTTCCTTTCCTCAAATACAATTTTCATTTTCTTCATTACCCCCCCCTCTCTCTTTCTTCTTGCACTACCACTTTCTCCCTTCCTGTGCATGCCATTCAGGTGTCCACCCAGATGACAGATAATTACTGTACCAGCCATTTCCTTTCCTCAAAAATCTAGTGTCAAAGGCCAAGGCATCAGCTGAAAGGGTGGTAGTGGTCCCTGGACTCCCTGGCAGTGTTGTAGCTACAACACTCCTAAAGGCGAAGCTTAAGTACCATTAAGTAGCAGTTAATTAGTATTTAGTGATTAACAATTAATTAGTAGTTTGTCATTAGTTAGTAATAAGTCATAAATTTTTAGGTTTGTTTTACATGTAGTGCCCCAAACAAGGTGTCATTAATTTATGTATGATTGAAATAATGCAAATAATGTGTAATAAATTGTAAGCTTATGCTTTGGGGAGAACTCACTGTGACATCTAGAGAGGAAGCCTACAGATTTCAAAAGCTTGCTTTTATTGTGCATTACATGTTCAGACCATATCATGAGAGAGTCGAAAATGACGCCTAGCGATTTAAACCTGTCCAAAATTTCAACAACATTGTTTTCTAGCTTTAGTTCATGTCTTACAATAATATCCAGGCTAAGAGGCCAAAAAAAGAGCCTTAGTCTTGCTGCAGTTAACTACCAAACCATTTGCGCAGAGCACAAAGGATCGGATTCCCTCTATTAATTAGTTCTCTGGCAGAGGAGCCCCTAAGGAAAAAAAACTTGTGTCATCAGTATACTGAATACAACTTACATTATGAGCTGTACTTGAAATGCCGTTTACATAGACATGACTTGTCTGCATGACCTGTCTGGAGAGATTTAGCAACATCTCCCTCTGTGCAAACCTTAGTTGCCATTGCCAAACGGGCATGCTACTTTGAACAGTGCTAATGTAATTACTTCATAGCTAAAAAAAAACAGCATGGTTGCACTCCCCACTTGTGAGCTCTTGCCAGTCTGGGACTTGCTTAGCACAGCTTTGATGCTTCTGAAGCTGGACAAAGCTTGTGTTTTGCTCCGAAATCCACTTCACATTTGCTAAATTCCCGATGGCACCTCTAAACATTTCATCCTTGGGAGGTGCTACAGAAGCCCAACCACAAGAAACAAATGCGTGTCAGCAGTGTTGGGCTTACCAGCTTCCAAAGCTGTGAACTCCACAAGGTGGCAGTCTGGACGCTCTAAAATAATGGGCTGGATTCTTGATTTTCCAGGGCCTAGACAGGAAATGAACAGCGCACATGTAAAGCTGTGGCTAATGGTGTTCGCAAGAATACAGGCGTTTCACTCTTGGTTTTTCCAACATTACACTTGTGTAAGGGCACGCTTGATTTTTACGCTCATGCCCGTCAGTGCAAGCAAGTATTGCTCAAACCAACCTTTGATGTTGACCTTGATGTCGTCTTTGTTGCAGCCTGGTGCATGCACCTCAAAGCTCGTTGTCTTGCCACAGCTAAATGTCTGCAGGCTTTGACCTCTGGCAGACACAGGTCCCCGTTTGGGCACCTCCCGAACCTCACATTTCCACGGAGAACCTGCCCATGTCAAGAAAAAAAAAAAAGCCGCAAACGTCCTGAAATTGAGCTTCAACTAAACTGAAAGCTCCTAATTAATCATTGATGTTAAAAAGTTAGTAGAAAGAAAACTTGTTTCCCCATGGAAGATGGCTAAATAGGACTGTAATAGCAGACCCGGTTGGTTTACAGAACAATTCTAAGTGGAATGCAGATAAGAGCTGCACAAGGGAAATTTAGCTTCCTCTGCTCAAGAATTTCACCATACACCAGTCTGAGGAGTTCAGGTACTCTCCTGGTCGCTGATCGAATGTAAAAATGCGTAATGACTCCTCACACAGATACTGTACTAAATCTGTCAATCCCATATAACCTTGTTTTAAAAGAATATGCAGTCTCATACCTGGAAATAAGTAAATACCAAGAAGCAATTGTGACTGAAAGAAACACATGAGCATGCGATAATGAAATTCTAGGGGGAAAAAAAGCAATTACCGGGGACTTTTTCACCATTGAATTTCATCTCGACAGTGTGCACTGTGGCTGTTCGGGGAACAAATGAGGCAAGGAAACGATGGCCGCCCAAAGGTTTAACATGGCTTGTAACGTGGTCACCATTCACCATGATCTCCAGGTTACCCGATCCAGCTTCAGCTCCATCAACTGCCAATACAAGACATAGAATCAGCTTGTTGAATGAGATCAGCCACTTGATTATGTAAGCTGTGGTATATATTATAAAAAATAGGTACATTTCTTTGTAATATATACCCTTTAACAGGACGCCTTTAACACCCCAGGCACATCGTAACTTTATTGGAGCCCCTTCCTGAGCTCCTTTAAAGAGAGAAGGGGCTTTCAACATCAACTTTCTTATTTTCAGATAGATTTTGAGGAAAAAGTGCTTGTATGCAAGTAATGCTTTCAAACTAAAGTGCACTAAATTTCAGCTTTATAACTGAAGAACTTTTTTTTCTACAATTCTCTTCTACACCTTGTGGAAAGCCTGCAGACTCTACAAAATGTGCTAAATGACCGGTTCAACATTCACTGCATTTCTGAATGCATACTATGTTTGATGACAATGTTAAGATTTTTTTTTTCCCACAACACAAATTTTTTGTTTTCATTTTTACAAAGCAGTTGGTATAGATATGTCTTAACTGTAAATAAGATGTCACACCGAAAGTCTACAATCTATCAAAATGAAGAACTAAATTGTCATTGCATAGGGTCAAAATAGACAAAACAGTCGTGAAAAAATCTGCTCCACAAGGTCAACATCTAGTCAGTAAACCAGAATGGAAAGAAATATGGATTTTTTAGTGTTTGTCCAATATGCACTGAGATTGTGGTTCCTGAAAATTTTTTCAGAGTACTTTCAATGCCTTTCAGCAATGAAACTTCGAGACAGCATAGCAAATGAGGCATACGTGTGGATGCAATGATTAAAAAAAAAAACAGATTTCTTTGTCCATTATTCGAGATTTGAAATCTAAGTGTCTCCTTAATGAACAAGAGATGAGGCAGGCACAAATAGATGCCTTGAAGGATGATACACAATGCAGCATGTACGTAATACAGAAAGGGCGTGACATACATTAAGACACATTGAGAGAAAGCACACTTGCACCTCCACCTCTGTGTTTGAGCTACAGTGTATAAATAGATAATGCTGACTGCTCTACTGACACAGGAAAACAAATTCTGCAGAAAGATAACACACAGAAACATTGAAGGAAGATAAATGCCCTAATGATGGTAAAACAGCACAATGGCACACGGACATAGATGAAAGGACACGACACAGTGCCAACTTGACACTTCCATGATCATGTGCCATTGCATTGTTTCACCATCATGCAAAACCAACTAAGCCAACAGTTTGTGCTAAAAATGGCCTTGCACATTACACAATGCTCCATCAGATCAAATTTAACTGATTATACCGGACATTTTAAAACGCTCATGAAAGCATGAAAGAAATCATTTATTTTGTTAGCTGCTCTACATGCGCAAACTAGCAAATTTAAGTATAGTTACCTCTATGGCAAAACGATGAAAAACTGAAATGCATTCCTATTCGACGTTTTTACCTTAAATGATTCGATTAAAAAAATCTAACACCAACTCTGCACTACTACTTGCTTCAATATATTTTAATATTTCTCTGGCATATAACTCTTTAACTGTATACTTCATTTTGAAGCTATATTTGATCACAATCCGGCTTATACTAAAAGCAAGAAGCAAACTTGGGTGAGACATGCAATGCACTATTAACAGGTGACCTGTCAGATTAACAGAGTAGATAACGAGGCAAGGTGCAAAGAATTAGGCAGAACAATGAGGAATAGTACAAAGATGACTGGTGCTTGACTTGAGTAACTGGTGGGCACCACACCAATGACCAAATTCATGGCAGGCTTCCGACCTGCATTGGACTCGACAATAATACTCGTGAAACCCTTTTGCTGAGAGACTGCAGGGGACTTACTCTCGAACTCAACAGGCTGTCCAACAGTTCCATTAGGCACATCTCCCACTTTAATCTTGGTAGCATCAAAAGCGTGGCTGTGAAAGGGGCTGCCTGGCAGGGGGCGGCCCTGGAGCTTCACTTCAATGATGTGTTCGCCCACTTCGGAGGTGATGAACTCGACGTCTACCTCTCCTGGATGTGGCACATCCATGTGCACGGGGAACTCCCGTCCTGAAGGAGCTGGACGAAGGAAAGGCCATGGAAATGACAATTCTTGGTGGTCACTTGCAATACATTCAGTAACAATGATTGTGAATTAAGGGGCACAGCAGTCAAAGCAAAGCATCTCCGAATATAGATTTTGCAACCCTCTTAGTATAAGCACACTTTCAATGCTGTTGTGCATTGACTGTTCCAGATGCACATGAAAAACGAACAACTGTCAGAGGAACAGGTGAGCTAACCTTTCTCACATTGCACTGCTGTATGTAGCATGGCCAGAAATAACACTTTTTGAAGTGCAGCTGAAGCAAAGGCTGATGACTATACCACCAGAGCAAAGGTGGGAGCTTTTTGGTGCTTTGAATAATCAATTATAAATGCTGGCATGAGTTCGGTGCACTGTCGTCACTCATCGCAACTCCAAATAATTAAGTACACAATATTCTTTTATTCTTGTTAAACTGGTGTCTTCAAGGCCAGTTCACTTTGGCAGCAACACCAGAAGGGCAGTGCAAAGCTCTGACAGCAACTGATATATTGAGCTTTAATAATTGTTGGGCAATACATGAGGCTAAGATATGAAGATGGTTTGCAAAGTCAATACCAAGATAAATATATAGTTTTGCTCACGAATAGGTTGCACCCAAAATGGTCCTATAACTAAAAGTACCGAGTAAATAAATGCATTCAAATGTTGTTCACTTCAACAGCTATTCAATTAAGCAGAGCAGCAACTTCCTGCGTAACAGGGGCATTAGCTGGTTAGCACACAAAAAAAAAACAGTTCAGTGAGATAAGTGCTAAACACATGAGACTTATCAGCATATAGTGGCCTGAATGCCATCTTCATGTTTCTGCTGTTAGCTTAAAAATGCTGTCTCCACTGTAGGTGCAATACATAGACGTGAGCACAACATTTTGTTTATTCATCAGAAGCCACAGTACCACTCCCAAAAATTTACCTCACCATTGTTCCCCGATCATATGCCACACAAGGAATGTTTCAAGTAGCCATGCTAAATACTGCGGTGAATTGATTAACTGAGTTTTCTTAACTTCAAATGCTATTCAGTTTCTTTCTTGACTGGGTCTGCCTCATTCAACTAATGTACTGAGCTCACCTACCAGTGACTGTCACCTGAAAGTCGTCTCGGTCAAAGTCGGGAGCGCTGATTCGGAATGTCGCAGGCTGCTTGACAGGCACAAGTTTCAGCGCTTCGCCGGAAATCTTCACCTGCGTTATGTCGCCACCTCCTCGAGGTGCAATTGGAGGAGGCCCTGCCTGTCTCGCTCCCTTCACTTCACTGCTAGCCTCGCTCACCCGCGCCCGCAGCTGCTCCACCTGATGATGCGTCTCTTGTCGGCTGTCTACTTGGTGCTCTTCTTTCGTTATCTGAAAGAGAACGAACACACGGTAAATGTGGGAAGACATCTAATGGATATATAAGAGAAAGAGAAAATGTGGATGCCAAGTTTTTGTTAGTATTGTTCAATCGTAGTGGTACCTGAACTGGAATAAAAATGCAGCGCTAGCAAAAACCTACAAACTCAAAAAGTTTATATGCATTGATGCAGCAACTGAAAGCTCTGACCAAGAAAAACAGACAGAAAACAGGAAAGCGTGGGAATAAAACAAACAAATGGTTATGCAGAAAACCATCTGCTCACAGTGGCAAAACTATTATCTGACATTATATTTCCTTTCACATCTTCCAGAGCTACACCTACTGTATCCCACACTCGTCGTCCACAACATGGCAGTTATAGTGCTCACAAAGCACATGAACTGTGCCCGAAACACTCGCAAAAAAACAAGGAACTACTTCTTGCCTACTGGCTCGAAGTTATGGTATTACACTGTGAAGCAGCCTCACATTTTGCTCCCGCAGCTTCTACGTAATTCCTGTCAGAGTCAAGCAGTGAGTGGAAGTCTTTTGCCATACCTGACGCTGGGCTACAACAGGCGGAGTCATTTGCCTCATTTCTGGACTCTTGCGCCTCTCCAGGGTTGTGGAAGTCCTTGAACTTGCAAAATGTTCTTCCCTATTCCCATTCCTCTCTTCGGACAATGCTCGGCTTTGGTTTCGAACTGATGGTGATGGGACAGCCGGTGCTGGCTTTCTTGGTGTAGGAGGTGGTGGTGCCTTGCTTGTGTGCCTTGACGAGGGTCGTTCAGGTGGCGATGAAACCACTCTGCTCACCACACTTTCCACATTGGCTCTTGTTGCATGTGTGATGCTCGACTCCTGTCGTGTGGTTGTTGTGGTCTCAGTACGAGACTGAAGGAACTCAAGTGCATTCCGCGACACACGGCCATCAGGGTCAGTCTTTGTGGGTGATGTGACTCGGGACGAGGCCAAGGAGGAAGGGAAGAAAGATGATGCTGAGCTAGACACTCTGTCTACACTTGGTGTTAATGTACGCATGAAGAAGGCTTCACTGAGTGAGCTTGGAGAGTCCGGCTCTTCAGCAGTGGAGATTATTGTGAAGGGAGAACCTATGAAAAAATTGCAGTCGACAAATCAGCCTCAACAGGATTGAAGTGGCACTTATCAGTCTTAGTTTGATCACCAAAAGGCAGCAGTTGCAGTGTGACACAAGTGCAGCTTCTGCTGCACACTAGTAAAAGCTGACCATGCATGAAATCTGCCTAAAAGGAAGCAGCAGAGACAAAAAGACCACAGAAATGAAGAAAACTATGATGCATGAAAGATTATACTCACTGCACAATCAAGAGGCCAATGACTGATGAAAATAAAAGGAGACTTCGTAAATTGTGGCAGAGTCATCTTATTTCTGTTCACTGTACTACATGGGTACTGGACTTAAAGGCATAATCCAGAAATTGCATTAATGCCATGCATACACATCTGCATCTTCAGACCACAAGGCAAATTTTGAATGCACTATATTCCAGAGATATTGCAAGCTACAAAACCTTGCGACCATTTTTGAAAGACAATTTTATTAACACATATGAGAAATAAGTTTGGCGGAGTCGAGGCATTCCTTTTCTAATTTCTTACTATCTTTATTTTCTCCCAGCTACAAAGTTGTTTTCAACTAAGCTGATGTGTTTAGGTATTTGTATGTGAAGGCAGGCAGTGAGGCTGTACATAATACTCACCATGCACATCAACATTATTGAATGTGGCAAAAATCTTGTAGTGGCCTTCCCTTGAAGGCAAGAATGAGACCACATAGATGCCATCGCCACGCTCATCTATGCTGACAGGCACATTGTGACCATCAATTTGTACATCCAGTTGAACTTTGCCCCAGCCAGCTCGACTTGCATCACACTCGAAGACCACCTCCTTGCCCACTTGCACGGCACTTGGACCGTTCACCTGCGTGTGCACGGCAAAACGAATGCATCTGCACGATCAAGCCAGGCTTAGGAGAGCACAGTTTTCAGCCATTTCAGTACACACAAACCACAGCAGCATATATAGAGGCAGATACCACAGCGGCATAGGGGCAGTGGCAGAATAAATAATCTGTTGTCAGCTGAACTGTTACACTGACGTTCAGAAAGGCACAACGCAAGCATCACAGGTCTAGCGCCTCATGCAGAAAATGGCAGAAGAAAAATGAATGACTAATTTCTTTGCAACTGCTCAACTGAGATCAGCAATCATTCCTTGCCTGTATAAAGAAATCCTTTATGGCTAGCTTGCATACATAAATGAATATGCCATCACACATTACACGACACAGATTCCAATGATGTTTCTTCAGTTTCAGCACATGGAGGAAAAATTTTTACTAATTAGCAAAAAAAATGTAGTCAAATTCAAGATAGACCATGCAGGCTAACCAAAATCATGCACAATGCACCTGTCTGCTAAGCACAACGAGGAGTTGAATGCCAAATTATAAGTGCCATCCAGACCACTCACTGTTACTTGTGTTGGATCATAGACGTAGCATGTAAATGGGCTGCCTTGGATGTGCTCCCCCGAGTAAGTGACATCAATTTTCCATTCACCTAGGAAAAATATTGGAAACATCTTATGTTGGAAACATACTGGAAACATCTGATATTGAAAACACCTGGAAGCATCTCATAGACAAGGTACATGATTTCAGTAAGGCATTTGATCCTGTGTCCCACAGCAAACTAATCTTAAAACTTCAGAACATTAATATTCCCTTACAGATTGTGAAATGGATTCAAGCCTGCCTTTCTTACAGAAAACAGTTAGTCCACGTCAACGGCTGCCCATCTGGAATTGTACCTATTGGCTCAGGGGTCTCCTGGGGAAGTGACCTTGGTCCATTTTTGTTTTTGGTATACATTAACGACATTGTTGCCTCAGTTGACATCACATCCATCAGTATAAGACTGTTTGCTGATGACTGTGTTCTACTCAACACCATTTGTTGTGTCGATGTTTCTTTGAATAATAACCTTAAAACTGTCCATCAATGGTGCAACCTTCAGTCTATGGAATTAAACAGAGAAAAATCAGTCCTTCCTGTGACTAACAACAAAATTCCATTTCAATTTTTGTACAATATCAAAGAATGTTCAATAGACCAGGTCAGTGAATATAAATACCTAGGTGTTACCATCACTGGCCACTTGAATGTCCCAGGTGAAAATTTGTTAATGGGAACAAACTGGTTTGTACTGGTTCCAACAGGGTCCTTACTGGTTTTCTGCTGGTTTGCATTGTTTCTAGCGTAAGGGCTTTTTGCTGTTGTGTTCAGAGAGCTTTTTCCTTTGTTTGCATGGCAACAATATCCTTCAGCCAACAGAATCTTGCAGCTAAATATATTCGACTGTGAGCGCTAGAAATTAGATAAATAGTGCCAAAATTTGATGAGAAAGCTTTGCTTATCAACCATTCCTCACTAAAACCTGTGGGACACCCATTATGGGGGGATATATAAGCTTGAGCCCATATGGTATTAGAATGTGAGTATGAGTTAAACATGCAAGTTGTATGTATTTTATAGTGCTTTAGTGTCAATCTATTTCCTGCTTTTCAAGTGGGGGCTTAAAGCTGTACTTGCGTCCTACTATGGGCAGAGTTGCATGGTCCTGTAGGACGAGTTTACCAATTTACCGTAGGTTTTGAGTGTTTTGAAGCGAAAAGCTTCACTAGGCTAGTCAACACCGAGGCTAGCGTGGGCCCTATCGTCAGGAAAAGCCACAGGTGCGCATGCGCGAACTACATGACATCACAGGAGAGGCGCAGGTGGTCGGAGCCACCGCTGCCGCTGCCACGACTCTGCAACAACCGCGTGACATCACAGGAGAGGCGCATGCCGCCGTCGCTCTGCTGGTTGACCTTTAGCTGCTGCTGCGCGCTTCTGCGCATGCGCGGCTGTGGTTGGAGCTGCTGTGACTCTGTCGGTATATATGTAGGAGAGCTCTGAGAGGTGCGCAGGCGGCCATGGAAGACGATGCTGAAGTGGTGGCATGGAAATTGGCCGAGAACCAGCGAATAAATGCGAGACGTAGGGCTCAAGAAGCTACGCAGAGGAAACCATAAGCTAAGCCATGGCATCGCCAAAGCTTTTCACTTCTGTTATCCAGGCTTAACCGAGCTAAGCCCCAGCCAATTTTTTTTGCTGTTTTTCTTGAGCATGCTCAATGTTTAGGAGCTTGCTTTAACATTTGTTTTTAATGTTTCAGAAAGGTTCAAAAATTAAAGGCTATATTATTATCATCATCAGCAGCAGCAGCAGCCTGACTACACCCACTGCAGGGCAAAGGCCTCTCCCATGTCTCTCCAATTAACCCTGTCCTCATATATATATTATACGAATGATATATCTAAACAGAATTAAATGTAATGTTTGGTGCTATATGGAAGCTAATGGCTCCAACGCCTACTGGTTCCGTCAGGTGCGGGTTCCAGTAGCTGCTGGGAATGTGCTAACAAACTGGTAGTACTGGAAACAGTAGGATCCCAGTAGAAAACCAGCAGCAAATTTTACCTGGGGTTATATTCAATTCATATCCCAGATTACATTCATCATCGCCTTCCGGGGCTGCAAACAACATTTTGTCATAAGAAAGTAGAAAAATGCTTGCCAGACTGCAGTTTCCATTTCTGCTTTACAATCGCCAACTAATATCACGACTGTTCATTCACCCACGCGTAGATCATCAAACTCTGTGCTCCTAACTTCACAAACAGAAACTATACTTTGCCCGTATTAACAGTTTTAAAAACTCGTTTTTTGCACGCTACCATCTCCCAGTGAAATGCACTTCCATTAGATGTCTTTTCCACTGATAATGAAAATCTTTTTTTTGAAATATGTGTATGAAAAGCCCCATGTTGAATGAATTTTCCTCTGTCCTGTTTGCACATTTCTTTTTTCTCTTCTTTTTGCTATATCATGTGTTTCCGTTCATTTTATGCATTTTGTTGCTTGCTCACGGTAACACTGACTGCATATTTCTTTTGATCTGTATTGCCCTCGTGCTTGGCCTACAATGACTGCAGTAAGTTCTAAATTGGAAAAATAAAAAAGTGGCTGTGGCTCAACTCAGCTGAGCACGGATATACAGAGTGAAAGCTCTGTCAGCAAGCACTGCAATTATATTAGCGAAAGCAAATCACGTGATGCATCACGCGGTCGGCCCAGCAGCGGATGTGACTGCCAAGCGCGCAGCAGTGGCGTCGCCGAGTCCCATGGCATAACGTCATAGCCACATGAGGCACACCTCCCGTTAGAGGTCAAATCTAAGAGCCAGTTGACCTTCAGGCTCATTATGGGAGGAGTAGAGCTTTTCACTCTAAAATAGACATTAAACATATCAAAATGCTTTGCACACAAGGCTTTGTTGCTTTGTTACTGGTAGGACACAAGAAGATAAAATTAGTGTTGCAAACAATGCACACTGTGCAAATGTCACAAATAAACAATTTAAAAAACTTTTGATGGAAACACGATGAAAGTAAGAGTAGAGGCCTGTATAAAAGACCACAAAATCCACAAGATTACTTTACTGCCTTTCTTCCTTGGTGCTACAAAATACTCATACCAGAAACTGTTTTGTAAACCTGATTTCAAAAACAAGCGGTGAAATGCTACAGCTCTTTCCAGCGCAACAAAGCTAATAGTACATACACAAGCTAGGAATGTTAAACAATGGCATGAAAAATGTTAGTGCAACAAGAACAATAACAACACAATCATCTCTTAAAGTGAGTGTCAGAGTGTCTATTATGAACGCACATTGGAGGTGCAACAGATCACCATAATTAGCACGACCTGTATCAAAGCAATGCTGCTACTGAAGTCCCGAGAAAAGTGTCACAAACTAAATTAGCACAGGCTGAAATCAGGACACCACTCTTTGTGGCAGCATCTGAACTCACCTATTTCGTTTGGCATAAAAGTGGAAGTGAAGACTCCATCAGTTTCCTTGACAGTGCATTCCATGGTCTTGCCACTGGGTGACACAGCTTCCACATGAATGTTGCCAGTCCCAGCCCCATTGGAGCTGATCTAATTGATGTGGAAGCAAAGAAACCAATCAATCACACAGTTCCCAACAACACTTGTTGGCGCTGGTGAGCATAACGCAAGGTACGTAATCTCATGCAAGGTGTTTGGCATTGAAATGTACTGTCAACATCAAATGAAATGCAAACACAATAACCATATTGTGAATGCAATAATACTAGGGGTGTGGGAGTACCAAAATTTTCTAATACGAATCAAATATGAATACGAAGAAAAAATGGCTTTGAACATCGCATCGAATATCTGTTCAACATGAAAAACAAATTTCAGAAAATGAAAAACAGGAAAACGTTGCCCTTATTTCATTCAAAACAGTGTATAGCCTTTGCAACTCGAATAAACAAAACCAGACTTATTGAGTACTATATAAAAAAACATGATGCGCACTGAAGCATACATAATTTTTAGACAGCATAACAGTACCGAACTTGCAATGTAATCATGCAAAATGGAAACCATAAAATGACACATGAATGAATTTTTTCCGCGAAAAATTAGACAGGTCGAAGGAAAGGGACACACGCAGGACAAACGCTTTCTTTCCAGGCACTAGACACTAAAAATAACAAGATAGCTAGTAAAACTTCATTAATTCGGAGTTCAAGGAAACAGAAGAAAAGGCCAAATTATTCGAAGACTGATTTATAAAATACCTCGCATAACCCGAAAGGAACGCCGAAAATGCGAAAATACACTGAAGCCTTTGAGGAGGCTCCATTGCACAAACACCAAAAAGCTCGTGACGAGCGCGCAGTTTCAGTGTGCTGGAAGAACAACGAGGATTGTAAGCGAGGGGAATGCAAAATGGAGTCAGAAAGATGAGACTGCTTCAAAAAGGAGAAAAAAAAAGACCAGTGACGTGCCAGTCAGCTTCCGAAAGTGGCGTGCACCTGGGTTCGGATGACTGGCAAATGCACAGGCCAACAGTGACGAAGCTCAGAAACTGAAACTGTGCGGCCGGGCTAGATTTTGGCCTAGTGACAGAGGCTCATCGATCATTGTTACGCTTGTTGTTTCGCACACTTATGAGCTGCAGGGGCAACGATGCACCATGCAAAGGGCAGATTTTTACGCGACCGCTTGCCCTGTTTTGACACCTTGACTCGCCCTTTCGGGAGCCTCAAGCAAAACTCCGCACGTAGACTTTATCACATATTATAGTTGACCAAAGCAAGGTGGCGGATGCTCATGCTAAGAGAGTCATGAAGTCGACAGCACAAGTGTCATAGGTGTGGGTGTTAAGTATGCAATACTGAAAAAAACAACAAAAAAAAACAAAAAAAACAGCTACGTGTTCAAAGCAGGAGATAGAACATCCTGTTTTTATCGGGTGTCGTGTGGGACAGCCCACCTGCGGAATTTTGCACGAGGCTAAGCTTAGCAATGAATTCCAGGAGTGAGCGATGAGGGGCTAGTTGGTAACATGAGGGGGTAGTTGGTAGACATGATTTTTAATCATGTTTTGCCTTCTACTTTAGTTTTCCCCGTTGCAACTGTGTCCCTGAATTTTCACTTGCATTGACAGTACACTGAAAAAGTTGCTCATTTCAGCACTGAGATTTTAAATATTTTAGAAACTGCCACCAGTGGAAAAAAAATTAGATGCTGCTGAAGTTATGCAGTGGTGGCAATTCATGAAAAAATAAGAATTTTACATCACCTCCTCAGGTCGTGTTTCAATATGGAAGTTTCAATACGATAAGATTCCCCAGACAGCACGTTTGCTGTTCAATAGACTATAGCAGATGAGCAGTGTATAGCCCACCAAAGTTAGTCAAACAAAACTGGGTGCTTGTAACAGCACTAAGAAGCCTGGGCATTGTTTTACAGCAACTCCACAAATGTCAGTGCACATGATTATGCATTCCTAGGCACTGAATGCTTGCAATGCAAGGGAGAGCTGTTTACCAAGAAGTGGAACTCTTTTCAGCAAGGAGAGCAGTCTAACCACTGACAGTCTTCTTCAGTGAATCATCATGGTGAATCCAGGCCAAACAATCAACAGAACATGACACTGTCAACAACTATGACTATTACGCCACTATTAACAGAAGCACTCACCAGCACTTCAACCAGAGACCCCAGGGCACAAGGGTCAATGCCAGAGAAGAGAATACGAGAGATGTCTGGATGAACACGAACATGCATGGGGCAGCCAGTCACCAACTCTCCTTCACAGTAGATGCTCAGCTGGTAATCGGCACAAAACAGAAAAGAAAGAGTTACTGTGAAAACTTGTTTCGTGTCAAATGTATGCTATAATGTTGGGAATATTTTTTGCAGCTTATAAGTCACCATATGCAAGAAAAAATTAATGAAAGCCAAAATTTAAAGCAAACCGTATATTAATTCGCGTTATTTGCACACTTTCTTTCCTAAAATCAATTAAGGCTTGTGGGGATTCGCGCTGTCTCGAGGGCAGTCTGTGCTGCTCCTTTTTGACTGCTGTGAAACCCTGTCCACTAGCGGAGGCGTGGCATGGCTCTGGACGCTGCCTAACCACCCGCTGGGCCCTCCGGCCTCGGGGGATCCTGGCTGCGCTCCACAGCGGGGCCATGTTACGTGATCCGCTGATTGGGCTGTGGGGGTGTGACGTAGGGGCAAAGTGGTGCTTGTTTGGTAGTAGGTTGCGGGAGCGCAGGGGAGTTGGAAGCGGGCATGTGACGAGGGCAGAACACGAGCAGACACAAGCGGCAAGGTACGTGAGCGACCGTTATTTGCTGTCGTCGAGGCCTGTGCCGACGGGCATTCGCGTACCTTGTCGCACAGGTCCCCAACATCGCAAGCCGCGAGCCCCAACTTTCGTGCATGATTGCGGGTTCTCTGCTGTGTGTAGAAGCGTATTATTTGGCTCAGGTGCTCATGACAACACAATGAAATGATGAGCGAGTTGATGTAATACAGGATGTGCTACATCTGCTGCTTATGGACGACAGTGGCGCTGGTGAACACTCTCAAGGTTACGTCACACGTAAACATAAATAACCGCGAAAGCAAAAGATTTGACAGCTGTCGCCATAACTCAGTTGGAAGAGCACCGGACGCGTAATTTGTATGTCGTGGGTTCGGTTCCCACTGGCGGCACGTGGCTGTTTTTTCTTCTGCTTTTCTAATCAGTTATCTTTAAGTGATAAAATATTCACTAATAATATCTGTTGATGAACAGCACAAACAATAATAGAAAAAAATACCCTATGCTTCTTGGCTTCTGTGGCTGTTGGCATCTCTGATATATTTAATGAGCCCCTCATTTCCTTTCCTTTGTCTCCTCAGAAGGTGTTTCAGAGCCCCTTTGATAGCCATTCTACTGATGTATTCCTGTCTTGAGCATAATGTCTGTCTTGAGCATAATGAAAAACTTTTTCAGCCTTGGATACAACTAAAAATCCTGAAATCACGAGTCGGTGTGTCTGTGTTCATATGAAGTGCCAAAAGCTATGTTGGTTTCCCTTTTCCACTCGCCCGCGTGTGCAACTTCGTTGACTTGCTGGCCCAGGCTTCTCACACATTGCTCCTGCTTTCAAGGTGCCTTCTTCATAAAAGTAATTTTGACGGCAATTAATTACCTCTGCTCCCAAATAGCTTCCCAAAAGCAGTTCATTACATTACTAAACTACTAGACCAGGAAAGCAATTCATTATATAACAAATTACCAAGAAAAGTAACTAAACTACTGTAACTGCATTACAGTATTTTAATTACTGCCATGTTTGCACTTCACTTTAGCCTTTATTTTCATCCGTTATACATTCAAAACTTCAACAACTGCTTCCTCAGAACCTAACATCACAAGAGCCCATGACTGAACATGTTCAACTACATTAACAGGAGCCATCAAAGTTTTTTCCTTGCATACAACAAATGCTCAAAGCAGACCATGAATATGAAATATCAAATGCATACACTTCTCCAAGATGTAATATAGTTTAGTTTTCATGAAGCTGATCAACATAATTGCAGTTACTGATCACATTTTCAATTATTTTTTGTACTCATCTTCATGTCTTCTCTCTAAAAACTCTAAAAAAAAAAACTATATTATTTGACGAGAGCAGAAACTAGATCAGAAAATTTTTTTCTATGCTTACACATTCCAGCCAAACACCACTCTGTATGCGCTTTTATGCACTCTACACTTGTAAACCATTTAAAGTCTACACATCTTCACACTCTCTATCTACTCTTTTTGTGTATGTTTTTCCTTTTACTTCACTGACGACTGGAAATCTTCATGACAGTTTCATTGCAGCACAGCTACCCTGACATATTCCTTGTCTGCCCTGTGAAGGTCAGTCCACATACGAGAGTTGAGTCATTTCCCACAATGGCCATTGTGTGTCAGCATTAAAGTATCGTTCACGCAAGAAGCAACAGGAAGGTATGAAGCTCACCGTATGCATGCCAATTTCAACAGGAACAAAGGTGCCCGAGCCACCGTTCTGATTCAGCTGAACCTTGCACTCGACAGGAGTGAGTGATGGACCTCGAACTTCAGCTCGTACCTGCCTCAGGTCGACCTTGCCTTCCCTTATATGCACCTTGAAGTGAGCCTGCATGGATATGTTTTTAGGTCCTCAGAAAGCATGCAGTCTCAGTCTACACTCGTTAGAATAGATGCAGCTACAACAGAAGGCCGAATACAACCTACTGCTCACCTCATCTTGTTTGATCTTTATGCATCACTGACAGCCCAAATTTAGTTTTCAACAGTTGAAACATACAACTAGTTTCTAGAGACAAAAATTTCGCACAATATTTTGTTTTTCTCAGCCTCCAAAACAATACTTGATCTCATAGTCCAAAACTGATACCAATTCATTGTAGTGCAACCTAATCATCATATTCTATTTCAGCAATGCTCAACTCAATGCAAGAGCAAAAACCCAGCAACCGTTTTATTGCCATGGATTTATTTCCAGCTATTTTCATTAAGCCAAATCATTGTCAGTTAGCATTACTTGTATGTGTACTGTCTTTTCCGACACTCTTTAATTCACTCTGAACTGCAAAGATGAAACGATTGCTAAGATTTTATTACACTTCTATGACCACCAGCAAGCTGTCACTTGACAGAGAAAATACATATACCCATTAAGGTGTTATGCCCTAGCCAAAATTATACCTGTGTAGTTATTAAAACTTTTGCCACTGTTATTTTACACATCACAGAAGTTTAATATGGAATCCAAATATGCGCTTAAGCAACACAGTTTTCCACACACACTTTTCCACTGACAGGCCCATATGCATGCAACAGTTTCAAGGCAACAGTAAAGTGACCTTAAGCTTCTAACAACAAATGAATAATTGCTTTCTCTAAGAGGATGTAAAGAGAGCCAGGTTGGAAAAATTAATCCTTCTGACCGGTTTGTTGACATGAACATTGTTGAGGTCAGTGCCCGTGACTGTGAGTCTGTCCCTTGGCCTCCGTTTAGGTGGAATGCCTTGAAATCTAGCCACGTATGCCATGACACCCAGCGGTTGTACTTCAGGATCTGCCAGTTCCTTGGCAGTCAACAGAGGATCGACGCCCAAGTACTTGCCTCCATTGATACCTGGGTGCAAAAAAACGTCAACTTATTTTCAACAGAAAGACCAGAGACTAGAGCATGCCTGGCCTTGGTAATCTGGCCCTAGTATACTCAAACAGCTTATGTCTGCTAAGTTGCAAGAAGTTATACCACAAGCAAACAAACTAACAATTCACACAGTGAAAGTCCCACTGACTAGAAATATAAGTACTTTTAGGGGCATTTTTTCAACCTTTGTCCTATATGCTGGACAGCATGGTGCAACTTGAACATACACGAATGCAAGAAAAGAAGGAACTCCGTTTATCTCTCATGTACAAGAGACAGATTTTCTTCTCATAAGCCTCAATCCTATTATGTTTAAATCCCACAGACAAGCTACAAAACCTACTGATCTTGTCATCAGGTTAAAAGCACTCCTAAAGCAAAAGTAGTAATGCAGTAGTTCACATGATAAGATACACTCCACCAACACAAGGGAAAAAACTTGCGTGGTGGCCCTTTGATAGCCTGTGTCCAGCAGCCAAGCAGGCCGTGGTTGGGGATTGACATTCATTTCATTCATTCATTCATTTATTTCATTTATTGATACTGTCAGCCTTTCTCAGGCTATTACAGGAGTGGAAAACCTAATAAATTCACATTCAAAACAAGGTACATTTCACAACTGCGATATCGACACAAAAAACCAAGGAAAAATCAAACAGTAGATAAGAATAACGCATGCAAGTGCTGAGGCAAAACTATTACATTGGTGTACTACGGTCCAGGTAAGATTTCAGGCATTCTAGAAAGGCGTCGAGGGAGTTAATATTTACAATGGACTCTGGCAGCATGTTCCATTCATTAATAACACGAGGAAAAAAACTGTACTTAAAACAATCGTTATAAGAACGCGGCACAGGAATATACATGGAATGGCGATGTCTTGATGTTTCATTAGGGTATATTGTAAAATATGGTGATGTGTTGATATTCAAGTGGCCATGGATTAAAAGGTAAAGAAACTTCAGCCTATCTACCTTAGTGCGGTATTCTAAACTTTTAAGGTTTGCTAATTTACATAATTCGGTCGGTGAATCAGTTCGGCGATATTTATTGAAAATAAAATGGGAAGCAAGTTTCTGACCTTTCTCAATTTTTAATTTGTTAGACGCAGTTTAAGGACCCCAAACAATTTTACCATATTCAATTACAGGTTTTACAAGGGTGTTATAAGTGAGTGTTTTTACATCGGGAGCTGCATTACGGATTTTGCGTCTTAGTGCCCAAATTGTTTTGCGTGCCTTAGAGCATATATTATTTATGTGAGTATTCCAGTAAAGGTCAGAAGTGAAGGTTAAGCCGAGATACTTATGCTGACGTACTCTATTAACTGGTTTACCTGCAATGGAGTAAGGGTATATCATTATATTTTTCTTTCTAGTAACAGACACAATTACGGATTTGTCAGAGTTAAGCACCATCTGCCACTTAGCGCACCAATGTTCTATTGCATGCAGATTAGCGTTCAGTTCTTCTTGATCAGTTGGGGTCCTAATTGTTTTGTATACGACACAGTCATCAGCGAAAACTCTGATTGGGACTGTGATAGCTTTTGGGAGGTCATTTATGAAGACTAAAAAGACATTGGCCTTGCACAAGTCTATCCTCACTTGCCGACGCCAGGCCATGCCTAGCCCTACGACGGCGTAAGGATAAATGACCTTTTGTACTACTAGTAAGTACAATAGAGTGGCAGCTGCACAAAATGCAAGCAAAAATAATTGCAAAGCCTAATTTGCATTTTCTGTAATTTAGACATGAAAAAGAAAGGTCTGCAGCCAATTACAATGGAGTAGCTGACTGGCCCTATGCCGACATACTTACGGGTGAAATCTGAGTATGTATCACTGTCACAAAGACTATGTAATAATGACAAGCAGATGCAACACGGATAAAACACTAAAAGCACTATACAAACCAGAAGGGGTCACACAACACTAACATGCTGAGCATACATCCACAGAATGAAGAATTTGCACGAGGTTATATACTCCAAATCTAAGACCCTCCTGTTGGTGCCTGTGGCTATTGTGTGTTAAGCTATATTATTTCATTCAACTGTGATTCTGTGACGACACAAACAATAAGTGAAAATGAGCGGACCACGTTGCAGATATCTTCTATTCGAAAGTGCTTAATAGTCTACTGTGCCATCTTTGTCGTGAACATGATGCCAATGTAGTGAGAAGTGACTTTCTCAGGCACATGACCCTCTGGCATGCACGTGTAATGAAGGTGACACTTTCGCATGTTTGATAAAGTTCTGTTGGCTGTTATATGCACGATCAAGATAGCGTTTAGACTAGCGACTGCGCCCTAATTACAAACAATTGTGTCTCAAAACATAACCGACATGGTTAGTGACCAGCGGTGGTTTGGTGTCAGTCATTGTTTGCTTGCCTACATGTTGATGGCCAACTACTGCCAGGCGTTTGCCAGTGCTTGCTTTTTTGCCTTTTGCCAACCACTAGCCGACAGAGCAGTTGGCCAGCCATTTCCTGATGCTGGCCTCAGTTTAGTCGGCTAAGCTCACCGGTTACTAACTTAAGACCTGTGACTTACCGACCACCGGCCATAGGCCAATTTATCTTGGGAAGGCAACAAGTGAGTTCAAATATTAGCTGAGTTTCATGAAAGCAAGTTCTAATGAGGAGGCACTCTGGTCAGAAGATTGGCACAAATACAATGCAGACATAACACTGATGCCAATACCACAAGGCATGCAAAGTCAAAGTTCACCTTTTTGCAGGTTTGACTCCCACTGCGAACGGTCCCTGCTGAGGTGCTCAAAGTCCTCAATAGTAGCACCAAGGGAATGTACCAGAGAGCACAGGGCCAGCCCATCATTCCAGTCACTCTGGAACACGTGCAAAGAGAGAAATAACCTGAGCACAACCGCTGGCAGCATGAACTACACACCAGTAAACATTTCAAGCCATTACACATGGCTGTTACTAAAAAAAAAACACCACCATGCTCAGCCCTCATCACCTGGATGTAAAACAATGGGTGTAAAATGTGTATTTCCAGGTTTACTGCATCAGCAGGTAAGAGCAGGTTTCCCAGTAGATTGGTAGATTGGTTTATGAGGAAAGAAAATGGCACAGTATCTGTCTCACATATATCGGGGACACCTGAACCGCGCCATAAGGGAAGGGAGGACGGTAGGAGTGAAAGAAGAGAGAAAGAGGTGCCGTAGTGGAGGTCTGAATAATTTCGACCACCTGGGGATCTTTAAAGTGCACTGACATAGCACAGCACACGGGCGCCTCTTCTCCATCGAAACGCGGCCGCTGCGGTCGAGTTCGAACCCGGGTACTCCGGCTCGGTAGACAAGTGCCTTACCACTGAGCCACCGCGGCGGGTAAAGATTTCCCAGTGCGGCCATCAATGATAATCCATGGCGCCCTCTGTGCACAGCAGTGTGAATTAGCGCTTCCGCCGTTCGCAGCTGATGTTGATGGTGATGATGGCGGTGGTGGTTGTGGTGGTGGTGTGTATAGTGTTCACTATAGTGGTGTAACTTTTCCTTTCGGAACGGGCGGTCATAGATAGTAAGCCGAGCGTGCACACAAAGCTAACAGCATCACGGTAACCAAGGCGGCCACATGATTGGGGACATAGCAGCTGTCGCATGGTCACTCGCGCTGCTGCCGCGCTTTCGTGCTTTGCCAGCCGAGGCAAGTTGGCCGTACTGCCTGTTCAAATTAACCATAGTTCATGCTCATGCATGCACTTAACCGGGTGGTTTACTTCACTGAAAAATATGTCATTTTGGCGGAATCCAGGCATTAGTTCGACAAAGGCGAGTTCACACGTTTAAAATTTACCGGTCTTCTCAAAGCTTTGGTTCAAGCTTAGCGCAAACAGCTAACGTCTGTTCTCAGAGGAAGCGTTCAGGATAAAAGCGACATTTAATACCCGAAAGGGACGAAGAGACTAGGACACCTAACTGTATTCATGTATTGGAAGAACCAGTTTGAAGACTTTTTGCATCAAACAACTCCTATGTTCACGATACTTTGTACTCTTTAGCTCCTAAGCTTATTACATGGAGGGCAGTAACCTACAGTGAAGTTTGAAATGCGCAGGTGTGGCAGCCGGGACTGGACCCATCGAAGTGTCGCCTTGTAGCCGGGGCTGTCCTCGTTTATGAAGTAGGAGAGGTATGTCATGCCTGACAGCTCATCCAGGTTTGGGCTCGACAGGTCCTCAGGCGTCAGGATGAGCGGCACACCAAACTCTTCGCGTGCCTTCTCCATCGCAACACGACAGTTCTCTTGGCTGCAGAGGAAGACAGAGGAAAACACCTTGCGCCGGTTAATCAATGAAGAGAACCGGAACTATGCAGAACAGAGAATCCAGCAGATGAGAATTTCCTTGCTCAATAAGTGCAATGAGCATGCGGTTCACTCTGTTCACACTGTGCAGCTTCAACAGCAGCTAGGGACATATGTTTATCACAGCATTTTGTTTTCTTGTGTGCAACCCATAAACATGACCATATTGAGTCACCCTATGCACAAATGTACTCTCTTCGCAGAAACCTTATGAACATCGAACTTCGTCGCCTGACTCTTCAATATGAAAACTTGACCTTGAATTGTTACCTGGCTGATTCAATCAGTTTCCAGCAGGGTATACATAATGCCCCGTGTGGCATGTAAAAATAAATAATAAAAAAACACACTAAATGTTTAAACTTCGCTGCAGTACTATAAAGGCAGTAGCCCAAGAATAAAAATTGGGAAAAGAGTAGTATATTTTTGCAATATATTTGCATGTATACAACGCAACCACAAATATCTTGTGAGGGAATCATTTTGACGACTCGGAGAGAAGAAAATGACAATTATATAATTATGAGAACTAAGGTGACGTAAGCAACTGCAGCCGCACAGCAAGGACTAATAACAGGAAGATGTGAAACCCCCACGATTAAAAGTCTGAAGACTAATACGGGCAGTGGCTTGGGTTGCATTTAAAGGTAGGGTGAGCAAATGCATTTCACTCCCCTCCCCAACACACACACACACACACACACCTCTGGCCATCATTTTTACAACGAAGCTCAAGAACAGCATTGAGGCTACGAAATGGAAAATTTAAAAAATAATTTCCATTGCTACTAGGTGTCGCTAGGCTGCAAAATTTAGCAGAAATGACCAGAACACTCTGGAGAACTTTCCTTGAAAGTTTCAGTAAAATCCGTGAAGGTGCGAAAAATGCCGGAGTTTCTTTTAACTTAGATCATCACAGTTAAAAATGCCACAACCAATTGAAACCAGTCAGATCTGAATTTGTTCGGAAGTTCTAGTCGGTCATTTTTGAACGTGGCGGCCACTTTACGACGAGAGAAATTGGTAAGAACAATCTTACAAGTAATTGCGAAAGAAATAATGATTTATTTTCATATAAACATGACCTCTTGTAACGACCTAATTAGTATTATAATTTCAGACCCTACAGCTGGAGAAAGAAAACAAGAATGCAGCTATCCTTTCCAAAATTGCGCCATTTTACTCTACCCCTTTTTAAGGGGTCATTCTTTAAGGCGTCGTGATGCTGCCATTCGACAGTTCTGTATTCCAGTAAACAATTCCAGAGCATGGTCAGACATTTAGGAGAAACCCCCAAGGTGGAGTAGATTTGTAATAAGGGAGTAATTACTAATAAGCATCCATCCAAGCCCAGCCAACGACTACAAAAGAAAGCTATACAGCTTCCACAGAAACTTCGTAGTTAAAGAAAAATTCGTCCTGGTACGGGGTTCGTACCCGGGACCACCGCTATACCGGAGCAGTCGCTCTACCAACTAAGGTAACCGGGACGGCAAGCTTATGGTAGGGCGAGAGCAAATTGATCAATAACTCGAAATGGGAACAGTGTTGGCCAGATGTTTAGGGGAATCCCCCAAGGTGGAGTAGATTTGTAACAAGGGCGTAATTACTCATTGTAGAGCTTATTCTTCTACTGCCGAAGCTCGAACGACCTGGACACGACGTTTACAATTCCAATCCATCCACCCTTAATCTCCCCCCACCCCCGACTTTTATTAATCATATCAGCTTATTTCTCCCTTATCTCTACTACTCCCTTACTAAACTCCCCTCTATGTCTCATGCCACAACCCCACTATCTGTTGGCTGTTTTTAAATGCACAAGCTTGATGCATATCTGTGCGATTTGCTCTTCTACCTAAAGCACGACGGCCTCGCTCACACCGCCCTCTTTGCAATGGTGTCCCCTGGAGGCTGTCACAAGCTATTCCCCTGAAATGACACAGAACGGAGGCCACTAACTTGACTCTCAGACACCACATCCCAATGGAGGAAGGAATTCATGCCACAGCCCGAACGACAGTCTTTTGCCGCACCAACTGTGAGCAGACAAAGCAGTGAGCCATGCGGTGAATGAGGAGTGGGTAGGGAACACACAGTAAGGTGTGTCGCTCGAATCGGTTGCAAGCTACTGCGAGCAGCGATTTTTTAAAATTATTTCTAAATTATAGGGTCCACGCACAGCTCTTAAATTTGACTCGAATAGCCACAAAGATCACCTCCACAGATCTGTTGCATTTGAATATGCCCATTGAAATCACTTCAGAGTCCCTTTAAGGTTTCAATGTACAGGAGCCAGTCAGGTGGTGGTTCCTCAACTTTTATTATTTCAATATATCTTGCAACTGCTTCTTTAAAATACTCTCTAACTGGCCGTACATCAAGATGAAATCCCAAAGCTATGACAAGATCATAAGGCACACCATCCTCGTTTTCAATCACGAAGTATCTAATGCCGTGGGGGTCAAGTAGAAAATCCTTGAGAGTCCTTTGGAGGAAGTCCCAGAGAAAAACCGCGTCCCAGCAGTCCAAGAAAACATGCTCAATAGTTTCATCCTCTTTACACAGAAAGCAATGGACTTCCCACAGCACAAATCGCTTCTCCTGCAACCTCATTTTTACCGGCAAAGGGCCGCTGTGTAAACTAAAAAGAAATGTTTTAGCTGCAGGAGAAATCATCATTTTCTTAACCTTTTTAAAATACCTTGGCCCAGAACTGCACCGCACATGGTCCTGTACAATGGTGGAAGAAAGAGTGACTCAAAAATACCTTTGTAAAGATTTTTTTTAGACATTTTACTGAGACAATCAGTGGAAAAGCCTGTATGCAGAAAATGACAGGACTGTACAACTTCTTTTCAAATATCAACAAATAGCTCATTGAATACAATGCGACATAATGACAAATTGATTGATCCTCTCAGTATTTGGACGTCCCACAGTTTGCAATCTTTTCTTGTCGGCAAACTTTGGTATGTAATGCAGGTAATTGCCGCATCCAAACATCCCGCGTGTTTAGCTGCCAGTCTCTCACGCTATGCTTTGGATGTCGTCATCTTCATCAACTCGCATCCGTGCATAATGGATCCAGGACACGTACCTGTCACATTTATATATACATATGTGGAAGCCCGTCTCTCGTAATCACCCATGCAAAAAAAAACGTTAGGTTTTTCCAATTCAAAAACACTTGCGTTTCTTTTTTGTTGTCCTCAAGATTGCAGCTTGATTTGGGCAGCAAGAGGGAATAGTAATTTTTATTCCGCTGTGGAAAACCCGTTTCCCTTCGTTTTCGATGCGGCCAACCATGTTCATCATTGTGCATCAGGACTGCACCGGCTGGGGGAGGAGAAAATCTCCCTCATGGGGTAAGCAGAAGCAGCGACGACAGCACCACTTCGAAGGTTACGTGGAACTCTGTGGAGCCAGTGAGAATCTCTTCGGGGTCCAGCCAGCATGGCGATCGAGTGGTAGCAGCCGCACGCTCTCATCACCTTCCATGGCAGGCGCATAGAGATCCGTCGTGCCTTGCCACTGGACCTCTGGTTCCAGGCGACGAAATGAGCGCAGCAAACACGCGCTCTCATCACCTCCCCAAGCAAATGCTCAGGGATGGCTTTGCCCCAAGAATGCGGTGCGCAAGGGAAAACCCGGCTGCCATTGTCGGCACATACAAATGTTCGTCGCCGATACCTCTTAAGTCGCGCCCCTGCTCCAGCCAGTAAGTCGGAAGCCCTACTTACATAGCCTTCTATTTCCGAGGAATGCCTTGTGGATGTTTTATAGCTAGCTGGCCCACTCTGTGTATTAAATGCAAGTGTAATAAATAGCATATAAGCGTTCATGCTTTGTCATCCCTCACCTTTGTACCCCTGAGCATGAACCTCTCCACGATTAACAAGCGGAAACGCTGCCTTCCCGGAGTGAGAGTGAGGGGTGGAAAGCTGTCCCCCATATTTTCACACCGCATACGTTTGTACAATTACGACCATAATATTACGGAGCACACTTCAGCGATCAAACTGCTATCATGTCTTACACTTAGGTAAAATCAAAAGGCACTCTACACATAAATCAAAGAACTATCAAATGCTTGAGAAAAGTTGAAATGCCGGAGCATGCTCCGTAATATATCGGCTGGACATGAAGTGTCCTCATGCCACAGTGTATATCTAGCTTGGCAAAACAGCGTCATTCGCAGAAGGTGGTGTCAAAAACACTTTTCTCTACGCATTCCAAGGCAGAGAAGCCTACTAGGGGAAAGCTCGTATTGCTCATTGGAAAACCGGCGGGGCACACCCGGCGGCCCCAGCGGCCACCGGGTGTGCCCAGCGGGCCCCGGCAGCCCGCACCGCCTGCATACGAGGTGGATGCTCAAACCATTAGGCCACTGCTGTGTTCTGTAGTTGTGAAGTACTAAGTAAATCACTGTGCAGGTCTGAATTCATTGTATCTGATCAACCATGTTTTAGATTCATTTTGTTTAACTGATGCATCATACTAATGTAGTACAGCTCCGTTGAGAGCGGGGCAGTTCTCAATCCTCAAACCCACATCCATGACACAATAAAGTATATCTAAAAGCTGCAGTCCTAAACTTCGCATTCATAAGAAGTGAATTATATTGGGGAACATAATTGCTGGTACCAGTCATGCACCGCACGCTGAGTGCTGCTAATAGTGACCGAAGGGTTCTCCTTTTGTCGATTAAAATCACTAGCCTGCTTCTAGGCAGGAAAACAAGAACACTCACCTTGCTGACGTTCCCAGCGTCCTCCAGTGTGGAAACAGGCCAGGTTTGCAGTACTCCAGCAAGGCACTGTCGGAAAGTGAAGGAGAAAGAAAAAAATATGAAAATTGAAGGCCATGGATTGATCATGACAAGGGTAGACTTAAATCAGCACATATTAATCAATACATCAGTTGATTGGCTCAGCCCAAGCCATAATGCAGTAATGTGAAACAGATGCACAAAAAATACAGAGCGACCCGTCAAGGAAAAAAATGCTCACATAATGCCCTTTCAGTTAACTTTTTCATTGCTTACTCCAGTTCCAAAGTTCCAAAGATTCTGCATTTTCTTCTAAAGTGGCCACAACGAGTAAATCACTTGAAGTAGAGAATCACGGATGTTGCCTGAGAGGAAGTACAAGTACAGCCATTCCAAAAGTAAAGAGCCCACGGAGTTTCATTTTTCATTTGATTTTTATTTCCTTAAAGACCCCCTTTTCAGGGGTATTACATAACGGGTAAGGTAAACATAAGAGTGTATTACATTTTTCTTCAGGATGACAGGTGCGATATGACTATCTAGAAAGGTTCCCAAGCAACCACAGATATCCGTCGGACGTACGAGCTAGATCCGAACGTCCTTTGCCGAGATCGGACGTCCATCGGACGTATGAACACAATCCGATTTCGGATATCCGTATTCGTACCTCCGCCGGACGTACGGACAGTGTCCACTTTTGTATATCCGCATGAGAGACGAGGTGTACGTCCGAAGGATGTAAGGCCGAGTATTTTCCCAGGCCATGAGTATGGACGTTTTTTATTTTACAGAAAATTCGCGTATTTCCTGTATGTATACTGTTTTATTTGCATCAGTTGGAGGGTTTGACGCGAAGATGTTTGTAAATTTATGCGATTCCACTCCTACCTGCAGTGCAAGAGCCGCCAACGAGCTAAATTTATCTAAGAGGAAAAGCAGGTGTTGCAGAATTTTGCAAGAACTCAATAACTAGTTTTATATTTATAAAACTTCTCCAAATTAGTGGAGTTGTGCGACATGTCCACCGTTTTGCTAGCTAAACTTGCCGTTGAAACCACTCGTAAGTATCAAAACTCCCGTGCATTCTGCTATCACCATCATCATAGATGTCAGTTCGCGGTCAGTCCAATCCAATCCACCAGTACGGCTCCGTAGCGCTGTTGTTGATTTGTCGCGTAGTGTTGTCGCGCAGAGCTTTATGGCTCTGTTATTATAATGTGTGGCTTTGTTCGGTCTGTGGACGAAAGTAGTATGTAACTTAAGCAGTTCGAAAGATACGGGAAGCTCCTGAAGCTCTTCTGGAACACCGGAATCCCGTACTGCGTCGACCTTGGTTTAAAGAAGGCTTAGTGCACATGTGATTGCCTACGAAGGTATGTATCCAGTACACTTCTTGGAACTTGCTTCTAGGACAATGCAGCATGCATGCTCATATAACATTCGTTCACAGGACAGTGGGAGCAGTAAGCGCGAGGAGATGGCTTCCACAAGTGCGTGCTGTTCTCACACTTTCGGGAGCCCTCGACTCGCGCGGCTAATTCCCACTCCTCTTCAAAGTTGCGGGACGGAGTATTTTTGCATCTTGTTAATATTTAAGGTTCTCTGTGCCTATATAAAGAGTGACAACGCGCCAAAGGCAGACCATAGGAAGCACGTGTAGTTCGCAGTGGTTCGCAACGGAAGCTTTGCGGCTTTCTGTGCACAGTCGCGTACAGTGCTGCGCAGGTTAGTGCGCTAAGGCCCATGAGAATAAATAAAGAACATATACATTGTCAAATATGGTGTGGAAAGTGAGAGCTGTTATTGCCTTATACTTATTGAGGTGTTTGTTAAAGTGCATTGTCTGTTATACTTGCAGCATTCAACACTTCTATTAATTGGTTCCAATGTTTTTACTTGGGCTGCTGCATTGTGCCATTTGTTTTACATGAGTGATGTTTGCCGCTTTCTTTTTCTTTCAGAAATACTTTGGGTGGGAAGATTACGGATGTGTGTCCCAAGCTTGCCACATTTGACGAGTCACATTTAAGAAATTTTCCGAATATAACCCATTGCTCTGCTGATGTATCATCAACCACAATAAAATATGCCTGCTATGCATCAAACTGTTTTTTGTTTTATTGCATCGCGCGGAGTGAAAAAAGCACGCATGCACCATATATGCGAATATTCGAGAAAGATCCGCCAATGGACGTACTCAACTGGACGTCCGTCGGCCGGCGAACCGTATACCTTTGGCCACCTTTCGGACGGCCGACGGACGTCTACCGGCTGTTTGCGGATGTTCAGCGGACGTACAGAACATCCGAAACAGACCTCTGTCGGCCATCCGAAGGATATCGGTGGTTGCTTGGGTTGATGGGCAGGTGATGGCTGCGATTTCATGGGGAAGGTCGTTCCATTCACTTGCTGCTTGGAGGAAAAATGACTTTGAAAAAGTGTTGTATGGGCACGTTGGAGTAAAACTCAACGTATGACCGATGCGGTGAGACGTGTGGTTGCTGTCTAGTTTTTAATATAAAATTTGTGAAACAGACACAGGCTAGAAATGTGGCAACGGAGAAAAAGACCGGATAATTGGGACTGTAATCTGAGAGACGAAACACTAATCATCATCATCATCAGCCTGACTATGCCCACCGCCGTGCAAAAGCATCTTCCATGTCTCTCCAATTAACCCTGTCCCTTGCCAACTGCAGCCACCGTATCGCCGCAAACTTCTTAATCTCATCCACCCACCTAACTTTCTGTCGCCCCGTGCTACGCTTGCCGTCCCTTGAAATCCACTCCATTACTCTTCAGATTCCTGCACTCTCTGTGTGTACGTGTTTTCTGTCTCTGTCCGTGTTTTTTTCGCGCAGTTTAATCATGACCGACAAGCACCAACTAGCCCGCCAGAAAACCCTTCTTCGGTCTCTTAATGTTACACCTATCATTTTTCTTTCCATAGCTCACTGCATTGTCCTTAACTTAAGCTGAACTCTTTTTGTTAGCCTCCACGTTTCTGCCCCATAGGTGAGTACCAGTAAGGTACAGCTGCTGTATACTTTTCTCTTGAAACTGCCATTCATGATCTGAGAGAAACTGCCAAATGCACTCCATCCCACTCTTATTCTTCTAGTTATTTCCCTCTCATGATCCAGATCAGCGGCCACTAGCTGCCCTAAGTAAACGTGTTCCCTTACCACTTCCAGCTACCAATCGCGAACTGCTGTTCCCTTGCGAGACTGTTGAACATTACTCCCCTACATTATAACCCTGCTCTGGGGAGCAGGATTTGTAATCTTGCTCTGGGGAGCAGGATTACTGTGCGATGTCAGTGCACGTTAAAGAACCCCAGGTGGACAAAATTTCTGGAGCCCTACACTATGGCATCCCTCATTAGTCGCTTTGGGATGTTAAACCCCCATAAACCTTCTATGAAGAAACCAATTAGGTGCAATATCTCTCTTGTACTGTAGTCTCTCTCGAGTGCTACTTTACATGAGTTGCATTGTGTTGTAGATCCCTTTGTATGTGCTCGTACGAGTGATTAGAAAATCCTCTGTATCACCTCTTTGCTCTATAAACTGCTTTTTTTGTGAACCTTTAGCTCAGACCCATTCTCTGGCTTGCAACCAGAGAAAGCTGGGCACCAAATGGCCACCCCCTTTGTCACTTGGTAGCTGGATTCTTGCTGAGCTTGTCACACTGAATCGAGGGCGTCTCCTTTGAGACTGAGGCTAGCTGCTACCCCACACGCTCTAAGGGTGTCTGGGAGCACATGCAACAAGTGCACAAAAAGGGACACACTCACGCAGAACACCGCATTCACGCCGCAAGTTTTATGAGTGCGAAGCTAATATTAGAGTGAGAGCTCCACTACGCCATGTTTTGCCAAGTTCATACGGTGTTGGTTTGACCTTCAACGGGAGGAGTGCCGAAGGTGCGGCTGTGATGTCAGACCACGTGGCACTGCAGTTGCAGCCACTGTGCCACTGCTCCGACCACGGTGCACCGACCACCTCTTCACCAGATGTGGTCATGTGATTATGCACATGACTCAGCGTTCGCTAAGGAGTTGGCGCCACTCTCGCATGCAGTTTCACCATGGATGAGAGCACAGCTGACAGTGTGCCTGAAATGCCTGCGGAACATTGTATTATACACAACAGGCTGCGTCTGATCATCCGCCTGATCATGCGTCTGATCATAGTCTGAAATAGCCCAACGTGCTGCTTCATTACACAGAAGACTAGAAGCTAAGCATGCTAATTAACTCAGAAGCTGAAACCGAGGAAGAGGGTGAGCAACGACTTGCTAAGCGGCGGCTGCAAGATCGTGCAAGCGGCGGCTGCAAGATTTTGTAGTATTGCATGATAATCCAGTCTAACCAACCAAAGCCGAGTGTAATGGAGCTTTCGCTCTCGCTGACTAAGTTGATAAGAGAGAAACCACTGCCAATTTTTCACACGGAAGTGAAATACAAGCATTGCAGTAAGAACCGATACCAATTAGAGGAGTAGTACGCCTGGTTTCACCCAGCTTAAAGTTCCTCTGCCTCACGACCCAGCGAGTGGATTAGGTCCCAGTGCACAGAGAACACACGCACCAATTTTAGCAAGCTTAGCATATTTCCAGTCGACTACAGCAGGCTTGGCTAAGCATAAACATTTTAATGCACGAATGCATTTAAAGGCATTTCCAACTCATTGTCCGTCCCAGTTCCGCACCCGCTGCGGGGGCTCAGTGGTTAAGGCGTTCATCTACTAAGCCGGAGTACCCGGATTTAAACACTTCAGCCATATTACAGTGGCCATATAGCATATTCGATAAACAGCACTGGTGCGCACCGGTGCGAAGTGTTATGTTCGATAAATTGCACCGGTGCGCACCGGACATCTTCGATAAACGGGGCGCACCGTCTGGGGGCACTTTTTTGTTGCCCCAAGGCGCACCGACAAAATCGGCGGTGCGCATAGGAGCAATCCCAGCAGGCGTTGCAGCAGACAAGCAAACGACAAATGGCTACCGCACGGGAAAGGCCTGATCTGCTTGCCGCGATCGTTGATGGCCTCCTTTCAAGCACTTCTGACAGCGAAGATGAACAAATACTGGCATTGATAAAGGAAAATGAAGGCAATGAACGGCCAAAAGTTGAGAACTTTATGGACATATAAAATTAGGATGCAAATCCTCATTTAAAACTTGTAGGACTAAGCAGCTGCGACAGCGGTCTATTGAAACATTGGCCCGCAGCAAGTAAAGCACATATACGCTCGAGACGCGTGGCTTTCAGTAGCTGCAGCGCGTTAAAGCATTATATGGTGTTGTCGTATGCAATCTATATCATTTACCTAACATCATGAAATCTAGGTACACCTGCATTCATATGCTAGATAGCGGATTTCAGTTGTCTTGCGACCACAAATTGCGTAGCTCGAACCGGAATACGAGGGTGCCGACCTAGGGCATACTGCGCTTTTCTTGGACCAAAAGCGACTCACCAGCCATCAGCTCTTTTAAAAGCTCATTTGACATGGTAAGACGGCGCGCCTTGCTGTCCATAGCGATATTAACGGTTACCGCTGACATTTCAGAAGAAAAAGTTGCCTCGGGCTGTCGCTGCCTGCAAAAGCGCC